>NC_042515.1:18549388-19160888 GCF_900963305.1 Echeneis naucrates | reverse complement strand
TTTCTTATTACATTTTTGAGAAACTATCATTGATGCATTAACATGAAAGCGGCCCTTTAATTTTGTATGTTAGAATTTTTTTATTATACCCTCATAACCAAACTAAGAAGAAATGTACACACACCAGACCTGATATAATCATAGGGAAAACTTGATCAGATCTAGATTTCTTTTAATTTTAACTCCACATTTTTCCCTTGGATGTTTTTACACAATATCATTTTGTTGCATCAATAAGGTCAAACCAAATCATGTTTGATTTCCAGTGTCCCGATTTCTATTTACTTAACGTAAATATAACATATTAATCAAACTGATGCAGTGTAAAATTATGAAGTTGTGGATTATGTCAGTGATAATTTTGCTTTTTTCTTGTGCTCTCCATTAGGTTTGACACACCAACTCTTGCACTGCCAATGAATGTTGTTGCTGGATGAAATTTGTACGTACCTTTTTGACTCGATTCAAACAGCGGGGAAAACTCTTTAATTGAAAAAATCCCTGTCTGAAAGAATGAAACTAGCTCCAACAATGGTGAGCTAATTGAGTCCCCCAATTGGCCGTTAGTCTTTCAAAGTGATTTGGTGCAAAAGGGTTTATGAAGGGGGCTGTTGCAGCCTCTAGTGTCCCAACTTAACAAACAAACAACACTCTTGCTAGATTTAGAGACTTTCTTCCAATCAAGTGGGATAAAAAACTAGTATCCAGTTGGACTTTACCAGGGGCTTAGGGCTCTGCTACTCTGCTTTTACTCCAAGAAAAGATGTAAATGAGAACAACTCTGTTGGAAATTCAATTTGACATGTTGACCATATGCACTCAATACCAATGTTTTGTACAAAATAGAGATAGAGGTATAATAGATAATATGACATTTTTCTACAAATCTTCAGGAATAAATAATCATCACCAGCAAAATTTGAAGTCAATAAAATTTTTCCTCACCATCAACACAGGAGGGTTTGTTGCGTGTCGTCCCGGCCACTTTCCCCGGTAAACAGGAGCATTTGACTGTCTGAGAACGCTCCTCGATACGATTCTTGTTACAGCATCGGTGGGCAGCAATCACCTCACATGTGCCTCCCTCTGCAAACAGATACACACAGTACACAGTCAGTAAATGTGAGAGACTATTAGGAATCACTGCTACTTGACAACAGTAACACCAGAGACATACATTGAGTTTTCCTTTACCGACCATTGACTGACCCAATTGCATAATATGGAGTGAATTTTACAGCAAAATCCAAACAACAAGGATCTGAACGAAAAATGAGGAAAACTTGACTATCTCCCATCACATCATGTGAGACATGCTACAGTATAATCAATGGGCACAGTAAATATGTGTAACAAATTGGCCCAGCAGGCATCTCAATTATGCTATCTAATTTCCTCTCAAGCAAATCTAGCAGCCATTTGACTTCGTTGGCTGACAAAAAGCAGTCTGAGGCTATATTGCACTAAAGCATGGACTGCAAAACAAAGGACGTATCAGTTATAGCAAATGGTGTACAATAGGTCCCAGCCTGACAAAAGAGCATGTCAAAGAAATTCTGTGAGAAAAGAGGCGATATGCACCCATGGCGGTAGTGGGTCAAAATAACAATAGGGAGGCTTGCCCAGGGGAGGGAGAGGGGGTGATGGAGCTGAGGGACACCCTGAAATGAGCAAGACAGGCAGAGAGAAAGAGCTACAGGACAAGGTGTGTTTGGCTGCCAGGGACTGTCCATGCCAATGAGTAATGAGGGAGCCACTGGAAGTGCCCCCTTCACACAATTATAAAGCGTGGGGCTAATGCAGCCAGTGGAGCTGCAGGAGAGAGGCCCTCCATCACCACTCTCCCCTTTCCTTACGCCCCAGGAAAAACTCTTTATCTTCCCTTGACAGCCACCGCAACAGACACCAGCATCCAACAATTAAACTGGAGCTCATCCCAGGACAGAGGGGAGGAGAGAAAAGGAGAGGAAAGAGGAGAGGAGATAAGAGGAGAGAAGGTTTGAATTCATCCAATCAACAGGAAGGACAGAGTAAAAAATAAGAGGAGACACGCAAATGCCACATTTCATCTTGCTTGCCTCTTATTTCACTTGGCTGTGTATCAAGTCTTAAAGAGGACATCCTGCTGTGATGGGAAAATGCATTTGTTTCCACCGGTGTGACAACAATCGGTGTGTCTCTCTCTGGCTGGGTTGGTTGTACAAATGTTTAAAGGGGCTCAGGTCATGAATTAGGGAACTGAAATCCCAGCAGCCTAGACAAGTTTGGCAACTGTTTTTTTTTCTCCCATTACCACCAATGTCCATCGTGGCCAGATGAAAAGCTGTGCATTCCTGGATTTAAATTCAAATATTTGCAGTCCTTCTGTACGGCTCGATCGTGCAGTATTAATGTCACTCTCCCAGTGCTTGTTGTTGGATATTCCTAGGCAGGAAGAGGCAGAACACTGACTGTAAAAGTGAGGAGAAAATCCCCTGAGTGTGCTAAAACCCCAAACCCCACAATGTGCTTTCTTGTTTAATATTTTACAGAGAACGTCCTGACCTGCAGACTTGCTTTCAATACAGAGCACATCTCTGAATAAGTGAGGACTTTACGGTGCATCACAGAAAGCTGAATTGGGTTGAGTCCCCTCAGTTAGTTTCAATGCCTGATGTCCTATTCAGCACTACATAGGTTTAACCATCGAACAGCTGACAAGGGACAAACAAAACAAAGCTCTAATAATTAAATCACCTTTTGAATGTCACTAATGTCGATGTCCTGATGACTTTTGGATTTTGTTTTGTAGTGGGATCTGAGTTATAGAAGCTATGTTGGGCTTTAAAAATTCAAAACGTTTCCCAGTGTGTGAAAAATGTACAGTTGTTAAGAATTATTCATAATTCATTTTTATCATCAGAAACTCTGTACTTCACCTTGGCAGCTATCAAAAGTAGGTTTTAAGTTACTGCCAGCTGAGTTTGAATTTTTAATAAAAAAAAAAATGCAACTTATGGTTGGTTGGTTATGGTATGAATTCTTTATATAAATAATGACTGAATTGTTTCATGATTCATAAAGATTAGCATTCAGTGTGTTTTAAAATTGTAAAAAAAATGATTCAGAGGCAACGTTTCAGTGAAAACATTTACGTTTAGACATTTCGCTAAAGATATATGGAAAATACATTTTTGATTATCTTTATGATGATAATTATAATTATTGCAATATATTGGGGATATCCCCAATACATGGACACACACACACACAGCACGTATCAGCTTTGGGGTGAGGTCCTGCCATAAGCCAGGTGGACATTAAGCGTGATCACTATGAACCATCTGGTATGTAAAGGAGAAAGCAGTGTAAATGGCTTCATGATGACTCGGCTGGGCCAGTCATGAAAGCCACTTAGACGACAAATGGCCATTTGGACCAGACATAATCCCTTTCAGGTAGCTGGGTGCTCGGGGTGAGCTAAGTGACAATCCATTACCTTTGTCTGAGAGTGTGTGTGTTGCCTCTGCATGCACAAGATGTGTTATGGATTAATAGATATATAATAGATATTTTCTGCCCAAGTACACAATGCTTATGATGTGTGCATTCTGGGACAACATAAGATCACGACAATTTGAGACATGACTGCAGGTTGTGATGGATGTAGTGCTTGGAGCTTGTCAGGCAGCTAAAGGGGTTAAACCAGCCCACTAAGATGGAGTGGTTGGCTTTGCGCTGTAGCCTTTGGTGAGTGGAGGTGAAGGGCATCGATAGGAGCACTGGCTGGTAATTTTTCTCCTGGTGGCCCACAGTGACAGCAGCCATTAAATGACTGGATGAGGTGATTATGTTTAAGGAAATCAATGCTTCATTGTTTTCAGCTTAGCCCAACGGCCAATTAGGAGCTGTTAATAGGGAAAGTTGTAAAGTGTGGAGATAGAGATAGAGGAAGCAGCAATATGAGCTTGGGGAAAAAAAAAAGCCACACTTCATATTAGTGTGATTTATAGAAGTACAAAGGCTTGAGATTTGTGTGTATGGAAAAGTTATTGACAAAAATGCAGAGTTTTAGGCGTTTTTAATCTTTTACATTAACGTGAAATTATCACAATGACCCTTTTTTTTCCTTCTGTACCTCTATTTCAGGGGTGGGTACTATCTTATATCTGAAGAAAAGACAATTCATGCTCAGGATATCAGGATTAAGACATTCTCTGTGTGAAAGTGCTGCATTATGGGTTCATTTGTGGTGCATTAATGTTGCGAGGATGAAGAATATGTAAATAGTGTGTCTTTTAAGGCTTTGTTTCACTTAATAGTGCTTGCCCTTTGAACCTAAACATGTAGCAAATAATCTGTCTGTCAAGATGGTCAAAATTATATTTAATGAGGAGCCAAAAAAGAAGCTCACTGTGAGAGGAGTTGGTGGCTATCCTGAGCTTTGAGGGGCAATTTGTTGGAATGTTTCATGCCCCTTGTTCCCTGAGAAGGAAGCGTCAGTGCCAATCAATCCAAAGCTGTGCTGCATTCTGATGGGAGCAGTCCCTGCTGCGATGTCATAGCCCGACCATCCACAGGCCACAACCGATCACTGAATGGTTTGATGAGTATGAAAATGGTGTGACCGACATGCTATGGCCTTAACAGTCACCCGGGTAGTCTGCTAGACAGGGCTCTCCACCTCGATCACTGAACCTGATCGTGAACAAATAGCTTTCAGAAGTTTTGTGCTCATCCCTTCAGTTTAGGGGACATGTTCACAATGCACATAGAGCATTAAGGATGCAGAGGCCCACACTTACTGGGACACTTTATGTTGTCTTTTCTATCTATCTGTCCTCCTCCTCTACCACGTCAACTAGCAATCAAATGTTTTTCTTTTTTCCTGTTGATAAATTCAAGTTCACAACAACAAGCCCACGGAAATTTATTTCTTAAAAGGCTTCGGGCTTGCAGAAGCTTTCTTCTTATCTTGTGAGTTTGAAAGAACATACTCTAGTGGCAGCTGATTTCCTTCTGATCTCACCAAACGTGTCGGTTTTTTGACAGAGAGATAAATGTAGGTTTTTATGACAATGTGACCACACGTTGGCTCAGGTTCAGCGTCAACAACTGCAATCTATGCAGAGTAGCCAAGAGCAGTACTCACTGGCACACAATCAGCAAGCATTTCTGTCACCACTTCTCTCTTAAACTATTTTTTACCTCTCTCTCTCTCTCCCTCTCAATGCTGCAATTATTAGGAAATAACATGGTCATAGTAAAGACGGTAGCACCTGAGAAAACTCAGGCCTTTCAAGGACTCATCATAACAACTTAATCAGTGCATACTCAGGTGAAAATGAGTCATTTCTGCCTGAGTGTTGGGAGTGGCTGCTTTGTTTTTGCAGACAGACAGCTGCTGTGTCAACCAGAGTCCAATCGTTCCTTGCTATGTTTCTTTCTCAACAGGCTTGCTGCCATTCCCCAGTGCATCCATATACCTGACAGTGATCCACCGCTTCTAATTGTGAATTTGCATCTCAGATGGCGACAGAATTTACTGTTCCTGTCGTCAGTAAATAACCGTAGACGGATGGAGCTGAAAAATGGAAAATTGACACTCAAGAAAGAGAGTGAGAGCTGCATTTCAAATTATTGTCGAAAATGATGCACATTTGAGAGACAAATTGAGCCTCTCACTGTTGCCAACTGCCTCTTTCGGTAAAAAGTTACTTTATACTGTGTGCCAGACAAGTCCATTTAAACCCCCGCAAAGTTTTATAAATGTCAGATTGTTTAGTGAAATTGTTTATTTCTGTCAGCGTTTCCTTCTGTGAAATCATGCATAATGAAAAATGACCCTATTTTGT
This sequence comes from Echeneis naucrates, assembly GCF_900963305.1. Lineage (NCBI taxonomy): Eukaryota > Metazoa > Chordata > Actinopteri > Carangiformes > Echeneidae > Echeneis > Echeneis naucrates. Next base: position 19,155,054 of record NC_042515.1, on the reverse strand, counting down.
GACACATAGTTTGAAATATAGTAAAATGCATCCGATTGAAAAGTTGTCAGATATGTCCAAATTGCAAAAAACACTCTATTCTGTTTGTCCCAATTAGTTTCATATTTTTTTCAGATCGGAGGAAAAAGAGAAAGAAGGCATGTTAATGATCCGTTTCAAGAAGCAAAGGCATCAAAGTGGCTCTGGGCCAGCTGCCCCACTGCATATATGTTTAATGATGCTCATCAGAATTTTGCTTTTCATTACTTAAACATCAAGCTGGAACTTCATGAACACTCCCCCTGATTACTTAGGATAATGTTTAAACACGTTACAAAGCACCACTGAGTGAATTCCAACTGGAGGCGTTAGAGGCAGGGCCAGGGAACAACTTTTCATGTCCTTCGCCTTGGCAACTGATACAGTTTTTATATTTTATCAGAAATTACACAACCCTCATTTACTGCTCAGATTCCTCTACTTCCATAACAGGGTTGGTTAAAATGAGTCGTCTCTCAAGAGAAATCCCAACAAGGAGCTGGGTTAGACCTCAGTCCTACATCATCATGGTGGAGTATATCACTCCTGTAGTACAAATGCTCTCTGAATCACACCTAAGCAGGGAGGCCTGTGAAGCAGTGTGAAGCCGTAACAATAGAAGAAGAAGAGACTGAGTGCATAGTGCATATAGTTCTTTCACATTGGCAGTATGCTGCTATGCATGTTGCTGAATGAAGGTGTTAAGATGAGACACCGAGTGAACTACTCTTGTTAACATCTTCCTTGTAGTGGTGAAGTTCACTACAAGGCTTGAGCCTTGGCAGCTTCTTCTAGCTTTACAGCCATCTCCCAGAGAACCTACCCGCCAATAAATAATAAAAGGCTGCCATTCACTGCTGAAGAAGGGAGAGGAAGGCAAGCTTCAGGACATTGAATGGTCTGTCTCCACAAATAACAAACAAATTAATCTCAGGGGCGGTTGTATTTATTTAATCCAAAAACCTCTTGACCTATGGTTCGCTAATACATCGGGAACTGGTGTGGATTTGCTTTGTATTGAGTGTGCATCGACAGCCTGTTGGAGTGATCCGTATGGCTTCTCTGACCTCTGCTAGAGTGAAGGCTTCAGGCTGGTTCATCACTGACCCTGCACTGGCCTGGATTTCACTTTGCTCCCCAGGCAGCAGCACCCACAGTAATAGGAGTAGACATACAAGTGGACATTGCAGCTATAGTAGTGCCTAAAGCTACCACAAACCTGAGGAAGTTGGTGGGTAGTGGGGGGGGCAAAGAGAAGCTGGGAAAAACTGCAGAGCTCAACCTGATTGACAGGAACCACTGACCCTGCTGTACTGGCGTCACATGAATCAATGTTGCCCCTCCCCCCCCCTTGATATGACTTACTTCTGAATCCAGCTATACTCCTACCGAATACTGAGCATGTTTCTACGACACTGGGCCCAGCACATAGAAACCTATTATGAATGGCTTTGGAGGAATATAGAGAAAGCCAGGGGGGAATAAAATCTGAGTGTTCACCTTGTTTTTAATGCATAGTGTCATGGCAATGATTCCAGTTTACTGAAAGGAAAAATATAGTGCAGCAATTGCACCGCTGGTAGTAATAGTTTTGACATCTTTAACAGGTAATTCCATTAGTACGAATAAGAAATGCAAGGTGCTCCTGGCCATGGCCCAGGTCGATTCTTAATCACCTGTATGGGTTTCCTCTCATGGGTCTGTATGACTCCAATGCTCACATCTTTATGGTTATTAAAGTTACCGATTGCAGCGTGCCTCATTTACCAAGGCTCTATCAATACCAGTTCAGCACCATGAAATTACCCCAGTCCAGCGGGAGCAGCATGACAAACCAGATTAAAAAGGACTCTGTAATGCTCCGGCATATATAACACTCCGTGTCATGGACTCAGGCCGCCGTGAGAAGACCCACCAACGAGCTCAAGCCCTGTGTAGGGAGGGGCACTAGTGAGGGGCTGTTGACAACCATTAAAGCTTAAATGTCAATCCAAGCTTTTATTATCCCCATGGTTTTTCAGAAAAGTAATGAAAACGAATAGCTGGCAGGTTAAAAGAAAAAAAAAAAAAAACACTCGGGGAAAAAACACATTAAAAGTTCTCAGAAGTTATCTTAGAAATGAATGGAAAAAGGGTGCGATTATGCTAAATATATGCAGAGTATAACCTACTTCTGTGGTCTTTCAGGTGTGAACATAACTTTGATACTCTTGGATACACGACAGATATTTTCTATGAAGATGGGTGCTGTTGCATTCATATATATATAAATATATATATATATATATATATATATATATATATATATATAGCCAGCAATCTTCAATTTATCACTTCTTGATTCTCACTTTATTCCTTGGATCTTGTGTATGTGGTGTGTGTTTGTGTGTGTGTACAAACGCCCATCTCTTTATACTTTTTAGCTGTGTCTTTAAAAACACAACATAACCACTGAATCCAGGCCCTCAGGTGTGTCTCTTTTACTGCACCCTGCAATAGGCTACAGTTGGTGGAGCCTGACCTCTATCCAATGTCCATATGACACAGGTCACTGCTCGCTCTAAATGAGTCGGATGGTGAAATGAGCTACTAAATTGTCCATTCAAAATCACAAAACTGCCTTTTTGAAAGGCACCATAGAGTAGCCCTCAAAAATGTGACATTCCTTGGGAGAAAACAATTAGATGCTGTGAGCCCTGGAAAATGGCCTGAATGTAAAACCCATGAGTTTCTGTTCACCTCTGCTTAAAAAAAAAAAAAAAAAGTTTGAAAGTGGTTCAAAGTGGAGTAAAGTTACAAAATGCTGTGTAGGATTTTTTTGTGCGACACAGTGCAGCTACTGTCTAGTCTGCGATCTATCCTTAATACAGTGCAACGCAGGGTGACACGGTGGAGGAGGTGTGATGCATGGTGGCTGTCTCAACCAGCAATCATGCCATACCGGGGTTTCTGCGTGCGGGGTTTGGAATGACATGTCGCTTGAGGTTCAGATGAGGTCTGCCTGGATTACACACTATGCATTATCTACCATGCATAATGCATCGGCAGGCACTTAACATCAAATTATAGATGCATGCAAAAATTTCCCGGAGTGTTGTATGTAGCGAGAGGGCACTTTGCTGTGCAAATAATCTGCCCAATTTCTGTAGAACTGAGCAATCAGGGAATGGCATGATTTTGCATAAGCAGGCCTCATATGCAGTAAATGTTAATAAGTTCATATTAGTTTCACTGGCATCTTTGCATGTTTTAATGCTGCTTTTAAGTATTAAGGCAGTTGGCTATAGCTCAATTCCTTGCTGTTAATGGTCGGTCTTATTTCTCTACACTTTTAGAAAGACTTGCAGGCAGCAATTTAAGTGCACTACCAAAAATGCTGTACAAACATACCCCTCGGCTAGTTTGTGCCAACGTTACTTGAAAATTGTGAAAAGTGACCCTACTTACAGCCATGTTACCGGTTGAGGCCCAATTAGGCTAAATCAGTTTGGTCTTCAGCTGGAGCCTTCAGTAGCTGCTCTGCGTTTCTCTAACAAAATATTCTCAACATTTGCATCACAGGATCTATTGGTAAAAGCACATAGCTTTTGCTCTACAGTTCAGTGCCTGTATTCTCTACGTGGCTCTCGTGTTGCTGGCTGATGTGTATATGACAAAGTGCTTTTCACTAAGCACCTTATTAAAATGGATTTGGCTTTTAAATGACGCTTTCGTGAGATGATAATTGTATGGCAAAGCATTGATCAGTTTCCCAAAGACTGACTTCCAAGTGATGATCAATCTATGTAAGAGTAAGGGAAGGAAAATCAATGTGCTAAACACTTAGCTGCTGTTTGACAATGCACAGTAACAATGTCAGATGTGGCATTTAGCGCGTGACCTTGCTCTTGTGGCAGCAAGGACAGAACAGTGTTATGGACTATGAAGAGGACAGGAGCGTGGAGCTGTCATAAAGTGCTATAATCTGTCATTGCCGAAGAGATTTTATTTTAAATGATCCTTTTTTTCATACCTGCTTATGAGACGACAGGTCAGAGACTCTTACAGGAATAGCTCAAATTATGTTTCATCATCATCAATTCTTGAATAAAACAAAGGGCACAAGGGTGATTCCACAGAAATAATGATCATTTGTCAATTGGTTCCTATGATTTAATTGGTGGAAATCTTTGGCATAATTTTTTATCTCACAAACAGAGCATATTTTGACCTCTGTTACAATATAAATGTGCTGAGCCGTGTAGCTGTTAGAGGAACCTCTAAACACTTTTTCCATCTGATGGGATTGGAAAATATGTGGTACAATAAACAATAAAGTGTTACTTTCCAGCATAACCAGGTCTCAAATTTCCAGCAGAAGGAGAAGAGAGAAAGCCCTTTCAACACATTACTTTTCAGAAAACATATAGTTGTAGCTAAAGATAGCGAGCAAATTATTTGACAGTCTTTACTGTTCACTCTCACCACCCTGAATGCCATTTCTTTTACTCTAGAAGCTAATTATTCTGCTCATAAAGCATTGCTGATATCTTTATAGACAAGTTTGCAGCCCTATCAGAGAGCAGAATGGAGACCTTTGAAAATACAGCACAGTGCACACTGTCCAACAGATTAACTATGGGCCAAATAGACATTGGACAATGATAATCTATTTTCGTGTCACAGAGCGCTAAAATGGGTTTTCAACCTATTTCTTTACCTTTGGGGAAGAATTGCAGCTATGACAAATGACTATAAGTGAGACGAGAGGTTTTGATGGGGGTAAGAATGAGAGGAGGAGGGGAGCGCAGTTATTTGCAGTGTCTAAAATCGGAACAATATGAGGAGTGGAACACAATTTGGCATCAGATTACTCACAGTGATATCCATCAAAACACACAATTCAGTCACTCAATATCATTACTGTCAGACTGATAAGCTTTTAAGCTGGAGATAACATCTTGATGTGGTAACACGAAAGGGAGAAGAGTCTCAGTCTCATCTCTTTCTATTGTCTAGGCCACAGCAGAGGAAAATGAACCAAGAACCAGAGCGATGAGCAAGAGGATTCATTCTAAAAATGACTGAGGAGTAAATCATTAACAAACCGCTATCTCCCATCCCAACAGAGAGGAAGACGGCAACAAACCTTCCACACCACTGGCATCTCTTTGAATCGATATGTTTATATTCTGGGAGTGTTTATATGAACCATGTTTTGATCTTGTACAGGGAAAATAGTCTGATAAAAAGTGGTGTTTAAAATTCCTGTGGCTTCTTCACAAACGTCATAGTGACGAGTCACTGAATTGACTTCATAAATGTTGGAGCCCTGTGAAAAGAAAAGGCTCCAGCTTTCACTCCTTTCTTTGACTGAGACCGATTACTTCATCCTCAGTAGCAATCCAGTGCAGAGAGGAATCCATCAAGAATTGAAATATGCCTTGATTCAGTCACAGCAACCATCCCCTATCTACCAGATTAAAAATCAGCAGTAATGAATGACACAGCCTCTCGTAGCCATTAATTATAAAGATTAGAATCATGACTTTGTTTTTTAACTCTGGCCCCTACTGACTGTCAAGGTCAGCCTCCCTTCTAAGAGGATTTAATAATGATGAAACACAGAAACAAACATGAATGAAATAGTTAGCATTTGTCTGTTGCCTCATAACCTGTTTATGCAAAATTATGCAAAAAACAAAAAACAAAAAAAAACAACCAAAAAAAGAAAAAAGGCCAAATCATTGAATTTTCTGTTTTGTATCGACATTAAGACCCAATATTCACATGCGCTGCATGTACCTCGGGCATTATGTTGTCTCAGTGAAACCCTTTAGTAGAGATGAAATGAAAACTTGAATCTCCTCATTGGTCTTGCCTCTACGTACCTGTAAATTTGATCTGTGCCACCAGGGTGGACTGTGAAATCATATGGCTGCACATCAAAGTGTGACTGAATTCAGTGTGCATACTAATGCCAGCGCAACGCAAGCACTGACTTCGCTGATGGAGAAAGAGAGAAGAAGAGGATGGGGGAGACGGAGAAGGCAAGGGAGCGACCGGAGACATTTTCTCTTCAAAGAAAAATAAATAGAATAATTCTATTAATAATAATTCTGAATAATGTATTAGAGAAACTGAGATATATTGACATTTAAAGAATATTTTATCCAAGAGAAAAATAAGGTTAAGCTCAAGTTTCAGCTACATAAAGCTCCAATTTAACTACATTTCCATGCCGGTATGTACTTTTCATCAACAGATTGAAAAAAATGCAGCCACCACGCTATAACACATCAGCTTGGGAAGAGATACGGTTGGTATGGCGCCAAAGGCAGCAGTCACCATGCCTATCCTCTTTATCCATCATATCTGCTGTGTCATTTCCCTGGTCATTGCCTGCGTACTAGTAGTGCTTAAAGTTGTGACTGTAAAATCAGAGCACAGAGATAAGTGATTGTCCTCTGACAGGCAGACGAGCTACCTTGACAGGCAATGAAGAAAGGAGCCTCTGCACAGCACTTTTGAAGATGCTTCCCAATTCCTCTCTGTTCTACCCCCCCACCCATCCGCCCCTCTTTCCACCCATCCATCCATCCATCGCTCTCCAAGGTAGGTCAAAGGAAAGATCCCTTTTGGCAGCTCATTCCTCACTCTGATGAAGCTCCTTGTTAAAGGCTCATCAAGTCTTCTCTGTCTCTCGCACACATGCACACTCACACACACTGCGAAACTATCTCTCACTCTAGTACCAGTTGTACGACGTCTCCGTTTCACTTTTTGTTCTGCTTGCCTTCTATTATCGTGTCTCCAGAGCCACTCTCATCAAACGCACCCTAACCCTCCACCAGCGTAAGTGTGTGAAAGTGGTAAAGTGTCCAACCAGTTTGAACTGTGGTGTGTTCAAAGAGCTCAGATTGCACCATGCACTGCCTCTCAGGTTGCCAGACCACTGACCAGGCGTCAAAGTAGCCTCTGTCGCTAGAAACCACTAGAAAAATCCATCTTTGCCCTGTATGTTTTTGATATTTTGCATCATATTTATGTTCTCCTTTGTGGCATGTGCGTGCCACATACAGTGGTCAAAATGTAAAAATAAAATATATATATATAAATGTTGCATTAAGTAAATATAAACACACACAGTTCAAAAGTCTATCATACAAAGGAGACTTTCAGCGTGATGCAAGTAAATATTCCTAAATGGCAACTAATGGAATTGTACAAGTTGTCTTTTGCTTGACACTGTTGCATAGAAGTGTATTTTTGATTAATTTCATCACGGAGTAATTTGCACATTAATTTTCACATTAATGCTCTGATCTGTCAAGACCTATGCACTCTAAATGGAAGAAAATGCAATAATGATATTTGCCAGCTGTTTCTGGCACACAAATCGAATTAGAGTGCAGCTCTCAAGGACAGCAACAGATGGTTGATCACGAGAGGAGAGTAAATCCCCAGCAGTTATTGTACTATGACACTCCTATGTTTATCTTCACAGACTTCTGGAAAAGCTCCATTATTTACCCGTTTGCACGAGTACTGGCATTTTTATACGGTAAACTGCAGCACGTTTCGCAGCAGACAGACTCGTTCAACTGCACACAATGACAGCTTGTTAAAATGTGTTTTAAAAGTCTCCTATCTGTCTTTCTCAGAGTTGCTGTGACTGAAGCAGATGCTGACTCTTTTCCAAATAGAAATGTCTTCAGACCCGCCTGTTCTCCTTAGAAGTCAATTAATCACGTCAAATATGGCGTGTGGCCTCTCCAAGAATAGTGCTGCTCTTTGTTGACATCATGAGTGGGGCTTGACTCGCTTTCTTTGGCTTACACACCCATTTTTGCATCAGCTGGAAGGCACCGATAAGACGGAGGAACAGGGCGAGACACGGTCTATGGAGTACTCTTTGGTTTCTAACCTGACTGGAGGCTCTAACTCTGTATCTGCTCAGTTCAGCAGCATCTCTTCCAGAGACATCTATAGGAGGAAGGACCAGGCTGATAAATTTGAACATTCAGTTAACCACTCGAAGGGAAATTCTGATTTTATACCACCTGAGTCTTATTTGTTAAAGTTTTTGACCGTGACTTCTACTGGTAGCACTTTAATTCAGCCTTTTTATTTTTTGGGTTAAATGAGTCTGGAAAAAAAGGGAATCGAAGAACGTACATGCAGGCTCTGCTATTTTAAACATTAAAAAAAGATATTTGATTTATTAACGCACCATAAAAAAAAATCTATAGATTAACTTAGACTTGATATAATCCTTAGATGCTCTGTGAGAGCAGCAGATGAAAAGGATGAAAACAGACCGGTTGGATTAAAAGACAGATGGAACGGGCTGTCATGCAGCAAGCTCACCATACCGTTGCGTCTCGTTGTATAACTCATCATGAGGTGTGTTCCCTTTTTCTCCTGCCGTCAGCAAGACTGGGTCTCCCACTGACATCATCACAACTTTAACCAGAACTTTTTGTCAGAGAACTCAGTTTAACTAAGCTAAAAAGTGTTCACTTGCTCACCTTCCGGGAAACAAACAGGATGGTGAATATGGGTCATCTCTGTGGAAACACCTGAGGGTTTTCAGTTGCAGAGCTATGGATGCGAAGTCTGGATGAGAGAAACAGCCCTCAAAAAACTAATTTCCTCAGCAGGACACTGAAACTATTGTATTTCTTGGGCAGGAGAGGAGAGAGAAGCATTTGCTCTTTCCTTTTTTGATTTAAGCTTCTTCCAACATTGACATAACGAACATTACTACAGGAGAAGAGCCAACAGGGAGGCCTGATAGCCCATAACGCGAGAGAAATTGAGTGTCAAACCTCCGCTTAAACTCTGTTAAAGACATTGTATCTGTCGTGCACATAAGGAACGCTGCAGCCTTGGAAGTGACACAAAGTTTCTTCATTAAAGTGCGCACACCTTGAGGGACACACTGAAAGCTGAAGCAGTCACTATCGATCATTGTGTATACTGTAGTGTAAAAAACTGTCACATATGACTCACTGTCGATTGCACATCAAGTGATTTGGCACAATGAACTTCAGTCTGCAGTGTCTGTGGACACGGACTCCAAGTAAAAGAGATAATTCAATATTGTGTAAGAAGGACTTTTATCAAACTTTCAAATCAATTTGCATCAGACTGTACATGTGTAGAAAAATTGAGGCAATGTGAATTTAATCTGCGAGTGACACATTGAGACAAAGTTTTCACAGGTGAATCTGATTGGATAATCCAATGACATAGCAGAGTCCAATCAGAGGGCAGGTTGTTCCATTCCTGTCGTTTCATTTATCATTTAATATAATTCACACACCAGTCTGCACAGTTTCTCAAACTGATTTCTTTTACAATGGTTCATTTAACTACTAGAAACTTTTTCACTTAGTTTGAGCGCACAGTTTTAAATCAGGATGTCTTGTCACATTATTGAGCAGTCTCTGTTATGTTGGAAGGCATAAGGATGAACTAATTAGGAACGCTTTGTTCTTTGCCACAGTGCTCTGGGCCACTGACTACATTGGCCAGGTGATGAGCTGAGCTGGTAACACATGATCCCCTGTATGGTGCTACAGGAGACGCTCAGCTAAGACCTCCAGATGTGTTCTTTCAACACGTTCAGCGGCATGTGGCAAGGTGCCCCTCACTGCACCCAGAGCGCCGCACTGTTCACTCAGTGTTAATGAATCAATCAATTTTTCCCAGATAAATCACAGTGAACGCTTCGCAACGGCGGACTGTCACCATGATGAATTCCTTCATTTCATATAATAAGCTGGCTGGGAAGTGATTTATTCCTGGTGCGCAGACGGCTATACACAGCAGTGGACAGAGGCGAGAGATACAAAATGAAGTGTAATATGTCATTGAAATATTTCCCATGCAGTCAGTGAATAAGTTTGAGCTGTGGGGGGGGGGCATCTTCAGTCCAAAATCCTGACGATATCAAAATATTTCACTCAATCTCTGGTTGAAGCAGCCATGGCGTTGGTGGGACAGTATAGTGTGGATCTTGTGGTGTGCTCAGTGGGCCCCAACGTGACCATGGGCAAAAACACTTTTCCTCACATCACCACATAGCCTGCTGCCATTTGGCTTAAATACACTGAAAGCCTTAAGACTTAAAGTCACTGAGTTATATACACTGAGTCTCATGTGCTACTCTACTCTCTGTATTATGGAATGAGACAAAGATAAGTGGGCGTAAGAACTAGATTCTAATGCTATTGATTGCCTTTGCTCTGCCCTCGTTCAGGGCCAAGATTAAGAGCTGTTGTGATTCTTTTAAATGCAAACCTCTTCTCTGGCTAAGTACGAGCCACTGTGCGGTAATCAATTTAAACCACTGCTGAACCCCAAGCATCACACATAACACTCTCCTCACACTTTGTGTAAAGGGATTCATGCAAGCATTATGATTTTGCCCATTATCCCAGTTAAGTGATGCTATTTAACACTTGAGTCCATATGCCATTTGACCCATAAAACCCAAAATACAACATCAATAGCAGAGCAAGTGGCACATATCAGTGCGCGTTATTTTCATTGTAGAATAAATTGAGGTGATCTTTGCAAAAGTTGACTGCAGTGTTCAAGACATGAAAAAGAAATGCATTAAAGTCGATTTAAATGAGCCTTGTCAGACTAATTCTGTATGAATAAAAAATGCCTACATCCATAATCATAAATCATATTAATATTAACATTGCTAAAAGATTTATGCCGTCCAAACTCCATTGATAATTCCATTTGTTGAAATGGGAAAAGGCTCACAGCATTTTTCTCCCTGTTCCACATATAAAAATTTCCACTTTAATTTATGACTCATTTGGAATACATAATAGTGAAAGTGATTATAGTATTTCAAAGTTTTCTGCAGAGTGATATAATGTGAAGTGAGACATTAGGTAGCAAGTGGACATCCAATGAAAATAATATTAGTTAGTGAGCACTCAAAAAATGGTCCAGAAGCTCTGACTGCACAAATCTGTTTCAACTCAGCAGCTGTGTAAGAATGCCTCACACGCTCGGTGAAAGCTTGTGAGAGAATTGTGCTGATATTCAAACCCTGTCAAAAAGATGGTGTGTAAAATAAATTACTTTTTGTAGCAAACACGGAACAACTTCTTAGATTCCTTGTCACCAAAAACTTAAAAGTTCACAAATGAATATCCCCCACGCAGAATTAGCCCCCAAAGAGCCACTTACCCTCTTCTGTGTCATTATTATTACCTTTATGGTGCAATCTGATAATTAAATTAAAATAAATGAGATATTCCCTTAACTTATGGGCTGTAGAAATCGAAAGGTGATGTAGGAGGCCTTGCTTTAACGACTCAGGTGGTGCGATAATTAACAAGCTGTCACCGCCTGTTACCTTGTCATTGTGTGTGCATGTGTGTGTGACTGTGCATGTCTGTGTGTGAACAGCCCACTAATCTCTTAATATGTGTCTAAGGTCTCATTCGAGTTCAAAGGTCGCTATTTAATTATACTGCAGCAAATACTTAATTTTCAATTATGATGGCGCCGGGGAGCTCACCTTGAAAAAGGACGGCTCAGAGACAGGCGGACGTGGCCCCTTCTGACCTTTTCAGGAAGGGTTTCTTATTTATTTATTTTTTTAAATACTGGACTTTGTCAGTGCAGTTGATTTGCATGTAGCTGTGGCATAATGAAGGTCTCCTGTTGCTGACCCTTTTTAGTTGTGACTTAGGGGTCATGTTGCAGAGATGAGCTCCAGCTGCATAGGAAATCTGTCTTTCACTGGGGCAATTAAGCAAACAGACAGACACACAAACACACTTGGTTAAACACATAAGGTTCCTTGCACACAAACCCGCTACTTAGAGAAACATTTATGCTGCATTTTAGGTGCGAGGAAGTCGCATGCAAGTCTAATGCTGCTCCTCCCTGCAGGTAAGTGAGTTGTGAACAAAAGAGAAATGGATTTGGAGCAAGAACTGCTGACACAAAGAACGAAGGAAACAGGGTCACGACACAGTTGGGCGACTATTGTTTGAGTCATTATTCAAAACATAATTCTCGCTATGGGAAATAACCTGCAGTGGTGAAACTGCAACTCATTTATAATGTGCCACATTTGAATTGAAGTCAAAGGAAGTGAGTGGAATTAGAGGACTGTGGCAGGTTTGACAATGTGCTTTTAAGTTCAGCTCAGTCCACATTAACAGAAAAATGAATGCCAAAAAGACTGAAATTGGTAGTTTTTGGTTGGTTTGACTTCAATTTAGAGCCAAGAAGTTTAGAAATTTTCTCCAGTAAAAACAAGGTTATGAGAAATTGCCCATTTCATGTTGCCTCAAATCTTCTCAAAGTGGCAGCCAATAGACAGCACTCAGCAGGACGCTTTCCTATGAACAGTTGGCATCACTGAGCCTGAGCAGTGGGACAGTCTCACAACACAATGAGTGATGAAACGGCTGCCGAACCACGCTCAGTGCCTTGTTCACTTTCTTTCTTCCTCACTGCCTGTTTCTCTCACTCTTTCTCTCTCTTGAATACTCCACTTCAACTGAAAGCTTCCCTTGTTCTCAGCGTGGGGAAGCGGATACATGTTGAAAGACATTTCTTTTTTCTTTTTTCTTTTTTTACTCTCACATTCCCAGCATGAAATGAGTCTGTTTCAGATACTGGTGGGGTATCTACTTTCGCAACTTTCCTCCACTGCGATCAGGTACAGTATGCGTGTAAGTCACTTCTCAACATTTTCATTTTGCCAGACGTGCAGATGACTCCCTACACACTTTTCTCACCACCAGACTCTTTTACCTATCTCTATTTGTTGTTACAGGCAAAGGAAGAGGAGTCCTAATAAAGGAGTGAGAGTGGAAAGACAGGCTGGATAAAGAAACTTTCTGGTAACACTTTTCGATGGTCCACCTACAAGGAGTCGAGAAGATATTTATAACAACTCAACAGGACATTAGTTGAGATTCAGCAATTCAGCTGTTTTGCTGGCCCTGACCATGGTTTACTAATTGCTGGGTAAATAAACTGTGGGGGCGGACTATCCAAATCTTTTTCTTTTTGTTTTTCTTTTTTTTTTTTACTATCGAATGCAGTTACTTTGCTAGACCCAAATGCTGCCCATTCATCAGGCAGAACAACCTGCCGAAAGCAAAGACAATGCACAATAACTAAATTCCCAAAGAGGCACAGAGAGAGGAGGAGGAGGAGATGAAAGATGGAAGGTAGAGAGGAAGGCAGCTAGTTAGCAGGTGTATTCCAGTGTCTGACTCACTTTTGTCACAACTTGACCCAGCATGCCTCGCTTCACTTTCAGTAACACCTACATTTGAACACCTACTCTCAGTCTCAGGTGACATCCATCTGCACCACAAGTGCAGCCTGCACAGAAACACTACAAGTGGCAACAATGACAGATGCTGATTTTGTATATTTAGGAAATAATTATCGTGAGAGGTAGCACAGCGACAGCGATAGTGTTAAGCACTGTTGCGCTCTGGTTTCCTTCCACCGTCCAAAGACATTGTGTTTGGGTTCATTGGTGACTCTAAATTGTCTGAGTGGTTGTAGGTCTCTGTCTCTGTGTGTTGGCCCTTTGATGGACTGGTGGCCTGTCCAGGGTGGCCCCAGTTGGTTTCAGTTGGTTGCCACAATTTTCCATGACAAATAGGAATCCCTCAACCAAACACTTGACTTTTTTCCCATTTGTACACATAATTTCACTTTTCAGTTGATATTTGTATTACGTTTATGTCCAAATACGATGGTCTCTCTAAATATGCTCTGAAGTGACTCGTTTCTTTGCAGGCAATGGTTCTCTGCAAAAAGGTTGTGAATGAAAGCACTGCTGCATGGCTGGTATGGAGAAGAGGAATAATTTCAGCATCCAGTAAGTCACATTTGGCATGTGAGTGCTGTATGCAGACTTCAAAGTGTCCAAATCCATCCTTCTACATTTAAGTGCATTTCATTCGTGGTCATTAGCTCTGATCGAAGCACCAGCTCTCAATTGGGACACATTTTCTTCTGAGGAAGAGCAGCTCTGCAGCAAAGAGCAGCTGGACCATTACCATTTTCATGTAGAAAAAATATGTCTTGCTTCAGTTCTGCTTCAGTTTTTTATTTATTTATTTTTTTTTTTTTAATTGTATATTATTTAGCCAAACAGTTGGGAGGATGTGTGTTTTCTACTGGGACAAGCCAGCTGCAATTGTGTTTGAGTGAGCAGACTGTTACTAATTTCCTTTTTCTGGTTTCACCTGCTGCCTTTCTTTATTGGCAGAGAGGACCTTGAGGCTCTGTTTTCTTTCAGCTCTGGGGACATTTTTGACATCCAAACAGCACCTGGATTGCATGCTAAGACATGTGGCAGCTGATATATTTCAAAAAATTAAAGAGAATGAGCAAGGAGGAAGAGAAAGGCATGCAGGGAGTTTTCTTATATGGTTCAGCGATCATTGAGAGCATCAGTATCTGCATGTATCCACTGAGGTTTCTGTATACACTGGACATCAAAACTGTGTTTCCCCTGGATGTAGCTTCTTCCTTTCCACATGAGCTAACCCGCAGGCATGTGAAATTTTAAGTGGAACTGTGGTCTGGCAGCATCTCAAATGGACCTCAAATTGGAAAGCACTGTTTATTAAAATCAAAGCAAATAGTTTGATTTTGAGTGTAAATGAGAGAAGCAGAGAAGATGACAGAAAAGGCGTGAGGTGGGATCCGGAGTGTTTTCCCACAGAGGTTTACTGTTGAACGGGTCAGAACATTCTAGGGTGCTTCCTTTTCCTCCCATTAGTGGTCTAATTAGAGATTCAACAGTATTGAGGAGACAGGAGCTGGTTACTGTGCGCTGCACTGCCTATTTTGTACTGGATTAATCAGCAATTGTCCTACAATTGAGAGCTGAAATATTTAGAATATTTATTCTGCAGACGAGCTGATAGCACTAATGATGTTAATAATAACAACAATAATAACAATTGAGTCTCTTGGGAAAGTCTTCTTCTGTGGGCATTTCTTCAATAATTACATGATGCATTCCCATAATTCACCACTAATTTGTTGTGAAAAATAACAGGGGGCTGAGAGGTGGGTTACACAACAGAGCAATGCTGAAAAAAAAAACAAAAACAAAAACAAAAAAAAAAAAACACATAGGCAAACATAACAAGAGGCTGCACGACTGTACAAGTGTGTATTTAAGAGAAGAAAGCATCTGAAAGGCAAGAAAATAATAATCCCAATGAGACATGGGTGGCCCCTGAAAATGCAAATGACGTTAGTTTCTGCGAATCCCTCTGCGGAGCCTTTGTGCCCGTGACCCGCATGCTATCCCCGATGTGAGCCCAAGTAACTTTGACATGGCGCTTGCTTTTATCTCATGCTTGGCTTGTCCAGGCCTGTGATTGATGCAGGGTTTTTGAAAAGCAGCAGCACTCATTGTGTTTAAGACCACATACCTTGAGTTATGAATGTTTCATTCAGATGGTCTAAATATGAACTGACTGGGTTAGAGCCTCCCTGAGAGCACTGAGGAATGGAAAACTCATGCATGCTAATAAAGGCCTAAAAGAGTCTGTAGGAGAGAGACGGTGGCAACGGTGAAAGAGAAGAAACAAGCAGCAACCGCATCATCAATATACTGGCTTCAGTATTTCCTTCAGTGTTGACAACCTTTCTGTCTATCACCCTGAAGTCCAGTTATCAGCAGCAAAAATTCTACAACTAGCTTCCAAAAACAGAGAAATCACATGAACAGTTTTGACTAAACCAGCATGGCAATAGATCCATCTTGTTGACTTGGAAGACGTGGGGAGTTTTTTTTGCCGCACTGACACGGTGGTCCGTCGTTGCTGAATTCAGGCAAGATTTATCAGTATAACATTGTTTCTGTGGCGGCTGGCAACTCCCGCTGTGTCCTACAGTGAGGTCTGCACAGGGGGAGGTGGAGTTGGCTGGGATAGAATAAAACCACAGTGAGTAAGTCTCAACAACCCACCATGCTCTGCCCTCCCTGCCCCTGTGCCCCTGCAGAGGTGAGGAGGAAAAGATTGAAAAAGCACTCATCCACAAGGCAAGAAATGTCACTTCTGCAGTGAGACAGTAATACGGATGCATGATCAAAAGGTGACATGAGTGTGTTTCCCATTGATTACCCTGCAATGCCAGGACAGCAGCTGTGAGGTGCATTAGGAGTGGCATGCAAATATTCCAGACACACACACACACACACCCTCACTTAAACTCAATGTGACTCTTTGATGTCAAGTCCCATCCATGCTGAATGGTTCCTCTCGCCATGAGCAGATTATGATTTGTGGTGAACTGAGGCACACTAGCTGCTTAATGGAGTCGAACAGGATGGAGGAGTCTCATTCTACTCTGCCAGTGAGAGACATGCACATACACGCGGAGACTGATTGGGAAAAAAAAAAGAGTGGGAGAGGGAGAAGGGAAAGGAAAGAGAAAAAAGATGGGAAGGCAAGATCCACTGGGATGTGTCAAATATTGCATAAATCACTAAATGCTTCCTTCTCTAATTGGCTCTATTGAGTGCATCATCGTCTCCTGTGGTGGAGGCCAAATGCCTTCCAATGCATGTGTGTGGGTGCATCTCACATCTAACATTCAAAGTGATGGGGATCAAAGGATTGCTACTGTGAGTACAGTGAGTCAGGAAGTGATATTGTCAAATCCACTAAGGCTCAAAATCTTGTATGCAAACGTGCGGTGGAGCTCAGGACTACAGTGCGAGGGATCTATGACGCTTTATTTCAACAGTTGAAAGGCTGACATGAGCAGTGAACAGATATTCAAAGTGAATACCAAAGGCCCGTGTCCCAGACAGTCACAAAAAATGAGTAAAACTTCACAGTGTCATGCAAGAGTACTTAAAATATTGTGACACAAAAGCAGATGAGCACAAATTAAACCACTCTCTGACTATGTTGTACATACGCACAGAATCACACCTCTGATGCACAATGAAAGATTCAACTATCAAGGTGAACTAGGGCAGAAACAATGCTTTAGGTTTCACTTTTCTGACTAATGGCTTTCAGTGGCTTACATCACCATTACATCATTTTCACCAGGCACTTATTAAGTATTCATGCATTCTCCAATCCCTGCATTGTTAAAGTAGCCATAATCTCCCTGCTGTGTGTGCAACAATTGAAACTGACAGAGCAAAATGAAAAAACACTGCGTATAACGGCACCATTTATATTTTATGGAACATGAAGAAATGACAGCATTTAGGATACACTGTAATTGAAAAACATCATTAGACGTAGATGCATTTATTATTTGTGTAATATATTCATGAATACATAACAAATGTCATATTCAATGACTTTTTGCAACAGTGGCCTGTGTACTGAGTTGGTCAGTGTTTACTATTATACATTGAGCTGCTCAAAATAGAAGTGATAAATATCAATTTGCTTCTGCACTCTGCGCTCATTTTCAGTTTTCTCATTTTGTCTTCATAGCCATTCATAAAATCTCCAGCCTCTCGCTATAACTTACCATGCAGCTGCTTAAAGCACATTCCCTCTAATATGGTATGTTTTTGTGCATAATATGACATGTTTCCTCTAATGCGCAGTATAACAAGAACAAAGTGTATGAAGTGCTCGCCTCCTTTTTGTCTGGACTGCAACAGCAGCGTCAGCCCTCTGGTTTGTAATCTCCCTGATTGTGATTGACGATATGTAACAATGTTCTCACCACTTGTCAGCTCGTCATGAGTGGGGAAGCTACACCCTGTAGTGTTTCAAACTTAGCACACCATTGATAGATTTAGAGACTTTTATGAAGAATGGATTGTGCAGATGCAAAGACTTGTTACTGAGTCACTCTCGTTTCCCAGCTGCTTGATAATTGCAGGGAAACAGAAAAGCGCTTTCACGACACTGTACCTTGTCTCCATTATGGCAAATAGACTGCTTTTATTACATCCATCATTATTAATAAAGGAGCTAAGAGAATAAATATCAAACAAAGAGCAAAGACCGCAGGAAAGAGCGTTAGACGTGCTGACAAAAACACAGGAAATGAGAAAACACATGTATTGCAGCACTTCGATAAAAGTTTCTGTCCACTGAAACAGTAAAAGGCTTAAACTTTGGTATGATTACAGGAAAACGTGACTTTGCATGAACAAATTAAATAACTAACTGAATGACATGGCCACTAAAACATATCGGCTAGATATAAAAAGCCTAAAAAGAAAGACACAGAGACAGAGAGAGGCTGCGTGCTGCGCGGAAGAGAAGATAAGAAAAACTGGGAGTCTGAATTTGTAGCAGTAGATAACCTGGTGGAGCGTGTGCCACACAAAGAACTTCTGCTGCTGGTAAATCACAGAGAGAATAGCTATAAAAAAAAAAAAAAAGTGTTTATCCTTTCCCTCTGATTGGTTATTTCATACGGAACCATATCGAAAATCACAGCGCAGCTCAAAATGATTGATTTGAAGCGATTTTTGTCAGATGACGTTGCCGTTACAGAATCAGGATCTAACTGTCGGAGATCAAGCAAAATACGAGGTTTTGACCCAGTATATTTCATAAAAGCACAACGTTTCCTTCTGGGCAGTGACAATTTGTCTTCTGAAATGTGTGTATACTTCCAAGCAGGAGGTTATCGTGCTGCGTGGGCAATGAGCACATGGCGACAGTTTGCTTTAAATCCAACTTTCCACTTGATTAGCCTTCTCACCTTATCCACACATCTGGGAGGTTGTGTGGT
The DNA here is from genome assembly GCF_900963305.1 of Echeneis naucrates. Lineage (NCBI taxonomy): Eukaryota > Metazoa > Chordata > Actinopteri > Carangiformes > Echeneidae > Echeneis > Echeneis naucrates. The sequence goes on along the minus strand of NC_042515.1, from coordinate 19,136,298 downwards.
GGCCATCAATAAGTTCTGTGTGTGTGGGAAGGGATGGATGGGGCGTTGGGGTCGCTGGAACATGCAGCGACCTGGAGGAGGCACACTGCTGCACTGTTGGTACAGTATGGGAGCAGTGTTCACGTACCAAAGAGTCGGCCATGTGACAGGTACATGTACAGGCATATGGACTACTATCTGTCATACAGCAAGACATGCTATATCATATAATAACAAAACAGCATAGGGATTCATGAGATAACGTGGGATTTATTAAGTGTAACTTAAAATTGAATTTTATGAAAAGTTACAGGACTTCGTCGGTTGGGGTGTGAGGTTGGTTTCAGTGTTTCGGTGGCGGTACGTTCTGTCCTGTCACTGAAGCTGCCAAAATATCATACAGTAATGTCTTTTTGTGAAGCAGTAGGAGTAAATTTTGTCATGTGTACATTGTTTTAGTATATATAGGTCTAGTATTTTAGATGTATGAAAGGAAAGAAGTGAAAACAGTTGAACAAAACTGGCAATATCTCTAATTTGAATTGAGTGAAAAATTTTTGAGTGCTGAGGTAATATCATAACCACAACTCCTCAGACGATATTACTGCCTGCATAAAAAACACATTACAGCTTTCAATTAAATGTCTTTAAAAAGACAAGTTTTCTTTTGACAGTGTTGCAAACTGGAACTACACTTTGAACTATGAACTGACAAATCTGGCTCTTTATTAACAGTTCACTTCACTACTTACACAAGTGCCCTCATCTCAAATCACAATGTTATCAGTCAGTTCACTCTGTCCAGCTGGAAAAGCTGCACCCAGCTTACATTGAGTGAGGGTGGGGTACACCCTGGACAGGTCACCAGTCCACCGCTGTGCTGCCTGCCACAGATACAGATAAAGCAAAACCTTTCAGTAAGGTATATTACTGTTAATAGGGAAATAACAGCAGACAAAAAAAGGCTATAGAGAAACTTGAACCGCAGCAAAGCTGTTGAATGTTAAATTGTTCATTCATTTAGCACTGAAGATTAATGAAAGATGCCTTTGTTTAGTGTTTGTTGTGCAAACCCCCAAGTGAGTCAGCTTTGCCTTACATCCCTCCTGTACTCATGCAAGAGTAGGCAGTACACCTGCTGCTGTTACAGTTCTGTTGTATGCTTTCTCCCACTCCTGAGGTCTTTGCCAAAATGGCCAGGGGGAATCAATTTAACAGGAAAAGTCTGACTCTTGGGACTGCTTGAGTGCGCAGATATACCACTGATTGATAGAATACACCTGTACCTACACAAGGCATTGCAGACACACACAAACACAAAATTATATAGTGGATGATATCCTGTGGGAAGAGGTAAGGAGAATGTACAATTTAGTGTAAAAACATTTTTTTTCTCAGGCAAAAAGTCCTGGTAATTTTAAACCCTCTGTCCTCTCCCATTTCTTGTACCACATGAGGCTTCCAAAAATAAACCTAGAGGACCTATAGTGTAACCTGGGCACTCTGTCTGAGCTATGACTGCCAAGCCTCCCCCCAGGAGAGTATAAACATTGTCAGATGTACAAGACCTGAGCCCTGCAGGCATTTAGTTCTCCTTACCTATCCAAAAGCCCTATTGGTCACCGCAAACATCCACTCAAAATAACAATTTATGTGATAAACACCCTGGCTGCAGTAATCAATGCCAAACCACATGTGTGCACAGTAACCCTGTTTTGTGACCGTGGTCCTCTAAAACTCCATTTAGTCAAACTTTGCTAACTCAACTCAGCTTCCCTCAAGCCATAAAGCTCGCAATGATCAGAGAGCAAGTCATTAAAGGAATAACACTCGGGGAACATCAATAAATTCCCAGAAGGCTCTTGGTTCAGGTCAATCATTCTAGTCAGTTAACGGTCTCTAAACAACAGTGCAAATTCATCATAGGGCCTAATCACATTGGACAAGTCCACATTTCGCCTCAGAACAATATCCGCTAACGACATTAGCGAAGGGCTAGTAATATGATGTGATTTCCTGCCGTCGCACAGAGGTGCTGATCGATGGCAGGGATGAGTGAAGCATAATTCAGAGAAATCCAATGTTCCCAAACGTGTCTACCTGCTGTACACAGAACTGTAGGTGGGATTGCATGCAGTGGCTCGGCGTGTGTGTGTGAACGTCAGTATGGGATATAATACATTTTCCAGATCTGCGATTCCTTACTTTAAGACCAAGGTAACACTAAATGTCACTCTGGTTTAGCTAAAACATGTGTGCATGTGGCTTTGAGTTGGTTGTTTTTTTTTTTGTTTGTTTGTTTTTTGGTGAGAGACGAGTGAGACTAATATGTTTTTCCTTGAATGGATAAAAGAAACATCTCTTGGGGTCAACAGATTCAATTAACCTTTAAGAAGAAAAGTGTCAAACAGGAAAAAGAAGCAAAGAAACCATTCAGTGAACCCATGGATGTATTCAACACACACGCAGAGTATAACCTGGACAGGTCACCAGTCCATCACAGGGCCAATCACACAGATACAGACCGAGACCAACAACCACTCACACCCACGGACAATTTAGCATCACCTGTTAACCTAAACATGATGTCTTTGGACGGTGGGAGGAAACCCACACATACACAGGGAGAACATGCAAACTACACGAGGCCGGGAACTGAACCCACAACCTTCTCATTGTGGGGCAAATGGGCTAATCACTATGCTACCATGCTGCCCAGTGCACAGTATCAGTTCCCTATAAATGGAACCCAGTTACCAACCCAAGCCCCAATAGATACACATCATTTGTGCCATTAAGTGGCCTGCTGTTGGATTTTTGGGAGATCAGATCAACAACAGATCCCACAATACTTTTATGATTATATTTCTAACTGTGCTCCTCTCAGTAAGTGTAGATGTTAGCTAAGACCTGAGTAGTTGTTAAAACCAAAATCACCAGCTATGAACCCTTTCATCAGTATGACTGGATCCAAAACAGTGCATTATCAGTTTAAAATGGAAAAGTCATCTTCAGTATGTTGTATTCCAGTCTGTGAACATGTGTCCTCTTGACAATCTTGTCTTGCATTTTGAAATAGTCAAAACACGTTCATTTATCTCCTGTATTAGTTTCCCTTCACTATACTGACCCCCAGAGGGCAAGTGGTGTCTCCGAAGTATGATTATGTTCTGAGCAGTCACTGAGCAGTCACGTCTTTGGATGCTCCACGGTGTTACTGGGCTCTTGTACACTCCACCTCGTTGACAGACGAGCAACGGTGCCTCCATCCACCACATACCACCTACACCTCCCCAGAAGAGCCTCCATCCATATTCACAGCAGCCTGTTTCCTGTCATATTTGCCTTTCTTAGCTTTCACTGCCCAGTTGCATTGACACTCAGTTGGGGATGGGTGACTAGCCAAGTCAATGGGAGGCCAGGGCCGGAAGAAGGGTTAGGTAGGTAGTCTATCTCCTACCAAGAAACCGGTAGTTCATTTAGAGGCAATCTTACTGTGCCTGTGAACACAGACTCCTGAGAGACATGCACAATAGAGGTGTGAAAACAACAAGGGGAAAATAGCTAAATAACACAAAAAAGGCAGCAGAGAGCTGACAAAGAAAACAGAGGAATATGTGTTTCTCCTTGTACTATCTCCACAGTTGTAATTATCTGTAGCTCCATGCAATTACCACATCATGTAGCTATTCAGCAAAACGGAAAGCACAACACTGCAGTGCACCGCCACAACACAGACAGAAACATCGCAGTATCTCAACATCATCAGCATCACATTGCGGCCAAAATTTTGTGACCATGCAGCATAGATAGGGCCTAAAAATAACCAAAAAAACTGCATGTGGGATTACTTCAATCTCCTTGCTCCGGAAAAGCTTAATGTAGTAGCAGCATGATGTAGGAGATCCCTGCAGCTCTTGTCCGAGCACTGTCGCCCCTGTGATGATGATGCCACACTGACTTGGTGAGCCTTATTGGCCATACTCCAGCTGATGTCCCTTGAAAGCCTCTGATCAATCACACCAGCTCATTACCAATCTCAACCTCCCTGCAGCTGGCAGTCGGGTACCACCTTGGAGTCACCTTAGGTGTTTAACGCAGAACCAGTATATGCCGGCCTACTCAGGCTTTTACTGTTGGTAAATGTTGAAAGTGGGTCTGCCTTTTTTGGAAACAGACCCGCTGAGTAATTGTCATGAGGCTTTTGGTCACGGTACAGGAGGAGACTGGCAGTTTGAGCTGCCTAATCCATCTTTGCATCAGTGCCAGGTAGCTGTCAGCTCCAGCCTGGTCAGCTGGTGGTCTGGCAGCTAGCAGCACCATTGCAGAGAAAGCTCACTTTGGTTCACCTGGGTACTGGTGCTCACACCTATCCATCCTCAGCACTGAGTTGTGAGGCTTCCACCAGAGGTGTGACAGAAGACCTGCCACACCTCTGGTGGAAGGTCAGCCTTGATGGAGGGTGCCCTGCAGCAGCTGCTCCGTGAGGATGGGCAAGGTTAATGTGCCTGGCTTTACCCTGGGGTGCATTTCTTTGTCAAAAATTAAGAGAGGACAGCTCAATTGAATATGAAAGTAAGCAGGTTGTATACAGGTTTATATAAGATTCAAGATTAAAGCCACTCCAGAATTAAGCAAATAAAGTTCATAATCTTGCACCAACCATAAATGCCCATATGAGGGGGATATAAATCTGATGGTGAAGTTAATGTATCAGATGCAAGAGAAGTTGTGAATAAAGTCGTCATCGTTAACAGGGAACAAATTGTGGTCAACAATGGCAGGTAATGGTGAAGGACGAACCACAAACCTGTGACAGGATGTTGAGGGATCTCCTGGAATGAGTCAGATTTACAGCCAATACACAATTTAAAGGAAATTATTATTTTTTCTTTTTCTTATTAACGTCCTAACATCAAGAAACTGGAGGGAGGCTTCAGTGGTCAAGTCAGAGCTGACTTGGTGGCATCCAAAGAACCAACAGCATGTTAGGCAGCAGTGTTTGTGTCATCAGCGTGAATGTATGTAATTAAATGTTTATTAAAGTTAAAAGTAAAATTTTTATTTAAAAAATAGCAAAATATATACATTCCCATTTCTCTGCCCACACACAGAGGCTCAGGTTAAACTGGAACAGTAGGTCCATAATTACAAGCTAAAATGATGATAGCTGCATTTCTGGTTGTTGTTGCTTTCATTTTAGATATGAAGCTTGTTTACAGGATTACTGGAATAATGTTAACTCCACGCAGGGATAGTGGATCTGATTCTCTAGGGCGTTCTGATACTTAACAAGGGTGTTTCCATCAGGGATTGAAGCATTTTTTTCCCCACTTCCATGCACATCATTTCGTCATTAAGTTCTATTCTGGTACTGTCAATCTGTTAATATGTGCATGAGCTTGTTTATTAATATAGCTGCCAAAGCCGGAGCCATGGGTTAGCACTTCTGCAAGCAATGCTGCTGTCACATTCCCAACATGCTTCCCTGGGACATTCAGAGAAAAACACTGGAGTGTTCCACTTCCAGAAGATTTCTCCGGAGATGGCTGCCGCTAACAGCATTATCATTACACAGTCATGTCCTGCTGATAATTAACACAGCCGGAATGAAAGCTTAATGGGGAAATTGTCAAAATTGAATCCCAATAGTACGCTTCCTGCATCTGCAAATGAAGAAGGCTTTGCATGCCACAGGCCTGACATGGGAGACAAATACTGGAAAAGGTGTATTTTACCCAGTGAATGGTAAATATTGCAGCACCAAGTCAATGTCACAGTGGGACTTGTGTGTCTGTGGCTGTAGCCTGAAGGTGCAACAGTGAAGTTCCAACACCAAACGGAATTCTCGCTCTCTCCACTCTGAAGTCCAGTCTGCTCTATATAAAGCACCATGTCAGTGAAATCCACTTGGACAGCTACATGTTTTTCTATTTTTTTTCCTACGGCTGTATCATACTCTCAGATCATTTATAAATGAGTCGGCGGGATGTCTGCATCACAAGGCGTGCCTCAGCAAGGCAAGAGCATGATAATACACACACTAGCTCTGGCTTGGGCGTCAGTTTTCTCTTGTGGAGTAGGCTATGGTGAGAGTCATTAAGTGGAATCACACTACCAGCCATGTAAATTTATCTCCTTGCGTTGGGACTCTGCCGATTTCCAGTGTTTAATTCAATGGAAACTGCAGAATTAAGAGGTAGGAAAGATGTTTTCGGGCTCTAATATATATTAACAGATGTCTATGCTCTGATATAGCATTAACACAGTTAATGGCATCTAAAAAAACAGAGAGGAGGATGGGTGAATGGGGGAGCATGGCTGTAAGAGCTGCCAGTCAATATATTGACTTCCATGGCTCACAAAGTCTGGGATTAAGGCAGTAAGGCACTGTACGTTTGTTGAAGTTGAGTGTGCGTGTCTCTGCATCTGCGTTGATTTACAGCCAGTTGAGGAATGAAGGAAATACCAGCATAAATTGTCTAAATAAACTGTTCAACGTCCAAGTTCCAAGCCGGGACAGCTCCGGTGCTACTTGGCATTGATTCTACAAGTGACTGTTCTACTGAAGAGATGAGCATCATTCTTGGAGGACATTGTATTCATCGAGGAGACCTATGTTTTGTCACAGGATAAAGGTTATTACTAATAATAATTTTCATTGATTTGCAGTGACCTTTCCCTCCAGGGGGCCAATGAACCAAAGCCATGCCAGGAAATGCCCTTGACAGCACAAACAGCGCTCTCTGACCTTGTTCACTTTGGGTTGGAGAATAACTGTAGTGAAGGATAACTCATATGACCGTGTCACTGACATGATATGAAGCTCTACTGGAATATTGGTAACTGTTCTTACTGACGTAGTCTGATCACGTCCCCTTTGACATTCTCCATTGCCTGAGGTCGAGAGCTCCTCTTCTGTTTTCCCAATTGCAGCTGTCACACTTGCATTGTCAAACACAACATCCTACCTATTCACAGCACTCTTTCCCAATAGATCTTAATGCAGAAATAATTGCTGCTGAGTATCTTTAGTGTGACTAAAGCTTCAGTTATCTAAGTTTCATCAGTCTGAAACTAACAACAGCCACTGAATGCTCCTGTGCTAAGTACTGAGTGTGGTTCAAGGAAAGAGGGAGGGTCTGTGTGTGGGATGAAAGGTCTAGCTTCCTGAAGGTTGATGGTGTTCAGGTCTGAGTCATACTGTGCCTTGAATGCTTGAGGGTTTCGCCGTGCACCGCCCTCCACAATTGGTAACCTACACCCACAGTTCTGCCTTGACAGCTGTAACATCTGTCTGTATATGAGAGAGCTTCCATTTTGTGCAGTCAAGGTCATCTGTGTTTCAGGGGTTAGGGCATCGGTAAACACACTGTGGTATCTGGCAATGGCAAGAAATATGTTGAGTTCGCCTGAAAAAAAAAAAAAAAAAAACCCAACTTGTCAGCGATTTGATACACAGAGGGGTCAGCATATCTGGACATGCTGGTGCTGGTGCTGGTGCTGCTGCGGGACATGCTAAGGGCTAAGAAGCACAGAGGGCATGACATCCGACAGCCATGACCGAGAAGTGGGGTTTGAAAGCAAACATCCTTTTCAGAACCTGGAAAAAAAGCCCAGGATATCTGAACTACTTCAAGATCAACTTCTTCCCTAAGTATTGCATAATCTTTGACAGTTGTGGCTTCAAACTGACAAAGCAAGTGCAGCAAGTTTATGAAAAGCAAAGTCCTGCTGCTCTTTTTCTCCAGTTGTGCTGGAAAAAGTGAAACAATTGCATAACAATTGATGAGCCCCCTCATTGTAAATGGCTGTACATTGCTGTCTTGTCAAGTTCAACCGGAGGGTTGGGAATGGAGTTGTGGGTGGACGTAGGGCCTGCTTCCCCCTGGCTCTGACAGGGGCCTGTGGGCTGCCCAGGGCCACTCGACATCATTTCTAACCCCAGTTCCCTTTCATCTCCATTATTTATAGACTTAGAGCAGAGGAACAATCTCCCTTGCGGCAGCTCATTGGGCTTATGTCTCCACTCCCTCCCCATTACACTGAACCTTTATTTACACAGACATCAGTGGTTAAGCACTGGCCTCTCAGGGACAATGCTGTAAGCCTTCTATTTTCCTCCTCTGTGTAACACACTGGTATGAAGGAGAGGGAGCGGGGACTTAGCAGTTTATTCTGAGCAGCAGAATTTATGAAGTTTTAAGAAACCTGTCTTGATGCTTTGTATAGTTGCAATAGCTCTGAACTTGATGTCATCATCTTGCAATGTTCTCATGATTTCTAAGTCTATTATCCTTCAGGAGGAAAATCAAGTCTGAGAAAACAACTTCAAACTCAAACTAAATGTTCTAAAGCTTGTTTTGAAAATTTCTGTCAGTCACCTATCAGTGTTACAAAGATGGAAAAAAATAAAAACCCCAAACTATAACAACTATAAGAGCCTTTTAAAAAAAGAGAAGAAAAATATATGGATTGCGAATTGAAAGAGGAGCTGGATGTGGTAGGGCAATGTGCTGGGAATTGTGTCGCCAAATCTCTTGGAAATACTTTAAACACCAGAGACTTTTGAAGCCCAACAGTGATAATGGAAAGAAACAGGAACAGACGGAGAAAGACAAATGCCAGCATGTGTCTTGTGCATCCTCCTTTGACTTACTCTGAAAAACCAAAGGGTAACATTAGAAGCTTTTGTCATTATCATTTTAATACAAAGTAGCTAGACCGTTTGGTAGGATAGTAGGAAGACATAGTTGCCCCCCTCAGGATGAGGCATCAATCTCCAGATCCGCTGCGTCTGGCTCTGCTGCTTGGGAATCCTATATGAATGTCGACACAGATGAAACCCGATGCTGGCCAATTCTACTTTTCGACTTTTAATAATCAGGTAAAATTCTATGATGTATGGCGTGTCATTTTAATTCCATATGACTGTGTACATGTCTGCATGAGTGCCTAAGTCTGTACATACTGTATGTGTCAGTGGCGCCATGTGTTAAACCATCTATGAAAGTAATTACATCCCTGGAATGAACCAGTGTAAAAACTTGAGGATGCAATTATGCTCCCATTGAATAACTCATCTTTCCTGGCAAGAGCTAATTGCATTAAAATGGATTGTGTATAGTCCTCTAGCATGAGGCATTAAGATTAACGCCAGGAGAGTTAATAGTGTGTCATCTCCTGAGCAGCGCCCAACTCCCCTCCCTCCCAAAACCAACCACACGCCCCCCCCCCAAATCTCTAATATAAGATTAGAAGCAGGGAGAAAAAGAGAGTGCAGGAGGACAGAAAAAAAGCACGTTATGAATCTCCTCTTAGCATCTGCTCTCCCAGCTGGGAAAACACCAAAGCTATTCATCAGGCTGCGCACTGCTGTCTGCATGTTTTCAACTCACTCAAAGGTCACAGCATTAAAACACCAATCTCAGATCCTCTGGCCTGTTTTCAGCACATCTTCCTCTCAAATAGACCGAACCTTTAGACCATTCTTATTTATATACATCACACACAGGTGCAGGTAGATATATTCAATCCTGCCTCATTTATCAACCTCTATTTATCCTCTTTGCTTGGTGTCCAGGGTGCTGTTTTCCTGTCCTCTCCCTTCTCCCGCACAAATAATTAATTTGTTTCACTTTTTGTCTTCGATTAAAAATTCTGATTCTGAAATGTTTATCCTACATGCTAATACTACTGGTTGCCTGCAAATCAGCCGGTTCTCTCTGAGGTCCAAGTGTTAGGTGTGTGATGTGTCTGGCAGCTTACACACATACACACTTGGGGTCCAAGACAACGTGTGCGTGTTCAGTTGTAACACTCTCAAATGGCTCACAAACTGTGTCATAGTTCCCTGTCAGGCCTTCAGCGCTCCACCAAGCAGCTAATGCCTTGAAGAGATGGGCTCCAGAACTCAACATTAATCCCTATAGCATTTCTGTCCTGACTTCCTTCCTTCTTTCGAGTCCGAGCAAATTTAATGTGACACATATTCAAAAGAACACAGGCCCTTGTAATTGTTTGGGCTCCAGTGGATCCCAAGTCGTGATAACGGCAGTTAGCCATGTGGCTGTAATGCCGCCGTAACAAAACGTCTCACAAGTGGGGGCAAATCCTCACTAATGGTTGCTGAGATATGAGGAAGAAGAAACACAATTTCTAAGTTAAATGATGTGTAAAACAGATCCCACACAGGGGATGTTCTGAAGCATTTTTTTTGCCCTGTTCCGGGAAAAGACATCTGAGAAGTTCTTGGCTCATGCCCACAAAGCATTTTTTCACCCATGAATACTGTATATACAATATAAGAAATATATTCTGCATAGGTTTACATTTTTTTTTTTTTTGGGGGGTGGGGGGCAATGCTATGTGCTCAGATTGCAGTTTTAACAAGCAGTTTCTCTCCTAAAAGGTGGAGCCAAGGCTGAAAAATTAATCAGTGATGTGATACAGTATTTCAGACCCAGACACCGGAGACTGAAATGATAAAAGTTGTGTGATTATCATTTCCTCGTTTGAAAGTGTTTCAGACATTTTGTGTTTTCCCTTCAGAAAAACAACTATAGGGGTTTCATTGTTGATGAAATATATACATTTATCACCAAGATAAACAAGCACTTTCATGAATTTAACAAACTGTGTGTTGTTTCCAAGAGGACAGTGAAAAGACGAGTTATGTTATTAGAGAACTGTCTGACTTCTTGAAATTACAAGAGATGATAAGTTTATGGCCTTAGATAGGAGAAGAGGAGTTCTACAGCTCTTATCTTGTACTGTTCACCTCTTTCAGTGATTATGTCTAAATTCGGTTGTTGATATAAGCTGGATTTCTGTTTCAGGTACTCAAAAGGGGTCTGCGTTTGTCGCAAAGGGTCTTCACGGCCATGGCAGCAACACCAGGAGAGGGAGAGGATCTTTTGCAGCGTGGTTGTCATTCAATTGAATTCATTTTTAATTAGCTGAAACAAAAGTCCTGCAAAAGTTATTAATTTCAAACGCTCTGCATAATCGCTCAAACAGAACGGCTCTCCTGCTACCGTAGGCTGCTAGTTTATCAGTCACCCCCATACTGCAGTCTTCTTATATTGTTTAGTTATCCAATAAAAATATCCATTGTAAACAAATAAATAAATATTCAAACTACATCAAGAGGTGGGAAGAAGTTGTGATGTATCTTTGGGATAAAATTACTGTCACCTCACAGAATGCTGCATCATATGAATACCAATATAAAATCCTGTCAGTGACCTAAGAGTTGTGAATTGATCGTATTACGTATTATTTTCAACTCAAAATTATTTCTTCATTCATACACTGCGTGCTCTGTGTCAAAGCAACAATTCATGCTTTTAAGTCTCCTGAATTGTAATAAAGATAAATGGCAGTTATGCTAACTGGTCTAGATGAAGGTCAGTGTCTGACTGAAGGTAACAAAAGCAGAGGAATGTGTGGGAGAGCGTGTGTCTGTTTATGAAAACAGTTTGCTGAAAATTTTAGACAGATTTAGCAGTCCACTGTGAGGAGTTCATGAGGTCAATATGTTTTATTCATTCCTTTTATTTGTTTTAAGGATTTCTCTACAGTAAATAAAGGTTAAGTGCTAACGAACTTATAGCAGCTTATGTTAATAATAGTTGCTGTAAAAATGAGTCAGACACAAGTGTTTTTCCAGCGTGAGACAAAAGATGTAAGCAATAGTAGAAGATAATATTAGTACACTAAAGTTTTGAGTAAAACTGATCTTGACAAATCTCCTAACAAGCAGCATTAACCTGTGGAATCAACCTGTTTCCAATTTAAGGGGCGCTTGATTTATTTACACAACAAGGGTTACGGGACCTATTTGTGCTACTCTACTGACAGATTCATTATACATCATTTCATCACTGCAAGCTATTCACACAAGAAAGTGCACATGCTTCTGCTCACGTTTGAGCCATTTTAAAAAGTTACACGACCTTAACTTTACACCAGTATGTACATTAAAAAAAAGAGTATTCCGACAGTGGAGAACACGTCAAAGTAATTGCCAGATAGAGTCCTGATCTACAGCGCAACACAGAAGCTACAGCTGCAGCTCTTCTGAGATAAAACAAGCTGTGGGCTGAGTAAGTTCACCTGATCAGTGTTGATTATCATACAAAGTAGTCACAAAATACTTAACAGTCATTATGCAAAGCTAATTATTAGATGAACTCGAGGTAATTGAGGTGTGTGCACATTGTACACCGCTATTTGCCCATGTGGTTGGTTAGACCTTTTTTGCTCCATCACTACAACTTTATTAATGACATACAGAAATCAGTCAAAGCAATCCTGAGAAGAGGCAGCACACGCTGTTACCACAGCTCTGTGTTACAATTACGTTTATGATCTAACTGATTCTGAGAATTTTAATGCGCTGCTGCTCTAGGCTGAGGCTGACTTCTTACTGCTCAAGCTGTTATGGTGAGCAAACAACAGTCGGTGGTAATAATGCCGCTAACACCTTGCAAACCTCTTTACTGGAATCTATAGGGCAGCCTTATACACTTGTTCAAACATTATGTGGTCTGCTGATTGCTGCTGACATGGCACATCTTAGAAGTCTCAGGGTGCACATAGAGAGCATACATAGAGTCCCAATATCTGGGTACATGTACTCTGAGTGAATAAATATATGGTTAGGGAAACACAATTTCCTGCTACGGTAAAACCAACTATTGTGTCGGACTTAAAAGCTCTGGGCAAGAAAGATAACTTTAATAAAGGCTCTAAAATGATTTTTTTTTTTTTTCCCAGCATGCAACAACAACCTCGGGAGGAGGCTAATTGTTATGTGCTGTTATATCCTGGCTATTAAGTAAAGAGCAGGTTTAATGAATTCATGCCATGGTAGCACCATAAAATTTGGCTTTTAGGTGGTCTAAAAATAACCTGCTGAAACTAGAGTGAATGCACAAGCTGGACACACATTTTGCACACATTTTATATTCCATACTTTATATTATATACTACGCTATAAAATTCAATTCAGAAAATTTGATAGCTCCTTTATTGCTGGATGACTAAAAGAGAAGTTGGATAATAATCTTCATACCTTATTTGAAGCTAATGGTTACTGAGTTGCTAATGGTTATCTGGTCTGAGCTTCATCGTGCTGTGCAAGTCTAACCACACCTCTCGTTCCACAAGAGTTCAAGGTTAACATACAGACAGATGATGACATATTTTAAACCAGAGCATATTAAACACGTGCCCCAGTGCATGTGAGTTCACTGTGAGTCACTCAAAGCTCGATCAGACCACATCTAGCCAGCTGACTCTCCATCATATCTGGATTCATTTATTCCCCTGATTTTCCATCATGGATGAATTGCATATTTTGTGAAATGGCATTGAACGCCTCAGATGTGGACATTCACTTTCTGTTTGAGAGCACCGTATGCTACCAGGTAAAATATTACCGGTTTGGTGAACTAGATAAAGAGTTAATACTGCGGGCGAAGTAGCTCAGAAAAAAGGGCTGCTTTTGCCATGTGTTGATTTGAATGACCTGACAGCAATCATGCCCAAACAGTCACTGGGAAACAACAGCTGCAGTTTTAGGGAAGCGTACCAAGTGACGTTGGGTTTTCCAGAGCAGACATTTGCAGCCCTCGGTGTGCCACTTCCATCTGGCTGAGGCAGAGGTGCGAGTGAATGCACAGCCATGAGCAGACAAGTTTTTTGTGTTATTAAGAAGATCTTAGGGGCTGCGCAGGGTGAACACACTGTCTCGCTATCGATTTGGCCCTTGCTTCTCCTGCTGTGGTTGTTTATTAGCCCTCGACTCAGCCTTTGCGCCGAGGAGACACCTGCTGAGTCCTGACTGCCAGCTGACAGACCAGATTCTTAAAGTCATGGCTGGATGCAGGCCCACCCAATAAAAGCCCAAAGGAACATACTCTCACCCAGAAGGTGTGAAACTTGTGTGCGTGTGACCGTTTGACTGGCTATCTACCCTGTCTCTCTGTATCAACAGACACACGGCTGATGTGGGGGTTCAGATATGTGTATGCTTGTGGGTCATTCGGTTCACATCATGTGCGGCGTGAGGACAGTTAAATCTGAGCAGCCAGGGGAAGTGCGGATGAATCTGGTGGCCCTGTTCCTCTACAACTACAGACAGAAGCAGTCAGACTGTCAATTAATTAATTACGGTCAATTAATGCATCTTTTCAATACCAGTCTTGAGATCGCAGTAATGATAATTCGAGCAAACTGCTGCTTGCAATTTTTCAACAAATTCCAGAAATTCTTCTACAAAACCTTAAAATGCATTGTAGGAACACAAAAAAATAAAGTGACAGGAACAGGTGTCACTGGGTATATTCTTCTTTTTTTATTGGCAAACAACAAATCCTCACAATCAGAAAATGAAAAAGAGCACTGAATGATCACTTTTTGAGTCCTTCTTCAGTTTGGCTACCTGGAATCATACCCTGATCTTTCTGAGATTCTCTATCATTAACTTTCTTTCATGTTCATTTTTCTGACAATATTTTTGTAAAATAACATGCCCCATTGTTTCATCTTGCCCTCACTGTTCAAATTTTCCTAAATTGTGGTAATTTATTCTGAGAAGTGACCTGATCCAGTATGCCCAAATCTGAGTCATGGATATCAGACTGTCCACTCCCACATTCCTTTTGCACACTTTCCTTTAAATTCTGAAGAACCACTGTCCTTTGCACTCTTGCTCCCATCTCATCTGCCATTTTTACTTCTTTTTTTTTTTTTTTTAAATAACGCTCATGATTTCTGTTCTGCTGATGTTGTTTCATTAAGACAAAATCATTTACCAACAAAAATAACTGCAAAAAGGCCTATGTGTTCTATGCTAGAGTTTGAGACACCTTTTCTTTACGGACTGCTTCTTACACCATCACCACTTTTTTTCTATTTGACTTGGAGGTGGATCTTAATTTAATAAAATAAAAAAGATCCCCAGTTATTATATGTGATATACAGTGATTAGATATTACTCTTACTTAATTAGCTGGTAGCTAAAATATGGGGGGAGAATTACATTTTCCCTTCATTCAAATAAAAATTTTTGCCAGTTCATGCACAAAAAAGGATCACATAAAAACACTACAAATTGCAGCAGTTTTTCAGAAACCCCCCTGCAACATCAAGCATTTGGGACCACAACAATCCCAAAAGACTCCTGGCAGCGAAAACACCCTCAGGCCAGTACACTATGCGGTATCATCTTAGAATTTTAGATCTGCTCAGCCACTGTTAATCTGATCGGACAACACAAACATCAAAATTATTGATCTATTACTTGAAAACTTTGTTAACAAAAAGAGAAATGGTTAATTCGGAATTCAGCTTTTTCTAACAAGCTAAAGCTGGACACCACTGTCTGAAGGAGGGAAGCTCAGTTTTGTTGATTTTTTTTAAACTCCAAACAAAGCAAATTCCTTCCATTCTCTCTCATGGTAACTTTTAGAGTAACCCATTAGGTCTGGGACAAATGGCTGATGGGACAGGAAAGACTCAATAATTCAACAACCATTGTTTCCTCTGATGTGCAGCGTGCTCACAATTGACCTATGCTCCTCTGTTGTTTTTCCTCTACTGACTTGATGGATCTCCTCTCTTTGAAACAAGTTTCGGAAGGTTCCGAAGACCTTAAGAATATAAATAAAAGCAAAGCTACAGGCAGCAGCTGTGGCGCCTGCATTATGTATAAACACGCACACAGTCATGTCGACCAAAATGGCCAAAATGAAGCAGACAACACACAAAGATAAGTGCACATGCCCTTGACTTCTAAATAAATCAACTGCTATCTATTTATCAAGAACAGGCTTGCTTCTGCCTCACAGCTTAACAGTCACTCTGGAGTAATTACTCCAGCACTGCTTAGTCTCTCCGCTACAGCTACAGGCTTATCCCCGCCATACGACGAACTTGCATGCATACATACATGAACACAGACTCACAAAAAGGTCCAAAGGACCATAACCCCAGTCAGAAAGTTATAATCGAATCTTTTTCACTCTCCTATTAAAGGCTTTACGAGACTGCTGAATCTGCTGGTGTTGTTGACTTCGGTGGCTTAATGAAGACATCAACAACAACGTGAACGTGTATTTGCTTGCCTTGCTTGTGTGTGTATGTGTTTGTGTGTGATATACAAAAGCACAAGTTGGGTGACCATTAATATGCGAAACAGCCCAACAGCTCACTAGAGGAATGTGCTGTAAGAGATTGTAATAATGTGTCAGGGCATTCGGAAATCACTCCCATTTTTACTCAATTATCCAGCAGCCATAACTGCTGGCTGACAACTTTGGTTGATCCGGCTCTAATTACTGGCTGGATGATTTGTGCTTGTAACATTTGGCTTTGTCCAGCCTGCTGATCCATTGACTTCTACACAGTGAAACCAGCGTTTTGACTGAGGAACATTGTTTGGGGGCCAAGTGGAGCCCTGACACCAGATGCTTCGGATGAATTCCGAATTATGAGTTAGGACTTGGACCACATAAGCTACCAGCAAGTCCTCCAAACTTAATGACCAAACGTGTACTTCCTCGACTTGTTACCGTTGTAGGAGACTGTAGGAAAATTCAGCCGCTGCTAAATTTGTGGTTTAGGTTGTAGGAGGGTCATTTTTTGATTTAGGCACAAATCCTGATTGGTTTGGTTTAGGAAAACATTTTTGTTTGGATTAACTCCATTTATTGTCATTACTGTCTGCTAAGCAATAAAAAAACTGTTAAGTACCAGGAGGCACATAACACAGATGACGCACAGGGTTCTGTACTTGTATCTCAAGGTGCTAGGCTTGTTTTTGACTTCAACATGACTTCAACAATGGAATCATATATACCAGTTGAGTGTTGTGCAATTCAGCAGGAAGCTGGTGTAATTATTGCTTTGAGCAATTATTTTTTTCCTCCAGCAGGCAAAGACTAATCCATCATATTGATAGTCCACATAGAGCCCTATGGGGAGTGCATGTTGACTGAATATTTGTATGTGGTGCACCATCTTCTGCCGAGTCATTCGTTGAAACTACATGAAGTGATATGAAGTGAACAGATTTGTTTATCCCCAACATGTGTGGCTCCTTGATGGTTTTTCATCCTTGAACTGGGGGTATCGCCAAAAAAAAAAAAAAACTCCATCTTGAAAGAAGCTGCCTGTAATTTGTTTAACAGTTTCTTTTTTCTGACTTTCTTCTCTTTTTGGGGGACAGGACATTTGGGAATGTTTTCAAGTATTATTTAAGCCTCTTAATAAACCAACACTATGACTGGGGTAGATGAAAGGAGACTCTTCCACATAACCCGAAAGGAAAAATCACTGAAGTTCAGCACCCAAAGTGGTGTAAGATAACGCAGAGACATGTTTCATGTTTCTGCTCCTGTCTAACCATGGCCAATTGGATTAGTTGAACAAATGATGAACTGGAAAAGTGAAGGTCTTTGTCTGTGTAGCACCAGCACGTGTTAGGCAGATTAAAAGCCTCGTCCTCTTCATATAAATGTAAAAAGGCAAACAAGTGATTAAAAAAAAAACCCTCTTGGTAAACGATGCAGTGGCTGTTCCTTTAGCTGCAATAAGCATGCATAAGACCACTTGGCTTGCAATACATAATGTAAAACTAAGTGGCTGTGGAAGCTATGCTATCATGGAAAAGTGATGCATGATGGATATGAATGCAGCTCTGTCTACAAAGGCTGAACACTGTGTGTGTGTGTGTGTGTGTGTGTGTGTGGGGCGGGGGGGGAATACTGAAACATGCAGACAGCATCTTAAGTTTCATCTACCACAACACTATTGGCTAATGATTTTTTGCTTGGTTCCTGTGGGAGCTATCGGCAAGCTACAGCAGGAGGTCAACTTCTGTGTCAATGTTGTTCCAACTCTTTAATCGGCACAAGGATAAAACCTTATTATGATGGAACCTAGCAGAGAGTGAACTGAGTATCTTAGCTGCTTAATGCCAGTGGACTCGCACACGCCGAATGTCTACTGAATGTGCAGACATGCAGCTTTTTACACTGTCGTGCACGCAGAGAAAAGCAGTGTGAGAACGCCTCGTTATTTTCACACAATTCTAATTAACGTCAGACTCAAACCTCACAGATTATGACAAAATGGACATTTGAGCAATCATCACAGCAATCTTAACACAGTGTTAAGTCAGATGTGATCAACTGTCACAGAGTTACAGAAGCTTTTACATCACTGTTTTATATAATGAAATACCACACATGGATAGCAGCTGATGTAACACCAACCACGCAGCCCATACACACACCTACATAAATGCATTCTTCCACACAATTGTAGGCAGTGTGTGCATCCATTGCGCACTTGTGTTCCCATCACCTTTTTTTCTCTCTACTGTAATTGGAAAGGCAGTGAAGGCATTCTGGGAAACATGACCACCCAGCCAGGGGAAGGTATCCAAGCAGAGGATATTAAAATGTATAAGTTTCAACATTTTTATTTATTTAGTTTTTGTTTGTGATGCACATTTCAGAGTTGTGTGGGGGTATGAGTGGAGGACGCAGTCATCCTCTCACATAGCCCTCTGGTGTCTTCCCACGTCTGTCCCAGATGGTTATCTCATGGGCATGCTAAAGTTTAATGCTCATGAAAGCTGACTTACATCATGAGAAATTAATGTTAGACATCAGCCAGAGTACTCCTGCATCTCAGGGTGGAGAAACTTTGATCTTTTGCTTTTTCCTTTTGTGAGGTGGATGGCAGTTTGACAGCTGTGTATTTGTGTGAGTGGTTTAGGGGCCAAGGTTTAACCTACTTGTGTGGTATAAATGAAAGTTCTCAGAAATGCTTCTAATTTTCACATAAAGGTTAGTAAGACCTTCTACTTCTACCTTCTATGGCACAAGAGCTTCTATCTGTTCATATAATTCTGAATGAAGCACAGATTATTAAGTACATGGCTTCCCACAACCATATCAATGCTCTCCACAGATTAATTAGGAGGCAGACACTCACACCTTCAGACTAACACCTAGATTTTTCTCCTGCTGTACCAGATGTTTAATTAGCCAAAAGGCTTTCTCTTTTATGCTATTTTTAATGCCAAGCATTTTTGATTTTTATTATCTCCTCCTTTATGCAATGTCTGCCCTCAGGTTACACCAACATTTCAAACGCCAACATGTCCGCTCAAGATTTTATCTTCTGAAACCTAATTGTTACTTGTAGTTAAAAAGAAAAAGACATTTTAGAGAATGCAGCACTGCAGAATAGTGGTTAGCGCTGTTGCCTCACATTAACAAGGTCACAGGTTTGGTTCCCAGCCTCAGGCCTTTCTGTGTTTTGTTTGTTTGTATATTATCTCTGTGCCTGTGTGGGTTTCCTCCCACCATCCAAAGACATCATGTTTGGGTTAACTGGTGACACTAAACTGTCTGTATGTCTGAGTGTGAGTGGTTGTTGGTCTCTGTCTGTCTCTGTGTGTTGGCCCTGTGATGGATTGGCGACCTGTCCAGGGTGACCCCGCCCTCACCCAGAGTGAGCTGGGATTGGCTCCAGAATCCCACGTGACCCGGAAACTGAGAAGCGGTAGGAGATGAAAATTTCAGAGAAGACCATAACAACTTACTTTGTTGAGCAACTGATATACTTTTCTTAATTACTGCTGGAGCCAAACCGCCCATCATTGGCATTCAGCAGCAGAGATCAGTTCTTGTGATCAGTAGTTTTTCTGGCTAATTAGTTCGTTGGTATACGTATACAGTAGTTGTATGTGTGCTTGCATGTGTGTATGTGTTTGTGGACACACACAGATATGCATGTGTGTATGTATGTGTGTATAGGGAGTGGGGAAACACTCACTCACTCACTCATCTTCATCCGCTTTATCCGTATCCAGGTCGTGGGGCTGCTGGAGCCAATCCCTTACACATCGGGCGAGGGGCGGGGTACACCCTGGACAGGTCGCCAGTCCATTGCAGGGCCAACACAAAAAGACAAACAGAGACAAACAACCACTCACACTCGCATTCACACCTACGGTCAATTTAACGTCGCAGACATGGGGAGAACACAGAGAGGCCGGGAACCAAACCCATGACAGTTTTAGTCATTTACACAGTGCTCCACTGCATACAACTCTGACGCCTTCATTTCAAAGTGACGTGCAGATTGCTATCTATATTTGTTCTAGTGTGTAGACACTTCTTTTTTTTTTATCTGTCAGTCCCTCTCATTTCTTCCATTCAGCTCCTTAAAATCATGTATAAAAAAAGAGAACGTGAATTGTTGGAACCATCTTTTTGCCTTATTAATTCATGCCCTGTTTTCTGCTTGGCAGCTGGCGAGACAATAGGGTGGAGACTCCTTTCTCCTTTGCACATTGTGTAGCTGTCTTTGTATAACTTTGTAATCTGTTGTTTTTTTATGCTATCTAATGCAGGGTGGGGCAGCCGCAGGGTGGGGATGGGAAGCTCAGGGGCGGTGGGTTGGATAAAAGCTGGTGGGACAATTTATCATTCTGTTTCTCCCTTGTCAAGTCAAAACCCAAGACTGTTCTTCTCTTAGCCAAAGAGCAGTGATAACAATAGGCAAACAGTCGAGCCATTTCTAACATCTGTATTTCACACATAATCCCCCGCTGACTGAGGTTTGAACATTCCCCCCACAGCCCTTGACACAGCAAGCTGCCTGCCTCCTTACTTTGGCAGTTGGTGCACACAAACATGCACAGAGACATACACCAGCAGCTTGCACATTCCCCAGCAGAGATGCAGATAAACAGTTGAATAGATAAGGAGCCAACAAGATGAAATGTAAAAACAATTTGACTTGACACACCACGTACACGCATACACTCCTCCTCCTTTTTCCCTCTGTTCCTGCAATGGGAGCATCATCTCTCTTGTTGTCTTTTTCAGGCTGTGGTGGTGTGGATGGATGCTTTTAGAATTCAGATGAAATCGCGGGTAATTAAAAGTGAAGACGTTGAGAAGAAAGTGTTGCACCCCTTTATGGTTATATATATATATATATGTGTGTGTGTTCAAAAAACAGAACAATTCTTTCAGTACTGCGAAATCAGGAGAGCCATGCAGGAGCGGGAATACGTTGAAAGACACAAACATCACTGTGGATTAAATGTCAGACAAGCACCCAAAACTCACAACAGGAGGAAAAACACAACTTTGGTTCAATTCAAGTGTAATTTCCGCTCACGATGCCACTATACGCTTCCCGTGGGTACTATTTTATCATTCACCTCACAAAATATGCCTGAAGACATTTTTTTCTCCCAATTGAGCTCACGCAACTTTTTTTTTTGCTATGCTGGATTTTCTAGCACAGAAAATGTGGCTGTTTGTGACAATTTTACCCATCTCAGAAAAATGTACTCGCTCAAGAAAAAAATATCACATTAACGATTTTGATCCAACATTTTTTGTGACTGTGGCATTTGTAAAAGGTGTGTTATTCAGTTGGGAATAGTAATATAGTGCAAGATGTGAGTCTGAATACAAATTTCTTTGTCTTGGTCAGAGGGTTTTTTATTCTATTATATATGCTATTGAAATCTTTAAAGGCCCAACTGGAAAAGGACCAGCTGGGTTGTTTTCAAACCTATTACATCAATATATAAATTAATACATTAATGAGTCCAGACATCTATTATTTTTAAGATTTCTGGATGAAAAGTGAATCATGCAGACACACCATGGGCTTCTTTTTCCATCTATTTATGTTCACTCACACCAATGACACTTCACTTATAAAGTTTACATGATTCATTTACTGTTACCTAACAGTCTCGCCCATTCTCAAGCCAAAGTATTTACTGAATGAAAATTTCAACTTAATTCTTTAAAATCATTTCTGTAGCAGCAAGTTATCAGATCTGAATCTAAAAGGGAACAATCAGCAACATCTTATTTGGACTTGAACAAACAAATGAAAAGGAAATACTGCATTTGGAAGAAAAACTCTGGTAAAGAAAAGTGAGCAAGCCTTGGAGTTGGTGATTATTTATGTAACTAACCACATTTACACAAGAATTGTACCTGGATATGTTCTTGAATTACATTTAGTATTACATTTATACATAATACATTTTAGAAAGCAGTATTGTTAAGTCTCATTTCACTGTATTTATTTAGGAGCAACTCTGGTTTCCTCAAAATGGTAGAAGATAGATGAATGAATGAATTAATGAATATTTATGAGCACTACTGGTTAAATTGCTGTTCCGACATAGTTGCATTGTAAAATGCAGCAATCTAGAAACTGCGACGCATTGCCATGATTTAAATGACTCAATAGCATATCCAGATGTTAAAATGAACTTTGCCCCGACCCCATTAAAATGCTGCTTACATGTAAATCATCAACATCACATGTCCTTTAATGATTAACACTGTACAGTAAATTGTACATTTTGTTTTTGGTACTTGAACATTTGCCTATAAAACATATTTACACTTAATTAAGCAAACTCTTGGCTGCGTGACTTTTAATGCTACCTTTACTGATGAAAAACTATTTCTTCCATTACTGTGTGTGCTGCAGTGTGAGGGCCTGAAAAATGACACATTTTTTGTCCATACCCTTCCCTTATTTCTTCACTTTTAATGCAATGCTTAAAGTACACATCACCAGAGGTGTGAGTGAGCAACAAAGCAAAGATCCTGTCCTGCTTTCACTGTAGGTTAGACTTTGTCAGCCAGACTTCTTGGCTACATATTCCCTCCTTAAATGCTTAAAGAGAAGCGATGGTGACAGCATATGTGTGGTTACAAGGAGCAAATCTGATCCATTAGGAGACCAAGGACTCCTCTACTGCTGTTTCAACTGTCACCTTCTTTCTCCTCTCCTCTCTCTCCTATCACACTGTTTTCATCAGCTTCTTCTTTATTTATATTTCTAGCTTTATTTATTTATATTTCTCTAAACGCATTCAGACTATGCAAACACCTTCCGCTGCCGCTGGCAGTTTGGCTGGAGTTTGTCTCCTTTCCCTAAAATGAATATATAAGCATTTTGGATTTTTTGTTGAAGCTGAAGCATGAATTATTTACACATTTATAAGTTTTTGGAGTATGCTCCACCCAACAACAATGAAGGGCAGCGGGCTTGTGTGGTTTATATTAACTGTGCAAGTTGGATTGTGCAGATTTATGCCATAGTCTCCACATAGTTTTTACCCAGCAGGACATATTTCTATTTTCATTTAGACTCAAGTTGCATTTTTTCCCACTCTTTATGTGCAATTGTGCCATTTGGGCTATGAAAATACATCAGAAAATCAAAACATACATTCAAAATTCCATCTTTCACTTTTCAATATTTCAGTTTCCTCTACAATACATTGCACTGAAGTCAAATAAGCAAGCAGAAACCTCCCCTAAGCTTTGTGAAGCTGTCCTATCAAGTGAATAAGCTGCCTTTGCCAAAGAAATGAACAACCCAAATGGTACAAGTTTCTGCCAGTTTACATGATGAGAAAATGATATGCTGGGCAATGGCCCTGGTGTTGATGAAAAGAAATATGGAAATTTTGTTTCCATTTTTAGCATCCCCACGAGCATTGAGTTGGGGGCGGCTCTGGCTCAAATTCATGCTGCTCTCCGTGAGCACGGGGATGAAACATTAGTGTTTGTTTTCAAACCCTTTCACACGCCATACATGGTAATCTTCAATTTCAGGAGCTACTGCCTTGTAGTTAAAAGGCAACAAATCAAACAACACAAATATATGCAGATGTGAAATGAAAACAAGGTATATCACGCAAAAAAACAAAAAATCCTTTTCCATTTTTCATGTGCATATGGTTGGATAATATACTGTATGTCCAGCAAAGTAAAGTAAGGTACAGAGTTCGACTCAAGCCATGATCTCAGCAGTAAAAGTACAATACAAAGTACAGGTGCACTGTGTGTGTTTGAGGGCGAGGGAATATGCTGTGCATGTGTGTTTAGACAGATTATAGTGTGTACACTGCGAGCATACTGCTGTAGCTTCCACCTTTGATTAACCCAGTGGGGGCAAAATGACTGCAAGGGCGGCATGGGGACTGGGCTGAAGAGGATTCAAACAGGAAAATAATAGTGCAGAAAAGAAGTGGGGCTGATTGGGAGAGGGGGTGGCCAGTATGACAACATTGTCCACTGTGTGTGGCTGTGTATGTGTGATACTACTATTTCCCTACAGACTGGCTTGAATAAGACAGCACCAGAAAGAGAACTGAAAGAAATGAGTCGAATACAGCAAATATATAACATGCAGCATATGTCATATTGTTTTTCCATCTTATTTGTATGCCAAGTCAGATGAATAAGACACTATATGGATTTTTATTTAAGTAAATACATTTTAGGAAAAAAAAAACTTGTTCTGTTCCAGTCTTTTCGCATAGGCAGAGTATGACTCCACCTTTATAACATTTTCTGTTGCTTTGGTTGTGTAAAACCATCATTGCAGAACTTGGCATTTTCCATTACAGCGTTATAGCTTTTCTCGGATGTTTGAAATCATCGCCTCACATTTTTCTCAAGCCCTTTGGTCCTTAGCCTCATAATCAAGCTAGGAATATCCAAGGCAACAAGTTGAGCCTAATAGGCAATTAGCTTTTCAATAAGCTGTACTCACTGTGATTACTGGACTACATTAGAATGTGATTGTCGGTAAGAAATGAGCGCAAGCTAGATAATCATGGCCATGTTTGAAAGTAATTAAAGTTTCAGTGCAGTCAAATGTGCTTAGCAGGTGGAGGTTGTATAGATGATGCATTGATATCCAAATAAGAAAAACAAATCAAATATAATGCAGCTAAATATTTCTTTTTTTGGTTTACCACAAGACCAAAACAGAGCATTGCTCCAGGGGTGCCCTGTTCAGGTTCACTTCACAGATTTCATGCTGTCTCGACACAACACTCTCAGACACAGCTTGTCCTAGTCTCATACTCAAAGACTTCATAGTAAGTGTTTCTGCTTCTCAATGTCCCTGGCCTCTCCTTGCCCCCCCCCCATCCTCACACACACACACTTACTTCTTCCTGTTTCCTTGCATCAGCTCCATATTTGTTTCTGTGAGTGTCTGTGAGAGCTCCAGTCGCTCACCCGCTTTAGCCTGAGACAAAGGATCGATGAGCGACCAGGCCTCTTACTGTAATCACTGACCCGTTCCCCAGCCACCATATAGCCCCTGACCTCCTTTTCCTCAGCTCTGGGCACTGAGCTTTATTTCTGCAGAGCCAGGTCCAATAGGTCATAATGATTTCAGCTCACTTGGGTTACAGCCCCTGAGTCACCTCAAACTTGAAAAAATCATGACAGAGTTTGCTGCTGTTACTATCTACAGCTCTGACTTCACACTGTTGATGTTGCTCAGGTAGATTAGCAGAATAAGCAACCTTTGTAACCTTGGTACAACACAAAAATTCCCAGCGACAGATTCCCAATCCATTCCTGACTGACCCGGCGCTTTGAGTAGCTGAAGACTCCCTTCTGCTGAGATCCTCAAGTATCTAGGCTACATGCCCAGGGTGTTTTGATAAATCATAACTTATGTAGTCCAGATATCTGTCTCCATGGCAACCCCAACCCTTGTACATAGAATCTGTCGTGCTACATAGCATAGCTCGGCTCTCAGAATCCAAGACCAACAATCACAACATACTTCCTTAACAGCTTGTGACAGAAGGATGGTGGAGGAAATGGGCTGTAAGCACTCAGCACTCCTGTAATTATACACAAAACACTGATGGAGAGGAGAATAAATTACAGATTGCCAAATAGGCACCAGTGACTTTTAGGAGCGACGAGTCAGAAAGAGATGCATCAAAGTTAATACAGAGCCCCTTCTATACGTTTCCTTCCTCCTGACGTGTCACTACAGTCCTGTCTTCTTCTAGCACGATCATACAGCAGGTGAAAACCCCTGGGGATGATGGTGCATTGTTTGCGCAGGTCCAAGGATGCTCCCTTTGAAAAATATTGACAGCTCAATAGCTGCAGAAATCAGATGGCAGACAAAAGATTCTGGCTAATTAAATGTTATGCAATAAGGACACGGCTGTCGGAGGAAGCTTTATCTCCAGCAAAGTGACAGCACAGCCGATGTTGAATAACAACATTGGTCGTGCCATAATGTTTGAAGAACAGGTTTTGTGCATGATGTGGGGGGTTAATAGGGTCATTATTTACAATAACAGCACTCTCCCTGAGAAGTTGAATACTTAATTTATCATCTGTGAATCATCTGCAAGGAGTGATTGATTCCTCAGTGTCTGCTGCTGCTGCAGCTCCTTTACACTGAGAGCTGATAGTCATCGTGTCAAATCCCGCTGGGATCAGAACATACATTTGTCGAAGCATGGTGATACCCTGCAGCTTCCATGCCGTTTCCATGTGCGGTGAATCCATAATTTACAGCGTGAAATAGAAGCAGCAGCCCACAAATGTGCATAGACGTTTGTGCAAGTCTCTAGTGTATGCGTCTTTAATCTACACTTGCTCAGTGTTTGTTGAATATCACTCAATTCAGTTGAATCTTCAAGCAGACTGTGAAATATGTGCAGAGAGAGGACTGATTGAGTTAAAAGGCTCCACTAGACTTTGCTTATTGCCATGTCAGAAGGCAAAGTTTTCTCCACTTCAAAAGACACTGATTGATTCAGTTCATCTCTAATGTTTAATTTTGCGGTCCACATTGTCTGTTTTTGTTGACATTTTCTATATTGTTGCACTATTTCCTGCCACTGACGGCACATAAAATAGCAAGTGGAACATCTAATATTTCTAAACTTCGGATTCCTCCCACCATCCAAAGACATCATGTTTGGGTTAACTGGTGACTAAACTGTCCATAGGTCTGAGTGTGAGTGTGAGTGGTTGTTGGTCTCTGTCTGTCTCTGTGTGTTGGCCCTGTGAGGCTGACCCCGCCCTCACCCAGTGTGAGCTGGGATTGGCTCCACCTCCACCCGTGACCCGGAAACAGATAAGCAGTAGAAGATGAATGAATAAATGTTGACTTCATAATGCTCCCACTAAACGCAAACATTATTTGCTGATTGAAAATTTAGCTGCCTAGATAGGTCTGAAAATGTGGAGACAGTGAAAAGTAATTTATGGCTGTGATGTGCTGCACTGCATGTCACACTGAAATGAGAATGTATCCTTTATGAAAATAAAAATATTTCTGTGACAAAGCACGCTGGTGTGAAAACAAGATTTAAGTTTCAGTCTGGTCACCAGCCGTGAGAAGGGGACGCCCTGTTAGCTCCCATTAGCCTGCGGGCAGCCCTGTCACTCGATATTAGCATCATCCAGTAACTCACCAGGCCCTTACACAAAGGTGAGTCAGAGTCAAATCTGCCACTTCCGAATGTGGTGCCAAGCCTCACTCCTCTCTTTTATGTTCTTCAACTATTTTCTTGCAATACCTCTCCCCACCTCACATCCTTATAAATAAGTCATATAATTGCAAGCAGCAGACAATGTTCTTTGCTTTGCAGCACATGTGTTACAAACACAATAGATAGAGAACACAGACACTGGATTCAGAAATGGAGGGCTAAAACCAGCCATTGTTTACTCTCTGAGGAGTCTAGCTTAGAGGTTGCATTAGGCGCTTAAAAAAAGAATTTGTTTATCCCAGTGTGTAGTCGGTAAATAATAAATAATGAATTAATTGATTCCTTTCTTTAGGGGTCCTTAGCTTTGAAGCAGGATGGGCTTTGAAAACTTTGGCATCAGAGAGAATTTTGCCAGGGAGCTGCCTAATTACACTTCCAAGGCCTGGCTGTCGAGCACTTTCTGGTTTTTAACTATCACAAAAGCTGCAGTGTGCAGTTGTCGCAGGTATTAATATCACTTTTGTTTGCCAAACTATTACTGAACCTGGGACTGCACACTCAGAGCAAAGTCAGTATTTTTACACCTTTCGCTGATGTATAAAAGGCATGCAGCATATTGCTATCTCCAGTCAAGTTTAGAGGTGGAAAATTTATAGTGGGGATGTTAAATAATGTAGAGGATCAGACGGCGATTCATGTTTAAACCCAGATCAAGTGTTGACTTTTATCTGACATAGACAAGAAAACATTTGATCAATATCAGTATCAGTTGTTCTGACACATTTATAGACTTCATCTCTGTACTCTCTCTTTAGGCCGGCCTTTCTCTCCTCTCATCAACAATTTTTTGTTTCACAATGATATCCAATGAAAATTCCGTCTGATAATTTATCCCGGACAATCATTTGTAAACCAAATTACAGAAGAGCGTCCTTGTAACCACCAGAATACATCTTAGCATAATATAATCAGAAAATTCATTGTATGCTCTCTGGATAATCAAGGGTTATTTGCGAGTTTTTGAGTGGGAGGGTTGTCAGTGTGACTACAAGACCGGCTAATAAACTGTGACATTCAGGCACTGTGGGTGTGCATCATAAAAGATATGTATCTCAATAAGAAGCCATCGGGCTGCTCTTGAGAGAATAAGGTCTTCATGAAATATCACCAATTATATTTAGTTATATGTAACACTGCGTGTGTGTCAGAGCCCATGCCTTCTTGATGCCAAAGCATGAGAGCAGTAATGGGAGTTTGTTTAGATTGCACATGATAACAAGGAGGCTAGCAATCACATGCAATGACTGTAATGTGACAATAATGTCATATAATTACATGTGGAGGAGTCATTATTTGTGTGTTTGCGTAATGCTTAGATAACGGTACTTGTGAAGCAAAACAGACCAGTGCGTTTAATGAGCTGGGAAGTGCAGACAGACAGTGGTGCTGACTGAATGAGAACAAGCTCTAGGAGGCCGTGGACAGGGTGGGGTGGGGTCCAACGGGGTAAGATAAGTTGTAACCAGCTGTTGGTATACAAACATGAACTACATTCAGCATCCGCACCCCCCCCCCCACCCACCCCCATGCATATCTTCACACAAGACAGAGCACAGCATGTCTACTTAGCAGCTAAATGAACTAGTTAATATCTCAGCATGTACACATCAATGTTGGGCATCTTCTTATTCAGGATTGAAAAGTTCATTTCCACCTCCTGGTTGTCACTGTGACTAAAGACTGTGGCATCTCAAAAGTAATTCTGAGCAGTGGCAGGGGGAAAAAAATGTACGCGATGTGTGTCTGCTTTTAACAATGAGGCCAGGAAGTCCATTAACACTAAAAAGCATTCTTGACTTTCTCTTGACATTGCCCAATTCTGTTGTCTGAGTCATGGAAATGTGAGTGATTGTGTGAGTGTACCGGTGTGGGTGTGTTTAATGTCCCAGCAGTTAAGACTAGTAGTGTAAACACGCAGCCTAGCACCATCTGTTTCTTTACGATCCCTGGTTTGACTGTGTCTAACTTACTACTTCGTCTTGCTTCCTTCTTAATGGCCAGTCTCTAGAGACAACTGTGAAACTGAGGTTTTACTTTTAAAGAACCACATCCACTGTACCATAAAAGCTTAAACTGTCTCCCATTATACCCAACCTGGCTTGTGGGTTCATTGCAAGTGGTAATGGATTAGCAAGAGGACAGCATGTGGTAAAGCATCTTAGTCAACATTATGAGGCGTTTGTGTGTCTAAACCTGCATTATTCAGAATATGTGTGTTAAACTACTTGCTGTGCTGAGCCTGAACTGCAGTCGACTGCATTTCCTTCTCTGGCTCGTATCGCTCTCCCTCTCACACATCATGTTTCTCTAATTCTTATTTCACTCACGGATCTCTTGGATCTCCCCACCACCCTCTGTACCATCAAGAGTCTCCTTGTTTAATCTATCATTTAAGAGCATTAGCTTGAGAGGGGCTATTAAGAACCCCCCCCAAATAAAACACCCTGGTCGATCCACTCCTTGCCAAGTGTGGTTTTTACTAGGGGGATAAAAGTCTGCTGCAATCTTTCACCCATTCCGGAGGTGCAAGGTTAAGTAGGTTAGCAATGATTTGGCATTTTAGACTGCAGAAACAGGAGACATTAAAAGCCCCCACTAGTATGCTACATATTAAGATTGGATTCCTTCAGAGCGAGGCCTATTGTAGACAACTAAGGCACAGGGGAAGAAAGTGTAGAAGTACTGTCGAGCGGTGAAAGAGGAGCTGTATATCAGGGTGCTGCTGATTAACCTGTTTCTCATATCAAATGGACTGAACATGATTGTACATGTGAATGTGTGCTTGTGTGCTTGGACATGTGGTTTGCATATGTGTGAGTATCTGAGTGCATGTAAGTAAAGTCTTTGGTTTTATTTCCAAGGGGCCTAAGCGGCTCATATATCTTAAATGTGATGGACAGCGACCCAGTGGTATCCCCAGTGTGTTGCTGATCGCGTCACATCAACATGAAATGTTGATAGTGCGGCAATCGGGAAGGTGAAGGCTGTTTGGATAGTGTGCTCCTTACAGGCTGCTCTGGTCATTGATTTGTGCTTAGGTTTTTAAGGGTTTGGGTTTCCTAACGATTCACCTGCGGTTCTTTTCCTCTTTGACCAGAAAGACCGTACCCTTGGGATGTTACGGTATCGGACTGTATCTGTTTAGCTTGTCTCCGCTGCATTAAGCACAGAGCACTCCTCAACACAGTGTTGTACAGATTTGTCTACATAAAGTAACAGCGTGACACCCCACAGGAAGGCCTACAGCCACACTGAGCATCAGCATTTTAGATCAGCCAATACGTCAAACGCCTTGAAGAAATACGTCCAGAAGCATGTTTGGCCGTTGTTTATTTTGCCTTCAGCTCTTCTGGATCTAGATGCTCTAAAGGCCATTTGAAAATCAAGAGGTCCTCAGCAGTCACATGAATTTTTTAAGTTACAGCTGAGAGGGGAGACTGCCTCTCATGAGAGGCAGATATAATGTAATGACATATGACGTCCAAGTTGAAAGAGGAATTACGTTTCTGGGAGACTGATTGACAGAGCCACAAGGGGAGCTGACTGATAGTTGTGTCTGGCTGATTCCACAAACACAAAGGAGGCAAGGTGTTGAGTGGGAGGATAACAGTAAAGGACATAAACGCATTAGTACTTGTATACACAGTGCTTTGCCATCACTGCTATCAGCGCATTGTGTCACTCACGTATGGCCTGAACAGCCAAACAGCCACTGTAAGTAAGGCGCAGATTTGAGGTGTCATAATGGATTATTGACTTCAGGCTAATGATCCCGGCACTATTTTTATTAATCACCCATGAAGTGATCATCCGGCAGCACACAGACACACACACTAAAACATTGACCTCGGTCTGAGACCAAAGAGCTTGTTTAGTTTAGTTTTTTTTTTTTTTTTTTTTCACTGTGCTATTAGATGAACAAAAAAAGAGTGTCATTCAGCTGTCTGGTTTTGTAATGGCCCCCTGCTACAGGGACATGGGTTTGTTCATTGGAAATCTTAAATAAAGCACAAGGTCTTTTGGCCCTGTCTGATTTGGGAGTGGGGAGAGCGGGATTGGCTATTATCTCATGGGGGTTTCCACTGAGGAGCTTTGGGAGGCTACGCTGGACCCCAGGTGCACTGTTGTACACAGAGGAAATTGAGCAAACAAGAGATAAGTGAGATGGAGGTCTGTCTCTCTCTTTAGGGCTGCGACACAGAACCATCCCTCACTATTAAGTCTCCACTCCCCAATGCACCTTGCCTCTCCTTCCCACTTTCCTCTTGCTCTCTCTTCACTGCTAATCTTAAACACATGGCAAAAGTGTTTGATGGTGAAGGACATCTTGGAAGACTGGTCCTTTTTAAATTCCCCATCTATACTTAACATCCAACTGCATTACAGTGAGAAAACAACTTAATCGAAAGCTTGCTTTTGCTTCAATGCTCTGCACTGCATACTATAAATATGACATATTGACATGGGTTGTGGGAGGAGGCCACAGGAACAGTTGGGGAAACATTTACTATGCAGCTGCTTGTGCTGCAACATCCTGAGGCGGGAGCATGAACAGACAATGCTCAGTCAATGCATTGGCACTGGCAGAAGAGAAATGTGGCAGACAGGCGAGTCAGTGAGCATTATGGTGGTCCACCACTGCCTAGCTTGGCACATGAATGAACTGAGCGTTATTAGAATCAACACATGCATAAACATGCACAGCATCCATGTCAGCTGGGGGTAGTGTAACACCCCCTGCATCCAGACGGAGGAGATGTCAGAGACAGAGACAAGGGGGTGGCCTGTGGTGGTCATCACAGTGGCTCATGAGGCCGCAGGAACAGAATGGCTGTGGCAGACTCCAGATGTGGAAGAGCCTGGAGGCCCCGAACACGTCTCCACCCATCCCAACATACCCCCAGAGTGGGTGGAAAAATGAAGGGAGGTGGTTGCTTCTGGCTTGAATACATCACTTAGATTAAGAAAAAATGGAGATGATTGCATACCTCAGAGTGCATTGTGTCTCATTTCAGGAGGAAAAGATTGGAAAGTGGGGGCAGTTAATGACTTGTGTGTTTTCTGTGTTGTGCACTTCAGAGTGAAGATGCATTTGTGTTGCTTTGTGTGTCAGTTAAAAAAAAAAAAAAGTGTTGTGAAGTAAAGTGAGAGCTCGGGGAGTTATCTCCATAAAAAACAGAACTGTGCCCACTATATTCAGGAGCGGCTTACATAAGGACAGATGGTAAAAATGTCACCGTGTTGCATCATGCTGGTGGACAGCCAACCTTTTCTTTTGCCCCAGTGATAAAAAGGTATTTTCTCTCTTTGCCAGGTTCTGTTGTTGGGCTCATTAAAAATAATTAGAATGAAATCAATTTAAAGCATGCATTTCCAGAGAAAATCAGCGGTGTTTAAACTGCACTGCGTGCTGGAAGCTTCGCCTGTGCTTTTTTTGTCATGGCAGCTATGTTAAGTTGTCTCTCTTGTGTGTGGGTGACATTATCATGACAACACCAAACAAGTGGGAGGCTACTCTGTCTGCAATGACAAGTGTTGTGTGACGCCAGACACAGTGATACGCTCATTATAGCAACTGCATGTGTAGATGCCCCATCCGCATGCCAAACCGTGTCATACTGCCCTTTTTTTCCCTTTGGGAAATTTACGTTGTGTCGCCACAGCAACTACAATCATGGTGTTGCATCGCACCCCAGTCGCCCCAGTCTTGAACTCTAACCCACACTGACCTCATGCCATTCCAGAGAAAACATCTGCAGGAGAGGGAGGGAAGGACAACAGCAGCAGCTCTGCAGCTCTCTCTTCTCTTATTCCAGCTTTTTCTGTCATTCTCTGTAAGTCTAATAGCACAGACAGGATTTATTAGCTGCTGGAAGTTATTATGCCCAAAATAAACTGGATCAATCTTCATTAGTCACTGGTCAGCGGGAGCTCAGGCAGAGGGAAAAAAAAGAGGCTTCTGTCACCCACATAGATATCTAGAGCCCCTCTGATAGACTCTCACAGGAACTGACCTTTGCTGCAGTCAGTAGGGGCTTGAGGGGGTGATTGAGGAGCCACTTGGCCTTGGTTTATTGAGTGCTTCTTGCTAAATCTTTGGGCTGATTGTTCAGTTGTTTGCCTTTTTTTTTTTTTTTTTTTTTTTTTTTTGCAAAAGTCACTATTAGATTTTGTGTGTTCAATAATATTGGAGCTGTAGAAAATCAGCTCCTGTTATATTGTAGTCTGTGAATGATTGATGATCAGAAATATTCAGTGCGTTCTTTATTAATCGAGTCATCAAGGAGGGAATTCCAGCTGTACTGATTATTCTGGATGAATCCTGCAGTGAAGGTGAGCATGACTGAACATACACATGTGAGGCTTTGTATACGTCTTGGTGTCTTATCTGCAGGGGGCTGTGTGGCTCTACAAGTCACAGTTTACTAATGTTTCTTTGATGTGGCTTCTTCTGTCAGACTGGCAGCCCACCTGCTACAAAAGCCTCTGCAGTTTATCCCTCATTACATGTGTGTATGAGTAATGAGGGAGATTATGTTTAAGCTCATCTAAAGCTCAAATGTATGCTTTCAGTGAGTGTCAACATGAGTTGCAGGGAAGGAGGCAAAAAACTGGAGCTTTATGGTTTATTACTTTACCTGCGATAGCAAACAAGGCATCTGTTTGGTCCTTCAGATGAGCCACCTCTGCACCTGCATGTGTGCTTAGGTGTGTGTACGAGAGCATCTAATGTGATGACTTTGGCTACTGTATGTTTCTTCTCTCCTGATGTTTAATGTTCTTATTTTATAAAGTGTTATTGAATCAAATAAAACTAAGAGGTGAAGTCTGGGAAACCAAGACAAGCGGCAGATAAAGAAGCTATAGAGTGAGAAGCTTATTTTCTTTTCATTTAGTCCAGAGTGGTGATTTCAGGTCTCCGATCGATGCTGGGTAATAAATAAATAAAACAAACATAATGTGAATCTGTTTCTTTTAGATTAGCCCGCATTAGAGTGTGGCCTCACCATCTCTTCCTGTAAGGAGAAAGAACAAAAACTCTCCCAACTATCTCCTGATAACGGAGGGTTTATTACAGTAAATAACACATTCCCTCATTTCTTGTGTGCTGAAGTTAATATTTTGTAAGGTGTCACTGGCAGTCGCAGCAGTTTTCCTGGCCAAATACTCATCTCAGTTCAGTGTTGGTGTGAATGCTAAAAACACATTCCCTGGGAGAGCATTTGTTCATGAATACCATTTACTGACATTATGAACTTTCAGCACTTGCATGCAGCTCGCTGAAAAAAGTAAGGATGGAGGAAAACTTGATTTTCATCTCATGCTCCACACTCGTCTCGCACACAATCCCCACCCCCTCCCCCCATTTTTTTTTTTTTTTTTTTTTGACCAGGCCAACGGTCCAATTATAGGGAGTGGAAAATACTGAGGAGAAGCAGAGTGGTAAGTATTGGAATACAATTTATGAATCATTAAGAGAGAGGGGGCATTAATAATTCATTACCCTTAGACCACCAACAAGTTGGAGTGGATTCAGTAAACAGCAGTGTGCTTTCTCATGTGCGTGTGTGCATGCACCGCAGCGGCAGCTTCCACTGCATTTATGCAGCAGCGGGGCAAATTCATGCACAACCGCACCCTGCACCATAATGTAAATACATGTATGCTTAGCCTCTCTTTCCCTCTTTCCCTCTCTCTCTCTCACACACACACATATATATTTACAATAAACACACATTAAATTCCCTCTAGTGGAATTTTAAATACTGATTGTAGGACTGACACAGTGGAGAATCTGATATCCGCCCCTTTCCCAGTCTTCTCACCCTCAACCCACCCCTCCCCCCCCTCCTCTCCTTCTGCTCCAAAATGCTCTTTCCCCTCTCCCCTCAGCCCTTGAGCATAATTACTCCTCTATCTACAGACAGAGCATTGGTTTCCTCTAACTAAAGAGCAGCAGGCTCCTGCTTCCTCCTATCACTCCAGACTTTCGCTGGGTCGCCTCTCCTAATCACCCACTAAAAGCCTGGAACTATATCAAAGGGGATATATGCGTGTGTGTCTGCTTACTTGCATATGCCTGCAGAGGTGTGTGTGTTTGCGCGAGCATTTGATTAGATGTGCGCTCATTTGCCTAAGAGTGCGTGTGTACGCCACCCTCCCTTTTCCATACACACACACACACACACTGGGTATTGTGTGTTAGATCAAAGCCATGAACCCCTCTGGGCTTGACACACTCTTGCAAGGCTGCTGCAGCATCGAAGCTGAGCTGCAGTAATTCTGCTGATACTGTATGCTGCTATTAAAAAAAAAAAAAAAAAAAAAAAAAAAAAAAAAAAGTTGAGTGGGTGAGTGAGCTTTTTTTTTACACAATGGAGGATCACAGAATTCTCTCATTGTTCTGTGGAGGTGGTGCACATATGTGTGTGCATATGTGTGTGTGTGTTGATGCAATGGGAGAGGTAATGGCGGTGGTTGAGGAGAAGAAAGTGATATGTATTCAGTTATAGATCTCACCCCTCATGCTGTGTGAAACACTCCCCTGGGCAGTAAGGACGCCAGGATCTCCACAGAGGCTGGATTGTGCGGGCCACTGTTTGGAGAGAGCTTTGCTTGCGGCCGATGTTGAGCCCAGGTCGCCATGTGTTAGAAATAAATAATGTCATAAAACAACCAGGAACGGCTAGAGTATATATGCTCCACAGGGAATACAACAGGAAACAGGATGTACAACAGGGACCTCAGTTGTATTTAGATTTTACAGGGAAAGTGTGAATGTAGGTTTTTTTCCCCATCACCTCATCTCCAGCTTTGTGTTTTCAGCTCTTTTCTATCCTTCACAGGGGATAACAGGTATGTGATTCAACAACAGGGGTCAGATGGCAGGGATTTTTGGTGCTGAGCTGCTAATGCTGCTGCATGTGTTAAAAGAAAAGCTTTTTAGAGGAGCGCCACCATATGAACCTGCTCTTGGCTACTCCGCTTGTCTTGGCCAGTGGTCGGAGGTCTCGCAGAAAAGTAATTCTGGGTGCTGCAGACATCCAGCTGGCACAGTAGGTGTTATATTTTGGGCCAAATTCTGTTTCACTTTTCAATCTCATGGCAAGGGTGGTGGGAGATGGGAATAGATGGCTAAATCAAGAGATGGAGGTCTTTGAGGTAGTGGGACAGGCCACACAGTATTTCCCTCTTTCCTTTTTTCTGCTGTGTCCACGTTCACTTTGCCTCCATCCTTTGTTCCTTAACCATGGGAGAGTTGGAACGTTTGCAACAGTGAATGAGTAATATTGGCAGGGGTCTCTGTGGGAGGAGAGGCATAAAAAGAGGGAACGCTTCTCTAAATAAATCCCCCAATCTCTCTCTCTCACCCTCTCTTTTCTTTCTTAAAAGTCCCTGGCTTAAGCATGGGAGCCTGATGAATAATGGAGTCAATCGTGACCTTTGCAGTGTGAGTTCACACCTGCTCTGGCATCCTTTTGATCTGATGAGTGCTTTTGATCCAACCCACAGCAAAGTGCAAAGACACAGAAGCAAAAACCTTCTGATAGACTGTACTGTACATGACTTAACACTCTGATCCCAAAAATGACAATATTTACCTCAAAGTGAATCCACAAAGCGCACAAAAATCTCACCTAATGGTGCAGGAAAAGGGGAAAAACAAAAATCCACAAAGTTTCAGCCTTAGCCATCATGGCATTACCCCACGACTTAACGTATGACTTGAAAAGTTTGTTTGTTTCCATTGCTACCGAACTATTGGCGCAGAACTAATATGACATTCCATGCACCTCTAAGTGAGGTGTTAGAGCACCAAGTGTGAACATAAACCGAAAACACCTTTTCTCTTACCATAGCATCCAGATGCCTTTTTTCAAGTATGTCAAAGTCTCCCTCAGGGCAGATAGCTGTGAGTTAGGAGACCTTTGTGAAAGGACTTGCTCTACTCAACAGATGTGTGCATCCATGGCCTCATCCTGAACCCTGCCTTACATAGCCATCGACCTCTGTGTCCTACTTCTTTTCCCACCCAAGACATACCTTTACTCTCCATTTGCCCCAGAGTTTCTTCACAGGGACTTAAATAATGTGATCACACTTCAGGGAAAAGGGAGGTGTGGAGGGAAAAATGCAAGACAAAGGAGAGGAGGGGAAAAAAAAAAAAGCACGGGGCACACCTGTCTCTGCAGGCCAGGGTAGGGAGATGATATCGTGATTAAAACGAGATGTAGAGCCTGAGAAACATCGATCACACAAAACACTCCCCACCTCAGCCACGGAGTCCCAAGATCTGAGAGATATTAAAAAATCATGAGGAGTCGATTCCCCTCAGTTATGTCAGGGATGAATAAAGCGAAGGTGTGAGAGGGAGAAAGAGCAGTGCATGGAGAGAAGTCTTTAAGTGTTCCTGCCAAGCAGAGTGTGAAGCAAGGTCAGGAGAGCTGCCTGCAAGAGAGCAGAGAAGAGAAAAGGGGAGGACAGGAGAGGAGTCCCTCCTTCAAAGAGAAAGCTCAAAAACTCACTGATCCTCGACTGATACTCATGACACAGTTGCCAGTGCAGAAACAAAGAAAATTATGAGTAGGCATAGTAACAGGGTCAAACAACGAGACATAATCAGGAGAATAAAATATGTAGAGGAAAAATAAAACTTTGCCAAGCTGCTGTGTCGACAGTTGGCTGGTTTTCTCCGCGTGTTTGTCTGACAACAGGTGATGTGGTTGCAGTAGTCACTGGGGGACTGTTTGCATTCCCAGATTGTCACAGTCGTGTTGTCAACCTTGGAATAGGACTGATGAGTCATTTTTGGTGCAGATGGATTCATTCTCTTCCACTCTCTTTTTCCATTTAAAGCAGAGGGAGGAAATTAAATGAGATAAAGTGAGACAGTCTACCACCTGTGTTACTCTTCTTCCCAAATTGTGCCGAGTAATCAGTTGTAGTGAAACAAGTCAGAGGGGTGGTAATTCGACAGCTGGAGGAGAGTGCGAACGAACCACGCTGAGAAATGCTGCGCAAGCGAAGGAGTTAAAGGTGTGTTTCTA
The DNA here is from genome assembly GCF_900963305.1 of Echeneis naucrates. Classification (NCBI taxonomy): domain Eukaryota; kingdom Metazoa; phylum Chordata; class Actinopteri; order Carangiformes; family Echeneidae; genus Echeneis; species Echeneis naucrates. Next base: position 19,097,865 of record NC_042515.1, on the reverse strand, counting down.
ACGAGCCGTCCACAGTAACAGCGCCCATGTACAAGCTGATTTCATACACCTTCTCGAGACAACCCTGGACTCATTCTCAAAAACCCTGTGGATTTTTTTTCTTCTTTTTTTTTGTGTGTGTGTGTGCCATATGCACGTACATAAGCACATGCCATTCACAAATGGGATCAAAGGCCTGATGGAGTTGAACACAGTGCCTGGTAAGTGTTGTTGGCCCTGGGTAAATGAATGACAATTTACTGTGTTGTTGTTGTCGCTGCTGTTGAGCCCTGTGAGCTGTGTGATCATGCTCAAATGCAGGGAAATGGAAGGAACAAATGGATTTTCGGAGCAAGGATAGCTCTCAGATCTCCACCACAATGCTCGCAGTCGAATCCACTGGCCACTGATCATTGCTCTGTGACAGAGGCTGGGGGCTAGTGAAACATGCCATCTGTAATTTTAGTTGCAGGTGTTGGTATACTGGAGATGGGTGCAGTGGCATTTAGCCACACGAACGCAGTTCCACATAATATTTATTCAGTCGCAGACACTGTGACAGGAACAGTTTTTTTTTTTTTTGTTAAACTTAGATTTGCTGCAGAGTGTGAATTTAATAGTATCAGTCTTTCTTCTTATATGTTCATGATAACTTGCTGCTGCCCCAACCTTTTTATGCTGTGCTCAACACTGTGCACCATATGTTTCCATTCTGTTCCCACTCAGTCCATCCGCTCCTCCAGTTAAGATCCTGGAGACACAATTTGCGCAGTCCATTAAGAGCTTATGAATTGGATTTAGATCAGCGGACTGATGTGAATGGAGGGTCTAAGCAGACAAGCTGACAGCACCACTCCCCACCCACTTTTTCACTCTGTGATTAGTGCTGGGTCGGTGTTGGCTCATGTCTCAAACACGCATACAGTAACTCATTACGGTACCATAACGCACAGCTCTATTCACAGCAGCAGCACAATAGGAACTTGGCTGCCTGGGGGCTGACATCTATTCTGTGCTGTGCAGAGGCCTGTCCAAGAAGCGCGATGTTCATTTAAGTGACAAAAGAGGCGTTAATCTCATCACTGTGGTGATGAATGAGCCAAAGAAATATATCGATAGACGAAAAAAGAAAAAAAACCCAACAAAAACCCGAGTCTTCCTGCTAACATGATCTTAAAAATTCAGTGAACATCTTTCCGTCTTAGCTCAGGTATGAGGAAGCGCTCTTCTGCTTTTGATGTGCAAGTGTAGCACGCTGTTCTACCTTTTTAATACAACAAGTGATGAGGATAAAAGAAAACAAAGAAATATATGCTTTCAAAGGTTTCTGTTTCAGGGTCCGCTTCACAGCCATACAGGCCTTTTTCACTCACATGATGATCTAAAATTATGCCAGAAGATTACACATAATAATTTTCATGTCTTACACTGCCACACATCTGCTACACATGCACCCAGTGTTTTGCAAGTGTATATGTTCTAAGTCTATGTAAAGCTGGGCCATGTTTTCAAATGCTCTATGTGGTAATTTATTCAAACTTCAGACATGCTGGTTCAAAGTCATCAAACCTTGGCAGTCATCATTAATTAATAAGGCGAAATTGTTGATGTTAAAATTCAGATCTTTAAATTGAATTATGTTCCTCTAGATGCTAATGAATTGAACATGCATGATGAATGCTGAGTAAATTCCCTCCTGGCTCTCAAAACTGTAGTCCAGTCTGTCTGTCATTCCAGTAGCATGAATGCATGGTGTGTTTGATTGGGCTGTCATTTCATTTAGACTTTTCAGTTCATGCCGTTTTCTACATACTCTCACAAATAAGTATTAATTACACAGAGCTAGCATGGATTCCTGATTTATGCTATTTTAATAAATATTTTCGCTTTGGGTCGCTGAAAACATTTTCTATCAGCATGATCCTTTTTTGTCATTAAGTCTAAAACTGTGTGAGAATTGGTGAATGTGGGGCTATTAAAGGCAGAACTAAGCTGCTAATTTTGCCATGCCATGCTGCAAAAGTGAACACATTTAGCACCACGCCTCTTACATGAGTGAAATGGAATGAAAGCAAATAGCAGTCATGCAAGTATGAATACTGGATGCAAGTATATGCAATCATTTGTGGGCACTGTGAAAAGAAGCATGTGTGAGATAAGAGGAGTATTAAGAGAATTTGGTATCAAACATAGTATAAGATGGTTACTGTAAAAGATGAGTCACTAGGTTGGTTTGATATTGTCAACCCTATTGCGAGTTTGATGCAATCGCCCTGGAAGTGTCTTGTACTAGAGGCTTTAAATATTAATTTTACCATTTAAGATCCACTGATTCAGAGAGAAAGTGGAAGCCATAGGGCACTTAATAGGCTACTTATCACACTTACTCTGATAGGCCCAGTGCTTATCTTGCTATTTAACAGTTGCTAAACTCAGAATCATGCTGCATGTTTTCTGCTGCTTTCAGTGAGGGAGTATGAAAGTTCAAGTGTTTGCACATTTATACGGTTTCATTTAAACACATGATGCTGAGGCGAATATGTCGGAGTTTGTACGTATGTGTGTGTGGGTTAGTGCCTAACTGAAGCTGGATTTTAACTGTGGCCTATTAAAGGCCCAATATCAAACTAGGACCTGCAGAGCTGTCAGCCACACTGGCAAGCATAGGCCTAAAACCACACATGTACTGCGGATTAGTTTCTGTCTGTTGCGCTGGGTAAAATATGTGATCTCATATCTGAGAAGTGGGGTAGGAAGAAAGGGTGGGATTCTTGTCATTAATGTCTAACCTTTTGAAAATGGATTTGCAAGTGTGACGAGATAAGGGGATGAAAGTGATTGTGAAAACGTCTTCACCCTGTGAAAAGAAACATGGAGAGAAGGAGGGGGAGACAATTGCAGTGTTCATTGTGAAATTAAACACACGCTGCTTAAGATACTGCCCTTCATCTCATGTCACATCTGCATATAGGGAAGATTAGCACATACATATATTCTTTTCCATAGATATGGTGAAGATATCTCAAATCATTATAAAAGACCAAATTCTACAACGCAAATAATCCACAACAAGCAGCTCCTAACTCTATTCCATAAAATTTGATGATCAACCAAGACTAAGATTTGTAGCCCAACTCCACCAGCACTGTAAAGCACACTGACACTTTGGGCTGAATGTTAGCACCACTGCCAGCATGCTTACATGTACACATTAACAATGCCAACATCAGCAAGGAAGGTGTTCACTATTATAAAAGTTTATTAGCAATATAGTTTGTTATTAAGCTGAGATTTACCGAAGTAATTGCCAAAGTATTGAATAAAGGGATCAAACCGGATCTAATTAGCAACATGAATACGTGAACCAAATTTCATGGAACTCCATCAAATAGTTGTAAAGACATACCACTAAAAACAGAGTTGTCAACAGTCATGGAGGAGTACCATAGTGAGCACCAATGACAGAAGGTTCTGTGGTGACACTTGAAAAAATACCGCACATGAAGCTCACTATTTGCTCAGCCTTGATTTAAAAGAGATGGGTACGCTTCTGATGTGCCACAAGAATTATCTGTGCAGAGTGGTGTTTCAGTGCTGATCAGACAGTTAGAGGGACACATGAACTTAACTTTTATGGACGGGCTCCAAAACACCATTGCTGACAAAATTGTAAGATCAAACTTCTCCAAATAAAGTGAAAAGCAGTCTAATGAATACTGCCAGCCCATTCTTTCATCAGATTAAACCAAAGTAAATGAGATTTGATCAGAAGGAGTCAGGCAAGTTCGTTGCAGCCCTGATTACAACAGTAACTGCATGGTTGGGCATGAGAGAAGAAGATGCAAGGGAGATGACATTTATAGATGGTGCTAGAACGCCAGCTTGTAACCCAAAAACTGAATGAAAAGATGGTTTAAAAATCAAAAAATCTTGGCAGGAAAGTTAATGTGACAATGATCCCAAGCAAACTGAAAAAGAAAGAAAAAAACAAAACACACACAGGACTTTTAAAGAAGAAAATAGTGGAGACTGCGATCTGACCAGTTATAGCTTACAATTTCAAATAAAACACTCTTGGAGTATTATAAAACTGGAGAAACAAAATCTCTCCAGGATACTGGCTGAAAAAAAAAAAAAACTTGTGAAGAATGTCAGGATGCCTCTACACAGGTTTGTATTACATTGTGTTCAATCTGTCATCAAAATAAAAGACATACACTACAGGCCAAACGTTTGGACACACTTTCCTATTCATTTGAATGAAAAGGTGTGTACCTGGATGCCTTGACTGTGTGAATGGCATCATGAAATCTGATGATTATCAAAGAATTTTGGGGTGCAACGTCAGAAAGTTGCATCTCCACCAGCGGTCATGGGTCTTCCAGCAGGACAATGACCCAAAGCATACTTCAAAAAGCACTAAGAAATGGTTACAAACACAGCGCTGGAGATTTCTAAAATGTCCGGCCATGAGTCCAGCTCTGAATCCCATAGAAGACCTGCTCAAAACAGCAGCTGGGAGAAGGCATCCTTCAAATCTGAAAAACCAGGAGCAGTTTGCAAAAGAAGAGCAATCCTAAATTCCTGCAATGAGGTGTAAGAAATTCATTCATGGTTACTGCAAGTGATTGATTTCTGTACATTTTTCCAAAGGGTGCGTATTGACTATGAAAAACAAAGCAGTCGCTGAGAGGATAAGTGTATAGGGTGTGCTAGTAAAAATACGGCTTCCCAGTCACTCAGCCTCTCTCTCTTTGTTACCTCCCGCTGCGCCAGTGCACAGATGATGATGTTAACTACAGCAGTGGTTCTCAACCTTTTTTCAGTGAAGTAATCCTTAACAGTTAGGGGGAACTCAGCTAAAAAACCCTAAACTATGTTTAAGGGCTTTTGAATTGATTGCTAGATTTAACATATATATTTTTTTTAAATCTCACGTACCCCCACGGGTACACTTACCCCAATCTTAGAACCACCGAACTAGAGCTTACTGCCCATATCCCTGTGACCCGCTTCCTGTGAAATCAAAATAAACAGCAAAAAAATAACGATTTACTTTTCATCATATATACCTTTATGGCTCCTACAGGGAGTGCTACCAAATATTAAGTTAAGGTTGCCAATAATTTTGTCCAGGGGCATTTTTTTGAGTTCTGTGTGGAATCAAATCAGGTTTGAGTTTTTTATCTGTGTTTTGTATTGTTCCAATGCAAACACAAGAAATAGATAGGTGAATACTAAAACGTGTAATAGCCTTGCAGATAATAGTGAAGAGAAAAAATGATGCACAGCAATAGTTGAATGCAGACACAGGATGTACATGTTGTGAGCTCTCAAACAGTCCTGATGACTATCTGCCACATCAGCCAACCCATCAATGAGGCAGTGGTGGAAAATAAGGTAAGCTTTTAAAAAGGTTAACGTTTTCATTGCCTGGCAGACTGGCAGCATGGCCTGCTCAAGAAGACCCAATAACGACCTCTCTCAGCCATTCCTGGCCAGCCATTACAGCATCTTCCGGATCAAATGAACGGCATCTGTCTGGCAGGACTTCAGCAAGAGTGCTGCTTGGCGGGCTCAGGCAGTCGCATCCTGCCTCGTTCTTTTGCATACACATAAACACATCCCTGTTTGTTTGCAAAGAAGAAAGGAGTACCACAAAAACAGGTGGATCCAGCCAAACATAGAAATGTCTAGAGGAAAATGTTGAGAGAACGCAAGTAGCATGGAAATGAGATGAAAACGATGATCGATGGTAGTGTAGTGGCTGGACAGCAGATGCGAGATTGATTGGCCAAATTTTCCCTCACTCTTCAAACACACTGCTGTCTCTTCCAACTGGCAGCAAGGTTTGAAACGATCGGCACATTCACAGAAAACACGAGTCCAACTGTCTTTACTCCCGCACTCAGCCACAAAGCATTGGTACAAGTATTCTTCCTAGATAACATTAAGAGATTAGGAAGATTAGCGATTCATTACCATATGGTTCTTGAATGTTTCTCATTTAATATGTTAAACCAACAATTTATGCAATATTGAGCTATATCCTGATTTTTATCCTTCACATGTACAGTGTAAGAGACGTGTTTCTACTTTAAAACTACATAATCCCCTCTTGCTCATGAAAAGGAATATGAGGCAGTTTTACTGCTGCTGTCCCATGTGTGAGAAACCTATTATGAGTGCCCTTGCAGAGAGCACTCAGATCAGAACACCTTCCTCATCCAATTCACCTCAGGATAAGATGGTGTGTTCACAAGAACCTGTAAGACCTTACGAGGGACTAGTATTCACCTTCCAATATCACCAAAATGACTAACATTAGCACACTACTCCTCAGGCTAAAGAGTGAGAAAGAGGTCCCCTTGTCTCCAGCAGTGACGCTGGATAACCTCTGCTCCGGGCAACTGGAGGGCTTTCATGTCTTCAGGCTCCAGAAAATCTGCCCTCAGTGATTTAGTCCTGGAGTGGTGCTCAGGTTAACCTAGGTGTCTTCCTTTTCTGAAGATGGTAGTTGAAACAGTAACACACAAACCTTGTTGAGATTGGGCAGCACGATCCTCAAATCAACATTATTGGTTAACTGTTTAAATATTTACTCCTATAAAACATTTAATGTTTGTGATTGTACATGGCTAGGAAGACCATCGTATTCTCATATGGAGATACCAGAACCATTTAGCACATTTTTATTTTAAAAATGGTTATTGATGATCACAATAGCTGCTCCTGGCTAGCACAAGTACTTCTAAGGTGGTGGAATAATTTGATGCGGAAAATGGAATGCATGGACCTTTTTCAGATCATAGAGGGGTTTGGCATCGTTGAGCTACTGTACTCATTCCAATTAGCAATAGTACAATCAAACAGCAGGCAGTGACACTTTCACCAAGACACAAGACGGGGAGAGAGACTGCTAACTGCAGTTGAAAGAGAACCCAAGTTGTGAAGAGAATAACAGCATCAAGGGAGTAAGAACTGCACATGAACTGTTGCTTTACATCGGTGACCTGCTACTGTATATCTCACACTCACCCAGATCACTTCCTGTTGTTCCGCTTATTCTGAAATTCACTAAAGCGTTTGCTAACACAAAAACAAAAAGGGAAACTGTTCCTGGTTAATTCATTGCCAGGAGTTTTTAGTCCTTCCATCCCAATTCCTCTTACACCATGGTCTAATCCAATGCAAAAGTCGACACAGTCAACACTATATGAATGACCACCTGGCCAAAATTTATTCTCATATTGGGGATATCTGGAATGGGTTTGGACACTCCATCACTAATCATCCCACTCATATGCTCTAGTCTTCTCACGTGCTTATACATTTGTGGTTTGGAACTATTATCCGGGCTTCCATTGTGGTCGCTGTTGTAATTACTTAACTGTTTATTTTGGTGCCCAGCCAAGTGCTGTTCTGTCTAATACTATGTGACAAGTCTTGGCCTTTACAAGTTTACTGGCTAGATGTCCGGTCCTGCTGAAATGAAAGCACATTTTTGACTCAGTTCCATTTAATGCTAAACTATATTATGTTAAATATTTTGATCTGCTCAGTATGACTTTTCCTTTGATTTTGTTATTTGTTCATTAATTTTAATTTCCTTATCATGAGAAATTAGGTATTTGTAATTACTATGATGTAATTATTAGCATTATTATACCAGATCCCTGTAGCATTTAATAGCCATATCCCTGATTAAAACTCAGTCACTCATTCCTAAAGTAAAAGCAGTCAACTGCACCTCCACTAATGATTATTCAAGAGTCACAAACACTCACACAATCAAACTAGAGAGCAGCCAAGTTTATGATGGTTTGACATAATTTCCTAAAGTAAAGTAAACTAAAAACGTTTAAAGTACTTTAAAACACACAAGCATAAACTTTATTCCTACACCGCTTTATCTTTATTTGTGGCCCCCTCTTGAGCAGAACGGCAGTTCACTTCAAGATTGATTTGACATTGTAAAGTTTGACCTGCAAAGCAACTCACAATAAGTGAACAAAAATAATGACACAACATTCGATAATAGTGGAATGTACTATAAAGTGATTTAGGTCACAGAAACTAGACATAAAAAGAAGTGAATGGGATATCTCACTAAATCACTCAGCTGCTCTAGTGAAAGAAAACACAGCAAAAGAAAAGATATCTGGAGAAAGGTTGTCGAAATCGCGCTGTATGTACACATATCAAATCGGTTATCAAAAGGCTGCTGTACAATCAAACAAAAGGGCCAGGGTTGATGTCAGAGCAGAGAGTCACCTGTCAATTATCATCAAGTCCGACTGATATTTCTCATCTCTAATGAGTCCTTCTTCCTCACCTCAACCCTCACTGGGACTCTCTGGTGTATAACACCACCTACATTACCCCAGTTGAACAAATAGTCACAGCTCTTTGAATATGTACCCCTTTAAGCCTGCCCTTGTTGCAGCAGTGGGTTACATTTCCCTTTCACAAGGTTAAATAATAATAATAATAATGAGACAATTACAATACTGTCTGCCTGCCTCTTTGTCCTCTCATGTGAAATCATTCCAAATTGCAATAACATCACTACAGCGACATGATGCTGCGCAGACATCTGTCCTTGTGTATCCCGACAGCATGTGCACTGCCTGTCTACAAGTTCTGAGACAAGAAGCAGCTACTGCTGAGGTCATGTTTCATGCTAAGGTAATGTCCTGATGATTTCATAAATGTAATACGCCACCGTAACAGCATGTCTACATATCCGTCACACAATAAAACAGCAGATAAAGATACGAAAGTACAAAATAGTTGTTCAGCTCCAGTATCTTCTCTATAGTTAAATCAAGAAGATGCACTTGGATTGCACCTGAGAAGAGGCAGAACTGTGTTGCAGTGGAGGCACTCATTTTTGAGAAGCTTGCACTCGACAATACAGGGAAGAGGTGGAAGGCAGTACTAGGAGCTAATATACACTAAGTGAGCCAGAGGTACTTTGTCTCTCTTCAGCCAAACACCACCCTGCTACTCTGCTTCTTTGCATCGCAGAGAGCAAAAGCCCTTGATCTTGAACAACAGAGAGCGCATTGGCTCATCTCTGAGTGCACTTTTCACTACATGCGTACAATAAGTTACACAAATGCAAGCGTGTGGACCATAAGGGGAAAAAAAAAATGCTAATTTGCTCTGAAGAAAAAAAAAATAAAGTACTGTAGAGTGGTCTAAGGAAACTGTGTTTAGCGAACTTTCATGTTCCGGCATTGGCAATATAAACCTGCACAGCTTGCTGTCCGTCCAAGAACTGGCTACAGATATCCCATGATGCCAGGGAGGAAATTATTTTGCAGCTTAACTATCTCTGATTGTCCCACAAAAATAAAAGCTCAACAGCAGCTTTATAAAAAAAGAATCTTTTTGTTTGTCTTTCATGATGGAGCTTAAGCTCACGCGCCTTGATGTGGATTCAACTCCACAAGGACAGAGAAAAACTATACTATGATAAAAGTTGAGGTGAGGGATGCAGTTATACATCGGTACAGTTCCAAGAATTTTTATTTAGCACACATGCGTGCCTTGTAATTTATGCCTTGGAAGGGGCTAAAATCCTCAAGGACATGGAAAAGTTGTTATGATCAAAGGAAATATGTGGAAAGGTACTTGCTTCTATCAACTCAGTTCCAATAACACCCCTATTTTGTATACATGTATGCCATCCACTTATTATTTTTTGTTGATGCCTTCAGGGAAATGGCTGAGCAAGTTCCTTAGAAGAGGCATTTATCCTCGTTTACACTCAACTCACAAAAGTTACAGAAAGCAGGTCGAAAGGTCTTTTTGTTGGAAAAGCCTTGTAGCCCTAACCACTTAAACCTCTGGGATTAGAGATGAGGAGGATGAAAATCCTGCATAGTCCGCCTGGCTGTCCGGGGTTCTAAATAATATTTCCTTGCAAATACACAGTGCCTTCTGCACTTCCTTCCCCGAGATGATTTAAGTGAACCATGTCTTTTTTGGAAATGCCACAGAGGTAACAGACGTATAGAATAGTCTCTGTGCCAATGAACAGGATTGGGATAATACCCGACCAAGATGAGCTCTGCAGCTAATAGGCAGACGAGATGTCCTGAGAATGACAAAGACAAAGAGCATAAAAGTAAGGAGGGAGGTAGTGTGCGAGAGAGAAAGCTCCTCTGGGTCATTAGGCTACAGACAGACACTTGCAGGTGCCACCTCATCCTTCATTCTTTCACTCTCCTGGCCAGCAGACATCGAGCAGGAAGGTGTGAGGGCACTGAGCCATGTTCAGTGAACCTGACATGCGCTGGAGATACTGTAGCAAATGAAGATACATTGCAGGCCTAGCGGATACTAATTGTCCTCCTAGATTTTCAACAGTCTGTCACCATTCCCCCCATGTACAGTACAAGTGACAGGCACATTTAACACAAGCTAGACAACAGAGTGAAAACATACAGTGGCATGGTGGCTGGCACAGATTGAAATATGCTATCCTGTCTATTTATACAGGCATTTGGTCGTGTCCATCTCGTGTGTCATACTCTGGATAGCAGTGATGAACAGTTAACGGTGACATCTCAACCTAACTTCCATTATTAGCGCGTCTGCTGTCAGACAAAGCTGTGATAAGACAATGTAGTGCTTCCTTGGCATAGCGGCCGTATTCATGCAGACATCAAACAAGACAAATAGACCTTCACTAATGCTGACAGAGCACCCAGGGTGGAAAATTTAGACAGACTTTCAATCATACATTTGACAAGTGGGGACATATTCAAGCAAGAGGATTTCTGTTTCCATAATTCCAAAGCCCATGATCCATTTTTGGCCTCTGTCAGGACATGAATGAATGATTCACTGGACTGAACTGAGACAGAAAGTAGCACTGCCCAAAAGTACATTCATAAAATCTGCAAAAAAAAATAACAATTATAATAAATATATATATATACACATTTATTTATTCTAATTTTTATTTTTTTGTGGATGTATGTGTTTTTGGTTCGAGGAGATGATGAAATTGATGAGATCTTAAATTCTGACAGTTTTGATAATACACTGAACTTGTTGGCAACATCAAATCTAATATGTATATCGAGCTTAATTAGCAAAATTAGCTTTCAACAGTTCCTTTTAGCTTCATGAGTCCTCACCACATAACACTGTAAGAGCCCTGACACTGCACAATAGAAGTAAAGTTGTGTGCCGATAATCACTTTCAATCTCCATAAACCTAAGTGATACTATAGAGTTACCGAATAATGCATCGATTTATCACAGTGAGCAATAAGTAGTGACATGACTGATTGCTAAAATACAAACAATCAACCACTTACGAGGAGAAATATAGAGTTTAAACTAAATATTTCAGTGGGTACAAGGTCAGTGAACAAGAAATCCCTGAAAACAAACCAGAGGAAAAACTGAAACTCGCAATCAATTATTCTACAGCATGTTTCTTTTAACATTTAAGAAACCACAGCAGAGAAGGTGGAAATGGAGCTGTCAATTCACATGTCAATTGTTGCTTTAAAAGGCAAGCTAAAAATAATGTATTCTGTATATCCCCTAAAAAAATTGATTGGGAAAAAAAAAATAAATAAAAACAAAGATCAGAAGGGTAAAATGTGTTGGAAAGTAAATTAGTGGTATGGTTATGACAACCTAATTTAACTGCCACTGGTTAAATGTGTTGCTTGGGCAAATTAGTCGACTGAGAACAAAACGCTCAATGAGAAACGTTTGTCCCATGCAGTGGTTTTAAATGATGCCATGAGGTAGCTCTGATGCATTACAATTACCTGGCAGTGTCTCTTTTCCTCATTAACATAAGCAAGTTATTTCACTTCAGTGACAAGCCACTAAAGGGCTCAGGGGCCTAGAGGTGATAGAGAAGCTGAATATCATATTGCATAAATAAATATGCTAATTCTTTAATTTAAGTCATTTTCTTTTGGTCTGTTTATTATACATAAAATTGATATGTTGTAGGGAGCTGGAATAATTAAGATCTTACTGAAAAAGGCACAGAAGAGTATTCAACCTGGATGAAAGTAGGCTCACATGCATCTTCAGGTTCCGATAGACCACCGGTTTGTTTGGACACACTTGGCAATGTTCAACTGGACTGTCCATTTCCATTCTCTTTGATTTATTGAAAATAATTAGGAGAATGAGCCATCTGTTGTCAATAGCACTTGTACACTCTCCCTGACACAGTTATCTGAGTTATGAATACAATCTACCATGATACCATCTTATCTGGGTAGAAAAGGCACTATACGTTCGCTTAAAGACTTGTGATGAGAAAGACTGGTAAGTAAATAAACACAGCAATATTGCCAAAAGGTTGAAGTGGGATCTGTTTGCCAAGATTGAAAATAAAACACTAAAGACAAATAGATAATGTCTCACTGAGTTACACGCAATCAAATATACTTGAAGGCAACATCTAATTGAGTGCTTACTACCCCTCCCAAGAGGTCACATATAACTGTATCTAAGAGAAGTGCACATCAAATGCTTAGCAAAACTATAATCTGTATTGTATCTGAGTTTGGACGGTGTTGTTTTGTTTTTAATTTTTACAATAGCCAAATCAAAAATGCAACAGCAAAAGTGAACAGTTGGAGTGTAAATCTACATATGCTGCAATGGCCAACTAGATTACTAGCAACAATGGTAGTATTGACTTTGAAGACTTTGTGTGATATCTTTATCTTATATTTCTGAGTCAATAAGCAGTAAAAATACTCATACAGGACTGTAACATGCATTGTTTGGGAGATTAAAGTTACATTATCATATTTATAGTTTTATTAATTTCATTAGCTCATACCTGCTGGCTCTATCTACATAAATCAGCTCAAGATAACTGAAAAAAATCAGTTGGATATTAGACCATTTTTTTATTGTGAGGTAATTGTTTAATCATTATTGTAAATTTCAAACAGTGTGTCATAATACTCACTCTATATTTTTAGACAAAAGCTTGGCTGCCATAGCAGCGGCCACTATGGTGGCAGGGCTAAGTGGGCGTTTGAAATAGAAACATATGCAGGAAATGGTATAACTTCAGGTCTGCTTTCTTAGTAGAGCTCACCTTTAAGTGAATATCTGATTATGTGTGGAGGAAAAAGTCAAGAAATGGTAGACAGGCCATCGAAACTACCAATTCAACCTCCACTCCCTCCGCTCATGCTGGCCATAAAACGCAGTGTAATAGGATTCCTAAGCTTTTCCAGTGACTGCTTCCACTATCACACAGACATTTAAGTGCACTAATCCATGACAAATGGTCTCATCTGATCCATGACAAATCGTCTGAGGGGCCGATAGAGACGAGGAGATGGAGGAAAGGGAGGGTGGGATGAGGGCTGTGGGGCACAAGAGGACAGAGGGCCAGGGGAAGAGGCTGGGCACGGAGAGAAAGCGGCTTGTCACCTGAATGATCAGGCTTTTAATGTTGTTTTTAAGAAAGGTTGCTTTCATTATCTCCAAAGACGTACATGTGTGTGCGTGAGCATGTGAGAGAGAGTTAGCGGGATCACATTGCACTGATGAGCCCTCTACCTAAACCCGCAGTTTTCAAAGCAATTATAATCCCATGTGGAGGTAGATTATAGGATTTGAGATCCTCTGTTAGCAAAAGGCAGGATTTGTAGATGTCATACTCACAAAATGAATTCTAATTAAATTTACGTCGTATATGATTTACGATATCCATCCTCCTATTGCTCTAAATGAGTTGGTTTTACATAACACTGATACACACACACCTGAATATTTTGTCAAGCTAAAAAAGAATGGAGAGTAAAATAAACACAGCAACCTGCAGCCTCATAAAAGGTTATTCTGCAACCTTGACAGTAATGATTTGGATATGTTTGCATCTGTGTGCGTATGCGTGTGTGTGTGCACATGCGTATAAATATGTGCATGGGGCTTATGCTGTGTTTCAGCCAGATCAAACAATTCCTTTTCCTCCACTCTACAAAAGTATGATTGATTCGTCATCCATTCATGTGACTGTAATTTAATTGAATGTTCTTTCACCATCACGTCTCACAATAATTAGTCTCCACAGTTTAATGGGGATGTAAATAAAGCCGATTTAATGGGGAAACAAAAAAAGCGCAGCCTATATGGACAGCTGTTGTTGTGGATAGTGGGGATGGATCTGCCACTTACACTGTAAAAGCTTAGACCTCCACAGAAGAAGAGAAGCAGCAAGATTACCAGCTTGAAGATGAGGGAAAAAAGGTGCAAGCGCACACTGTGTTTTTTTGCCTCCAATACTGAGCTACTGTAACCAGGAGCTTGGGAACTATGAAAATCATTTGCAAGTTGAAAACTGTCTTTCCATTTACTTTTCTTTTGAGCAAGTGAAGCTAATTTCCTAATATTCCCAAACACTGCCCCCAAAAAAAAATCACCAATCTTCTGAAGCAGCCAAGCGCTCGGCAAAAAAAAAAAAAAAAAAATTATATGTATGGCTCCCTGTCCTAATTCACCAAAAAGACAGCTATCCTAAATCAAGCTGTATGTTTCATTCAACATGCCGATGTCAGATTTCTTCTTTGCTCAGAAATTCCCATCTTTAGATCTTTAGATCTTAAGTTAAAGGACAGGAGATTCAAAAGACATGTTAACTAAAGTTTAGCACTACAGCATTTTAACAGGTTGTTTTCTTAGCATCATTTTATTTGCCAAACCCTTTGTAGCTTCTTATTATACCATTGCTCTTGTTGGCCGTACTGGCTATTACATGTTTACTTTCACTTCAATGAGTTTTCTGCACTGAGGGAACTTCTGCACATTTCTGCACATTATGGCGCATTGAACAATGAGCTCATTAAAATGTCATCCAATTATCTGTCATTAAACTTTACAAGCCATTACAAATCAATGGATAAAAACCTAATGGCAGCACTGCAGCATTTGTTACCAGCCTTTTCAGCAAGACCTCTACGCTGCGCTGTCCTCTAAAACATTTCTCACACACATGCAAAGCCAGTGTACCTTTGGCTGCCATTCACCACTTAACCACATTTCACTGTCTTTGATCATGATGTTCTTTCAAGTGAACAGTAGGCCACTTGCACAGTATGCTAACAATGTGTGAGTAATAGGCTGACTTAAAAAATGGTTAAGCATATATACCGCTAGAGAAGACTAACAGGCTAGAGGACCGAGTTTCACTGCTGCACCTGAAGAATCATGCTACTCTATTAAAGGCTGATATTCTCCTTAACTGTCCTATCATAGTCATAATAAAACCAAGTTGAAGTTGTGATGTTCAGACTGTCCCATTGGGCATTGAGACGGTATGATCAAGTCTACTGAATGTATTCCACAGTGAAAGTGTAAATAAATTCAGTAGCTGGGAAGGTAACATATCAATAATACTGAACAGTACTACAATGTGGAGTCAACACATTTGGGAGCACTTTCATTTTGATGGTAGAAGATGCCAAATCTACAGTAACTACCGCCAGCAATGCACTGACTGTGCAAATTGGTTGCACTTTTACTGACTTGTGATGGAGTCCAATACTACGTGCTGTCAGGAATGGCCTGATTCGTGCGGCTGCTGTCTTGGCAGTGAGCACTTGTGCTCGCTGTGTTGGCAGGTGGGGAGGGTGCAGAGCTCAGGCTTGTGTGTGTCATGTCACATTCAGCTCATCTGTCAATGTAGTGGATTATTTCTTGAGAGACCAGAATTGGCTGCACGGAATCAGGCCGCCATCAATCTTCAGCCGCATGAGCAGGATGCAGGGGAAGGTTGTGTGAAGCGCAGGCTCATGGGAAGGAGAGCGGCGCCGCTTCCTGAGCAGGTGACGAAGCAGTCAGGCAACTCGTTACTCAATCTCCGCCTCGGTGTTGACTTCGCTGATTTTTCACAGAAACATTTGGAAAAAATAAATGTGATCTTGAAACTTTGTCTCTGCAGTGGCCTTTTTTTTTTTTTTTCGTATGTCATTTCACAAATTCAGGAGGCAGATAAGCTGATTTCTGAACATTGTTAAATGCTTCAACAGGCCGGAGGATTACATCTCTACCTCACTCAACATGACCTTCACTTCCCCTGCTTAGATACCCGCACAGCCCCTTGTCTGTGTATGTTTGTCGATGAGGGATGTTTGTGAGTTTTTATACCACTCAGACTCTCAGACAGTCGGCTAGGCTGCATGCCAAGATCCAAAGAAATTTATTTCAGGACATAGTTTCTTCCAAACTACTAACCCGATGCTACCTCTTCAAGACGCGGTCCCGCAGACAATGTGAAAACATAGTGTGCCAGGGCGAGCAAGAAAACATTTTTCATTAAAAAATTTTAATGTGAGTTAGGTATTATGTCTAGTCACGTAGAAGGGAATCATCTTTAAACCTGCATGCCACTTCCTTCATTGATGGGAATAATCTCAAGCTTCATTTATGGTACAGCACAACATATCTTCAAGAGATAAGGAAATATTATTTAATCACAGAAAACAGCAAAGCATGAGAACCAATGGATTCTTCAAGGCAAGACATCTCTTTTTTTTTTTTTTGCCACGTCCTACATATCCATATCTATTTATATCTGAGGGCTCTGGCCTCAATGAAACCAAAGAGCTTCTCAAATTATAAAATCAATTCTAATTCAAATATTCATCATAGCATTTCAATTCTGAGAGAGCAGTCCTAGTTAAATCGGTTAACGCTACTCCATAGCTGAGTAAGATTGATGTCAGCTTAATCCTCTTAAAAAAAACATGATATACAGTAAATTGTACAGTTGCCGAGCGGCAGAGGAAAAAAAGAGCCCTCTGAGCACTGAGCTGTAAAACATCAATGTCTCCCAGCATCATGATTGTCAGCACCAATTATTGCTGTCATAGGTCAGAGTTTGTCATAGGTCAAACGTTTTTCCAGAGAACACTTATGCTAAAATAACATCATGACTTCCTCACTGTGAATTTAAATAACATCTTTTTTTTCTTCATGATGATACTGAAAAATGTGTGACCCCAGGTTAAATAATGAAGATGTAAAGAAAAAAAGTGTTTGTCACCAATCCCTGCAAAATAAGTTTGCATCCTCTTACAACCGATGCACCGTGTCCTGAGCACAGCTCCAGTAACCTCAGGAGACCCATGAAAATGCCACACCATAATGGCTTTACTCAGAGAACGGGTTGTACACGTCCGCACCAACCTTAGTGTTGTATGCAGTAAGTGTGTGAGTTGATCTATCTGACAGGAAACCTTCCAGAGGACTTTCAGCCATAACTCTTTTGCCTGGATGACTCTAGATCCACACTGGTGGTGGTGGTGGTTGGACAGGAGGGGAGGGGGCATTTCTTCCCTCCTCTTCCCCCTTGGGACAGCTACATTATTCAAAAGACATTTACTGAGCCTTGCACTTCCTTGTACATCTTTGGCACGAAGCTTGACTTGCCAACCAGTCAAAAAAAAAAAAAAAAAAAAAAAGAAAGAAAAGAGAAGCGAAGAGAGACAAAACAAGAAAAAATTGGAAGTTGGCCTTTAAAAATTCATTCAGAGCTCTCTGTCGCTCATCCCTCACCCTCTTGTTCCAATTAACGGGCTAGCAATACTTTGAGAACTTTCTCTGTATCATAGCTGGGATTTTCACTTGTCAGCTGTTCCATAGCAAAAGCAAGCCAGTTCCCCAACACGCTGCTTAAAGTCACCAGTGTTCAACACAAGCATGGACAATTCATGGCTGGATTTTTCTTTTGCACGCTGTGCTTCAATTACCGTCTTTTAGCTTGGCTGTGCAACACACACATGAGAATCAAGCAGAAGATAGCACCAATGTTTAACTGCCACTTGGCTTCCGGAGAGACCCCCTCTCTGCACAAGGATTCAGCTTGGGAGTCTCACTCATTGTTAGAAGCTTAAAGAAAGCCTTTGCTTTGCTGGAAAAAAAAAAAAAACCTTTGCCTGCCCCGTTACACTCCCACATACACCACAAGAAACGCTGGTAAGCTTTTCCATAATCAGATTATTAGAGTCGCCTTGGCGTCTGCCCTCCCCTTTTTGCCCCTTCAATGCAGAAGACATTGAGCTTAATTGCCAAACGTTTCCAAAAGAGGGAAATATAATTGTCATTTCCATCTAAGCCACAGTGATCAAAGCTCCCTTGGTTACCAGCACAGTAATAGGGATTTTTGCCTACAGCTTGTACTCCTCGTATCAGTCTGCCAGCAAGATTCAGGGTGCAGTACTCTAGAATTCCTCAGTGCACACAGTATCTACACCCCTACCAGCAAAACGACAAGGTTTAAAGATGCTCTATGTCTAACATGGCTTCCATGTTTGGATACAAACACGGGCATGCAGTGCAACTACAAAACCAAAGTCAAACAACAATATTAGCCCGGAAATAGCCAGAAATATTTACAGGGAGATATATCTGAGTATGACTAAATGGAAATATGCAACATGCAATTAGAGGCACAATTAGCAGTCATCCCCCTTGCTTATCTTGTATGACTCCAAGCACGGTGAATCATCATGTTACAGTACAGTGCTGTGGAAAATTGTTCTGACTTTCTGCACAGCTCTTTTGGTTTTGCTTTTTAGCAGTCAGAGATTAGAAGTGTCGCCCCATGGATAGCACAACATCTCACATCGTAAGATTATGCTGTGAAGCTGAAATCTATCAAAGAGGCATACGCACCCAGGGTGAGAATGTCGGTGCGACCAGGTCGGGCCACATGGTGCTGCTGGACGGTCTGGTAGAGCGTAGCCTGGCACAACAACAGGAAGCCAAGGCTAATCCACATGCCCAACAACCAGGACATGGTAAGGCCGAGTCTGCAAGAGGACAGAGGCAAAGCTGTATTATAGACCACCCAGATCTGGTTTTGCAACACACACTGAGTTTAATACACTGTCAAAACACAGGAAAGAGTCGAGTTGATGCTCCTCCTGAAATATTGTGGTATCAACTTGAAATATTAGACCAAGAAGTCTAGAAGTATGATTTATTTACACACATGCAAGGTTATCTTCTTATAATTACAGTAGGAATTAGTAAAAGGAATAAATAAAAACAAGATTAGGCTTCAAGAAAGAATTCCTGCAGACAAAGGACTAACGCAAACGTAAATTTAATCTGGTCAATATTTGTTTTGTCTAAATCTGTTGTGGTAAAAGAATTTATTAAAGAATATATTTCTTCTGCAAACTTGTAAAACAAATCATTTTATACAGGCATATGTATATTTTGATGAAAACTATGGGTCCATTAGTATCATCGCCAGTGCTCTGAATATTGTCTGAAGTTTGTAAAAGATTGTATTTTGAAGAACACAATTGAGAAGAACCTTTTTGTGGATTTGCTCAGTGACTGCTTAATGGCTGGTGAGGACCAGCATATGGAGTCACGCCTTAGCCCTTACTGAATAATGACGCTCTCCTCCCTTCCAGGTGCTTTCAGTGTCTCAATGCATTCAAGACCCCGCAGTGGGAAATTTTAAATCATCACCTCCACCTGCTCTTCAACAGCATGAGGCGTTTACCTGTCTGTCCTTTTCACTTAAACCGGATGAAACATACAACTCTGTGACTGAGTACTGCTACCTTGAAACACCACCTCATCGCTTGCTTATCACAAATTCTGGCAGCCGTTATTATACATTTCTCACTTTCCACTGAGATTGTGACTTTCTGTGTGAATCTGATGCTCGGTGTGAACCTATCACTTCTATAATTTCTTATTTCACTAGATCTTAAAGCACGAGTGAGAAGAAAGCAGGCTATGGACCTCAGGGGGTCTGGCCAATAAACACTTGAAAAATCACAGATTTCACATTTGAGTAAGGGGTCCATTTAGGTACAAATGAAGAAATTGCCACGACAGCAGGCCAGATTGTTTCCACAGAGCAGAGCCACTGCTCGCTCACCTGTTTGCTCAAACAAGACTCACTTCACTGTTTTTTGAGCATGAGGGGTTACAGCCATTGCGCTGCTCCACGTTGTCCTTGTGTTTTTCACCCCTAGGCCACATTGAGCCAGCTTAATATTCAGAGAAAATTAAGCACATTATAGTAAATGGCACTTTGTAAATCCCCACCCATGCACTGTCCATCATAATCTGCAGCTTTTCGTGGAAATGTGAACTGTGTTTTCCTCCTTTGCTTTTTTTTTTACCCCCCTTCCTAACAACAACAACAACAACAACAACAACGCTTCTTGTGAACAGAAGCGTTGCAGTTATCCGCTCATTGTAAAGAGACCCAGAGCTGCTCCCGGCTACCGGGAGGCCTCCTTGCTGAAAAATTGCATGTGACTGTTACCGGCAGCTTTTGACCAAAGGTGAAGACGTGCGGCGGCAGACTTTCAATGAAACGAGCCAACGTGCGTCTCATTTTAAAGGAACTTCACAGGGGAAGGAAGCGGCTTTCATGGAAAAAGGGAAAAACAACTCTCGCTCTTGGAGGGTCGTTTTTGTCAGCGCAACTAAGCGCCCTCCCCCCGACTAACAAAAATAGGTTCGGCGTCTTGAAAAAAGGAGCAACATATTGAAAAGGGTTTACTCTGTTTGGTTCCGTCGTCAGAATAAAGCGGCAGATGAACGGATCCACTGTGCGTCGGATGCTGTCGCGGAGTTGAGCAGCAGACACACCTGCATGCAACACCGACTCGGACCAAATCACACCACAGCGGGCGTCTGTCCGACTCTCCTTCTGCGCACTTGACCACGACTCCCACAAACACATCAGAACTTTTTTTTTTTTTTTTGGATTTTATCGGACGTACTCACTCTATCTGTATCAGGATTAGTGCAGCATTCCAGCTCAATGTAAAGGTGTTTGGAACTTGTATATATTATGCCAAAGGAATGTCAGGAGATGCAGGATGTTTTAGTAGATAGTTATTTTTTTGTTGTTGTTTTTTTTTTCAGCTTTCAGCTTTTGCATGAGTCCAGACATCCTTTACTCAGACTAGACACATTTCCAACCAGCAGCAGCCTGCAGTGTGGAATATGCTTCCATTTTTGCAGAAATTGTACTTCATAACCCCACCCATCCCATCCCCAAACACCAGAGGCATTCCTCGAAAGTCCCACACCCTTACCTGAGCTGCGCGTTCAGGAGGAAAGGAGCTCAGTCAGAATCACTGCCTGCCCAGCAGCCTCACTCCTCTGCCTTAAATCCATCCATACTTTGAAGCCAGGGGTTCCCGCGCGAAATTCCAGTGGTCAGATGAGCAGAGCACCACACAAAGGGAGCTGAAATGCTGCTCTTGTCCTCAGTATTCCCTCCTTTTTCACTCCTGCTGCTCAGCTCCTTGTGAAATCTTTGGCAACACAGTCAGCAAAAGCAAAACACCCAGGGGTCTGTGTCACACACTGGCCAGGTTTTGAGGGATGGGATGCTGAGCATGTCACTGCTGTATCAGTCACATACGTGGAGCTCTTTTCTCCTCTCCTTCCTTCAGCCTGTGCCTCTTCTCCGTCAGTAGAACTCCTATGTTGTGGTGACAGGGAGCTAATTTACCCCCCTCACTTGTCGTCTCCTTCTCTCGCGTGCAGCGGAAGGCTCCAGTGGAATGACTGCTCTGTGTGCTCTTGGCTGCGTCCCCCCATTGAGAAGCTGTGCTGATAGTGTGAGCTCAGTGCTCTCTTCAACGCACTAAGTAGAGTCTGTGTCAGAGAGGCAGAGCGAGTGTGTGAGTGAGCATGCATGCGTGTGTGTGTGTGTGTGTGTGTGTGTGTTACAACGTAGTCCAGCTGGAAGGAGAGAGAGAGAGAGAGAGAGAGCTGAGAGAGTCAGATCACATGTCTTAAAGCAAGACTGCCCACTCCTGCATCAAGACTTCATCAGCAAATGAAGCATTCTTTATTAGCCCGCCGCCGCTCTTTCCATCCAAGCCTCCCAGTCACAACGTCACGAGACGTGCAAGGGTAGCCTCCAGCTCTCTTTGTATGTGTTTCAGCGGGTCTACGTACGTGCACGTGTGACTTGGAAAAGGATGTAGAGGGAGGATGACTGAATGTGCCTCTTTTAGTCATCAACATCAAGCATTTGAAGGGCTGAGAGTGAAAAACGCTCCAAGCACAGCACTTTTAATAGAAGGCAGAGTGCCTCATCAGAGTTTTACAATCACCATATTATCCAGGACGAGCTGGCTGTGCTCTTTCTAAGGGTTTTTGTGCTGTTGAGTGAGCGTTTGTTTTCACATCCTCCCCCCTCTTCGGATGTTTCCCGTCACTGCAACAAACGTGAATTTGCAGCACCAGGCTGAAAGAGTCTTCGAGCATCCTTCTATCACTTGCTCACAAACTGACAGTGCTGGCTCTGACGGGAAGACATCCACTGTCTTTTGTACGGGTGTGTGTGTGTGTTTGTGTATTTGTGGAGGTGTAAGGGTGTGTGTTTCTGCTGTGCCCAGCCATGCAGGCAGGTGAGAGCAACTGGTCTTGTTTGTGTGGAGTATGTTTCCCTCCAACACATTTCCTTCCATATGGAGAGGCTCCCTTGTAACTCATTATACTGTTAACCAGAGATTTACAGTAGATGCCAATCCCACGCACCTGCCATGGCTGACTCACTCACAGTCTGACATTTCATGGAATATGAACTCAATGCTGCTCACAACAATACAGCTGAAGGGCTAAATAAGCACTCAGACTGTTAGGATAGGGATGGTTCTGTGAGAGAGTACAGGCAAATGAACTTAATGAGATAAACTTCATATCAGTTGTTAGCTGTGTCCTGTGGTCTTTGCACACCGTCATTTGTTCAGATGCAGTACAGCCGTGTGGAGCTGTTGTGCAGAACGAACAGTTTCCTGATTGGCTGTCATTATCCACTTACCCAGTTGGGTGGCATTTCTGAAATGGCTAACAACCCCTTGAATTCCCGGTCACTGTGTCATGCCAAAGGGGATCCTGGACATTCCCTGCTACTGCTGCCATCCCTTCTGCTTGTTCTTTATATGCCATAGAGTGATTTGACAGCAAGATGTGCACAGCCCCACAGAGTTACAATCTGTAGGGGCGAGAGGGGCTGAATGTAGAAAAACACACAGTAACAAACGGAAGAAGAGATGTGGGGGGATTTATTATTCCCTCTGTAGGATTCCTTGAAGTGTGATGTGAGTACCTGAGTGAGTAAAATAGTAGCTGTTAACACAGACCTCCTCTTATGGCTGAGGAATAAAAAACAAAAACAGTGGTGTTGTAATGATTGCTGGATGTGTTTTTAGCCTTGTGCTGATGTGTTTTTGCTTTTGGATTCAGTCCATTGTATTTACATAGCTCTACTACAATCTGATGGGACTGCAATTATGAATAGTGAAGCTGCCATCTGGATCTCCATTGGGTAAAGCACACCACATGTTAAGTGACCAGATTCACATTAAGGGGGGGACTGCAGGGTAATTACCACATTGATAAGTGTTTCTCCTCTGTCAAACTACATTTATACAAAACAGCTTGATTAGCAATAAATAGGCTTATTTGTATTTGTACATATTTGTTGATATTTCCTTTTGTAAGGAGTCTTAATAGCATGCACGCTTGAATTTCATTTTGCCTTCAACACATAATGTCTTTATGATCTGTCCCATTAGACTTAGATGAAGGCGTGAAATGAAACAGGCCCACAAACAAGCCTCAGAGGAGAACTTAAGATTGAAGGCATCCAATTACTGCATGTTCCTTTCAGCAATGTGCAGTACCAACACGATTCTCCCATTTGTATCTCCTTTTTTTTTCCATTTGTTAATTTGTGGCGTTCTCCTATTTCTCATTCCGCGTCCATCTAAGCCATGTCAGGAGAATAGACTGGACAACAGAATTTCACGGTAATTTTGGATTGTTGTCGTGGTCCCGGTCTTCTCTGTCTCCCTTCTCAGGGGCTTCCATCATTTCCAAACAGCTGTTGCTGCAGTCCTTGCCAAGACCTAACCACAGCCGACCAATCACAGGCCAACTTTGTGTCTGGATCTGGGCAGCCCTGTTAAACAGCAGCGTTTGCCAATAATGCCATCCTGCTGTATGTCTTTCTTTCTCATTCTGTCATTGTCTTTCTGTCTCTCCCTCTGGCTAATACAATTCTTCCTTCCAGTGGAGCCAAAAAGCTTCAATATGCACCCGCTAGCAGTAACAAAATATCAATTTAAGCCCCCTGTGCAGCTTTCTACTTTCCTTGAAAAAAAATGTCTTTGTCCACTATTATTCTTGCATACTTTTCATCATTTCTCACTAAACCTACCCTCCATAAACACTGAACCAGAGAGAGGGGAAGAGTAGCACATTAGGAAAAGAGGAAAATAGAAGGTGAGATTAAGGAAGACAGAGAAGATTCAGTTGGAGGAAGTACGCACTGGCAACTTTTGCCCACTGGTTGATGGCAGAGAGAGAAAATGATTAATGATTAATGAGCCTGATCTATTGCAATCATTTCTTTCACATTTACCACAGTGTTCATTTTCTGCTTTTGCTCACAGGTACTCATTCCTGAAAGAATTTGGCTTTCAGGGTGTCAATTTGAAAATTCAAGTGTAGCCTAAAAGGTGAGGTGTGTGGATATACAGTTCCCCACACATAAACCTCAGAGGCTTTCCCTTCATCTCCTCTCTTTAGTCAATCGGCCCTGTGAGAATTAACCCTGGAACGTCGCTCGGAACTATAAAAGGAAGAAATATACAGTTTCAAATAAGTAAATTGTTATTTCAAAACCTTAATCATACATTGTTTTTGTAGTCACGTCCCTAATTACTTAGATTTTCATGAAGTTGATTCCAGTCACTCAGCCAATGACACACTTTACTCCCCAGTAACTGAACTGTTTCTATTCACTCTGTGCCAGCGTGGACTTTTCTAAATGGGCTTCTACACAAATTGGCACGGTGGCTCAAGGTGAAGGAAATAAAAAAATCAGAGATATAGAAGTGGCTGGGCTGCAGTGGTCACCCCAGTCTGGGTATTTGTCTCAGTCTGCCTCCCTCTCAGCTAAACACGGCCTGGCCCTGTGGCTCTGTTCACACACACTTAACTTTTATGTTTTGTGTTGGGATCTGTGTCACCAGACAGCCATTATTATGTGGCTGACTTATTTTGGATGAATAATCAAATGAAACGAAAAAAAAAAAAAAAAAGTTCTCACTAAGCTCACAGAAAATGAGTCAAAGCCCAGAAAAGTCCAAATTGCTTCAAACTGTCATGCATCTAGCAGCAGTGACTCTGCAGACAACAGACAGGAGAAGCAGAGTGAATTCAATTCCACAGCTCTCTCTAAATCCAGTGAGTGGTGGTCAACTTTAATCTTGCCTGGAGTTTATTTAATAGGATATTGTGTAGTTTCCTATTCTGTTTTTTTTTCCCTTTTGTTTTGTTTGTTTCTTTGTCTATGTGATTTCCTCAGAGATAAAAAATGTTGTCACTGAACCATTGAACGGAGGAAAAAAATAATTTCTGTTGTATATGGTCCTTATGCGAATGTAGCTTCTCTGTTGCTGTAGTTGTGTCATGGGAAAAGCTCCTTTCTGTATGAACTAGATAATAACATCACCACGTACTCTGTAACTGAATTGTGTAGATTCACTGCAAAAAAATTATTTTTGTCTACCCCTAAATTGTTCTACAAATCAGTGTTATCAATTGATTCATTCCAGTGCTACGTTGTGTAGAGTCAAATCATCCCTTACAGCCTGTGCGATGATCTGTGCCCGTCTGGGTCAAAATTTGTAGCTGGAGTTTGTACCCATTCTGTGTCTGACTGCTGTTTATATTCACTAACAAAGACGTTAGTTGTGTGACATTTATCATCCCTTAGCTCACATTAGCAGTGAGTCTTACTTGTGTTTTTCTTGAGTGTGACCTATTTGCTGTAGCTTTGTTGTCGTTTGTTTGCTTGGTATCACACCTCGCACTGTGTAAACCTGCCTCTCTAAAAGAAAATATATTATATATAATATATTACTACAACTGCTCTGCCTCTTTCCAGCACTGTGATTAGCTGTTGCAGTTGGCCACTTGGCGCAGTGTGTACTTTACTTATTGAGCCATTTCTTGGATATATTTTTTTTTATTAATTAAAGATAATAATCCGAACTTGTGTGCAACAGCAACACTCCAGCAACATTCCAACTATTTCGAAGTGACTAAGTAACTTCGGATAAATAGGGTGGTTTAGGACTCACCATGGCTAAACAGTCACTGACTCATGGCCAGCAGAACTATTTCACAAATCCTGATTTCCATAGTAATGTGGCTGTGCCATGCATGTAACGGATTTCCTCTTTGATTCCTCTATAATACCAAGCAGTGCAAATGCTGTACAGAGTGGGCACCCAGCAAAGTTTCTGCAGCCCAATTCTGCAGGTACTAGTGGACTCTCCATCACTGCCTCTTATTCAGGCGTCTATTACTTGGCCCTCCTCAGTCTGATCTGAGGAGCACAGTCAGCTTCAATAAGGTCACCTGCTTTGAAATGTCTATAAGCGAAAACACATCCAGGCTTCAGCTGCACACCAGGCTGCTGCAGTCAGCCCACCTGTTGGCGCCTTCAACAGTGTTAAAGGCCTCTCATCCACTTGTATCAAAGCACCATCTTTCCTAGGTAGTACAGGCACTTGGTATTATTGATGTCTAATATCATGCATGATGCCTTTGCCTTCAGCAAAAGGCATCAGCACTGGTGCTAGCTACCTCTCTAAACATTTTGGACCACTTCTCTAGATATACTTAGGATAATCTTACAATAAAAGATAAAACCTCATAGTTTTCATTCATTCATTCATTCATTCATCTTCAACTGCTTGATCCATTTCCAGGTTGCAGGGCCTCATACTTTGGGCACCTAAAATACTATTTAGCATTTCAAAGTTATGTTGTTCTCATAAATACATAAGTTCATATACTATACAAGGCTTCTTATCATTTCCTAGTATACTTGCATATCTATATTGATGAAAATATGAGTAACACCATAGATTAAACTGTCTGTCTGCTTCTGTTTTTATATCTAGTGCCACCTAGTAAACCCAGAGAAGCCAGTATTTCTCATCAAATGATACATTTAAATGCATAAGTGATGTAAACCAGTGGTTTTCAACCTTGCTTTGCCCAAGGCACACCAAAGGCCAAGCCAAACTAAATTAAACTTGACGCACAACTATAATGATCATTCATCATTTATTATTATTTCATTCTTGAAATCAAAAATGAGGTCATTTGAAAAAGGAGACCCATATATATATATATATATATATACTGTGCGCTGTCACTTGCATTGAGTTTAGAAAAAAACATTTGTAGTGTGTAATTTTAACAAAAGGAATGCACTGAGAACAAAACAATGTTATGCAACATGTCTTGCAACCATATTAAACTTTTTTAACATTTCACTCAACATTTCACTTTTTTTTCAGTAGCTTGTGCCCACTTCCAAACCAGTGAGACACATGTGCCTGCCGTTGCACGCAGATTTTTTTAATCTTTAATCCGCTTTCGTGATATTGTCTGTTTATAATTTTCTTTTTCTTTTCTTTTGGCGGTTGGTCGTCTGCACTGCCGGCTGGTTCTGTTTCTTATAAGAAAACGATCCATTTTGCCACTCAAACGGCTCTTTTTTTCCTTGTTTGCTGTTGCTGTGATTTGATTTGTCACACGATAATCCCCTCCCTCCCCCCGCCTCTCTTGTTCCATGCAAACGGTGAAAATGGGTTATTTCAAAAATAATTAGTGTTTAGTTTTGTTTATTGCATTTACACCTGTAATTCCAGCCTAAAAATAATCCACATAATGTAATGATATATGCCCTATTTCATTTAACATTCATTCATTCATAAATGTGTGCGTAGTTAAGCAGTAATAATATACAGCGGTCACAAGATCCCACGGCACACCTGGACTCTTCTCACACTGCACACCATTTGGGAACCACTGATCTAAACAACCATTTATTTTTAGTGGATAATTCATAAATTGCTGACCCAAAGCATGTGACATTGCTGCTCAAATTTCAACTTATTTTAAGCAAAATTGAGGAAGCAGTAGTTTTCCATTGATTTTACATCTGGTTAATCTATTATTTATTTATTATCTATTTCAGGACTATTATATCTATTTTCAGGACTAAATAGAACTCAGTACAAGTACAGACTGTGTATTCAGACAGTTTTGAGAGAACAGTACTGATGAAACATACCTAAATCATATGTATCAAAAAGTTATGGATATTGTCTAAATATAAAGCTCTTTAGAAGGCCTAATTTGCATTAACTCTACAAATCATGGTTATGACTGCTATCAAGCCAGCTCTTCGTGGTTTATTAAAGGATATCTTTGAGATGAGTTGTTACTGACAGTATTTCTGCACTGATACGTATTGATATAAATTCAAATGTTTTTTTGTTTGTTGTATTGCATTAAAGAGTATATGTGTGTCTCTCTACTCCTAGGGAATATTACTCACCCCATATTCAATCATATACTGTATGTGTCAGAGGGAATAAGTTGGAGGGTTCTTTTTTTGTGTTTTTGAAGTGGGTCAGAAATTCTGCACTGGTAATGCGATGGGACTCACCAGGTCTCAGCAGGGGACATTTTCCTTCCCTCGCCGCTTCAGGATGGAGGAGTAATTGAGCGCTAGGTGACTGTACTCCTAGAGACGACAGCAGCCATGGATATGTCCCCTCACAGACCAATGAAAATGTCCTCTCCCTCTCGCTATAATTGGACCAGGGACAGTGGGGTTGGGTTCCGGCCCAAGGAGACCACCTGTGGAAATGCTTTGCTCAATACGCTGCTATTAAACTGATGAGGCAGGGGACTTACTGAGAGAAAAAGGAGGGATGCCAATGAGAACAAGGAGACATAAGAAAAACTGCAGTCACCGCTTTTCACTTTTCCAGTTGGAAATGTTTAGGCTGATAGCTGTCAATGCTGCTCAACAAAGCTCCACTGATTCGGAGTGACAAAAGGAGAGTGAGTAATCTGACTGCTTTTCTGTTTTCTATTCTTTGCTCATAATACTAAACTGTACTCAAGCTTTGCTGCTTTTATCAGGTGGATTTTTAAATAACACCGTCACATAAACCACAACATAAAATCTGCAATAAAAGCTGTCTGGGGTTAAAACAAATACTGGCTTTTTAGCCACCATTTTGAAATATATTCACTTACTTTGGCTGTTTGCCTTTTGATGCAGATGGCAGGTAGCACACAGTTGGTGTATCACAGCAGCTTGCCTGGAAACAGAATTGAGCAGTGAGTGAACCAAAACAGTCCAGTTGAGTCAAAAAACAATGATTGTAAAACTGAGCAGATTGGGACTGCAGTTGTTTATTCAATTGCAAATATACCTTACATACATAATATTGATATATTATAAAATTAAGTTAAAAAAAAAAAAGTAAGTAAGTAAAAATTATTTACTTAGTAATTGTGACTAAGTGTTGCTAGTTCAGCATAAAAACCTAATTTACTCCCAAAGAGCTGTCTCCAGTGGTGGAGAGTAATGGCAATGGGGACTTTTTTTTTTCATGCCTTTTCCTGTACTTAATTTAGCACATGAACCAGCCAACCCAACTCCATCTCATTACAACTGACGATACTCTCCCCCCTAAAGATGCAGCACTGCACCTTATGTCTCATAGATGCCACAATGGCTGAAGCTCTTCTCCAGCAACAATCACTTCAATCACCACCACCACATGTTCCAGCAGAGAGACATTTTTCATGTTTATGTATTTATTTCCATTAATGTAAGATGGATTTATCCTCATTCTTAACTGTGTTTTACTGTGCTGGTCTGGACATAGTGTTATAGAAGAAGGCTTGATGTTATCCCAGTCTTGACAGAAGGGCATGATCCCTTTCAGCAAAGACTCACTCTTTACTGAAGTCATCTTAAAAAAAAAAACAAAAAAAACAACAAACACACAGATCACAGACAGAGACAGTCACAATTCCTCACACACAGGGTTACTGAATTTGTGGAAGAACAGACTGAGATAAATGTAAGTGAGAAAGGAACAAGAAATAGAGGATAGAGAGAAGATGGTGGTAGATAGAATGAAACAGGTAAGGCATTCACACTCAAGCTCCATTCAAACATTCACCCGGCTTCTCTCTTCTGCTGCATTCAAGCTGCACAGCCAATTCCAGGGTGATAAGCCAGCTGTGTGCTTCTCAAGGTAGAGGAGTGAATAGAGTGGTACAATCTTTAGCTGATGCTGAGGACGGACAGCACCTACACACTGGCCTTCCTCACGCCAGCTTTACTTAATCAGGTGAGGAGGGTTTCGTAAAGGGATTATTCTGCTCAGTCACCTTTGACCTGTCTAGCTGCTGTCCATAACAGCTCAGGCTGTCTGTCCATCACTCAAAGAGTGGCAGAAAGAGAGGGAGATAAGCAAAGAGGCAGTTTTCACCCATGAGAGGGGATTAAACCCTCTTTTGCTTTTCTGGGGAGGAAAAGGTGCAGATTGGACAAGTGAGTGGTCAGTTGCCACAGCTACTCTGCTTCTCTCCACAGGTCAGGGCAATATGGATGAAAGGAAGAGACCTTTTTCATCAGCTATGAGAGAAGGCTGTTTAATGTTTTACCTCAGCTGACAATTATGATCTGTCAAAAGTGGCAGTAAAGCCATGAAAATAAATAAGCCAGGCGCTGAATATCGAACAAACACAAAAGATTGCATTTTCCAGCACATTGCACCGGAGCTGGAAAGAGACTTCTAACTGCTCATCAAGAGGTATTTGGGATGACTCACCCATACTTGAAATAGTCATGATAGAGCTGGTATCCGTTAGACTGGCACACCAAATCTGGCTAATAATGACTCCAATGTAGTGCAGGAGCTGAGCTTAGCCATGAGTAGGCATCGGCAGAAATCTGTTTCCTCCCATTCCCTCAACCTTTAGATCAGGAAACCAAAAAAAAATTTCCATACAAAATCAAACTGTTACATCACAAGTGCACTTGATGAATGGCATAATCAAAGCAAGTTTGATGAATCAGTACTTTGAACTCTCGAGAGCCATAGCTGACCCTATTAGACAGTTGATGTTAATATGACAATGAGCCCGTACCCATCTGCTCCAGCGGAACAAAATCTCTGACAAGTCTCAAAGGAAAGTTCTACAAGGGAAGCAGCACATTCTTCCTTTCTTACTACGAACCTCAGACAGGGACACAGGACCGAAAAAAATACGATTGAGAGGGCAAGAAAGCAATGCAAATTGAGACATAGAGAGGAGAGATAGGATGATGTGGGAAGAGCGGGCAAAAAAAAAAAAAGAATGCATGAGGCAGCCTAAGCAGGAAGCCGAAGAGATAGAACTGTGGCGAGACTACAGAGGATTTTTTCTCTCCACTCTCTTTCTCCCCTCTGGCAATGTAGTAGTTATTTACTACAGTCTTTCCTCTCCTGGTGGAATAGGAGGAAAATGGGCTCTTAACTGGGTCTCCATACATCACCTACTGACAAAGATGCTTGTAGTTTTTGAATGCCTTTGCCTCTGATGTTTCTGTTTACAATCAATTATTAACTGAGTCTAAAAAGGCTTGTAATTTATCAGCTAATTGCAGCTCATCACCCCTGACATTGGTCACGTCAGCGCCATCTTGCTCTCTCAACTGTACTTTGAATGAGTGGATGATGTTTCTGAAAGGGTGAATATAAACATGATAGAAGTATGTCAAACTGTGAGACACAAAACAAACTTTAAATGGAAAGGTTATGTCCTTAGCCCATCTCCTCTCCACTACAGTGTCCCAAACATTAGTAGAGGGGTGTCTCCTCCTCCTTGGATCCAATTATCTGCTCCCATGGCTTCTCTCATCACTCCTGCGCTGGAAACACCAAACAATACCAGTCATTCCACAAGATGACTTCACTGTCAGTCTGTGAATGTTTTCATTCACCTAAGTCATCATTATCCAAAGAAAATTGAGACCAGTACCACTGGACTTGGTTCTCTATCTGTGAAAACATTTCACCTCTCATCCAAGAGGCTTTGTCAGTTCATGGCTTTCTGGACAAGGTTAAGCTAGTCTGACTAGCTGGTAATGAAACTCTGTGGAGTCTTTTTCCAAGATATTGTTATCAACAGCTTGTTAGCTCCGATGCTGGGAACAACCACCGTCGGAGGTGTTAGTTTCAACTGGGAGGGGTTGGACCTGTGCCTGAAAGACTCGTTTCTGGAGGCTAAGCTATTGAGTCTCCTGGGAAGAGATGAAAGGATGACGTTATAGGTTTGGAGATTTTAAAAACTTTACATAGATGGCCTCCTTCTCCCGTCTTTCAAACCATCTACCCCCCAAAAAATATATATGTACAGTACTGTCTTTGAAAGAGTGTGACTTCTGCTTTAACTGTAGATAGACTGCTGAGTGTAGTCCTGAGGAGTTTGGCCTTCTGTGTTGTTCCTATACGTTTGTGGAATGGTTGTGTTTCACCTTTCATTCACCTTTCATTTCAATCCTGCTTGTATTGGACCGCATACACCAAATTGCTTTTCCGACTTTTCTGTCTCTGTGCCTGTCTTTCTGGTATATCCTCACGAGTGAGGGGAAAACCACCTTCAAATGTCTTTTATCTTCATCACAATATCTACATCAAGATGGCCTCTTCATTCCTTGACTCAGCTGTGGTTGCAAACTTAAGTGTCATGTATGATGAGCAATTGTCCTCCCCTAATCATGTTGGGTTTGTTTCTTGGTCCTGCCACTTTGATTATACAAGAGATACAAGAAAGATCATGCAGGTCTCACCAGTTCCAGCACTCCACCTGGTCTTCAAAATTATTATTTGTTACCTCAACTACTACACGGCTTTCCTAGCGAGCCATTCTCTTCACAGTGAAACCTTTGCAAATGGGCTGGAATGCTGCTGTCTATCTGGTCTTCAATCATCACAAAAGGGCACACGTCATGCCGTGACTCGCTGACCTAAAATGACTAACCACGACTGCCTGAATCAGAGAAAGAACTATGTCCAAAGTTTTACCACTGCAGCAAGTTGGTTCAGTCCCAAACAGGTTGAAGCCGAAAAGTCACTTCAAGTGGAGATCTTACAAATCAGGCTAATGCCTGCACCTTTTCTAGTAAGAATGTAGAAACAATTTGTATTATTTCAATAGACAGTGATCTGATGTTGAGGAAACCAAATCAAAAGGTCTTTTTGAGGCAGGAGGTTTCAATATGTGATTGATCAGTCAATCTTCAGTCAAGCAAAGCCCTCATAGGAATAAGACATCTTGTATTTTGAGTGAGATTTAGGCCTACCATGTTTACAGTTGTAAGTAATACAACTGGAGAGGGAAACAGTCTGAATATGTTAAATCTGGCTGTCAGCTCATAGTCTGAGCTACGGAGATCATCTTGCACAGATTTGAATTGTAAACTAGAGGACTCCAAAAATGCAATTCCTATAACCCGGCAGGTTAACTAATCATCTGCAACCTACTGACCACTACATACCTCATGTCAAACCTACTTGTAAACATTTCTGTATGTCACTAGATGAAATAGCTGTATCCACGCCATTGGAATGAAGACCACATGCTTTCAGGAGGCCAAAGAAGGGAGGCCAGTTATCCAGTACGTGATACTGCTCACCACAGTGGCGCACAAGTGTTTCACAGGCTTGCTGTGTATCCCATCTTTTCCTCACATAAATAGTGGACCAGAGACAGTTAATCAATGCTCATTCACCTTTTTAGCAAACTTAAATGTCCTGACAAGGCTACTTCAAGTGACGTCTGACCTCTTCACGCTCACATCACTGGCCCCAAAATGAATACATACCGTTTTGTCACTGGAGCTCATGATGGATTGGGCTTTGATTGCCACAAGAAGAGCCTCTATGTCAAAAATTCTGCCCCGAGAAAGCAAGATTAGTCTATTACTGCAGTTAATGGACTCCCCCTATAACTAGTATGCATACTTTAATTCTGTCACAGGAGACAGAGGAGAAATGCTGGCAGACGGGACTTTCAACAGAGCCGTTAAGAAATGGCCTGGACTGGTTGTATTGGCTCCAGTCACCTTCCTTTGTATGCCAAATGAAAGCAGTAAACTTTGCTGCATCTGCCTTTGAGGGTGTGCCCTCACTGGCTTACTGCAGAGCCTAACGCCAACGTTATCAAGAGTGTCCATCTTAACGCATGGATATGTCAAATCATATCCAACAAGGCAGCAGTTGCTCCAGCTGACGGACACGTCTGTCCCGTAGAGACGCCCTGTCAATGAAAGCAGAACAACCACCACAAGCCACAGATAAATCAAGGAAGAGTTGGTCCTCGGGCTAATGTGAACACCAAAGATAAGCTAAACTAACAGAAGAACAAACCAACCACCCACACAAAGTGGATCAAGATGAAAGGTGCAGAAAACAGCCAGAAAACAGAGTGATGTAGCACCCAGTGACTAGTCATAGCTTCAACAATTTATGAATCTTTGATTTTAGAGTAGATAAAGTTGTCCAGATCAACGTGTCACAGGAGATGGCCTCCTGGATCCTGATTAAGACACAGCTGCCACTTTTAGAGCAGGGGCATCCCTCTCTATCTTCAATGATCTCTTGTGACAGCAGCTCCTTATCTAAAAATTTGAACATGTCTTACTGGTATTGGTTCACCGTACTTTCTTATACAATTAACTTTCACTTGCTGAATAGATGCAGTTTTTCATATTTATACTGAGGGTTTGCTCCGAAACTGAAGAATGACTGATGCCTCTCACTTGTCAGTTGCTTTGGATAAAAGAGTCTGCAAAATTAATGCAAGTGAAACCATGCCTAACTGTTCATATGATGATGCAGCTTAAAGAGTAACTCTGTAGCTTGCTCAGTGCTGACTTTAAGTGCAGGTTTCTTTTTGATACTCAGTACAATACATAATAATACAGTACAATGAGCCCTGCTATTTTACGGCCTTTTTTTTTTTTTTTTTTTTTTTTTTTTGCTGTTGTTGTTTTTTAAAAATGCAACTGCCAATTTTTTTCACTTCAACCATTGGGACACAAGTATAATTATATAGTAAAAACATGAATTTAAACTAAGCTACAGTGGTGAATAGCACTCTATCTTTAGTGTTGTTCTATGTTGTTTGTAGACTATTGTCCTGGAAAGCTGTTTTTTAAGTCGTATTTTTTCACACTGTGTTGACCTGTCTGGGTCACTATACCAGAATGCCTCTGGCATGTATCTTGCTGTTTGTGTAGCACAAACAAACCAGAGTCATGAAAAACTCCTTTACAGACTGGGTGCTCCTATAGCACCTACAAGTTTTCATCCAGCGTGGAAATATGTTTGATTTTTTTATCCACACTGTGCGTGGTTGGATAAAACAAAACCATAATTATCATCTTTTAATTTTACTGTTGGGTGCAATGTTTGTTCAGTCAATTACTACTTTCCTTTGAAAGAAAATAAAATAAATGTTCCTGGAAAATCTTGCTGCTTAAATTAAAGCGGAAGTATGTCTTTTATTTAAAACATCACAACCATGAAGCACCAACACTTTTAATATGTCCTACAGAAGCAATCCTTTCATCTACAGCACTAATGTCTACGTATTTTATACGTAGATGGCCTTCTCTGCTCATTATTTCATTCAACAGAAGACAGCCAAACAGGAAAACTGGAGGTGGAGTTAATATGTGAGGGCATAAGCAGAAGCTGGAAAATTGGATGTAAGAGCAACGTGAATGACAGCAAGACGGTGATGGGGAACAAGGGGAAGAAAGCAGCAGTAAGAGATGAGGAAGCATGAGGGAAGGAGAGTGAGCTCTGATTGACAATTTGCATCCTCTTCAGAGGATATCAGGGGACATGATTGAATCCAGTCAGGCTGAACCCATTAGGGGAGTGCTGCTGTCAGAGGCCAAGCTGAAAGCCATTCACAGGCACCCAGTCCCTGCTCTTCACTCACCTCCACTTATATTCCTGCCAGGGCTGAGTTATGGAGGAAGAAGAGTAACCGATAGAAAGGGGGAATGAGGGGAATCTTGTCCAACCATCCATTTGCTATTTGTGAGCCATAAAGTTCTTACCTGCTGCAAGGATCATTCATTTAACCTGCGTGCAACTATTCCCATTTGCTTGTGATTTTCATGGGTCAATATTTTTATAAATTGGATTTGAATTGGAGACATGTAACATCTCAAAGCACTTAAAAGCACTGGGGAAAGCCTCTGGGGGAAATGCAAAGGATGTTTGCATTTTAAACAGTTTTACGTGTCTTCTCTCATTAGCCTACCTTGACAATGTTGGCATAACTAAAATCTATTTGGTGCATAGTCTTGGACGACAGCTTTGTGACACATTTTATTTCAGCTGAGGCAATAATTTCACTGAGTATTTTCCTTGCACTTCTTCATAGATCCCTAGGCGTGATGAGAACGGTACAGATAACGGACTTGAGGGTCTGATAAGCCGCAATGGCCAAGGGCTGTCGGAAACAGTTGGTGACAGCCATCCCGACCCCCGTGTCTCTGTTCACCTCAACCAGACAGCTGATCCAGAGAAGCCTGAGAATGAAAGAAGGTGGAGCATTGTGGAAAGTAATCCACGTGTCACCATTTATCTCACAAACACAGCACATATGCCCAAAGCAACGATACTGCAGCAGCCATGGTGTGTTCCATCCAGCTGTCAAAGCGGAGACGATACAGCCATGATGGCAGACCCCACTTACGTCTGAAGAAAGCAAATCATCAGCTAGTGCAGAAAATTTCATCCTTTGTCTGTCAATGCTTGGAGTGAAACTTTTGTTGCATTCGGTAGTAGTGTGTGTGACTCAGATGTTTGAAGAAAAGTAGGGACACTGTGGTATTTGAAAACAGCTGTATTGATATTTAGTCTGTACCTTAGAAGTGCACTCAGTAGGACTCCAAATTGCTTATTAGGCTGTGTTTATAGAAGCTGCCATGGCGCCGCTAATCCAGTTTTTATGCATTTACTCCTAGCTTCAATGTAATTATCAAAGCACAAATTTGATAAGCTCATTTGGAGTATTTTAAGAATCTAGCAGAAGCTGAAATTTAAAGCCATAAATATAAAGGGCATTTGAAGGAGAGGTAAGTAGGTAAATTCATGTACCCTGGAGACTACTGTGAAGTAGACTGGCTGAAGAAACATGTACATGTTGCAATACATCTGTTCCTTACATGGCTAATGTTTATCTCTCTACGTCTCCCACATTGTCTGCCACTTGTTCTTTCTCTCCTGCCTCTTCCTGTGTGTCCCTGAGGTTTAAAATAGTCACAGAGGGATCATGTTCAAGTTATGAATGTCCCAATTAGCAGGAGGTGGAGACAGAGTCTTGAAAGTTGTACTCAAGTGACTGGTGCAAAAACATTCCCAGGACATGGTTTTATTTAGGCAGGCTTAATGCAGCCTATTGACTTCTCTATGAGAACCAAGACTAGGTCAAATATACTTCACTCACTAATGCATGCCTAATGGTTCCACTATAGATTAGCCATAAAAGCAGATGATCATAAATATTGCTGGATTTTAAAACATTTATGAGTGAAATCCAATAACTTGCTTCTAAAATTGTGAGTCACTGGATTTAGATACAAGCTTCTTCTTAAAAAGTTGCGGAGAATATTTGGACTCAGCACAACTTCATTGATTCCAAGATCAGTAAGTACGAGATGTGTTATTGTTTTGTTTTGCAGTCTACTGTGTGGCACTTTTCTTCAGCTGACATATCCATAGCAGAGTAATGATAGAGGAGTAGTGGCACAACTCCAGGCTTCCAGAGCTGACACGTTCATACCAGATTACCATGGATACCTTTGTTTCTGTGACAAAGCTGCTGACAAGTGCCTGCTTCACCTGTCACAAGCTCATCTGCAACCTTTGACCCTTGGCAGAAATGTAAGCATGGGGCCAGTGTGCACAATCTCTGAAATCACAGACACTTTGCACAACACTCAGTGCCATGTGTTTTTAGAATGAAAACTGCAATCCATGGCTGAGCTGCAGCCAGCACAAATTTCTTACCAGTCGCGGTTTGTAAAACATCTCTGTTTGTGGGGCTGAAGGAGATGAATTCTTTAACCCCCCTGATGTGTACCTTCGTAACCAAGCTGTTTGTAGGGATGCCCCTCTCTGTTTGCAGAGAGCTAATTTCAAGCTCAGAGATGATGCACAGCACGTCATTTCCATGTTAAAACCTTATTAAATGATCACTAAGCCCCAGAAACAATCATAATCGGGTAACACAGTCGTATATAATGTGCTGCTGAGCTATTGAACTGAACATAACAGCTTGGTCTAGCAACAGCGTGAACATACAACTGAAGCAAAGATAGTGAATGCTGGCATGTTCAACACATTGTTGTCTATACTGAAATGCTTTGGAACAATGTTCCATAGGTAAGCCTTAGAACAACATGAATTGAACCCACATGGTATGAAATCACCAAGGGCCACTTGTACAAAGTCACATTTCAAACTGATGCTGAAACACGGTACACTGCACACATGAATGTATTGCTGATATATGAAATCATGAATGTACAGGATTCAACATTTTATTTGTACATCCAAATCAATATGAGAATGATTACATGCTCAAACACAACACTCCAGCTTCTTTTCTGCCCAAAATTTAGTATGCTAATGAGCAAAAATGTCCTCCTTCCGCATCAGGAAAAATACCAAAACCAAACAGAGCAGTAATCCAGCAAGTGTGCTGGAGTCACAGTTAGATTTATTTTGCATCAATAATGACAGAAAACAAACAGTTGGAGAGTGGGGCAGAGGCTTTTAACAGGGCAAGGCCCTGACACCTGTCTGGCATCCAAATGGGGTATGTTCTTTTAAATGCACATTCTCTTGGTAGTTCACAGCGGTGCTTGGTTTTCCTAATATTTAATTTTTCCATCTGCAGTGCACATCTTCTTTACACATTCAGGTGAAATGAAGCAGCGCAGAAGGTGAGACCACACATTTTTTTTCTAAAGATGCATATTATTTATTAACAGACTGAAATGACTCATTCTGACAAGACGTGTCTTGTGGGAAAGTGATTCGCTAATTTAACGGGAAAAAAAAAACCTAATGTCTGGAGTTCACAGTATTGTATTGATGATGCTGAAAAGACAACATGATATTTGGTGGTGTCTGTGCTCCCTGCTGCCTCAGAAGAGTTGGTTTTAAATTAGCTTGTTTTATAAATTAATTACTTATCCAGATGCCACCCATCTTGCACCCTGCCAGTTTGTATCCTGTTCCTGACTACGCTGTTTGTTATGATAAATGAATCGTGGGGGCCTTTGGTACAATATTAGTTAATTGCATATTTGCACATATATGAATGTATTGACATTTCCAATTCATTCTCTGGTGGTGTCTGGTGTGTCCAGTTGATTGTTGCAGTGAAATGGCTCAGGCTGCTATCACACAAGTTGCGCTTTAATATTAGCACGATGAAATGTAGTGTACAAACTTTCACTACTGTTGCATATTGTTGTGTCATCATGTACAAGCTTTTGATCCCACTTATTTCAGTGCAACGGCTGTTAAAAAAAGCTCCATATGTGTCTGCTCTGTGAATCAGTTTGAGGAACAGTAATTTTTACATGTAGTCCAGTTCCAGTTCCAAGTCTGGTGTTAAATGGCCTCCAAGTGTCACCAATTAACTAAAAACCTTAGAAGCATGTGCACACCATATGTGAAAGTAGTGTGTGAAAGAATGCAAAATCACATCTGCATTACACTTTATATCAGGGATCACCAACTTTGTTTTTTGAGAGCTACTGCCCTGCATGTTTTATATGTTACCCCGCTCCAATACACCTGATTCAAATGTGAGTAGTCAATAGTCAGGCTGTACTCAGGTCTGATAAGGGGCCACTCATTTGAATCAGGTGTGTTGGAACAGGAAACTTCTAAAAGCTCCAAATAGTGTGAAAGACTGTGTGAGATATATTTTTTATATGTTTTGTCAGATTTTCTTAAGGATGAAACATATGCACAGAAGGATCTGAGCTCTGCTTTGTTTTTAGAAGCCCCAGGTTCAAACCCCAAACACAACACAAACGAGGTAAGCTTTTGCGAGTCCCAAGCAGTAAAACCTGTGGCCAAATAAACCACGCAAGTCACAGAGCTGAGCTGCTGTGGCGACCCTATATTGGTAAAAAGGCTGAAAGAAAAAAATCCAAATACGCAGAATCCAACATTAGTCTGGACTATTCTAATTTTATAATCACTTTTTTTGTCTTTAAGGGATAGTGAAGTGCTTCATGATTTCATATGTGTCACTATCACTGGAATCATGCCCTCACAGGGTCCATGATGCAGGGCCATTCTCTGCTAGTTGGTAGACATATTTAAACTATTTTAATCGGGTCAGCAATACAGTGTAGGTCCAAACTAGATGTGTTCGATTGCAAAGTACAGTGCAACATTTCTGCATGCAACGACTGCTAAGATTAGTGAAGTATATCTGAAAATCTGCCTATGGAACCATCAGCGAATTGGACACACTTATTGCATGTTTCTTCCGTTTACAGCAGGATGAATTTACCTATGACACCTATTAAGTACATCCTGCAATCTTTACTTTCATGCTGCTGTTCACATCTTCTGGTGACTCAATAAACATGACTGTCTCATCTTCTCTTTCCTTTTCTGTCTCTGTTTTACTCATAAATAAGTACCTGCACATGTCAGAGACAAACACAGTTTGTTTAAACAAGCACTGCTCTTTTGTTCCCTGCTGCGAGCAGGGTCAGGAAGGGGTTGGCAGCAGATAGTGTGTGTCCAATGGATCGCTGCTCAGGAGTCAATTAACTGAGGTCTGTGCAAATGAACAGAACAAGGGCGTAATCAGCGCCAATCTCCTGCTAAGTCCTGCCTCCTGACTCATCTATTAAAGCATGCTGGTAAATTGACTGCTCGGACTTTAATGGGATGAATCTTAAGCGGCACAGGTTGGAGGCTGTTGAGAAACATGGTCTGGCACTTTTAGAAGAAGCAGATAGCAACCAATAGAAGGATGTGGAGAGAAGATAAAGAAACCCACACTACAAAAGCTTAATGAAATGCATGTCAAAGCATGTCAACTCAGATAACGTCCTCCTTCACTACATCGCATCATCGAAGGCATTAGGAAACAGAGCAGGGTGCATCACAAGCATTTTTAATTAATTACCTTCCCTTAGCCACAAACACAACCTCAGTCAGCCCTCTCCACTGCCCCTAAACACTAATCCAGGAAATCCACGCTGGCAATCCTCTCAAGGCTGTCCTCTTCCCTCAACATACATTCCAGCCCAGTTCACGCGTGGAAATCCACTTTTACAAGTGAGTGGATCAATGACTTCACTCCAATGTAATGGTGAGACATGAAATGTATTTATTGCTCACAATGTGTCACTTACTAACCACTTCACACCTCATTTCCCCTATACATTAGGGGTGGGAATCTTTTACTATCTCACGATTTGATTCCGATTTTTAATAATAAATGAAAAAATGAATGAATAAATAAATAAATAAATAAATAAAATGAGCGTAGTGGTCACGGTTTAATTCCCAGTGAGGGC
Organism: Echeneis naucrates; assembly: GCF_900963305.1. Classification (NCBI taxonomy): domain Eukaryota; kingdom Metazoa; phylum Chordata; class Actinopteri; order Carangiformes; family Echeneidae; genus Echeneis; species Echeneis naucrates. Next base: position 19,056,350 of record NC_042515.1, on the reverse strand, counting down.
ACCTGAACATGTCTAAGTTAATTGGTTAATTAGTGACGGGTAATGGACTGGGCTACAGAAAGGAACTGCGACCCCACCAGCTCCTAGACTGGACCTCTCCAGAGACCAGACCCTTCTAGAGATTAGAGACTAGACCAGATCAGACACAGATCACCCCCCCCCCCCCCCCCCCCAAAGACAAGAAAGGACCCCTCCAGAGACTAGAGACTAGACAAGACAAGAGACTGGACCCCTCCACAGAGACCGGACCCCGGTCTTTTTTTCAGAATAAAAAATGTATCTGTCAGGAAAATTCTCAGAGGGGTTCACTAATAATGCACATCCTCCACCAGTGAAGCGGCTGTCTCAGTGCTAAGTCAAATGAGTCACTCACTGAGCTCAACACAAAGAGGTTGACTATCATGTACTTCAATGGAGACGTCAGTAATGGGTGGAAAACCAAAGATCATGGGGAGAGAAGAAATGAACAAGTTTACAGTGGATTTGATATTTCCACCAAAGTTGTGGGACATGTGTTTCATTGTTTTATTGTTATGTTTGTGCTAAAATGTTTGGAAGAAAGAAGAAGAAAAGAAATTGTCTATATTGCATTACTTATAACACTGTCTCTGGGTCAAATTTACAGACAATGCTAAAAACAGAATTCTCAAAAAAAAAAAAAACTGGAAAAAAAAGGATTATTGAAAAAACTGAAACAGAATCTTGGAAAAAAAACTTTTTTTTATAAGGCTCTAGTTAAAAATCTAAATGAATCTTTGCCTTCAGTGAGAACAAGGCCGGTTGAATCTTTCTTTCCTCCATTATTGTAGTTTCCTCCTTGTTTTGGTGCTTACCGCGCATGTGTCTGTTCCAGAACCGGCTCTGTGGTGACGTCAGGACGTCCTGCATACAAAATGCTGGCAGACAGCCTGTGTATTTAAATCGATTTTGGGACATTTCTGAATCATAATAAATGAATTGTAATTCTTACATGAATCAATTGAATGAATGAATGAATGAATCAGCACACCCCTACTATACATGTCTATGTATTAAACTACTGTAGTGTGTATATCAGTGTCCATGGGCAAGGCAGCATATCGTCTGGTGCATGAGGTCTAGAATATTATCTTTATATATGCAACATAGGTAACTTTCAAACCACTTTCTTCTACTTGTCTTGTCTCCAGTTCAGTGAGTAAATGCATCATAACTGTGCTTTATTGGCACCGGGGGTGACGTTATTTCCTGCTTCGACAAAGAAACTGTGTGGCCTTGGCCTTTTTAATTCAGTTAATCTGAGGAAAGGAGCAAGACAAGAGGAGGGAAGAACAGATGGAAAAGATCAACACGCTTTCTGCATTCAAAGCTTTTCACAGGATCTTGCTCTATATCAGTGTCCTTTAAAATTCCGACTGCGCATTTTTAAAATGCACTGTAACAAGCTTTTGTAAAGTCATGCTTGAAATCTAAAACAATGAAAGTCTGACCCCGCACTGTGTACCAGCTGTGACATTAGAAGTGAGTAAAACTTTCAAATAAAATATGTCTGCCGTGTTCCTCCTATATTTCATTTCTGTGGTGTTCTGTTCAGCGAGCAGTGCAATAAAAGTTTGAATCATTTTTAAAGGCCTGTAAATCGAATCTGTGGATTGGACACAATGGGGAAAAGGAGAAGAAAGGGCACAGTCATCAGCAGGCTGCAAGATATTAGAGGCTCCTCTTATAGGAAGGCTCGGGGCTTCTGTCAGTGTCAGATGGCACAATGGAGCTGAGTCCACGGCTGGAGAAGTTGCCAGTTATTTCATTGTTATTTGGCTCAGCCTGTATTCTTATTCTTCTCTTATTAATGTCCCTGAAGAAAAGAGAGGCCCTGCTGAGCTGTCACAGACATTTCTGCCTTGTAGTGAACTGCGTGAAAATGTAGTATGTGAATATATAAGAAAGTCACATCTGAGATTGATTGTACAATTTGTAGCCCTATAATTACTACTTTAAAATGGCTATTTGGAAGGAACCTTTCTGTGACAAGTTAATGTTTAGTTTACCATAAATTTACCTTGACTTTTATTTATTCTGTCAATAATAATTTTCGTTCATTCATTTGAAGGAAAAGGATTATCAAGTCAATTTTTGAAAGAAGCGCCAGTATTTATATGTTTCCCTGTTGCAACATGCAGCAAGCATATAACATTAACTGTTATATTTACCTCCCATTGTGATAGAAACATTATAAATTGAGCATAACACTTTAATGCTTCATTCACCAAGAGCTGTTTCTAATGGTGTAAAGTAATGTCAATTATAACCCTTGTTTTTATCCTTTCTTTTCTCCTAACTGAATTTAGCTTGCTATCTAGGCCTGCATCATCCCTCTCGTCACTTTGAAAGATTGCTAAAGCACCACTCCATTAAACAAACTACCTGTAAAGCATCAATCAGTGTTTGTAATGCATCCAGGAGCAGCAATCAGGTTCCGCCTTTTTACTGTCACTTAAGAGCTCTCTGTTTGACCTTAGTAAAATATTCATTTTTAGCATTAGTTGTCATGCTTGAAAGTAATTGCGCTGTAATTATAGTCTTCTTTCAGATTTAATGTTGTTAGTAACTTGAACTTTAGAGGCGGCAGCAATTATTTTTATGTCTGAGAACTCTTCAATGATCCTATCTTTGTTTGTGGGTGTTTTGCTTGTTACTTGTGTGCTTGAGCTGACATAAACTTTTGACAAGGATTATAAAAGCTCAGCCTGATGGCAATAACTGTAATTTGGCCACAGAGAAAAATAGAGGCAAATTAGCATAGTGATGGAGTGTGTAAAATGTTGATTACAAGAAAATGCTCGATTTTCATCCTGCCTATGGCATTACTACATCACTACACCAGCATGGTGGTGTAGTGGTCAGTGCTGTTGCCCCACAATAAGAAAGTTGTGGGTTTGGGTCCTGGCCTGGGACCTTTTTGTGTGGAATTATTAAGGAATGATCAGTGCATCCAGAAGTGAGGAAGAAAAAGAGCCTCTCTCAGATTCAACCCATTTCCAAAGGATTCCTTCCTCTGAACTCATTGAACCCCATAACCCCCATCATATTTATTACATATCCAAATAAGACTATCCCTCATGTCCACATGTTTGAATATTCCTAACCCTAAACACTTTTACCTGACTCCTTGTCCCACTGAGAGACATCCACTGAGGACAAAGCACAGACCCTTTTTCATGAGTATCTACATTATCAGTTCCACGCAGCTCTTGCTGTTTACAGTGGCTATAATCTGGGTGTGACTGTAGATGTAGAAAAGGGAAGAATATACCTAAAGAGGGTAACTGCCCCTTGTTGAAATTTGGAAATATCATGTCAGTTAAGGCCCCCAAAGGATTTGGCAGAAGGAAAGAAAGCCTGTGATTATGACTGTATTCATGTTGTAAAAGGCTGTTAAACAATCACTAAAGCAGCACTGGAGAAACATCGAGACCTATTGAGCTCATCTGTGTCAGACCTTTGTACGTGAACCCCATAGGATCCATTTATCTGTTTCTCCAGCTCCCTGATGAGCTGTGAATCTCCGACCCAATAAAAAACAGATGGAGCTCCGCTGACAGCTCTGTGCTGCAGTGGGCTCTGATCAAAAAGAGCTACAGCCATTCTAATGGCCACATCTCATTGCATTATATTTCACACAGTAAATATGGCAGTGGCCCAGTGAAATTTAGGACACTGAGCTGACGTCCCATTTTTTAACCCAGGCAGAGCTTTTCCATGTAAAAACAGGACAGAGTGGTAGATTCATACTCACCTTGTAGAGACCTCTTGAAGTGCCAAACAGCAGGTTAAGGAAGTTGACATCCCCGATTGATTGCTAGTGCAGTCTGTACTTGCTAACATAGATCAGTCATAGATCAGTGACTCTCAGACATTTTGAGTCATTCCCCTATTAGGACCAGAGGCGATGTGTGTCGCTCCTACATGCTAATGCAAAAAAAAAAAATACACTCAGTAACAACCCAGTAACAACTGCGAACATTATGAACTATCCATCGACTAATTTTGTGTTTCGTGTCACTAGTTTATCAATTTTCTGACATTTAACCTGCACCACTCTGCTGCCTCTGTTTGGGAAAGTTTGTTTATTGTTCCGCTTCAATTAGTGTGCCGTTTATCATTATTTCCGCACTTTGGTTCCGGTTTAATTTTTTTCTTCCGGTCTCCCATCTAATGTTCATGTAGGCCATTAATGGTTGCTTTGTTGGTGTGGCGGTGTTTTGTTTTGAATGTGGGATCTTCACTGTCAATAAAGAAAAGCATCAATGAAGATCAGCATAAAGAGTGAAATTCTAGTGTTAGTTCTAGTTTTCACTAGCCATAATTTTGAATTTCTTTGCATAAATGAAGGTATTAAAATGAAAATATGATGACAAAAGCACCTGGCAGAGTTTTGTTCCCAGGTGACGGGTTGATTAAATGTATATTTATACCCCATATAACACTCTTTAGCACACAGGCTAATCCTGTGTTTTTTTTTGCTGTGCTTTTCTATGATCTCATATGTTCACATAATTGCCCTTTTGGCAACAGGCAGTCATAGATAGTCAGGGCAAAAAGGCAGATAACCAAATAATCTCACTTCAAGCCTCAATCCTGCGAGGTAGCACATGAAGTGTTCAATTGTCTTCAAAAGATCCAGCTCAGAGAGCCAGCTGCTCTTTTGACAACTCGGCTGACACAGCCCTCCAGTCTGAGGAGGGTGTTGCTCAGGTTCCTTTATTGGTTAGGACTCACCACAGTGCATCAGGAATACCAATCGTGAGCATTTTAGGCATTTTATAACCGTAGTTGTGAATGATCCTCTAATGGAAATATTAAAACCTTGGCAATGAGGATCTATTGATATCTAAATGGAGCTGAAATCGGGCGTATCTTTTAATGGAAACCGTGAGGAAAGCATTTCTCTAATGAGGCAGTTGAGCTGAAAAGGGAATGATGGAGACTCCAGTCAGGTGTATTACACTTTGTGGGAGTCAGGCTAGAAGTAGTGCTTTGAATATAAGTGAGCAGGGAAATAAACAAGACAGTAAAACATGAGACAGACAGCTCTCTTAGGTGGAAACACCCCATTAACTAAGCAATTGCTACTTCTTCTAACTATAGCCTGTTATCGTAATGAAAGCAGTTTGATTGAAAAAGAGCAAGGTAAATCAAAATTTTTGCTTTTTTGTAGTGATCTCTACAAAACAAGAACAACTTTGAAAAATTCTACAACTCCACAATGTATCAGACAGCACTGAGCAAGAAGTGAGGGGGCAAAAGTGAGTTTGTGACTTGCAGAGAAGATATGACATGCTGAGGAAATGCCACTTTAGGAATCCCACAGGTGCCCCGTGTTCTGCCATGCACCCTGCACATTTAATGGAAACTGCTACTTCTGGTTTCCATGGAGCTGAAATGTCAGAGGAGTAATATGGACATCCCCTCCTGACACTGCTGACTTAATTAGAGATCCTGGACACATCTCTGGAATACCAATAGGAAAAACAATGGGGTGATGGGGACATTTGAGTTCATGTTCCATTATCACATGGCATAAACATAGCATTGTACTTGAAAATAAAGTCAATGTAGAGTTTTTTGTATCAGTAAACATGTCTCAAGGACGCATATATATCAACTCATCTTACTGCTCAGGTTTAATTCAGAAATTGCAGTGCGATATATATCGTGCACACTTTTTATTTCTCAGTTATAACCACTGGTAGAAAACCACAGTCCAAAAATCCAGCACGCTGTCTTTCAAAACAAGCTAATTTTTATGATGTTTTGGTATTAGACCTTCATCAGGCAAATAGCATAAAATAATGAAAACCACACCACATCATACAATGTCCCAACACAAGTGCAAAATAAAAAATTGCGGTTCAGATTTCAGAATAGCATTTATTAACTCAGCTGAGTCTCAACTAATCCCCCTGGCTGAGAGAGAGGTAGCAGCATTGGCTTTAGGTTAATATCAGATTCAAACATGCATTGGGGCCAGAGGCACATCTGAAATTTTCAAATTGTAGAGATTTTAACAGAGGCTGTATTGATAGAATCTTTTTTTTTGTCTAGCTTAGTATGAGGAAGATGATTGTTGGCCAGCTGCTGAGCATTGGCTACACTGAGAATGTAACACCCAGAGGTTTGTATGCCCATATTGTCAGTTTATGAATTTGCAGGAACATTGATATTCTTCAACTCAGAACCGACAGCATACTTGAACACCTTTTAGCATATGGTGGAAGACCAGGAATAGTTCTGACCTAGTTGGAGCTTCTGTACTTTACCATCAAACTTCCCTCTCACTCTAGCTTCTTGGTTCCCACGCACTGGGCTACACAGCCAAATATCTTCACTAACTTTACTGTATAAATTTTGATGTAGTTCTTTTCAAAAAGCACTCCTTTCATACCTTCTGTGTGTTTTAAGAAGACTTTTGAATGGTGAGACTATCAATAGTTTTAGTGTTATGAAAACATAATAATTTAATACAGAGTTTTCCATTAGCTTCTCTTGATGAGAAGTAAACGCTCTTTGAAATGATTTACCTTGAAATGCCAGAAATTTCCCCTATGCAGTCTCACAATGTCACTGAAGGTACTTAACAGTGTTTTTCTTTTTTTTTCTGATGTGTATCAAAAGATGTAGCTCTAACTATTGACTGACAGGCTAGGGGTTCTAAGAGCTTGGACAAACAGATATGTGTAAATAATCCATGCTGGCCACATTGAGGGTAGTGTCCATTTATATACATGAAGGTCAGTCAATCGATAGTTGGTATTAAAACAAGAAACGCAAGGTGATGGTTTGTCAGATCAATGTGTGAGCGAGCTATTGCTGTAATGCCACGAAGTTATGACCTTTGCAGTTAAATTCTAAATCTCCTGAAACCCCTCTTTTTATCATTGCCAGCATTAGCTTTGAACAAGTTCACTGCTGCCAAAGAACCTGAGCAGCATTAAACTCTAAGGGCAGCACAGCAAACTGCAACTGCCCTTCAAGTCCTTCTCCAAGGAATTCAAGCTATGAAGGGGCATAGAAGTGTTACAAAACATGGAATCAACCATTAAGGGCTGCAAGGAAGTCGAGGGCAGAGGAAGTTGTTCAGGAGGTAGGACAAAAAGCATGTGGGAGTAGCCACATGAGAGCACGCTGGGCTAGGATCCGTTCCAACTCGATTAATCAACACCATCAGATGGTGAGAGCAGCATTGGAGGAGATGAGAACATGAAAAGTTGTAGGAATTAAGCAACAGGAAACTTGGACAAAGGACCTCCATGAAAAGAGAATAGTGGCCTGTGGTTAGCTGTGAAAAGCCACGTTCTCAATAGGGAGCACCTCCAATCCCATCAACCCCTGCACACAGTCACATCCTCAGATGCATAATGCAAGAAGACATCTGCAGTGGGTGCCAATCTAGGCATGATCGAGTCCTAAAGGTATGATCAAGGGTTGAAGACATCAGCACAGAAGTTGAGTCAGAAAAGCAGTCCCAATCCCCAGAGCAGGCCACCCCTTCCTTCAGGGCTAGGTAGCTGCACCTGCAAACATCCTGTTCTAAGTAAGGGAAATTCCCAGATTATTATTATTATTATTATTATTGTCCTTGTGCTTGTTGGATCGAGATCTAGGTTTCTCTCATAGAATGTTTAATGTTGGAGATTGACAACCTTTTCTTTGGCCCAATATTTCACTAATTTTAGCATCAAGCAGGAGAACATGAGGAATTTATACGAAGGAGAAATGTTATCTGCATTCCTCCCACCATCCAAAGACATCATGGTTGGGTTAATTGGTGACTCTAAATTGTCCGTAGGTTGGTTGCTGGTCTCTGTCTGTCTCTGTGTGTTGGCTGTCCAGGCTGACCCCGCCCTCACCTAGAGTGAGCTGGGATTGGCTCCAGCACCAGTATTACAAACCAAGAATGTGAGTGTCATGACTTGTGGCTTCTGACCTTTCAACCTGTATGTACACAACTGCTTGCTTGATTTTGAAAATAGGACAGAATATATAGAATATCTACTAGATGTCTATTCATACACACTGATAACAATCCACATGAACTATTGGAATTAATTATTCACAAGTATTGTCTCTATTCTTTCTCCTTGTTCCCAGTGAAAGGGCCTTGGTGAATGATGGTTCAGCACCAAGGACAGATCTCTGCTCACAGCTATTTGTGGATTGGTTTTTCAGCACCACAGACAGCTGCCCATGCGTCTCTGCTTCATGACTCCCCCATCAGCAGGGACTTTGTGACTAACCTTTGGTTTTCTGTTTGCATCCTAGTTAAACTGGAACATCTTGCGCTTGCACACTGTTTACCTCTTCTGTATTACAATCTTCTTTCTGTGAGTACAATATATCTTCAATATAATCTGATGTCTTAACCCTCCTGTTGTCCCAAGGGTCAAAAATGAGCCGCCACCATGTTTAACAGCAGAGAAAACCCCAAAAATTATCTTTTTCCAACTTGAAATTTTATGACTTTTCCTCAAGTGACCCCAACATTAGAAAAAGTGAACCATCACCTTTGTTCATATTTCCATGAAAGCTGTACACCACCAAGGTACAAAGATTGTCTTAGGGTTAGGTTATGTTTTTGACCCTGGTGTAATCAAAGCATTTACACGCACACATACGCACAATCACACACACACACAAACACACAAACCATGAGAAATTGAGATGCTACTGATTGAACTCATAAAACTAAAAATTGCTTGTGCAAGTTCTGTACCAGCATTCCTCACAACAAGGAGGAAAGAAGTCTTCTCATCGAAGTTTGCCTTCACCCCCACCACCGCTCTTGTTTCTTAGCTCCCAAAGAGGAACAAGAATATGGTTCTCCTTAGCACACTGCACAAAGCAGCTGAGATCAGTGATCATGAGGATGGGAAGCCAGCCATCATCCTGGACTACAACCGCAACAAAGGAGGCATAGACAACCTGGACAAGGTTACTGGAACATACAACTGCAGGAGGATGACTGCCCGCTGGCCCGTGGTCATCTTCCAGAACATCATTGATGTGTTCTCATACAATGCCTTTGTGATATGGAACAAGATCAACCCAACCTGGATGTCTGAGAAGAAGAACAAGAGGAGGGTGTTCCTGGAGCAACTCGTAACCCCACACATTGGGAGAAGGGAACGCCTCCCCTGCACAGAAGCCTCTGCAGCACTTGTGAAAGCTGTTCAGGGGGTTGAATCTTGTCCTGACCTACCTGAGGCTGCAGCTGGGACAGGCAAGAGAAGGAGATGCCAATTCTGCCTCCCAAAGAAGGACTGCAAAACAAATACTGTGTGCTGCACATGTGAGAAATACATCTGCAAAACCCATGCACCTACACTTGCATACTCTCCCACATCTGCTTAGTACAGTGGATTGTTTTTTTGTTTTGTGTCTTTTATCTCATTTTATTCTTATTTATTGTTATTGTTTATACACCTTGTGGGGGTCATGATTCAGAAAATGAGAGAATACCATTATTTTGTAGTTGAAATCTTATAAGACTATTTAACTATGTTACCAAAATGTTCCAGACTGTTGACTGCTGTTTCCATTCAGTAAAATTCATTCAAAACCAATTTCTGCACATTTCACCAATGCAGTACATTTAGCAATAGTAATAATAAACCTCTACTTTAGTAAAGAAAACAATTACGACAGTTGTGTTGAGATAAAAATTAATGTCCACTGGTTAGATGAAGTCTTTCTGCACTGTGTAATAGAAAACTCAGATATAAGTTTTAAGACGTGCTCTTAATGTTAATGTTGTGAGTGGCACTATACAAATAAAACTGAATTGAGTTGAATTGATGAATAAAAGGTACTTTTCTCTTTCTATCGCTACGGCTTATCTGTCAGGGTCACCGTGGGGGTGCTTGAGCCAATCCCAAAGTTCAGGGTGAGTGAAGGGCGCATCCTTGACAGGTCACCAGTCCATTGCAGGGCCGACGCATTGAGACACACAGAAACAAGAAACCACTCACACACACATCTGAACTTTTCTTCTTCTGAAATGACTGAAATATTTGAGTGCAAGTGTCTGTCCAATATGCCTTTCACTGTGTGTGTCGTGTATGACTCTGTGAACGTCATAGCACTGAAGCCTTATCTGTTTCGGATTCTATGTAAGTCGCACAAACAATCCCACTGCAGGTGTCTGCTCTCTTAAATACTTCAGGCTTTTGGTGAAATTCTTAATACACGTTATGTGATATAGCAATGTGCTGGCCTTTGTACACGTGTTGCATAGCAATGCACCACTTGTATGCCCTTCTGTAAAGCTGATTGAGACTCATGTTTCCTCAGAGCTGCAATACGGTATTGCAGGCAGATATTGAAATTTCCTGTAGAGTTCTCAATCAAATGCTAATTTGTTGTAAATCCTGTAGTTAAGAGACATATAATGGTGAGGATAAGGCATATAAATGGGCCGCAAGTAACCTAGAAAGGTGAAAAGAGGTCTTGAAGTTGATCAAAACCCCAGGTGTAATGCCGGCTGCAGTGATAAGGCCTTGTTTGCCCCCCCCCCACTGCAGTAAGCTAAAAATTGACTGGCACTATCTAAGCCTCTGGCAATTATCTGACGTGCCAGAGGGTTCATGCCGCAAAGACTAATTAGTTTCAGTAAATTGCATTCAAGATAAAAAACAATTGCTTTCATGTAATTGAAATGCTGATTTTCCCATCTCTCAGCTCACCCCCCACCTCGGCCTTGTTTCCTTCTTGTCTGGATCCTATATCTGTACCCCACCCCGCCCCTCTACCTCTGTACTTTAGGTCGATCTCACCGCTAAACCTCTCTTAGCCTTTTTGCTAATTAATTTTTATCATACAGTGACACTTCATCATTTTCTATTGCTCTGCTGTGTGACTTATTATTTTGGTGGTGTCACATTGCATTCAGCAATCGTGATAGTTTCAAAAGCCGAATCGAAACTGTTCATTAATGTGTGCAAATTAGCATAAATACCAGGTACAAATACATGAAAAGAAAGTAAAAAAAAAAAACTGCAGCACAACAAACCCCTCAGTGACAGAATGGTACCTTCATGGTAACCTTCAAAAATCTCTGTGTTAGTCCTTAACTGTCGCAGAAGTTTAAAAAGATCTGGCATTTTTTCCTTTTACCATAGCAGTATAAACTTTGGCTGTGATGTTTTGGGTTAGTTCTCTGCAGAGACGACATGATGTCATGCGCTTTGTTTTATCACTCCTCAAGCAGTTTCTATTTTAATTCTAAATAAAGTATTGTTGACACGCGAATCCTGAAGACAAAAATCTGGTGCAGTTTGTTTTTATTAGATGACACAGTTTAAGACCAAGTGTTTATTATCGGTCCCACATACATGAACAATTAAGATTTTTCAATACAGCAGCAACAAAAGCATTTGCAAATAATATTAGTGTTAACTGAGTCAACATCCATGTATGATAAAATTCATTATTTCCATTACTGATCATATCACCTATCACCAGCACAGCAAGCTTCATTATTATTATCCCTTTAGGAAAGGTTGCAGCATCAAGAGCAGGAATAATTGCAGCTAAAACATGATAGCTGATGTTAGCAGCTGACATCTTGATAATGAAATGTCACTTTTCATTCAAGTGAGACTCCCAAGGGTCTAGTCCAGCAGCACTCCCATAAAACAGATTGTGTGGTAGTTCATGAACACACAATACAGATACAGAGCAGTGTGTACGGATAGGTCTGTGTTCAAGGCTGCTGAAAATGACACACTCTTCTCTTTTCATGTTGAAAAAGTTTGTTACCATACATCACGACACTGCACATTCAACTCTGACTCTTTGACCAACATGTATGAATTTATCTGGTGGTTTTTAAGGTGAATTAAATTTCTCATAGGTCTGAGAGTTTTTTAGAAAGCAAGGTTACATCAGCAAGGAGCATTTAAAGGATTGTATTTTCGTCAATAGTAGGCCTACACCATGTCAGCCATGGACGCAGAGTGGTTATAAAGCTAGGATACTGTAGCTGAGGCCAGTGCAACTCGTTGACATTTTGAATCTCTTCTTTTATTTGATTTTATGGCAAACTGTTTGCAGCAGAAATACATAACTTCCAGAGCTTGAAACCTTGGTTTGTCACACATTTTAATATACATTGCTATCAAGGAAGCCGTTAGGCTGGAGGAGTTAAATGCCCTTGAGGGAAATCTCTTCTCACTGTCCCTTTTGTTTTATGTTATATATCATATGTCAGCATGCCAATACACAAGGATAACGCCAAACATATACCCACTAAACATACAGCACTATCTCTGTGAGCATGTTATCATCCTGACTCACAGAGCCACTAGCATGGCAGGGGCCTCACCTGGAAATATAAAACCTCTTACTGAGTAGCACCTCCCTGCCTCCTCTCCTCATTTCACCTGATGATCAAAAAAGGAGGCATATTTTTCACTATGTGAACCAGGCTGCAGCTAACTGAGCGCACTAATATGCCCTTTTCTTATACTTTTTAGTGCTTGTTGGTCTCTGGTCTTTAATGCCAAAAGAAATGAGGGAGGACATGAAAGATTTTGTCTGGTATGGTCTGGACAGTGACACATGCCCGGGTTTGACAGAGAGGCACAGCAGGGACTGACTCAGGGCTGTTTGCCCTATGAGGAGATATCGGCATTTCGACCAGAGGGGTCCGTGCCCATCATTAATGACCTTTTCAAACCCACAGACTGAATACATTGTATTGAGGCAGCATTGTCAAACCTAGTGCTCGCCCAGGCCTGCTTTGTTCTCTGAAGTGTTTAGGACTGCATAAATCAAACATTTAAAGATTTTGATATCTCGCCTTTTAATAACAACGCAGACGTGACAGGAGTAGGTCTGAACATGAAGAGAGCTGCTGTGCTATTTTTGATATCTAGTATGTGTGTTTTGCTGGTAGCCACAAACAAACATAAAGATAAGTATATGAAGACATTTTTACTGGGTGGCCTCAGAGACACTGTGCCATTATTTACTGGAACCTACAACGTATTTACTGGTGTGTAGACTTCAATAAATTACTTAATAATATGTTGTTAACATTTATTGTCCATTTAGTGTGGTGTTTAATGATATTTTATGTGCCGTATAACGTATGAGGTCAACTGTGGGTTTTCAGTATTCTGCTTGTTGAAATAGTGTTTGTGTCTTTCTGTGTCTACTAATGTTATGTCATTATGAGACTGTTCTCAGAAGCTAATAAACTTTGATGGCAGTCAACAGAACACATACCACCAACAAGGCCAAATAATTCCACACGTCTGCCACATCCCGATTATTGTCTGAATCTGCAGCAAACTTGTCCAACTCAACGCCGTAAAAATGTCCAATCTCTCACTGTGAAGGAAGTTAATCAAGGTGTGAATCTGTAATTTTACTGTAATGCTATTGACAACTAAAAATTTGCATAAAACTCTATGCTACCCTTTAGATTTTGCAGCTTGCAGGTGAGTTTTAGAGCTGAACATAGTGAAAGTGATTATGTGTCATGAATGATTTTGGGTTAATGCGAAGAAAAAGTGACAGTAATAAAGCACCACAACATGAACAGACAGACTGACTGGAAGGGAGGGCGAGACACTTCCTCCCTCTGAAGTACTACTTCCTGAATTTCCATTTCAATCAGGGGTAGCCTCCTGGGATGCCCCCGGCGCCGGAGCCTGGGTGGGAGGAGTCAAGCCCCCTCGTTGCCAACAGTTGTTAACATCGAGCAGCACAGCCTGCCGTCGCTGCTTTGTGCTCCTGCTGCAATTCTCTCTCACACCTGTGAGGAACAATAGAGAGTTTTTACGCAGCACAATCTCCTTATTGTCCTCTACTTTCTAATTTTGCTATTTCCCCCCATCCCACACTCCTCTTCCTTTACAAACACCTCCCTGTCTCAAGCACAGATTGATAACACCAAACATTCCCGACGTAATCCATTTGGAAGTCTTTCTAAACTTCGCCTCCACTTCCCAATAGTTATCACTACATTAAGTGGAACATAAGTGAAACCGTAAAGACTGCTCAGTAGATTCTTGTCTGTCCTGGAGGCTTGTTTCCTTTCAGTTTAGTAATGGGTCATTTCAGTTGGTCATTATCCATTAGCGTCTTGTGGCCTTGGAAATAGAGGTTCTATTTAAGGGTGTAATCTAGCCACATAATCTGGGTTAAAAGGTGACTGCAGTTTCCGTAACATTGCGGCTGTCTCCTCCATGTGACATGTGTTGCCACATACGCCCGGCTGTGCCAGGGAGTCGAAGCAGCACTTTCTTTCTGTAAGTGGGATGCACTGATGCTCACTGACATAAATAGGTCCTGCATATTTGGTAACACATTGCCTGGATATATTTGGATGTGTTGCAATAAAACCTTTATTTGCTCTCTCCCCCTCTCCTCCTCTCTGTGGTTTATATAAGACTGTCACAAGTAAAATATGTTATCTCTTTGTGCAAATGAATTGTAGTATAACAACTTCTTAATATTCCCATTCTTTATTCAGAGGGCATCACACATTATGTCCTCATGAAAGCAGATGTACTTAAGAAGATGTGGATGAAGTGATAAGGAAAAATTAGGCTGGAGTGAGCGGCTCTCTAGCTCTCTCGTTGTTCTCTCTCCCCACGTGCTGTCAATATGTTAAGTAAGATGAAGGGGGTGTTTAGGTGAAACACAATAAAGACATTTCTGCCTTCTGGTCCATCAGCCAAGAATCAATGGATGCCAGGCATGTTTTCCTGTAACTAACATACATGAATACCATTAGAAGACAGATCTGTAGTCACAGAGATGTTTTTTCTGCAGTGATTTGAGACCAGCCATGCAAAAGGAAAACATTACCTCACCAGCTCCTTATGGTTCAGGATAATGTGTATCTTCTTTTGGCTATAGGTGTCCATGCCTTGATATCAAAAGCACACTTCCACGAAAGCCTATTGATCTTTAAATAAAAAACTGAAAACAAGCTAATGCACCAAATGAAGGCCAATAGCCATCCCCTCTGGCTAAATCAGCATTCAGGTTTTTAATCATGATCATGCAGATTCTGCCTTCTATAGAACTTGAATGTGTCGTCCTGTGATACCTACAATTATGTCTTTATAAATGCCAGGAGTTCTGGCCACATTTTAGCATCAAACACAAAACTGGGCAAGCAAAGCATTAATCTTCAATCTTCAATGAGTTTTGACTCTGTAGTCCATGGGTGAATGTAGTATCACAAAAAATTAGCTTTAGGAGTTAAATGAGTTTGGAGCAGAGAAATATGGCTGAAAGATGTTAAAAAAAAGCCGACAATCTCACTGCCGAGCACAGAACATATACGGTGCATGCTCTATTAGAAGGACTTTGATTTAGGTGATTTAGGTGCAAAGTCAAACACAACAGTGCAGCTCAGACTTCGCCCTTCAAAAACTGGTGGGATCGAAGCAGCAGTTATGCTGTTTTTTATGTCCCTTTGTGCTCACAAAAGAAGACATCAGTATGAGAGCGTGTTTTTTACATAAAGTAAGTAAAACTTTGATGTGTAAATGTGTCTCCCAGACATGTAAATAGACTGCTGTCAGTTCCCCAGCATCTGCCTGTCAGAGTTTTGACTCGTCACCAATGTTCTCCTCCGTCATCTATGCGCTCTTCCCTCTCATGTACCTTTCCTTTCTGCCTTGACAAGAAAGCAAACTGGCAAGTGTAGCCTGAGGCAGAGCAAGTTAGCCTTTGTTTAAAAGGTTATACATTTGTGCACATGCTGATAGAGAGCTTACAAATCCAAAGGCTTTGGAGCTATTTTGAAACTGTTTCATCGAGGACAAAGTGATCACATGTGGGCCTGAACATGACAAAGAAAGGTACGAAACAGAGGATTTTCTTGTTGATCATGAAACAACCTTATCACAATAGTTTTATATATACAACAAAAGCATATGTCCATTGATGTATCACAGCAGTGGATATTTAGCTTTTAAATACACCACTATTTTTACATAGAATATATCCAAATGTGAGCATTAAAGAGATATTTCCATTGAAACTTGAACAAACACAACCTTACTCATGCACTCTACACAGTAAAGATACAGCTTTCAAATTCATGTTTGTGGACCATTTCATATTCAAAAGATGAATTTAAATAAGATATAAAAATACCAGTTATATCTTATAATTATGTTCCATGTGTAGTGCACAATAATTTCAGCGTTTGTATATCCTGGGCAACTCTGGGAACGGCTGTAGTAATTATTCAGACTTCAAGTCCTAGTCCAAATGTTTGAAGACAAAAAACATTATATTATCTACGTCTTTATTGAGCCACCAGGCAGCCAGTCCTAGTTTTCAATTTTCAAAGATTCAACAGAGCCAAGTTCTACTTTTAATCTTGGGGACACTGTTCTTTGGTCTTACACAAACACACGCACACACAAACACAGAGGGTTGACATTTAAAAGAATATGAGTGAAAGAAAATGGTAGTCCAGTTCATTTCTGAGTTGCTTATTATTCATGGGTATCTTTCAAGTTACAAGACTATGGCTTTGTACAACATCAATACAGCTGCAAATTTTTTTATACCTTCTGCTTCTCAAATAACATTTTGACTGAAAATAGAATCCTCCCAACGATATGATGTGTGTGTTGTTCGTAAAGAACGAGATTAAAAACACCACGTATCATTTCAAATCCTTTCTGTTGCAAAACTCAGCAATTGGAAATGGACCCACATGAGCAGAACCCCCAGTGGGTGCTATAAAAGCCATCTAAAGGTCACAGTCAGCCAAACCTCCCCCCCGCCCTGCCTCCCTCCCTCTGGAGTCCGCACCACTGCTGTGTTATTCATAACTCAAAACATTTGTTCATTTCATTTGCGGCTTTTAGAGAAAATAAATACCCCAGAAACATTTAGCTATTTTCAATGTCTGATCTCATTAACTACATATGATATGTATTGCTTTGGCTGTTTGATTAGTGCTTTTTTTATCCTCCACTCACAACCATCTGAGGCAATTAAAAAGTTGTTATTAACATGACTAATTCCACGCTCAGGGGTATTTACATGCACACAGGCCACTGTATGTACAATTTATGCACATTATTCATTCGTTCATCTTCAACCGCTTATCTGTTTCTGGGTCACGGGCAGTCCTGGAGCCAATCCCAGCTCACACTGGGTGATGGCGGGGTCACCCTGGACAGGTCGCCAGTCCATCACAGGGCCAACACACACAGACAGACAGAGACCAACAACCACTCACACTCAGACCTACAGACAGTTTAGAGTCACCAATTAACCCAAACATGATGTCTTTGGACGGTGGGAGGGAAACCCACACAGGCACGGGGAGAACATGTATGCACCATATATTTGTTAGAAATGTGATGTCATGTGAAATGTAGCATGAACAGAAATCAAGACATTTAAGAAAATGCAACCTTGTGCATTGATATACACTCACATTGATGTCTATAAATAGTTGGCCTTCCTCTGTGTGTTTGGTTCACAGGATGAAATTGCTGTTGCTAATAATTTTGCAAAGCTGATTTAAACTGTCTACTACAGCTGCTGCAAGAAGGGTAACTTAACACATGCAGAGGAAGGACCCAAATGCAGAATGTACACCATAGCAGTTCGCTGATTAATTTAACAAAGTATACAAAGACTGTGAAGAAAGTGAGGCAGGCTCGGGTCAAAAGAAAATGGTTAAAGAAATTCAAGAAATCAGAGGACTCCACAAGAGTCCAGAATCCGGAAAGTATGTAAAAGGGGTCAGAACTTCGGAAAATCACAAAGAACCAGGACAAGCAGCACAAAGTAACTAATCATAGCGTCGTGGCAGCTCAAAAGGGGAAAGACAAGGCTATAAATACCCTAAAACTGACTGACGAGAAACAGAATGGCACAGAAAAACAAAAAGGCAGAGAACAACACAAAAATTATTACAAAATAACAAGGAAAAATCCAGAGTCCACATAGGTGGTCACACAGTATTTCATTATATAACACAATTAAGTTCTTTTATTGAGTCAAAGACCAAAAATATAACAAAGGTTTGGTGTCGTGCTTTGCAGGGAAATTTAAAAACAGACATGCTCAGATCTTTGTGAGTCGGTTATTGGCCATAGTGATGCTCAGTGCTAATTGCTGACGTTGGCTTGAAGGCATAATTTTTAACTGATAATTTCGGTCAACAGGTACAATAATAACATGTTTACTATCTTTGTTTGGCTTGTTAGCATGTTAGCATGTGAACATTTTAATTCAAGGTAGGATTTGAAGATACCAGACACATTCAAAAAAAAAAAAAAATGACAGGATCCTCCAGATCCAATTTATTCTCAGACAGGAACATGTGTACAAAGTTCAGTGTAAGTCATTCAATATTTCAGGATATTTATATATCAAAAGACCTCTTGGTGGGGCTAGATGAAAAGCCAGGGGATCACCACAGTCTCTGTGATTCATCAGCTGGACACCATAGATATTTCTATCACATTCCATAGCATCCAATCCAACAGCAAAGACGTGAATCACTGTGAGAATTAAAACCAAAAAAGGTCAAAATGCTGCTGGCACTACAGGAATAAAGGATAAATCCGCTGTACAAAGTTCACATCATTAGAGAGCTATTTTCATGTTCATGGAGTCAGTGGAGAACTGACTGATCGACTGACCAGCAGGCCTCCATCGCCATCTTTAGTGACATTTGGCTGGAATGGATAAAACTGTGAAACAGCTTTCACAGCTTTTGTATTTGACAGCAATGCAACAATTGAGTAGGAGTGGTAAAACTGAGCAACAATTCCAGTTCCAGGTACAGATGCAGTCCTACCTACATCCCTCAGTGTGTGCTGGTGAGAGAGAGAAAGGGCGAGAGTGAGTGAGAGAGCGAGAGAGAGAGAGAGAGAGAGAGAGAGACTCCGATTTCAGTATTGATATAGCAGATTTCACACACCAGGCACCAAACTGTCTGAACACTTTAAAAGAAACCCCTTGCAGCAATAAAGCCTCTGTCTTATGCCAGCAGAGACTCATATGTGTCCAATCAATGACTGACTTTTCTAATTCCTTGAAAAGCTTTGTCTGCCCCGCTGCGAGGGACAGAACTATTGTCTCTGGCATTGACTGAAAGCAAAAAAGAAAAAAAAACACCCCCTTAAGTCATCATATCTTTTCATTGTTTATACCCCCTCTCAAAAGACAGCTGACAAAAAGATCCCAGGCCAAAGATCTAAGATCAAATACTGAAAGATTAATAAAACAATGAAGGGCTAGGGAACGCTTTCTATTTCCTCGTGCTTCCATGATACATGACCCACTATCAAGGACCATCACAGCTGAGAGCGACAGCAGACTGGTCATTCCAGGTCACAAATCCACTGATCTATTTTTCAGTAGTTATCTTGTGGAAGTGAAGCCCCTCTTATCTTTATGATGACTTATATAAAATTCCTTTTTGTTTTGCTTTAAACTTTTTTGTAATCTTATTTTTTAAGTGCCTCATCAATCTTTCATGTGGCCAGTCTTCCTGTCTTTTGTGTGATGGCTTTGATGTTAGCCTGCACTTTCCCCTACCAGTCACATGTATTTTTTATAGATTCTCCGACAAGCAGCTCTGCCTTCACAATGCATTGTCTAAAGCATAAGTCTATGAAAAGTACTATTCATATACAAACAAAAAAAAAAAAAAAAACATCCAGGGAATTAGACATGTCATAGTTACAATGAGAAAAAATGCTGTTCTATCAGACTGAATATATAAATGAAGGTCTAAAGGTTCAGTTTCGTCAACATCTGCTGACTAGACTAAAGAGCTACTTTACCAACGTGGTAAATGTTAGTGACTCCTCCAACTTAAGAGACGGTCCTACTGCAAATAACGGGCCAATATAGTAGCTGTAAATTGTGCTTCACTTGTTCAATTCAAGGATGGATGCACAAGTCCATACAATGTGATGACAGTTCTCTTATTGCTTCATTGCTACTGTATATACTCCACAAGTTGTGCTGGGTCAAGTGGGGCATCATTAATTAAAAGCATGTGCTCCGCGGAAGTGCCTCTCTGTAATGCAATAAAATAAGTTTATAGTCCTCTGCTGCCCACATTCTTTTTCTCCACTTTTCATCTCCGTGACAAAATGGCCTCTCTCAGGTCAGAGCATAACTCTCCACCTCCTGACAGCTCCAGGATTATGACTGTGGGGTAGAGAGTGAGGTGAGAGAAATGGGAGGTAACACCTGCGCTCCTTAAAGTCATCATGGCAGCCGTAGATTACAGAGTATCCTCTCCCTCACTCTTCTTGGCAGACAGAGAGTTCACAACTGCAAGCATGCTGATCAGTTCTGGGAGGGTGGGGGCGGGCAGGAAAGGATCATATGGCCACGGCCCCGGGAAGAAAAGCCGCCTGATGCCACATCTACTGGCGTAGTTAAGGCGCCTCTCACTCTATCACTCAATAGGTGGAGAGCGGAAGAGCTTACATGAGCTGAGTGATATGACTGGAGCCTTAGTTACGTATCCATCAGTGTTTTGTTTCTGGTTGCTCTTATCTGGTTGTTTCTGAAATAGCTGCACACGTACTGTACTGTATCGGATAAAATGGCCCTGCTGCAGCTCAAAAACGAGTGGCTGAGGTGTAAGTGTTGCTAGACTTCCCCTGTTTCTTCTGAGTTAACTGGAACTTCATTTCATCTTTTGACATTTATTGTTTTTCTCCCTCTCCTTGACCTCTCTTTTTTCTCCAATGTCTCTCCAGTGTGACTATCTCACACACTGACTGGAGTCAGAATTGGCTGAGCAGCGTCATCTGCCCACCGCCATAAAGGCTAAAAAAACTGTGCTGGTTATTAAAGATGCTCTGTAAGAATTAACCCTAACTCTAACCCATCCTCAACAATTTATTGGTAGCTATGTAGGCCAGAATAGGGCACTATCTAATGACCTCTAATATGCAGTATTTTATTATAATCCTACTCAATCGGTTTGAGCATTTTCCCCTGAGCCTCCTTTGAACTAAGGCTCCTTACTTATTGAGTAAGTTGGA
Organism: Echeneis naucrates; assembly: GCF_900963305.1. Classification (NCBI taxonomy): domain Eukaryota; kingdom Metazoa; phylum Chordata; class Actinopteri; order Carangiformes; family Echeneidae; genus Echeneis; species Echeneis naucrates. The sequence goes on along the minus strand of NC_042515.1, from coordinate 19,035,303 downwards.
GGATTTTCATTTTCTATGCTGTGTCTTGTGTGCCTCTTCTTTAAAGTGAGCCTATTTAATCTTCACCGAAAAGAAGTCACTCTTGTCACAACAACAATTAAAGGCTGGCCGTAAATGCTGAAACGTGGACTAACAAGCAGCAAATGTGGAGCCAAGATAATTAGTCAGTTAACTAGCCTGATTATGTCAGTTCCATGGCACCATCAGGAATATCTGAGTCTGCTCACATTAGCCACCACAATGTGTTACATGATACCAGAGCCTGGACTTTCTTCACAAATGTTTTCTAGTTCACTGCCAGATTGCAGCCCCTGATAGCCTCATAGCAACACTAGAGGGATGTACCATATGTGGTCCAGGAGCATAGTGCCACTATTGCCCACAATAAACAAATCTACTTTCATCCATTTACTTTTGTGATATACAGCCATCAAACCATTTAGAAGGAGCTGCACAGTTGTATATTCATGCAATATGCAATCATTTGGCAGTAGCACAAAACTAAAATGTTCAATTACAGGATGGCAGGAAGAATGTGCAGCTGGCAAACCTGAGGAAATGATATATTGCAGTTCAGCAGAGTCTTCAAGGTTCCTCAGAGGAGTCCATCATGCTGTTTACAGAGCAAAGGGAGGCCCCTGGTGCACAACAACAACTTATATTAATTGCTTAGCTGTGATCACAATAATCCATCTCTGTCCCGTTTTTTCCTAACTTTCCTAACCCTAACTTTGAAAAAGCTTAACTGGCTTCAGAAATTTGCAGCCAGACAAGAAGCAGGTTTAGGTTGTCCAAATACAGAGCTTACTTGGTGGTATAGTCCCATTGTGTTTTTAGAAGCTGCACAACGCATACAGATGTACTGAGCATAGCCACCTAAGATATGTCATAACCCCTTAATGCAGCTTCAATAGTCACACAAAAGTAAAAATAAACCATGTTCACCGATTTTGCCAAAATATGAGATTCCCTAAATGTAAGCCCTTTAGGTAAAGGTTTATGAAAATCTGTGTTTACTGACACATCATGTCTGATAATCGTCTCAAACCATTTTGAAATAGAAATAAGCTTCAGCAGCTCTCCTCTGCTCTGGCTCTCAGTTTTTCTCAAAGGTCAGTGCTGGCAGTGTGGTTGGCTGTAGGTCAATGATACAAATTTGAAATGTTTGTTTGTTTGTATTTAATGAATTGATTGACTGGGCCTGTAGCAGCAAAAATGCTCAGCGCACTGAACTGACTGGAGTGCTAGTTTGTTGACAGGGTGATGTTGAGCCTTGCAAGGCACCTCCGCCGGTGCCTAATGAAACCAGCTGCAGGGTCCTCAGCTGGGAGCCATCCTTCGCTGGTGTTTCGCCCCTTTAATCACCAGAACACCTCGGGTTGGAGGGGCAGCGGTCAGGGGCGCCTCCCTGCCACTCCCTGCAGTTATCTTGCATCTTGCTTTCCCCAGTTCTTGTTTCTCCCTCGCAACCAGAGCAAAAAAGCTTCCCTTTTCTGCTTCTTCCACAAGTTGTTTTCACTGCTGTGAAGCCAGTGTCCTTGAGGAAGCGAAGGGTTGAGCAGCCTACAAAGCCACGGCAGCTGACTTCAACTGGGTAAGTTGTTGCTCTCCAGCCTCTCTCCTGACACTCTGCCACTAGGTCAGCGTACCGTGTCTTTTTCCTCTCTGTTCCCAAGGGGACAGGGCACGCCTCTCAGCCACTGACCACAGGACAATGTCTGGTCTCACTGAGGTGATGGCCAAACCAAAGCTGCTTGTCGAGGTCTGCTTTCATTGATCTAGCTTATGTTGAACTTTCAATTTCAGTATGCATCTTCTTTTTTTTGTTGCTTTGAAGCTACATCAGCCAGGACAGCATGGACAACATTATGTCACCCCTCTCAGGTGAATTATATACTTTGCTGTTATTATTGCTGCAGTGCTGTCAAGTTGCATGCCTGTCACATGAATCAGAGGTGATGTTCTGTGATGCCTAGATTCAGACCAGAAAAAAAAAAAAAATATATATATATATATGTCAGGCTGCTCCTTGTATCACATTGACTATAAAGTCTCAGATCTGAAAAAATCAAAATGAGAGGCTTTTCAGCTGCAGTATGAATGTACCCTTGTGCGTCCTGGCTGTGTCTGTCTGTCTGTCTGCCCATTTCCACCCGTGCCTGTCACCTTTCTATCATTGTCGTCTGCTCTCCTGTGTTGTCCTGTTTGAACCAGTTTTTAGCATCGTTCTTTCTTTCACTTTGTCCCTTCAGAGCCTGGTTTTCCTCCTCCCTGCCCCAGATGGATTAACATACATTACATATTTCACAGTGACTCTGTAATAAAAGACTGTATTCAACCTGTTTCTAACAGAGCCAAGACCTGTTTGCACACTATCCCCAAGGTCAGGACAGACCTGAATAGCCCACCTTAATATATTTTGGGGGTGTGCCAGTACTTGGGCATGGCGTCTATTTTGCATCACCTGTTAGCCCAGGTGTTGCTTTTAGATTACACTGTGTCCTCACACAGGCAGAGAGAAAGTCTGTAATCAGGTTAGCTGAATAAAGAGACACAGTTCCCTCTTTATAAAATCACAGCCGTTGTCGACGCTCAGGACCATTTATCCTTGAGGCTCTGATGAGAAACGTGGTGCTGCGTCTAACTGGCTGTGAGCGTGTGAAGGAAGAGAGGATGGTGTTACAGTTGGAGAAGCATTGAAAATGACAAGACAGCAGGACACAGCAAAGGTGAGAATAGCTCGCTAACTCACCACCAGAAACATACAAAACACATGATACCAGACACGAAACCTCACCACACACCCAGACAGGTCTCTTTGGAGACATTTGGCAGACAGCAGAGCATCTGCCATTATCTCCCAGTTTAGCTAGGATTCCCCTGCTCCCTCATCACAAATCCATCTGTCTGGGTTATACCGTTGTTACAGCAATGCAAATGACTACAGTATATTACAGTTTACATCTCTGCCTGTCTTTTTCATATTTTTTGTTAAGTTGCAGCCATTTGCTAGAATCATTTAAATTAATTTTTCCATTCCAACTACACTCAGTTCCTCATAATGGCAAAGATAAATCTCATTAAAAATAAATGTATAAATATGATATTGACATACAGTAATCAGTGTCGACACTAATTAATGTTAGGGCTTGTTGATTTCAGTGTGTATATCATCACACAGTGTGAATGATTTGAATGTTTTCTTGAAAAGTTGAGAAAGGTCTGCAAAAACTTTGCTAAATGCAAAAGTTCTTGCACCAAGGCAGGAAACAAATGATATGTCCTTATCAAGTCACTGAAGTCACTGAAGCTAAACTTCAGTTAGATAGCCACCAATTAGCAATCAGGGCACATTCACAAAGAAATTCAGTTGTGACTATGGTTGTTGCCCATCACTGACTGTCTGAAGATTTCCCTTTGCTGTGTTTGTGAGAATTAGGCTGTCATTGGTTTTGATTGTTTTCTCTGTCTCGTGGACAATGACAACCACTGAGGGTGAGAAGTTTTCTCTGTTCAGTGATGTACATTAGCTGTATATATATTAAGGAAAGCATGCGTAGCATGTTTGTAACATAAATCCCAGGAAGACTAGCTGTTGCATTTTACTACATGAATAAAAAATGAATAAAAAACACACATAAGTATTCTGACTGTTCACTTAGCACTTGGTTGAAGTACCATTGGAGTGTTAAAAGCATTAAGTCTTTTTAGGTATGACAAGTTCAGCACACCTGGATTTAGAGTTTTTAGGATTTTTCCATCTTTCTTCTCTATAAATGCTCTTAAGCTATATAAGGTTGAATGGAGACTCTCAGGAGACAGTAATTCACCCGTTTTCAAGTTTCTCTAGAGATGTCGTAGGTTCAAATCAGGGAAGGAGATTCACAGTTCATAAGCCACTGCGTCGATTTGGCTGTGTGCTATAAGAGTCTTTGTCCTGTGGTAACCTTTCACTGAAGAGGGTCTTTTGTCGAGTTGCTCTGCCATGAAACCCGCATTGATGAAGAGCTGGAGTGAAGACCATTCTTCACAAAGTGTCTTCCATTTCCAGTCAGGATTTCTGGGCCTCTGCCCATGTTGGCCAACATTCTCACCAAGGCCCTTCTTCACCGATTGCTCAATTAGGCCACGCTCTACAGAGAGTCCCATTGTTCCAATCGTCAATCATTCTGCAGAATTTTTTGTTATAGTCTTCTTTAGATCTGTGTGGACAGATATGTGTCTTTCCAAATCATCATTAAATGAACCATATTTAGTCTCCAAAAAATGTTTAGAAACAACTCAAACAAGATATGAGAAATAGGAGACACCTGAGCAAATTTTCAAGACTTCTGTCAATGTTAGAGGCAATTTTCAACAGATTTTCAATACAGTAAATAAATGTTTTTGCTGCATCATTATAGGATGTGCAGTGTTCATTGATGAAGGGAAAAGATAGGAGGCCATGATATACAACATGACAAAATGTAATGTTTCACAACATGAACTGGCCAGCCAGTCCAAAAATAATTAATAGTGTTGTAAGAGGCCCGTGTACATATCATTAACTTTCATTGCCGTGTTTCTGTGAGTGAAAACTAAACAATCGATAAGAAATGCCACATAAAATCAGACCAGAGGACAATACCGTATGGAAGCACACACAACTCTCTCTCTCTCTGCCTCGGGAAAGCAGAGAAGTGGAATTATTGATGCTGGCCCTGAGCTTGTGCTTGCCATTCAAAAATGTACTGAATTTGAATTACAAAGGGTATATTTGAAAAATGAATTTCACATGTGGTAACCATGCAGTCTCTAATAACAAAACAATAATTAACACTCAACTTGCTCTCAGTTTTATATCATAAGTACAGTTTATAACATCCAAGGTTTTATGTCTATGTTCATCATTTTATGCATTGATTGTGAAGAGACCTGAAATGATGGAATGATGATGGAATGGGCAGGTGTTTGAGGTTAAGCTTCAATATTCTTAGACCAATCACCATCCATCACGGCCCAAATTTGTGTTTTTAATGAAGTTAAACAATGATTTCTTTGTGAGCATGAAAGGGAAAAAAAAAATGAATGGACACCTGGGCACTTTGGTCATCTTGATTTTCTTTCTGTATACAAAATCACCCAACCCCTAATTTCAAAGTAAGTTTTTTTATGGTTCTAAGGTTTGTCCAAGTTTGGCCTGTTGACTTCCACATCTCAAACCGCCAAGCCACTATGTATACCCTGTATCGATCTATCTAAGTATTTGAACATGTATGTGCTCAACTATGCATCACAGATGCTTTGGTCAGGACGGGGTACAATGAATAAAGGCCCAAGGGCACCTTCAAACTCAAATTACTTAAAAGCAGCACTTTTATTTGTATCAAATGAAAAAAAGTGGGATGAAAGACACTACAGCCAACATTTAAAATTATAAATTACATTTCAAGTGTGATGCACCAAGTTTGCGGTGAATGTTGAAAACTGAAACATTTTAGCATTTTATGGATTTTGTTGGGGCTGAGGACACCCCACTTGAAACCAGGAAGAGTGGAAGTTTAGCTGTGGCATGATAACAGGCTTCAGGTCAGTGGAGGAACGAAATGTGTTGTAGCCAATTCACTGGGTGATTCTATAAGATTTTTAGAAATGCAAACCTACTAGATCATAACTGAGGCACTATTACAGAGATTTAAAGAACGTTTTATGTGTGTACTTAAAAACAACACCTGATGCTGATTTGCACTTTACTACCCCTGTTTTCCTCTTTTCCCGTTGGGAGAGTTCCAGGATTTTTAAAGTGGACATCACACAACAGGACACAGACATGTTCAACGTTAAGCCTCATTAATAAAACTCAGGATGTTCACTTTATGCTGCTGATGTGCCACAGCTCTTACTGCCTCCCAGTACACCTCGTGATCAAGTGAGACAAAGAAGCTCACAGGGAGATTAGGATGACCTCTCTTTTTAGCATGAGCAATCATTCATTACAGTTTTACTTAAGCGGAAGTAGAAGTTTGAAAAAGTGCAAACAGTACACGACACACTTTCCTATTCTTTTGAATGAGAAAGTGTGTCTAAACTTTTGACTGTTACTGTAGTGTACATTTCGATATTGTTGTGAATGTGTACTAGATAAGGCATCTCAATTAGGAATCGTGAATTATCTAAGTAAGCACAAGCTCTGTTCGCAAACACACAGACCCACAGTAGCTCAGTAATTGGCTTTATGTGGTAAAACTTCCCCAGAAGTGTTTCGTCTTCTTGTGTTTTTGTTTGCGTGTGTATGTCAGCCAAAGTTATCAGCTGACAACCAGACAGGATCAGGGATGAGAATGAATAACACAAACCAGCTTACTCACAATAACACAAAGGTTCCGCCGAATACAAAGAGACTCTGTCAGCACTTTGCGAGAGGCGGAAGCAGGAAACGAGATTCACTGACAGTGTAAATCATAGATCAGTTCATTAGCCAAATGGCACTGATGGATTTACATTGGGGTCAGAACATTACCAAGCGCCTGGAGGATCCTGCCTCTTTTCTTGTATAGTAACCTTGTATAGTGTTCCAGCTCCATATCCTTTTTTGCTGAACATTTAAATTCGCTGTTACACACCTCAGGCACGAGTAGAGGAGATTTACACCTAAAAAAAACCTAAGCGTGAAAGACTCCTTCTCCCCATTCAAAGTACAGCCCACAAGCTGAAGTTCATAGCATAACAGAGAAAAGACCCATGTAATAACATACATCCGTACCAAAGTGTATTATTTGCATTCTGCCTGGCTGTAATTTAATTTCATAACTGTATGCACACTCTAGAAAGCATATTGGTGATAAAACAATCATGTATCTAACCCTGAACATATCTACCCAATGTAACCAAGCAACAATCTGCATGTCTGTGGAGTGATAACAATGATGTATGAATTCGATTTCATGAAAGCCCACAGTTGTGCAGATGCTGCCTCACGACAACAATGCTCAGGGCTTGTGTTTTTGTTTTTGTTTTTTTTTTGGTGCTGCATTTATGTGTCCATAGGTGTGGTTAAGAATGTGAATGTGAATGTGTGCTCTGCAATGGACTCTCAGCCTTTCAGCCTAGCTGTTGACCAAAGTGTGCTGATAAATGGCTCTTGTGTTCCTGAATAGGGGGGAAAAGCAAGAATGGACTCAATGAATGCTGATCACAATTTGACACAATCAATCATAATGTACGGTTCGTACATAACAGGCCAGGTACGCTGCTATTAAGGGCTATACAAGCAGTCTGGAGTGATTTGTGTCCTAGTAAAATAAAGTCTCAGTATGTGTGACAAGGGGGTAAAGTAGGCTGCGAGTTCCAGAATACTTTGTACTGCCGGCACAAAGGTTTCTTTCTTCCCTCTCTGACATTAATTACCTTTGCCTGGAGCCCTTCTTTTGAAAGTCAAAAAGGGCATGCGTGAAGAAACTCTATAACAGAATTACATTCCTATTGTGAAACAATCATAGATCAGTTTGATTGCTGGGCAGTCAATCACCAATTTCTTTTTTTCCAGTTACAGCATCATTTCGGGGTTGCCTTGAGGTGATTAATGGCTTCCTTAATTACTGGACCTTTGTGATGTTACACTTATTCACAGGGCAGTGCTTCTACAACATGTGTTATACTGAGTCTACTTAAGTAGAAATACAGATACATGTATAAAAAAGTACTCTGGTAAAAGTAGTAGTACTGATTCAACTCCTTTACTGAAGTAAAAGTAAGAAAGTACAGGCTCCGAAATGTACTTTCAAAGTAAAAGTAAAAAGTAAAAATGAAAATGAAACACAATACATCATCCTGATAATTTCTGCGTTCTTGGTTCTCTCTCTACTGTCTCCTCGCTCACTAGACTTCGTCTCTAGTTTGTCACATCTTTTAGGTATGCTTTTATTTTGTGTCGTCATCTGTGGAGGTTTAAAAATAAAAGTAACTTGCCTGTTTTTACAATGTAAGGAGTAGAAAGTACATATTTTTGTGAATTAATGTAGGGAGTAAATGTAAAAAGTCGTTAGAAAAATTAATTCTCAAGTAAAGTACAGATAGCTGAAAAATCTACTTGGGAGCAACAAAGTATTTGTACTTCGTTATTTGTCACCTCTGGTTATAATCATTTATCAGACGTGTAATATCATTCAGCTGACCTGAATGGATGTGTCATCGTCTGTATCAGCGGTGCCCGGTCTCAGCAGTCTGCTGCTGGGAGGTGGCCATGGCTGTCAAGTAGCTCTGACTGAGTATTTCTTTCTGGACCAGCAGCACCTGGTTGCTGCCTGCTGGTGGGTAGTTGGCTTTGCTGCTGTGTTCGAGAGGTGTATCAAATGCTCTGCTCTCACTCTACCACCCCAGAATGAGCCTCATTCCCCTGAGAGGAGGTGTTGTGGCCAAGAAATGCACTTTGAGAGGAAGATGACACAACCAACCGAAGAAACAAATTGAAGTCTGATTTGGAAAGGCTAAAAGCAATGGCTCTTAATTAGAAAGGTTTAAGTGAGAGGGTCTTTTATCACATCATATGAAAGGTGTTTATTTGATATGAAATAAATTCTGTTCAGGACCTCGGGGAGCTGCTGAATTACAATTACACACCTGGAGAATTCTGCAACAGCAGCCAGCAAACATGATTAAAAAACATTAAATATGAGGTGGTCTCCCATGAATCATAATTTTGGCAGCATATCTGTGGTAAAAATGCGTTGTTTGGTGAACTCTAAGTGGCTTTAAATGTTTCTAATGAGTTCTGAAATCGAGTTATCATCATCATTACCAATTTGACATTATTTACTCAGTTTCACAATTCACATTTTGGTTCATTGCACTCTAGCTTTAATGGATGAATATTTACAGGTTCAACACACAGATCCAACTGTGAGTGAATGAAAAGGTAGAAATGTATTTTGTAGTCTTCCTTGTTACAAATAAATGTATTCTCAGTGAAAAATAATTTCATGAATCCAAAAATAAAGGTTGAGGTGTGTAAAAGAAATAGGACAATTATTACCAAATTCCAATGCAGCTGCCTCAGAAAATCTTCGTAATGTCAGACCAACATGGTTAGCATCTCTCCTGACACACACAGTACAGGTGGGGAGGAATTTTTTAGCTAGCTGCTCTTCGCATGACAAATGTAATGATTTGCAGCCTACTCAGAGCAGGGCTCAAGTTGAACAGTGCAACTGCACAATAAGAAGATGGGTTGAGGCCACACTTGCCAGGTCACTCCCTTTGCTGCTGGACTGGATTTCTTTCTCAAAGGTTGGAGAGATTAAGGTCATGTAACTTTCTACCCGTGTTTCTGGACAGTGTTATGATGGAAGTTCTGCCCTGCTTTCACTGACTACTGAGACACCAGCTGAGAAGATTGGTGCTTTCAGAGTGAGTCAGTGGTAACAGAATGTTGTACCAACAACATACTTTGTCCTCTCTAGACTGGAAACACAAAATGGCATCAGCCAAAACAAATCCAAACAGGCTAGTGAATCAGTGGGAGCTGCAACAAGGATCTCTCTGTGTTGTCTGTGAGGCTGTCTTGTACAGAGAGGGTCCAAGCCAAGGGCAAAAATATTTCCCTGCAGCAAGCACTGGGCTATTTTTGAGAACTTTATGGATTTCAGACAGTGTGCATTATTTTCTGGCACTATCTGACATAATCTGTGTGCAGATCTTCGTAATGCAAAGTGAGTAATTTCAAAGAAACACATTCGATACCCTTCCTAAAAAACCATCTAAGGTCAAAGACCCATGTTACTGCAGCGGCAACCAGTGGCAAACTGACCACGCAGGCATAGAGAGAACATGCAAAGTTCACGCAGAGAGGTCCTTGGCCTGGGAATCGAACCCACAAACCTCTTGTTTTGAACAGTGCTAAGCAGTATGCCACTGTTGAATTCTTCCAAACAAAAAATATTTTATGCTTGGATAAACAAAATGCTGTTTTTCTTTTTTCATTGCACCACAGGCACCGTTTAACAGTCAAAAAACTAGATGTCTGTCTATCTATAAAAAATCTATTTTTTATATCTAAGTCATAGCCAAAGTCAAGTGAAAGCAGCCCCGGGGCTCAGATAGAACAAAATGTTTTCAGTGAACATGCTAATCAAAATGAGGAAGCACTGTAGCCTGGCTAGCATCCACACGACCTTTAGACTGAGGCACTTTCCAACACCAACAAATCAATGGAAGAACCTTGTAGTCCAGAGAGCCAAAGGGGCTCCTAAAGCCAGCAGCTCCCAGATCACAGGCAGATGTACAAGGCTGACTGAGGCCTTTCCTTCATCTCACACAGCCTAAAGCATTTCTGCTTCTGTTTACATCTTTCCATGCACATTTTTTTTTTTGCCACAAAATGTTGCACTTGCCTCAAAGTTACAAACATATTCAGAGGTCTTCAGCAGTGCACTCATATCAAGTGTCCCTAATGGAGACCAGATCCAAAGGTTGAGAACCAGATGAAACTAAGTTTGGACTGATTTCTTATACTTTCCCAGGGAAACACTTCATATCATTGTATCATCAACAACACATATACATAATCCATAATTCATGAAGCTGATACATGAATCTAAGTCTATTCTCTTCAGAACTTTAGATTTCTTTATGTACTTGATTCAAGTGCATACATATGCAAGGCCTCGCTGATGTGTTCATGGATCCACGTGAACAGTTTGTATATTAGTTTTTATTTGCCGCATGTGGATTTATATATTCAAGAATTTATGCCCATGTGTGCGTGAGCTCTTTAGTGGTGCAAGAGAAACGTGGACTGGAAGCAGAGTGGTGAAGGCGAGAGAAACGTGACGGCCTGTTTGGCTTTTTTCAGTGGGTGACCTCACTCATCACCTACCTCCAGGCTGTCCATTCTCAAAACACAATAAAATCTTTGACACTGCCTCCTCAGCCAGTGGGCTGTGGACTGGCAGCTGCCCAGAAAGATGCAAGTATCTAGTAATAAAGCGTGTGTATGTGGGAGACCTGGCACATGCAGCTAAAATAAAGGAATTATGTGTTAGATTTAGCACCATCACAGATTTTGAAACACTCAGATTTTGTGAAAGCTTTGTGTTAGTGTAGGGGTGTGAATGGCAGGGGAACATTTCAGTCATACCAACATTGTATATTAACAGAGGGGTTATGTCATTTTGACTTTGCTTGATACATTTCCATTTTGAAATGACAACAGTGAAACAATGTGCCAAAAACAGCAAGAAACAAGTAGATATCCGATAGACTGGCCAGTTTGTACACTGATGTTTGACATCATGGTGCTCTGCAAGCAGTGTTTTATGGTACATGCTGAAATTGTGCCTGAGATACAATCATCCAACCAGTGTGCTGTAGTGAATTATGAATGCCCAGTATCCTGAAACTGACACATTAGTCTCACTCTATGAGACAAGTGGCCTGTGGTGGCAAACAAAAACAGAAAGTGCTACACTGTGCTATATGTTCTTAAGGCTTTTACTAATGTAATTTCTTCCTGTGGTTATCTCAGATGCACTTAATGTTGCGTATTAATCACAGGAATGCTCGTATAAATAGAGTGATGAATTGATCGCTTGAGTAAAGTGTGTTCAGCATTAAGTCGACGTGGTAGGATTTACTGAAATGTATGTGAATCATTTTTCAATCACTGCTGTGATAACTCACATGGGTCTTAGTCCACTGGAGAACACTCCTCACTGTAAAGTGGGAGAGGTGGAATTTGTTATTCTGAGAAGAGACAACTATGACCTTGTCCTCATTGCACTTTGGTATGATAGGCCAGTAGTGGAAAGAATGGTAAAGCCGATTGTACATGTTTTATACATGGAGTCTGTCTCCCAGTCCAAGAATAAATACATTTATGTGGTAAGCAATGACTGGTTGTTTTATTCCTCAATTTGGCAGTGGAAGAACAAAAAACAATGGCATCTTTTTTTCTTGTATTTGTGTGTAAATGATGCAACGATCAATTACCCTTTCAGTAAATGGTGGTAGTACATCTGTTGCATCTAACACATATAACTTTCCAGTTGTCACTCGTCACTGCAGTAAATCAGGTATGGCAGATCAAATCGAATCAGCAGAAAGAATTTAGAGAGTCCAAAATATCAAAGCACCCACACCAAAGAGTCAGAGAGAAAGAAAGAGAGAGAGGCATGTGGGTGTGTCAGTTGAATTAGCCGATGTGTCCTCTGCTGCGATGCTGAGCTTTATAGTTTGTCGTGATGTGACCCTATTTTCAGGCTTTGTAGTGTTGGAAATGATATGCTGGCAGTTTAAGAGAACATTATCACTGAGAGGTCTCTGCATGTGTGGGTTTATGGATGTAATTAATCTGCACCAAATGAGCCTGGAACTGGAGGAGAATTTCCAGACTTTATTTGCCATACTGCTGCTGATTTCCTAATGAATGTTTAAAACCAGTGGATTATGTTAACTGATTTTTTTCGAATAATATTTTGTTAACCATGGAATACAGGTTTGGAAAGGATTGTGTGTGGATTACATCCCAGGCTGTCCTGCTGTTGTTTTGTTCTTCATTCAGTCGCAAACCTATTTGGATTTGGAGTTGGAGACTAAGACTACTGTGCTTTTAACAGTGCTGTGCGGATTTTCACTATGGAGTTTACATGTCAGCCTATTTTATTATTATTGAGATGCATATCAATACTGGAAAACATATCTATATTATTAATTTTATTGATTTAAACCATATTGTACAGTCCAGTCAGGGAAATTCATTTTCTTTGCTGAGGTCTTTTAAAGGAAAGGAAAAACTGAGATAAGAAGAAAATTGAGAAAATAAGTGCATATTGTCATGCTGGAGCTCTGCCTTTAGGCTACTTGCAGACGAAAACAGAGCTGATAAAGACAAACTATCCAGGAAAGACTGAAGCTGATTCACAGCCTCACTCATGCATGGAAAAATTAAAACAACAATGAAGTTCTGAAGGGATGAAATAATAAAATACTGTTCATTTCAGTTTTGGTTTAATGGTTTCAGCTAGGATGACCTGCGGCAGCTCCCAAAAAGTCAGTAAACAAGTGTTCCAAAGGACATTTTCACTATCCTTTGTTTTGCAAAAGAAACAGTCCAAGCCTCAAATCAAGCACATTCTCTGTAAGAGAAGATGTAGCATGGGAAAAAATTACACCTATCATTCATTCATTCATTCATTCATTCACTCATCTTCTACCGCTTGTCCGTTTCCAGGTCAAGGGGGTTGTTGGAGCCAATCCCAGCTCACACTGGGAGGGGTCACCCTGGACAGGTCACCAGTCCATCACAGGGTCAACACACAGAGACAGACAGAGACTAACAACCACTCACACTCACACTCAGACCTACAGACAATGTAGAGTCACTAGTTAACCCAAACATGATGTCTTTGGACGGTGGCAGGAAAGTCCACGCAGAAAGGCCCCAGGCCAGGAACCAAAACCATGGCAGACAGTACAGGCCAGATGCCCACACAACATCTGTATTTGGAACACATGTCACGATTCACCACTCCTTTCTTACCACAGCTCAGGCTGCAGGACATGGAAGGGCACAGTAACAGCGGCCTCTCAGACAACCTTCGTTCAGTCTGGCTGCAAAACAACATAAAGATGAAGAAAAGCGAGAGGATGAATGTACGTGTGGTTAAATGATGCATCAAGCCAAAGATAAAATGTTGTTGTCAATGAGAAGAGAATATTTATACTGAATGACCATGGAACAAGTTTATCAACAGCTTCATTCAGAACAGTTCAATATTTCTTTCTGCACTCCTGTGAGGTCGTTGAAGAGAAATGCTTCATGTGCACTGAGTGAACTTTACACTTGATGAAAAAAAGTTTGAATCCGCTCAGCTGTCTTGTAAAAAAACCCACTGTATTATTGGTAGCTTCATTCACATCCTTTGTCATCCCTGTAGATGATGCAAAGAGGTTAAAAAGTGTGATAAACTGAGAGAGAGGGAGAAAGCTTCAGATTCAAAATTCCTCTCCAACACATATAGAGCCGCCATTGCAAAAAATAACAATAAAAAAATCTGAAAAAACTATTTGTCACAAAGTCAGATATATAATTTATCACAAGGAGAAATCAAAGGTATTTACACTACCATTGATTTCTTGGCTGATTATTTTCATTAGAGTAGTTTTAGCTCCAAGCCTCTTCACTAAGCAAGATGAGTTTATTTGTACTGCCCATTAGGAATTGAATTAAGGAATTTAGACAAAATATAAAAGACAGATTTAAATAGGATTTAAAAGAATAGGCTTAAAAAAGAGGAAAGACCTAATCCAGTTTTCTTTAGTTTAACTTGGTACAGAGGGAAACAGAAAAGTCTTCAGTTTTTGTGCACTTATTTCACTGATCCCTGATATCAGCTGACCTGGAGAATATTATTTTGGGCAAGACCTTGTGTGTAAGAACACTTGTTCAACTATTTCTCCACGTCATTATTTTCAGAATATCGGTATTTCTTTGCTTTCACCTTTGAGGGTCAGCAACATGTTTGGCAGAGTTATCTAAAAATTTCCTCAAATTGTTTCCAAAATATGCGAAAGTTATAAGGAGATGTCCTGATAAATATGTGATCTCCCATAGAAACACGCTGTCTAAACAAGGTCATCATGACCACTGCTTGCCAAGGCGCCCTTTCGTGAACCAAACATGGAGTGTTAAATTGTCTGCAGTACCTTCTCCCACAATAGCATTAATGCTGTTTCCAAGACATGACTGATTAAATTCAGCACTGAACTCACAACTACACTGCAGAGGACGCTGTCTTTCATGCCGCCACACTTAAATCTGCACCGGTCTGATTCAATGAACTGAACATGCAACAGAGGCATTTTGTGACTTGAAGGCTGCTCTTTCATCAGCACTAGTCTTGGGTTTGGCAGACTATAAGTTGCTTTTGTACCTGTGGCTGTGTGAGACGGATGACTTCATCTCTGGCATTCTGGTTCAGAAATGTGGTTTTCATTGCAGCCCTGCAGCTTTTTACCCTCCAGGGGATCCGAGCTTGTTTGAAAGCTGTCGCTGCTACAGCGGTTTAATTAAAAACTCAGCCCCCCTCCCGATAGTGTGGGGCCATGTGTTTGCTCTATGTTTTGTTTAGCATATTCTGAACAGCTGCTTGCTGGCTATCAAGTGACCACTCTGACCAGCTGTAATGTCTACTCCTCAGCATATACTTGTTTATAATATTGAATTAGATGATGAGTTGGGCCTGTAGGGTTGAGAAGCGCTGATTGATACTGTTGTCCTGGTGGGATTTGTGGAAAAGACAAATACCTAGTACCTTCCAGGTCACGCTGCCACCATTGAGACAGGTGTTATGGAAGCGCATGCTCTGCCTCCAGGGACATCTGCTCAACAAGCTGAATTGTATGCCCTGACACGAGCCTCCATTTTGGCTCGGGGCCGGAAACCTCTAAGAAATCAATGGTTAAATTCAGTTGGGGTGTGGTTTGTGGGTCCATCCTGATACTTGGTCAGTTTGTCCTTCAACATTCCTCTTGTTTGTTTTCCAGTTGCGCATGGGCCCACAAATTCAGCACAAAGGTGCATTCATGCGATCTAAACCCTGGGTCACTCCAGGGCAGGAAACAGCAAAGCTAGATAAAATATCAACACTATTTTTTTGAACTCCCAATCCAGGATAAGTACAAAATGCTTGGTGTCAGATTCAGTCATGTTCTGTGAGTTAGTTTCTGTTTTGACCCAGTTTTTATTTTGTTCATCACTTCCTGTTTTATTTTGAAAGTCTTGTCTCCCCTCAGTGTTATTACTGATTACTTCCTGTCTTTGTTCTGTTTCCTACCTCACCTGTTGATTACCTTCCCTGCCCTAATGTGTTTAACCTGTGTTTTCTTTAGTTCAGTGTGTATTTAAGTCTTGTTTTCTGTCAGATCCTTTGTCCCTTGTTTTCCTTTGTTAGCCTGTCTACTAGCCTGCTCGCGTTTACTCTGTTTGCCTTTTTGTCTTGGATGTTCCTGCCTGCCCCCTGCCTGTTTTGGTTGCCTGTACATTCCTTACGTTCCATGTATGGCCACCTGCTTCCATCTGATTAAAGACCCTGCTTTTCTGGACTCGCTTGCTTGCCTTGCTTCCCTTTTTGCTCCCGAATTTGGGTCCTCACCCCAGCACCCCGCTATACAATCGTGACAGTTTTTGTGATTGATTGACAGATTGGAAGTGAGTTTTTAACAAACTCAGAGTTAAGGACAGTTAGAAAGAACAAATGCGCAATCAAGGAAAATCTAACAAAAACTATGTGAGATGTGAAAGGATGCTGAACAAAAGAACAACCATAAAGGAAAGCCAAAGTCACCCAGACCATGAAGTGTCAAAATAACCCAAACAAGAGAGACAAAAACATGTACAGTGAAAACTTACCAAATAGACAGCGAGACTTTATGCAACTGTCATTCTGCAAGTAATGTTGCCTTCATCCTTGAGGACAGCTGTCACAGTGTGCATATTTTTGATAAATGAACCAGAGTTCATGAGTCCAGAGGTCATCCTCTTAACAGTAAGAGCTAAACAACCAGTGAATCATAATGGGATCCACATTGATTTGTCAATCATTTCCTTTTGCAAGCTGATTGTTCACTTTATAAATTATGCACATTGACATCCTTTGATTCTCTTAACTGACTATATTGTAATAAATAATATCAGTTCATTGGTGTACTAGATATTCTTTCATTCATCAGTCTTCTACTGCTCATCCGTTTCCGGGTCACGGGGGGTGCTGGAGCCAATCCCAGCTCACACTTGGTGAGGGCGGGGTCCACCCTGGACAGGACGCCAATCCATCACAGGGCTAACAAACAGAGACAGAAAGAGACCAACGACCATTCACACTCGCACTCACACTCAGACCTACGGATGCACAGAAAGGCCCCAGGCCTGGGAACTGAACCCACAACCCTCCACTATGCTGCCACAAGATGTTGTAGTTAATAAATGTTTTGCATCTTCTGCACATTATAACTTCCATATATGTATTTAAAGGTTTGTCTTGTCGTGATAACCACTTGGTGAGGTTCTTTTTTTGCCAGCCACCAGGAATATATTCAATGGATATTTATCTCTTTACAACCATTCTGGTTATCTTTATATTCAAAATACAGTATGCAGTCTTGGTTTCCAGAGGTATTTCATATTCAGTCTTCCAAGGTGTCCTTTTTCCAAAAGTCTGTGATGACCGGTCAGTCCCAAAAAGTTTCCACAGCTTCTTCGGCAAACTGGAGTGTAATGATATATGTCTTCAGCTTCTTCCAACCAAATTCCCCCCATTTCTTGTGAACCAGTACATTGCCATTGGTACTTCTTATAGTTCGTAAAGGGATTTTGGATTGTTGTATTTACAATTTCAGTTCATTTTACTTAAAATAATTAATCCCAATCAACTGAGATATTTGCCCACAACTATAAGTCTGTGGATGCTGTTCAGCTTGGTTTTCTTTCATTTATCTTTTGAAGTCAGCTAATGAATGATTAATGAAATGTTTGGCATTAGCAAAATCGTGCTTTAAACTGTGTATTTACCCATTCAGTTGCTGTGAGTTGTGTTAATGTGATATTAAATGCTGCATTTTGGTGCTTTTAGGCCTTCTTAGGGGAAAGGATTGTCCTTTTTTCTCTCATCATGTAGTTTAAACCTATTCTTATAATCAAGACCAGTTTCACATCCACCCATTCATCCATCCAACCATTATCTATGCCACTTGTATTTGTGCAGACATGAGCACTAAAACCTTGCTTTGTGGGAAACGGAGTGGTCATGTACCTTCTCTTGTGTGGAGTCTGTTTCTTGGAGGCAAAACAAGTACATTCATACATTCAAGTTCATTCACAGACTGACCAGCGGTATTTTGTTCATCACTTGCATTGATCATATGATATAGTCCAAGAAATATGCACTCACTCTTAATGGTTGTTCAGTATTGTACTGTAGATTGTTCTCTGAAGTGTATCCCACACAGTGCAGTGCACGGTGTAGAAAATTAGTTCTGTTGTAACATCATCTGAACTTCATGGAAAAGTCTTACAATAGCCCAGCCTCTTCAAATGTCACCCTTTGAGTGAAACGAAAGCTGAGTTTGCACAAACAGTAGAAGCTGAAAAAATTGAGGCAGATAGACCGAGGTGGCACGTGAGTTGGAGGGATAGGGGAGGATGCACAAACATAAAACAGCATAAAAATGAAAGACCCGCGCTGGAATCCAATTTAGAGCTCCAATCAGATAAATACTATGGGAGAGACAGGCAGAGCTGAGGTAGAACAGCGTGTCTGATGAGATTCTGTGAGCACACATCAGCACCCATCTCGCCCTGCGTCACGGATAGGATAGAGATTGCATGCTTTGCTGTGAAAATCTCTGAATGGTGGCAAATCTGACATAGTTATTTAATATAGAAGGTCCATTTATATAAATCAGGGATGGGATAATCCACCGTCATAGAAGGAATACAGCAGAATTTTTTTCTTTTGAAAGACAAAAGCTTACAGGTGGTAGCCTTTTTTGCATGTGGTTTTTGTAGCACTATCATTGTACCTTCAAAAGAATAGTTGTGCGATGTACATCAACCTAAGTCCATCCATCCATTCGTTATTAATAACGTTAAACCCTGCAGGACCATGGGAGGACAGGAGGCAATCTCAGTTGACTCTGGATTAAGACAGGGTACATCCTGAAGATGTTACCAGTCAATCACAGGGTTCACAGAGAGAGAACTAATATTTACCACTTCATCTAACATGCATGTATTTGGACTGTCTGAGGAAGCCTAGGACCCCATGGGAGCCCAAGCAGACACAGATAACAAAAATAACACCAATCTTCAGTGAAAAAGCTTTCTCTGATCTTTCCCAGATGTCTAAAACCAACCATACGGAAATATGTCTTCATTTATCAGAACCACAATCTTTCCTTTTAACCTGGCAGATAGACACAGATACATCAGAAAGTAAGAATTTTTAAAATGCATTGGCAGTGGAAGAAGGAAAAACTCAGTGAGTCCAAAACCTTCAGTAAGGTTAAGCTCAGCAACATGGCCATAATTCCTCACTGGCTTTACCACCAACTGATGTGTGTTTGATGGAGTCAATCCATAAGCACTGCAATTTAACATGGAGCTCAGGTCTCTGTGGTGGTGGTCACAGCAACATCCAGGTTCCCCAAATCCATTTGCTGTCTAACTGTACATTAACTATACCTTTTGTTCAGAAATGGTCCAAATATAAATGCACTTTCCAGCATAAAATCTATCCCACCTGTGCCTCTATTTTTGAGTGTGCACTTATTTTAATGTGTATCCTGTGTATACATGAGCACTAAAACCTTGCTCTGTCTGACTCTCTCTGACATTTGAGTAGTCAATTTTTTTGGACGCATATATAGCAATTTATGGCAGAGCAGATATGCTGCCTCTGTAATTTGAAGTATTTTTAAATGTCCAAATACTTCATTATTATTATTATTTTAATCTTGATTCTCATTTATCTTATTATTGCCACAGGCAAGATTTTCTTATACAGTAAAACTTTCTGAATGATTTAAAAATCTGATTGAGCTTGAATCAGAATGTGTCTTGTAACCATGCCCCAACCTCAGAAAGCATCTCTTGTTAATGTTCTTGTGAGTGTCTTTCAATTCTCCTGAAGCTAGATCATATTTCATGTTTTTATTGAAAAGAGTGCACATTTGAGTTCATAATCGCCTCTGCATTACGCCAGGGGCCCATTTGTCTTTTGCTTCTCTGATTTATGTTGCACTAATCTCTGCTCATGGATTTGGATAGAGTGTGAATGTGGCCGGTGTCCGACCTGGATATCTGAAAGCATTATAAATTACTACAGGGAGTCTCAGGCTTTGAGACATTGTAAGGGTGGGGCAGTGCTTTGAGAATGCATCTACTGTATTGTTAATACATCATCAGCCTTGAGGGCCACCTCAGGGGCCAAGTTCGGGGTTGCAGTTATCTTTAAGCTTCAACTGACACAGTATGTTAAATTTCAATTGTGGCGTCTTAAGTTTGCTACTTTCTGTACATCGTAGACATATGGAAATGATGTGCAAGTTCTCGAGGCCTGTCCATCCTGGTCTGGAGTGGCCTGTCTCTGCTCTGCTGTGGTTGTTTTCCTGGGTGGAATTTGCACATCAGGCAGAACACTCCAGCTGTGATGAAAGGAAACTGATTCATAATTCATGTGGTTGTAAATGTGGGTGCAACGGGCTAATGGGGAATGTGCTGTTATGTAATGAGACACAGCATAATGAAATGTAGGAATATTGGCTTGACCCATGTGATAGGAACTGGGGTTTTTAATGACTTTGGCAGTTATGGCTATACATGTTATATTAATTTCATTTCCCAAAGACAGCTGCCTCTTTGCTCAAGGTGAGGTGCTCATCTAGAGTATATATGTATGTATATATATATATATATCCGACTAGCGGCTTGAAAAGAAATGAACAAACTTATAAGCAAAACAGCTTAAATTAATCTCGAAATACTCTTACCTTACAGTCTCATCTCATCTCTGTCACTGTCAACAACAGAAATAATTGACATGGATCTTTCTTTTGAAGGTACACTTAAGACCCTGGTAGAACACAGGTCAGACGTTCTTAGAAAATAAATAATTAAATCCAGGAGATAAAAGAAAGGTAGAAGGACAGACTAAAGAGAGACAGGGAAGGATAAACAGAGGAAGAGATATAGAAAGAGACAGTGATAGCATGCTAAGGAAGTGCGATTCCTTTGTTCTCATGCCACACACAGGAAAAGGCCACATCAATGATGTCAGCTGTTTCCAGCGAATAGCATAAAAGGGAGCTCGGCAAGGAGAGGGAGAAAGTGAAAGCAATCCATTTGAAATTCTGGGGGAGACTCAGTCCTCCCTGTCACTCGTCCATCCTTCCCCAGAAACAAAGAGCATTATGCATGAAGCCCAGAAGGTCTCTGAGCACACACCATGCTGTCGCCCAGCTTCACCATACAAAGTCACTCCAACAGCATTTCTCTAAGAATTCACAGTGCTGCATAACACAATGAGATATGTTCAAATCAATGAGAGGTTAAGAGGTGATAATTCTTACAGCTTTCAGCCTTGACCACGTCCTTACTGTCCCTTGAAGAGTGACTAACAGCCAGTCACCTTTCAGATATGAAATCCGTTCCCCGTGGATGGAGATTGAATAAAAATGGCAAACCAGAGTTATAAAAGATATTCAAATGCATTGTGTCCTGTTCTTTAGAAATCTCAAAGTGCTGTCTTGGATTTTCCAGATTTTTTGTGGATTTTCTCTTGGGTAGAAGAGCAAAACTTTTCTATTCTGCCTTAAAGTTTACTGAGGGGATGCAAGATAGGGATGTGGCAACCGCCCAAACACTGTGCAGGTGTGTTTTGCAGATAAAGTTAGGGTAAAATACACTGTAGGGAGGGAAAGTAAAGGAGAAGATAAAACCTGACTCAGATCATACACAGAATGAGTTATGTGATGGCACGTCCCGATAAAGACCTGGTGAGACAGAGCCACATTCACCTTCCTATGCATTTTTTATCACGCAACTGCTGACACAAATCATGACATGACAAGCATTTTATATTAAAAAAAACAGTCAAAGAGCTTAGCTTTCACCTGCTTGAAGACACACATGTTGCTGGTGACAGTTTTCAAATCTTTGAGGGACATATTTCTTCTCCTTTTCCTCTCCTCATCTGCATGACTCAAGATTTCTTGTCATAATCTCTTTACTCTCTTCTTAAAGAGATGGACAGGCTGACTTGTTGTACATAGTCTAGATATTAAGTTTCATTCATAAATACTTTTAAGCTTATTGAGTTGCAACTGATGACTTTACAACTAAGGATGAGTCAAATATCAATCAGTGTCAGTGTCTCCTGACTCCCTAATCCTTGAATGTCTTTCAAAGATTTTTTTTTTTTTTAATTCTTACCACACAGGAACTTAAGGATTTGTTAAGGTTATAGTTGTAGCATTAAATAGCATTCAATTCTAGCAGCAATTCTGCCCTATATATATATATATATATATATATATATATATATATATATATATATATATACATAATTCTCCTGTTTTAAGAAGATACCTGTTCACCAAACACGAATTGGTGATTTAAATTAGATCTCCAGAAGAGGTATGCTCATTTGCAAATTTGCATGCAAATTTCATAATAATGCATTGGCCAGTTCATTTTGGGGGAAAATTTTAAGTATGAATGACCAAGACCTAAAAAGTTTGCACACTCATTTCATAGGCAGATTCCTTACATTGTTTTCAAGTTTGTGGGAAGATGCTGTTACTGTGTTCACACTTTTTTCCTCCTACATTCCAGATGTGCAGGTCAGGAAAATTAATGAATCCTGATATTCTGTAGGCGGGAAGATGACAATATATATATATATATATATATTTTTTTTTTATTTTTTTTTTTTTTTTTGTCTGTATTACTCCCATCACATACTATAATCAATCATGTAGAGTATGCAAATGCTATGCAGTGTTTTCTTAACTCACTCTACACTACAAATAACACTGACATGTTATCTCTGATAAAAATGCATCTTCTGCGCATTTTGCATCCAGGTATTGTAAAAAAAACAAAACAAAGAACAACATTTCTCTTCATAAAAGTGCTGCAGAGAAAAATGCTGTGTGATGACTGAGCTTTCTAAGGGGCTGAAACACATGTGCCACTTAGAATTCAGCTGTGTCACAGCCCAGACCAGGCCAGTACAGACAAATATTGGTTTTGTGTCGAAAAGCTACTTGAAAGTTGGATGTGATAATCTTCCTGCTAATGGCCAGGCAAAGGCCTCCTTATTATTCTGGCCCCAGCCTCTCTCTGCTGAGGGTGTCTCCACAAGGTTAATTAGTGGAGGGTCCCCTGAGGTTCCCCACACGATATAGGCTCAGGATAGTGGAGGTGCTTCTACACAAACAAGGTTAATGGAGCCTCAGATAACTCCCTCCTTCTCTTTGCCTCATCCTCATGCACCCACGTGGAGGGTGCTACTCTGCCTCAGTTATTCATCAGCCTTTAAGGTGGAAGGGCCGGCTGCCTTGGGAATTAGAACTGTAGGTATTAGCTATTGAAATGACATTCACATCTGCTTGCGGTCATTGCATTATTTAAGTAATACTTCAGTTAGCAATGGGAAATGGCAGTATGGTAAACAAGCAGCTGTTATTTCCAGCTATATTATGTGATGAAAACCAAGATGCTTAATCATCGTGTGCCAGTGTGCAGAAACAGCAACAACAGAAAACATTCTTGCTACTAAAAAATGCATTTGGGTATCATTTCGCCCCGGAAACCCATTTTCGGAACTATCATCCATCAATGATCTTGGAGTGTAGCAGCTTTTCTGATGGAGGCAATAATGTCCTGTTGAGCTAATCTCAAGCCCATGGGTGCATCTGTCATCATTCCCCAAGAGACAGCAAGGCAGAAACATGAGGCTTAAATCAAAGAAATAACACACACTGAGAACAGGGCCTTTGGAAGGTCACAGTGCCACAAATGATTTTACATCAAAAGTCGCACTCTGAATCATACCCTTGAATAAAGTGTCTCTACAAGCCACTGCTGAGATGCATGGCCGAGGCATTCACACCTGTCTTTCCACCGTTTCTGCCCCACCCTCCTTCCTCCTCCTCCCACCTCCCTGACCTCCATCAGGAACGACATGATTTATCACACCAATATCCCCTTCAGCACCCGCCTGATTGCTTTGATTTCTCTATTGACATTTCCCACTTACCCACCTGCATGCATTTTTCATGCTTGTCCTGGGATATGAGTGTGCATCCCGAGATGATAGTCATGATATCTGTCTTTCTGTGCCTGGAGCTTGATGTGTTACAACCATGTTTACTTTAGATGTTGTCCATTGGCCAAGAGCCTGAGTAATACAGCTCTGTCTATCTCGGCAGGTTGTCTTGTCTTATGAAGATAGCACCTTCAGAGAGGAGGGGATGAGGGATGTCCTGCTGCTTCTTAGAGGTCACAGACGAGAAGGGTGATGATATGCTGGAGGTTTCTCAGGGGAATGAAAGGCAGGAGAAGAGCAGCTAAAAGTTTTAAAGGATGACCCAGTCCCCCTTTGGCAATGAAGGGAGCACAGCGTGCAATGAGAGCCTTGTGAAAGAATCTGGCTCCTCTTACTCTCTTATATGCAAATCTAAGCACTTTCCCTGCCTCTGCTGGCCTTGCCACTGTGTTTATGAGTGTTTGTCTGTGTGTGGGGGGTTGCACATGTTTGTGAGTTAAGCAGGTGCGGTGTTTGGTTTTGTTTGGGTTATGAATTCTGTCCTCCCCAATGCACTGAGCCATGCTGTGTGATACTGAAATTCGAAATAAAACAGGGCAATCTATTGAAGCCAGCTTTTCAGATGTCCCCTCTCTATGCTGGTGGGGTTTGTCTGCATTAGTCTTCCAATATGGGAATACAAAAAAGCCCCCTTCCCTCTGCAGTCCTAAAAAAGCTCTTCAAAACATATGCTTCTCCATTGTATAGATATATATAGATATAGTTCTGACAGGCCCTCCAATTTTCATCCACACATCTTTCAACATGAATACATGATTAACAGATCAATCACTTCTATGAGAGCTTCTCTCATCTGATATCATAATATAATCTCTCTGCTGCTTTGATCCAAGCTGGTTATTTCCATCCAGGGAACTGCTGCAAAATCAGCTAGAACATCACACCCAACATTTCACAAGCTCTGTTTGATGCTCCTGTCTCAGAGCATGGAGACCCAGTGACTATGTTATTCCACAGCACATTAATGGATGGGCCTCCAGCTGAGTGTGGCTGACAGACATCTGGGGTAGAGAGATAGCTAAGATGTGGCAGCTCCTGTCGCTGTATTGATTCACTCTCTAGCGCTGACATTCAGAGTAGACGCAGACACGAGCCAGGTTTTAACAATCTTATGTTCTTGGACTGTTAGGGGTTTTAAGGGGGAAAAGTGAATGTTATTGTGGGTGATGTGGAGGTATGGCAGTCCACGGAGAAAGTCAGCCCTGCTTAAATTCTGGAGTGAAAAATGTTTACTGTGTCATACTCTGTCCAAACTCTTTCGGAGTCAATGGAAGGATGAAAGAGTGGGCTCTACTCATACATATGCACAGCCATGAAATTGTGAACTCCAAGGGTGAGCACAAAAAATGATGACTAATTATCTTTGCCGTCTGTCATCTCAAAAGATGTGCTGAGCTAAGGGTGGCAATGACCATCCCCCTTCTGCCCATCTTTCACTTTCTTTCTTTGTCCCCTCTGTCACTCAGGTTTTTTGTAGTGCTTTCTTGTCTGTTTTATTTTTCCTGCCACGCAGTCTGCTTGCTGTCTCTCTGACTAAGCTGCTAGATTCCTTGCTTGTTGACTCAGCAGTTAAGTGCATTAATTCCCCATCTTTTTCACTCATTTAGTATTCTGTCGGATAAAAAACAAAACTATGGCTCTGGCTAGCTAATACCACATAAATCTTTATGTAAACATATAGTAAAATGGAGTACAAAAATTGAGCTTTGAGTAAGATCACAACACTGTTACAAAGCTGAAAAGCTACTTTCAAAACTTGTATGCACTGATGTGTCCTTATTCTTGTATGCATTATCTGCACTTCTGAGCCCAATGAATCATATACATATATTCACAGAGGTCAAACCTTGTAAGCTGGTGCTTGGACATGTCTGCTTTTCTTAAAGTCTGACAGGCGCAATGGGAGTGCAGGATGAATAAAAAGAAATGGCCCTATCTGCATTCAGTCAGAGAAAGGGTCATTAAAGCATCCGGACTCCAGTGCGAGTGTGAGATAGACGGACAGATGAAGAAGGAAAATCTTTTTGAATGCTAGTGGATTCTTCTTTCTCTTTCTGGTGATCCGCTATGTGATGCTATCCAGCCAGTCACCTTAATGAGATGGACAGAGCCTGGCTGTAATTGTCTCACTGACTTTTGAAGAGCACCCTGCAGTCAGGAATACTGTGCAGAATTCTTTTTGAACATACAACTGGGAAATGTGGCTAACAGACAGGCCAGACAGAGGCAAACACACAGAGAGGAGGAAGAAAATAGAGTAGAAACAAAGAGACAGCGGGAGAACGAGAGACGGCAAGCACAAAATGAAAGTAGCGCAGTGAATGAAAGCAGAGAAAGAGGGAGACACCTGAGACTGAGGTGAAAAAGAGAGAGCAGTGGCATATAAACAGAGGTCAAAAAATGTGCTCCAAACTCGGGGGAGGTTTAGTATGTCAGCTCCTAGCTGCGAGCCCTGTGGCTTGTTGGGCAAGCACCCTGCTGCTACTGAAGTGGGAGGGAGGGTTCATAGCTGACCACACAACCTGTTGAGAGCTGTGCCTCTCTGACAGTTTGCAGCTCACTGAGGGGAAACTGACGATAGATTATTGAGGCAAGCCACAAATTACTCACACTGCCTCTACATTTGCTCAGATTCCTCGGGGAAAGAGGAGCGGAGGGATAAAAATAGCTGCAACTGGAAAAATGATCAGCAAGAACAATGAAAATGGGCAGATTCTGACTCATCACACATGATTGGTGATTTATATTAAACAGCAGGTGTATATGCTACATATGTGACAATTCATTGATGCCTACGATTGCTTCTAACTTATATTTTAAGTGTCAACACTGAATTACTCTCCTAAGTTATACAGGAATACACTTACAAAGGGTGTGAGGCAATGCATTTGTGGCATCATATACATTTAGCTTTATTCATGTCAGCTACAAGAAAACATACAATGAGAAGAAATGCAACATGTGAAATCTAAGTTTAAGTTTCATTAAAAAACTGTGAAAAAACAAATGTATGATGACTTGATACCTTAGAAATGTTTCTGATGTAAGTCCAGTGTTTAGGGTTGGTTTTTGGTCTATGATTTGCACTTTTTTCCTTTTTTAATCAAAAATTAAAGCAAGACTATAACAAGATCTAAATAACCTTGTTATGTGTTATGCATTGTTTCCAACACTCTTTTCGGACACACTAATTCTAAAAGAGTTCACCAATGCAGGTCATACTGAGGGTTTGGATGAGATGAGATATAAGAAATATTACTTTCAACTTCCATTGAAGTAAAAGTATAAAGTTTTTAACAAATTTAACATTTAAGTTTTGCTTACTAGAAAAATAAGCACTACTTGCTTTGTATTCTGGGAGAGTGACGACACTATTGTGATCACACTGCAGAATAAAAACTGTTTTTGTTCTGCGAGACAGGACAACATCCTAAATGAGAAAAGTTGAATTGCATTAGTAAGGGTCATTGATATTCTGACAGTTCTGTCTGAATATCAATTCCTTTGAGAGGAGAAAAATGTCCCTGGTGAGACAAAGAAAAAAGGAAACTAGAGCTTGAAAATGTTTGAGTGAATCATCTATTAGTCATTCTGTGTGGCTTTGGCTCCTTGTGAATTTTTAAACTTAAGATGAGCATTGCCACTCTGCAGTGACACAAAGGGAAGAGACCATGCATTTTATGTATTTGACAGGATTTGTTGACATGCTGAAGTATCATGCCAGTGCAGCACTTTTCACTTCATTTGTGTTCTTACAGTGGTTATGTTAAAAAAGCCAGCTACCAAAGAGTATTTTACTGTGTGGAATATGGATCACTGACTGTCAAAAGCTCTCACCCAGAAGAAAGGGGTTAAAAGCAAAAATATCAAATAAACATGAGGAAATTTCCACCCTAGTTGATATTAAAGTCCTTCAAATTTGCACTTTTTGAAAAAGTGTTTGCAGCTTTTACATAAAAGTATTTGACCCTAGCAGAGGAGCGGTCTCTAGATTGTAGTTGTTGATCACCATCCCCTCCTCTCTGTCTTGTCCTCCCCAGGTTGCTGACACTGATGGTTTCTAAGTGAGTATCTCATCCCTCGCTCTCTGCCTTTGTCATAATCACTGCTCTTTATGATCGGTTTGCCCTCTCTGCCCTTTCAAGATGCGGCGTGTAATGAGGGCTCTGGAGGAATGTGTGAGTGGGCTATTTAGCTATTCAGACAAGAGCAGCTCACACATCCCACGCTCTCTAACGCGACTCCCTACCAATACCACTCAGCTGAGCACAGCAATTGTTTGTCCTGCTTCAAAGGTCACATAGTGGATCAGCTCATACAATTACAATATACATTGCGCCTTTCAGTGCATAATCATTCATGTAAATCACATGTTTAAAAGGACCAATTTAAGTCTTTGATTGAAATCCATTCCTACAAATATGTATTGTAATAACTTGAGAAACTAATACAAAAAGCTGCATTTTGTGACTGTTTACAAAATTCTGACCCATGCTTGTTTCAAACCATAACTGCAGCATGCACATCATCAACATTTTACACTGTAAATTATTCATAAATTACTCATAGCCTTGCAGTGTACCCCCAGTTTCAGACAGAAATATTTTCTATGGACTGAGTGACTTTAGTTTTTAAATTACTGCGATAATTTTTTTGTGAAATGTATACATCCATAAATATGAATGTATGCCTGACACATGCTGGTTTTGACTGACTTTTCATTCGTCTTCTACCACTTATCCATTTCCTTCCTGGTTGCGGGGGGAACTAGAGCCAATCCCAGATCAAACTGGGTGAGGGGGGGGGGTCACACTGGACAGGCCATCACAGGGCCAACACACAGAGACAGACAGAGACCAACAACCACTCACACTCACACTCAGACAATTTAGTTTAACAAATTAACCGAAACATGCATGGAAGGAAGCCCAGGTGGGCATGGGGAGGACATGCAAACTCCACACAGAAAGGTCCCAGGCTGGGAATCAAACACATGAGCTTCTTGTTGTGAGGTAACAGCATACTCATACTAACCAGCTATAATAAACGGTTTGCTCTGGTAAATTCCAAATTGCACATAATGAACCCAATCCAAGCCATATATGCTGTAAATGTAATATAAAATCCAGTTTAATTTGTGGTGTTTCATAGTTCCTTTTGATCAAAGCTCAGAATCGTTTTAACCACCCAGCCTTCTATTTTCATCCATCAACATAGTTAAATAAAACTAAGGAGTTAAACTAGCGATACTCTTTGACTTTTGAAAAGGATGAAAAGGTTGTTGTTTCTGGAGAACACAAACGCCGAAATGTAAACTCTATCTGTTAAATCAACAGCTTAGATGAAGTTTCTGTTATTTGAAGTCAACCCATAGATTGACTCTTCGCTTCTTAGGCGAAGAGGCGTGGCTCTTCCTGAAGCCTCGCACGCGCCCGCCGACCTGACCTATGAGCAGCCCCGCGGTGTACGCGCACATGCCCACGACGTCATCACTCTTCGGTTTCAACATGGCGGCATCCATGGCATCCCAGGCTGCAGCGAGAGGACTGAGGACGGCCACTTCAAAACATATTCTCCTCGACAAACTCAAGGTACCCGTGCAGGACACACCGCCCACACTGCTGTCGCCTCCCGTCTCGGCTCGTCCCTGCTGTCCGTATCCGCTGTCTTCGTCCCGGGGAGCCGCTGCTCTGGCTACCATGTTAGCATATTAGCATGTGTGAACGTAGTGGCTTGTTAGGACACAGTTTAAGAGGGTGACTGTCCTCTGCTGATGTACCGCCCCTTTCTACCTTCTAACCTCGTAACCTACAGACCTGTTATACGTGTAGCCACCGAGTAAGTAACTGCCTTTTAAAAATTACAGCTATCTAACAGCAGCTTTCATGAGCAAAACTTCACGAGTCACTAATGATGTCCTGTCTGATTGCTTCAAAGTGCTAACTGCAGCAACTTTACTTGACTTTGATTAAAAAAGTGTAGAGGCTAATGATTTAAAATAAGTTTTTAAATCGTCTTTATGCAGAGGGTCTACATGCTGTAGAGGAGGTTCATTATTAACAGCACAGATAGTACTATATGCTTAACATGTACTTTTAAAACCAGCTCAGGTTAGATATACTCTGCCTGAAGTTTCTGACTACAGCAACCTTGCAGATAAGGCTACTGTGAAAAGGTTAAGTCTTGTACTTTGAGCCTCCATCTGTTTGTGAGTTTCAAACGACAGTTGGCAGCGTGCATCCCATTTGCTTTCTGTGTACGCAACGACAAATTATTTCAGATGCATTGTTATTTGTTACAAAAATAAAGCATTAGACCTAATGATTACAAACAAATTGCTGCCAAAGGCACAGAGAATGAACCAGAAATAAATCCCCCCACTTTGTGCTGACTGACAAACCAATTCACTTGTGAGAGAAAAAAGGAGTTGTGTTATTGTAATTTAATTTCAAAGCTTCAGGACAAGCATAGACAGATCGATAGATAAATAAATCAGTGTGTTCTTCTGCAAGCTGCGCCTCAGTTTGATATTCTCCTTCTCAGTCGGGAGCAGTGATTCATGATAACACGACTAGAGCCATCCTGACAGAAACGACAGTGCAGAAACCTGTTGACCTGATGAACATTGGTCCTGTTCAGAAGGCACACTGTGTTTGCTGTGTTCTAACAGTATTAAGACTTCTATAATTTCATGTCAAAGTTACTTTTCTTTTCGGGCCCTTACCCTACTTACAACACTGTTTGACATCCATACGGTGTTAATCAATGTTGTAATAAACATTGAACAATGTGTGATATTTCAGGCAGCCAATACCGGTCAATGAAAAAATGATCACCCTAGGATTTTGCTGATTAAAAAGTTTTATGAATACAGTGAACATTGTAATTTGGTAGCAGTGCATTAATTAATCTAGCAACAATGTTTTTTCTACTAATCAACTCAGTTTTAAACATAATCTAAAATAATGATAAATGTGAGTTGCCATCTCAGCATTTGCAAAGGACAAAGGTTATCGGTAAAATTGATTGGTAAACCTTTGTTATTGATTAAGGTTATTCATACTGATTGCTTTGGAGAAGGAACAGCATGTTTGGCATAGCTTGTTGCACAACGATCAGTGGCATAAATATTATTTTAATGTCCATCCAAATTAATCAATTTAGATAAATATGGTAAGGAGACGTAGCTGAGGCAGTAGTCTTTGAATATGAACTTTCACTGATTCAACCATGCAACAAAGACAGTTTTCCCTCAAACACTTATAAAGTGTCTTGTTGGAGAATGAATTAGTATCCTAGGAAACACTTTTCAGAGAGTATATGACAGGGAAACCTGCACTGAAGGCAAAGGATGACTCAATTAGGTTGCTGAGAAGTATTGTTGGGTACTTAGGCATGCTACTATTAACACACACACACACACAAATAAGATTGATATTATTTGTTATTGATGTAAGTTAACACAATGTATGTAAAACTTGGCATATATAAAATTTGCCAAAAAAGCTTTAGCTCGTACAAGCTGCAGTGAACCAACATCAGGATTCATCATTAATTAAATGATCACATTTAAACCCAGATAATACATGAAATCTTAAGTACAATATAATGCATGATAACACTTATCTTTAATGTTAAATTTGATATTATTATTATTATTATTGTTTAATTTTCACTCATTCAATATCAAAATTTTGCTATAGCACATGTAGTGATGTGCCATTACAACTTTAATCGTACTGTACCCACTTCCCCTTCGTTTTTCTTTCTTCATCTCTCTCTGGCCTTTAGAAGAGAGCAATGATCAGTGATTCTCTCAGTTCTTTGTCACAGTATCAGATCCTGAACTGACTGACAACCAGGTATATCTACAACAGGATCAAATCAGCTTATACAGAATGTTAGCTAAACTAAGGAATTAAATTTGTGCTTAATTCTGAACAACAATGAAGAGGACATCACAATATTTAGATGGTTATGCTCTGAGATGCTGTTAAAAGGGGAGTAGGATGTTGTTGTTTTTTTTTTTTTTTGCTTTCTTTGGCCTCTCTCTCACTCTCCTCCTCTCTCATAAATCAAATCTTCAGAATTTTTGTCTGCGCAGTGAGATAATCCTCAGGCTGTTTTTCACTGTCCATGCACATTGGTGAATTTGTAAACATTTGTTAAATTTCTATTTTTTGTAAGGTGTTCCTGCTTAGTAATAATCTCGATGTGTTGTGGCCCAGCGTGGTTTGAAAGGAAACGCTGGGAAGAGAGGTGGCTCAATGAGACTCAGTCCTGAATATTTTACAGAGGGGGCTGGAGAGCCCTCTGCTTGCAACGACTTCTCTTGCTGGAACTTCAAACGACGGGCAGCTTCCCCATCTGTCTCAGCAAGAACACATTTACATTTCCTCCCCGCAAGGGATACTGGAGGACAAAGTTAGCTCTAACTGGATTTGAATATCGCTTCACCAAGGTTAATAGCCATTTCTGTAGCTGGTGAGGTGCTTAGGCTTTTTCAATAATTTAGAAGGGCTGCAGTCATTAGGTATTGTTGGCAGACTCTGAAATGCGGAACGCAATGAGTGAATGAACTCCTATCAGCTTAACTTCTGCTGTTGTTCCTGTGTAGATAATGAGGGAGGAGTGGGAGTCATGCTGGAAATTACTTGAGAAAACGATGGCAGTGATTGCTGACAGCTGTAATTCATTAAAAGTGCCATATGCTGAAGATTATCTTCAGTTGCCATACAAACTTATCAATCATTTATGGAATTAGATCATCAAGTTTATTGTAGGTGTCATTTGTATTTCATAACTGGGTTTGCTTGGAGCAATGTGAACATTTTTCCAAGTCATGTGGGCCTGATTTGCCCTAATGAATACACAAGACTGGGTCAGTCTGGTGAGGTGATCATTTGGTTTCTGTGTCATAACAATAGTTCTGTTACTATATGAGGAAACACACACTGTGGTGGTGAAACATTGCATTGAAGTTGCTTTGTGTAATATTTTTGTGACTAGAATCAGACAGTTCAGGCAAACGGCAACATCAGTGAAGTGTTTTAAAGCGTTAGGAGGTTAATGTAGTTGACACACTAATCCATGATTTGCAGCGCCTAGTAAATGCCTGTTGGCATGTTCAAAATGTACACTTGCATGGCTATATGACTGAACTTTGACATAGTTGTGTGTCCTTGTATTTCTGCCTTCTTATTCCTGTATTATCATCCCTTTAGATTTCACACCTTTGAATGTGACTGTGTACAACCTCTCTTATTAACTATGCTAATTACAGTAATCCCTATCTGTAGAGACACAACATCCAAGTTTTCTTTTCTTAAGCCTGTCTGCAGGAGATTAGACCTGCCCTGCCTAAAGACCTGCCAATGATGCAAATCTCACTGATCTAAATCCTGGAGCCATGCTCTACTGCTCCCGCCTCTCCCTCCACTGCTCTCTTCTATTCTTGGATCTTTAACAGACAGATGTCATTTATCTCTCCACATTTTAATGGTCTGAGCACGGCCTTGGCTTTTAAGAAGTATGGATATACAGAGCTACAAGTAGCTCACAGCTAATATGAAGAAATGGTGTTATGCATATGACTTTACATAATTCCCCCCCCCTTTTTTCTTTATAGTCAAACATGAATTTTGATATCATCAGTAAGCAGCCTGGAAATAATGGGATTTACAAAAAATATGCAAGTGTTTAAAAAAAAAAAAAAAAAACCTCTTTCGCTCAAAAAAAAAGTATTCACAAAGTTACACTGTAATAACCATTACAAAATGACAACAGAAGCAACTATTATGGTATGAAACAGTAAACTTACTGTGAGACACTCAGTATAGAATTTTACCTGATTTAGCAGGGTTTTCTTATCTACTCACGGCCCTGCTGCTAATATCTAATCAACCAAGTGTATCATATCAGACAAATAATACTATGTTTTTGAAAGTGACCTTAGGTATTATCCCTATTACGTCCTTTGGCACAACATACTACACAACACTTGTCTAATTACAAGACAGTCTCTATTTATGCCACACCATTCGTAGAAAAACAGTCTACAATTATTATGGTAGTGATTTTGATAGGCGCTCTTATGACTACTGCTCTCCCTGATTCAGCCAATGCTCATGGATGTGGACACCATAAAGTTCCCCTTTAAATCCTTCCTGGATGGTTAGCTAAATGGATGGAGAAAAGAGATGAACTCACAACCTGAATGGGAACAAATCAATTACGTAGAATTGGTGAACTGGCAATCTGTTAATTTCTTAAACATTTGATAATGCCCCTAGAGGAGCACTCTGCTTAATTAACTCTGTAGTCGTTTGTCGTCACTAATTTGGCGGTGTCATTTCAAAAGGCTTAGGGTCTAGCCATGACAAGTAATGAGGATTTTAACCTCAGCAGACAACTGGGGATACTGCTTCATAATATGAGATATTAAGTGCCTCTGGAAATTCCACTTGTCCCCTCACTATGGTGAGTGGGTTAGAACAAAGTGCGCAGCTTTGCACAGGCAAGGACGATTTTGTTTGCGCAAGAATGAAATGTTCCTTCTGTAGGACCCAAATCTGCAGATCTTTACACTGAAACTCTGTGGGAATACATGAGAAATGATGTGAAGTGGGGGAATTATAGGTAAATATTGAAAATTTCCCAGCTTTACTATAAGCTTTAATGTTCACAAGAAAGCTTGCTTTCACAAAAACATAGTTTGCCATCCAAAGGTTTGTTGCTTTAAGTGTAATCATTACAGTCCCTCCAGGATTTTGCGATGTCGCGATTGCAGCAGTCACCGCAAATCTGACCAATTGGGTTAGCCTGCCTATGCGTGACAACATGTATCAAAGAAAATTAGTCGCAAATAAGAAGTTTCATAACTGGTTGTCCCACCCCAAGTTAGAGTTACAACCTCTCACGGTCACTTCTGGCTCCCAAAAATAAATAAATAAATAAACAGGCACCAACAAAAACACATTGTGGTCTGTAGCGCAGCAACCAACAGTAAACAATTCTGCTATGTATTCTGCCATGCCCCACATGCTTTCTGATAGTAATGTCAGCACGTTAGTTTAACTGGCTACCGTGACTGGAGTCTTTTTTTTTTTTCCTCCCTCTTTCAAAGGTGGGACATTTTCTGTGACAGGTTGCCCCAATCAGAGACTGCCACTGAAAATTGAGGACGTCTGGTCACACTATATTTTGTCTGCGTCTCAAATGGTGTGTGTGTGTGTGTGTGTCTCTGTGTGTGTTTTTATGCATCGGAGTTAATGAGTGTAAGAGGGACAGTTAACAAATTATTAACGTGACAGTTGACTAAAGTTGGGGATGTCATTATGGAGTTTAATGTGCAGCCGATAAAAGTTAATTGCTGTCAACGTTAAAAAATGTTCTCTGCACTTGATTTTAATATGCAAATAAAGAATATTTTGTTAGAGTTGTTGAAATTCTGTGCTTTTGTGAGCTAAGGTTACAGAGAATACTTAAAATATTTATAACTAATTTCCAACATCACAATCTGATGCACTTTTATTTAATTTTTGTTTAATTTACTGGTAGAAATTCTCACAATTACAATTCTTAAAGGTTTAACTTGTTGGTAACAAGCCAAGTTAATAACAAATAACAAATAATTAATAACAAATTGCAAATTTTCAAGTTGTCATGGGCAGATGGACGGACCACTAGATGCAGTGGCAGACTGACATTGCTTTCTGCAGAACCATGTTGCTGGTGTGGTTAAAAACAGTCTGAATCGTCTTCACTTTGACTGTGGGAAAAAATACTGTCATCGTTTAACATGTTTACATTAAGACCTGTTTAGATTTTTCTCATTTGTGGTATTTTTCTTAAAAAAAAAAAAAAAAAAAAGACTCCACCACAACAGGTCACCTCAAATTTTGAGAGGCAAGAATGTGATAGTTAGAGTCCTCAAAATCATCTCAAAAGCCCATTTGAACCACCCCTGACTAGAAACGTTTCATGCCGCATCAATACAGATATCTGAAAAATTCAGAATGCAATATTTTTGTGTATACTCCATGAATTCATCGTGGATTGAAATTTCTCTCTCTCACCTTCTAAAGTAATAGCTTTAGGTTAGAATGTGTCTTCTTTTTATGGTCTAGTCTGAGCGTGTTACTTTTTTATTTACTTTTGAAAGGGGGTGATTATAACGTGTCTTGTTCAGGTGTCCAATGAGGCAGTGATTTGGCTTGCGTTGCAACACTTAGTTTTCTTGTGTCTTCTACGTGGTCTGCCAGTCATTCTAATGTGTCTGCTGCTCTGCCTGCATTAAAATTGTAACAACCTGTTCAAACTTTAAAAATTGGTGCCTATGGATGCAGTGCATACGAAAAGTTGAATCAAATTAACTTGGATTAATATCTACAGCAATTTTATGTCAGCAGATTAATCAAATGATAATTTCAGTTTTACATATAGCTGTTTGCTTTATTGTATCTAGTCCCCATTTTTACAATGCATAGTATAGGTGAAATGACCATAATTATCACTTCATAAGTATAATTTTATAGTCCATACAGTTCACTATCATGGTACAAATAATCAAAGTAGTCTTTGCAGGTAACTATTTCTCATCTACTGTGTAATGATAAATAATTATAATTGAAAATAACCTAAGCACCACATCAGCATGTATGAATTTTGGCCGTGGCTGGGTTCTTAGAGCCACACTCCTGATGTGCTTAGATAAATAGCCTGGGTTAAGAGATAATGTTTCCTTAGTGTTACTACTGCCAGGGAAGAATCACATCTTCACTCACTATTCTCTGGATCCTGTCTGGTATCACTGCCATTCAAGAAACAAATGTGTTTTTTAACCTGTGATGTCAACCCTTTGAATTTTTGAGTGACAGATTGACGAGGGGCGCAGCATCGACTGGCTGCTGTTTATGGGGCTGATCAAAGGCGATTGCCTGCTTTGT
The DNA here is from genome assembly GCF_900963305.1 of Echeneis naucrates. Lineage (NCBI taxonomy): Eukaryota > Metazoa > Chordata > Actinopteri > Carangiformes > Echeneidae > Echeneis > Echeneis naucrates. The sequence goes on along the minus strand of NC_042515.1, from coordinate 18,998,495 downwards.
AACCTTCCCTTGTAAATTAAGGCTTATAGCTCCAATAAATTTCTAAGGGAGCCAGAACCACTCTGTCAGACAGTGACTTTTTGACATTGTTCCAGTCTCTCTTAGTGATAAAGACAACTGCTTTAAATTAGCCCCAGGATATTGACTCCTTAAGTTTAACAGAAGGGCAAACGACAGAGTAGTGGCGTGTCTTGAAATGACTTTGGAAAGTGCCAAGATCAGACATCCTTAATGTGATGACACTTCTCATAACAAGTGTGGTTTGACATTGTACACGCTGCTCTCAACCAAACATGAGACTGCACAATTTTGTGCCTCTTAGGAGGAGCCCTGATGTTACATGATGCTCAGCTGAATACCATATGGACCAGCCAAACAAGTGCTGCTGCAGTATCGTTGACTGTACCAAGGTTTTGTCCTTCACTGCCACTCATGGATTAGAACAGCTGAGACAGGGACTCGGCAACCTGATGCAGCTGCTGCCATAGCACCGTGTGTCCTCTGTGTTCCACTGTGTGAGGCTAAGGCCACTCCGAGTGCTCTAAGAACAGAGCTTCCGTATGGTGACATAGCTAAATCAGCACATTTCACTTTTCTAACTATTCCTTTGCTCTTTTTTAACTTTTGTCAACTTTGTTTTTGAAAAATGTTTCTGTGAGTTGTTGACCTAGATTTTTTTTTTTTTATGAAATTTGTAAATTTTACATTCATTTTAACTTTGTTCCACTATATGGCTTGTGGTGAAATTCATACTGGATATTGTGAAACATTTTTACAGAATCATCTTAAACCTGTAAACATGATCAGTTTTGACAGGTGGCTAAGGTGTTACCCCATTTTGGGGTAAACAGTGAAGCTGTGTACGCACCAATTGCGTTTCTACTTTATCTCCTTAAGCTACTTCGGTGACAGGAGCACCAGGAGCCAGTCCTGTTAAGGCAGGGGTGTCAAACTCATTTTAGTTCAAGCGCCACATGAAGGAAAATCTATTCCCAAGTGGGCCAGACCGGTAAAATCATGGCATAATAACTTAAAAATGATGAAAAATTCTGATTGTTTTCTTTGTTTTAGTTTGGTCCAAAATATTACAAGCAGATTCTGAAACTATACACATCATAAATAATCCTCTCTTGACAAAACACTTCAAATTAGTTGCACATTCTGAGGAAAAAAATGGTGCAGTTGTGCAAAGCACAATGTTTCTGATTGGAACTTAGACTTCGTCTCAGTATATCTACAAAGCCATAAAACTTTAAATCACAGCCTATCTTGGATTGAACAAAATACAAACAATTCTTCTAGGTATCAAATACCTCATTTGCCATTTCCATATATTCATCCTGTGCTATTTCACCAAACCATACAAACTGAAGTAGAAACTATTCAAGAGGGTTGAGCTACTTCCTGCCTTGTAGGCTACACTATTTGATAAAAAAAAAAATTGTGTAATGCATGAACAATTTCAACAAACCAGCTTTATGAACTGAAGTGACTAACATTATTTCAGTAACTCAAACACTGTTCACTTTCTTTAAATCTCCACCATTTTCACAGAGCTATAATGGGGTGCAGTGTCTCATGTAGCATTTTAAGTGGGGTTAGCCACTGTTTATTTTACTCCTTAAACCTGGCATCTTTTAGCTTTCACAAGTGCATCAATATCAGACTCCACATCCTGAGTGGCAGCCAATTTCAGGATGTTATTCAAGTGCCTGTGCGTGAGCCTTGAGAGCAGCTTTGTTTTATTGATGCTCATTACAGAGAAAACTTGCTCACAAAATATGAGGTTCCAAACATACACAACACTTTTGCAGCATCATCTTGCGGGCCGGATTAAACCCGTCATACGTTTGACACCCCTGTATTGCTGTAAGTGCAACTACATCCGTTACATAAGTGCTGCTTCCAGAACAACTTTGATTTGGATGGCTAGGTCCTTTTGCTTGCAGCTATATTTTCTGAAATATTTAAACAATGAAATGAGAATTTTTTTTCTAAATTTTACTCACAAAATTGCAGAGAACAACATTAAGACTGAAATAAAATTTTAGATGAAATAACATTAAAATATGATTGAGGCTACTATTTATCAGTTTAAGGAGACAATAGCACCTATTCATCTGTTGCATAGTTGGTACGAATTTTGAATCTTTAGCTTTTTTGCTAAGCGCAATCTTTTTTTACTATTTATTTTTGTCTATTTGTTGTAACTGTGCTGTGAATGTAATATTTTATTATTTACAATTGACACAGTTTCATAGTTTTGTCTGTTGCGACTACATTTGTAAATTGTAATACAGTAAGTGTTCAGCGTCCTTCAGCAGTGTTTTACTTTATTTTAAGCTGTTAATGAAATAAAAAATCCATCAAGATAAAAACGTGTAGCACAACTCCTTTCTAATACACTATGCGTTCTTTACCAATTGTTGCCTCTGGTTTACCAGAAGTAACCTTAGATAACCTCACACAACAAGCTTTTCGATTTTGATGTGCTTGAAGGTCACACTGATCTGCACCTCATTGTGTAAACCTTCCCAAAGTTAGACACTTTGATCAAGACATTAATCAAGAGCACAGTGAGGATTTCACTGAAAGTAAGAATTAAAGTTTTGGCATAGAGAAAAAAAATCCCTTTTTCAAAAAGTCTTGAAAGTGTTGATCTTAGCTAAAGTGTATTGCTGTGACTTTTTGTGATCATTTGCCGAATGTCCAGGCTCTTGCTACAAGCCCACTGAAAGAAAAAATCTTCCATAGATTAAGTGCTTTGTCAGAATGACTCCAGCTTCTTTTTTGGAATGTTTTTTTTTTTCCCAAGAGGAAATGCAGTTCTAATGGTGTAAATCACAAGTCATGCTTCTGTGTTCATTAACTTTGTTATTGCTTCAATTGCACACTTTCATCTTTGGAAATAAATGTCATTTACCTTTAGTCAAGGATGCTCTGATGGGGCTTCACTCATCACTTGAAGCAATTTTGAATAATGCAAATCAATTGAAATTTGAAGGCTTCTATTCATGGTGTAAGATTTTTATATAACTGTTCTTAACAACAGATTTATTATATTAAGCATTAACCTGCTCAGGTCTTAGCCGTCATGTCGGTTTTGACATTGAGTCAAGGCCCTAGTCAAATTGCAGGATTTTAACAAAAACCTGCTAAGAGAATGGACATTGAACTTTGATATAGGTCTAGTGATTGAAGTGAAAGCTTGGATGTCAAATTTCCAATTTGCACTTATTTTCTTTATTGTGCTCAATGACGTTCGTGCTATAGAGAACTTTCTCTTTTGAATTGCAGAATGAATGGGATTGGTTCCCTAAATGTAATTTTCTTCTTCTCATTTAACTACAACAATAGAAAATATTGCTGGTAGCTCTCTGTTTTGCCCCTGTGTCCTATTTTTCTTCACGTGGATACATTCACAGGTTAGACCTTGAGTGCTTTTGTGTGTAGAGGAGTGTGCTGAATTCTTTCCATCCAGGACCCATGTTCGAACATACAACTTTGTTTTTGTCCTGGTGTTTGTCTCACCAGGATGCACAATGCATCCAGTGTGTCTGTTCTCATCGTCTTTTCTTGTGTATATTAGGAATAAGTAGAGCAGTAGATAGGCAGAAAAAATGGGTAGGGTTGTCTCTTGAGTGCTGCTGATGATAATCACTGTAGAGAGAGTGTCTCAGGGGACTGGAGTCCAGCTGCTTGCCTGCCTGCCTGCCTTATTGCCACATTGCCATTCGCCACTTATTGCATTCTTTTAGGGCAGACATGTTGCACTTGGATTATTCCTCTCCTGTCAATACAGAACCCAAGTGCAGTCATTATTAGTCCGAGGATTTTGAAGTAACATTTTTGAGAAGGACTTGTGAGAGAACTTTTTACAATATATATTTATTCCTAAAGTGGGAAGTCAACCTGTTCTCTAATAGTGTAAATGTAGAGTTGCATGATTTCAGAAGCAACTGGGTGTGGAAGTATTTCGTAGCTCCTGTTTGAATCCCGTAGTGTTATCGTGTTCCAGTATTTATGTTTCGTAACATTAAAACACATACGCGAATCTCCTTGATGACCTTGATGAGAATGAAGACAGTCAGATGCACCAATCACAGCTTTAGTACAATCGGAGTGGTTGGTTATTGCAGAACTACATTATAATATATGAATTTCATTGGCCTTGGGTTTAAAAGTGCATTGATTAAAGCTTTTCTGCAAAGTGTAATCTTTAGCTCATGATCACCATTAGCTGAGCATAAAACTTTTAAGGTCTGTGATTAGATGCTTCTTAGCCAAATGCCCAGTGGGAATGGGAGTTTGCACTTCTCCTTTTATGTCCAGAGGCTCGTATTGCATATTTTCTTTGTTTTAAATATTTTCTTGACATTTTACGCCTTGAAAAATATAGTTCAATGAATGTCCAAATGGGAATTAAACTAAGAATAATGTTATCATGGTGTTTAGTATCTATCCCAGCCAAAAACCAATGTATTTTACAGTTATATATCTTCTTTTACTGATGAATATAATGACTACTTGTTGCTTTAAAATTGAACAGAACATTTACTTCCAACAAAGATTTTTTTTTTTTTTTTTTTTTAACATCTTTTCACATTCAGTATTTTTATGGCAAATATATGTCTCATGACCTTTTAAGTACGAATACTTGCAAATAAAAAAGCAGTGTGTTGCATAGTTTGGTGCATTTTAGTCTATATTTTTTTAATAAAAAGAGCATCTCTTCCTGTCTGTTGACAGGTAAAGCAACAGGTTACCTCCTGTTTCAATGCTCGTTTATCTCTGTCTGGTGTTAAACCAGATGTGGCCGCATGGGTTTTATTCCAGCTTTGCTTGGCTTTACCATGGCACATTTCACGAATAACTGTGACAATATCAAGGCTCTATCTTTTTAATTAGGATTTTCAGTATTCTGGAATACCTGATGTCAAAAACTCTTTGACGAGCAATAGGAGGGTAGTAAACGATACAAAAAAAAAAACTCCAAAAACTGCATTCTCATTAACATCTGGGCTTCTGTTGTCAGGCTGATATTGGATTCAAGTGAAGAAAAACTCACATGCAACAAAATGATTCACATATATGTGGAGCTTAAAAGGTTCATCAACAAAAGAAATTGTTTTTGTAATGGTTATTTTTTAGATCATAAGGTCAGGTAAAAGGTCTTAATATCATCCTTTTAATGCAATTAATGCATAATCTAGAAAACATTGACAATTTTGGGTTTGTGATGTTTAAATTATTATAAATTAAATTAATTACTTGGGAATAATGATATTCTATATTCTGATGTAGAAAATAATAATTGTGTATACACACAAAGGTGGTGAAAGTGTTTTTCTACCTAGGTGCCATTTCATGGACTTTGAAGGGAATCCAAAAAAAACAAACAACAATTACATGCCTGAAATGTGCTAACTATAAATATTGATTCTGAATTCATTATGACATATTAAAAATCATCAAGTAAAAAATTTAGATTTTGTTATGATTAGATTTTTCTTCTGCATCTCCAACACATATTGCATAGTTTACCTGACTGCCTGGTGTGGCATGATGGCTTGCTTCAGTTAGTCAGGTAGCTCACTTGTCACCAACATGGAAAATTGTCTTCAGCTTCAGTACTCAACCTATTAATTGAAAAGTAAGAAACTTTGAAACATAATACACAACAGAGAAAATAGCAAATATAAGATGGTATGAGTCTAATGATAAAGACAGCATATTCCCAAAGGTACATTCTCAGGGTGGCAAAGATTACTACACATAACCTGAACAAAAATGTTTAAATTTCAGATGCTATTTGTGCTTTTAATTATCTGTATGGTATGCAGAACCAGCAGACCACACACAAAACTTTTTAAACAGACTGTCCTGAACGTATTTTTTCTATGGCACTAATGTACATACTTTTTTTTTATATTGCTTGTCGATATTGCTTGTTTATATTGCCTATACTGTACATTGTATTTATTGTCTCTTTTCACTGAAGCCCTCTTTTGCTGCTGTAAAACTGTATATATCCCCACTGTGGGACGAATAAAGGAATATCTTATCTTATCTAGCTATTTAGGTAATAGAGGCCACGTTAAATCCGCACAAGAATCCTCATTCTATAAGTCTCAAAAATCTCATTTATTCGTTGGTGGTAAAAACAATTAAGCATTTAATTAAACTACTGAACCATACAACGAAATGCCAAACAGGTTACATCTTACCACAAAGGTGGTGTGCTTCATATATTATATATTAACAATAAGGCCTTAGTGTGGTAAGTTACAAACAACTGAATATAAACTTGATTATGCAGACCATGTCATGCAGGCATAAGCCATCCAGTGATGCATAAGAAGGGTACAATCTATTACTCATTTTAAATTGATTAAACCTTTGCCAAGAAGGGCCTTGGTCAGGGATGTGACAGAGAAAAAGGACAACTCATGCCCAGCATTCCATCAATAAAGCCTTGATAGAAGAGTGGCAAAATGGAAGCCACTTTGAGTAAAAAGCACATCACAGCCTACTTAGATTTGCTGAAATGTATTTGTAGGAATCTAAAAGAATGAAGATAAAGATTTTCTGGTCTGGTGAGACAATAATTAAACCGCCCAGGGCAGAAATACTACACTATGTTTGGTTAACACCATCACTTGGATAATAACATCCTACAGTGAAGCACAGAGGTGCCAGGATCGTGCCATATGGATGCTTCTTCATGGCAAGGAAAAGGAGACTCCACTGATCCCTTACTAAACTCTGACAAAAGTACAGCCTGAAAGCTCTGAATATTTGATTCTAAATTCTTCTAGCTCTTAGTGTATTAATTTTAAACTTTGTTGTTACATGTTACTGAGTGTAGATTGTTAGGCGAAACTGTCAGTTTCATCCATTTCAATCTGCACAGAGTAAAAAGTGCCCTCAGTGCCCCTCCATTCTCTGGTGTTTTGCCCAAAGGTAACTGTCAGTGCCTGGAGGGACACCTCCAGCCACACTTGACTTCTCCAGCAAGCAGCAGCAGTTATTTTGGGAAGTCTGTATTCTTGCTTTCTATCCTTATCCTCACTCCTCCATTTTCTTGGAGACAGAGGAGCCATTTCTGTTGTGTTATGATAAAATAAGATAAGGTAAGATAACCTTTTACTGAGCCCTGAACAAGGGATTTTTTTTTTTTTTTGTGGGTGGGAGAGTAGTGCACAGTACAAACAATTCACACATAAAAAGAAGATAGATAGTAGAGATGGACGTAAATAAATAAGAGTGACATAGCAGGAAAGCGATGTGATTAATATATTTACACTATTTACAGTATGTACAGTGACTGGTACACTATGTATTTGGTGTGGAAGCAGTTGTACAGTCTGACTGCAGCTGGAATGAATGACCTGCGGTAACACTCCTTTTTTCAAAAGGAAGGGGGAGGCAGTCTTCTGCTAAGGTCTGCAGTGGGTGAATGGGGTTGTCCATGATGGCTGTCACTCTGTCCCCGAGTGCAACCACTACTCTCCTTACCAAGTGACAATGACTTTTCCTCTTCTTGTGTACAATGTCCATATTGAGAGACCGGTCCAGTTTATCGTTGAGGTGAACAGCCATGTATTTGTATGGCTCCGTCCCTTCAATGTCCAAATCATGGATTTTCACTGGTACAGTGTTTGCTGCTCTACTCCAGAAATTGATCATCATCTTCTTTTTCTTTCTGATGTTAAGCTGAAGGTGGTTACTCCCACACCAGTCCACAAAGTTAATGATGGACTTCCTGTACTCTTCCCACTCTGACACAAACCCCACAATAGCTGTCACCAGAGAACAGTGACAGCTCCCGGAGTTGTAGCATAAGCCTGTGTATATGGTGAAGAGAAAGGGAGAGCGCACCATGTCCTGTGGAGCACTTTTGCTTCTGACCACCCTTACAGATACATAGTCCTGAAGCCTGACATACGTCTGTTGGAGAGGTAGTTCAGCATCCACCCAGCTAGGTAGCAATCCATGCCTGCTCTTTCCAGTTTCACCCTGAGTAGTGCCGTCTGGATGCCGCTAAGGCAATGGAGAAGTGATAGAACGTTACTCTGCTGTAGTCCATTTGAGTCAGGGACTAGTGCAGCAGGACGATCACCACGTTTGCAGTGGATTTATAATTGGCGTGATTATATGATTCTTTTCCTTAACTTGAGCTCAAAAGTGTTATCCTCCACCAGTGGATGTGAAATACTCCGCCCAGTTTATTTATGCCTCTCATATGAGTCCAGGTACTGCAACACTGTTTTAATCAGTATTTCCCCTCACACATGGTTTCACTTCTGCTTGCAATTGATCTTTTGTGATCTGATGTTCCATATAAATGAAACTGCTGTACTTTTGAGATTTTCAGATTCCATTAATATTTCCAAGCAATGTTATAAATAATTGTTGGATAAAATTAGTCGTATTGGAGGCTACAGCCAGCCAGGGGATTCTATTGTTATCTTGAACTTCCCAGTTTCTCTGAAAGTGAAGCCAACAGTGACAGTAATGTGCTAGCACTGATGGATTGTTGTCTCCAACAAAAGTTGTTTAAGCTGTGAAAGTTTGGAGCAGTAGTTGTAGTTGCTGTGTGTGTCCCTGTCAAGCTTTGAATCCAGACTTTTCCAACATGGGACTCCCATGTAAAGAACATACTTGTTTAAATTGAATGGTTAGACATGTTTGTTAATTTTTCAGTGTGATATGATAAATGTGTAACTTCCATGTGCTATTTTCTTTAGTGAAAAGTAGAATGTGGACTGAAAGATAGAGACCGAATGGTTTGAATGGCAAGAGAGGTAGATGTTTTAAAAGAGGAGGCCCCGCAGGTACCTGACAGCAGTCAAATGAGTCCACAAAGCAGACGAAACCTGTGTTGCAGCTTCGCTTCTTAAGGCTGTGTGAATGGATTTTGGCTAAATGAACAAGCTACAGGCAGAAGAAGAGTGAATCTTTCAAGGCTTTTACATTGTCAAGTTAGGGCTGAATGATATGGCCCAAATTTATAGCACTATATATCTCTTCGGCCAATACGATGTAATTGAATAGCAATATTAACATTCACAGAAGTCACAGAAAAACTGCCAAGTAATGTCCGCAAACTTGCAATGAAATTTTCTCCTATGAAACTATAATATTTCAGCTATAAAAGCAGCAGCAATAAATCATTCTTCACAGCCTATTCATATTCAGTCTTCATTTTCCTTTATCAATGTTAACTTATGATTATCTTGTTCTTCTTTAAATAGACTGTGACAAAAGTGCCTCAATAGTTAATAATATGAAAAATGCTTAGGTACAACATAATACAGAAAAAAACCTGGGCAACAGTAAAAACACATTAAGTGGTGATGATGATTTAGGGACAGGCCGGCTTAAACCCCTACAGTACCTCATCTTCAGCCTCTCAGATTATTGTCTGGAGGTGAACTGCTTCAGATGGTGGACAGAGTTCATGTGTTCCTGCTGCTAGTCAGCTCTTTCCATTCAGCAGCACACTGAAACCTGAAGATTAACTGAGCTTCGATAGCTCAAACCTCTTCCACACCGCTGAATTAGTCTTTCCTCTCTTATCAACTATTCCACCTGCTTTATTATGAATTGTGGAAGCTCATGCAGTCACTAAAGTATTCTGGTTCGAGGTTCACATTTAGCAGCTAAAATTTTAAGCCCGAGGCTACTGCAGCCTGCGTTGATGTCATGACGCCCCAATTTAGTTTTTGCTGTTTTTGCTCTGCTTAAATACAATTAAGTGACAGCAGCGCCCTCTAATGAATGTCAGTCAGTGACAGATGCTTAAATAATGTACATTGAAATATTGTTTAAAAACCATATCACAATTATTAAAACATTTTCAAAGGTGATACATCCAGCACTACTTCAAGTCAATCCAAATTCATTTGACTTCATCTTCTGGTTTCTTTCAAAATGTTTCCTTGATTCATTCTCTTAGCATCATCCTCTTATGTTGTTTTTCACATCTTTATGTAGTTCACATTTAGCCTTGGCTTTGAAACTAGAGTGCAACGAGTCGGCTGTTTTAGAGTACTAATATGGAAGATAGAAGCATACCATCATATGAACACATACAAACTGCAATAACAAACACATGGCATCATAGATGGGAGTGCAGAGGTGACCAACAGATGCCCCTCATTACTGTATTCAGTTAGATGAGAGAAGCGGCCAACATCGATCAACATGTACTATTTTCCTGGAAAACAATCCAGTCTGCTGGAAGGTTCTCATAAGAGTTGGGTTGGGGAAAGCATGCTAATACAGTATGCTGTGGCACAAAGAGGATTGCTTTTGCCATGAATTGTGAATCAGCTTTGCTTTCACAACACAAATTAACATTTGTGTTTAGTTTTTGATTCCAAAAAAAAAAAAAAAAAAAAAAGAGAGAGAGAGAGAGAAAGGAGAAAAAAAAAGCTTGACTTGGCTCTTCTCTATTGGAGTGGTCGTCTTCATCTTCAACTGCTTATGTTTCCGGGTCGTGGGGTGTGGTCCCAGCTCACGGGTGAGGGCAGGGTACACCCTGGACAAGTCACCAGTCCATCACAGGGCCAACACACAGAGACAGACAGAGACGAAAAGCCACTCACATTCAGACCTACAGACAATCGCCAATCAACCTAATCATGCATGTTTTCGGATGGTGGGAGGAAACCCACACAGGCACGGAGAGACTATACAGGCAACAGTACTAACCACCATTCTGCCGTGCTGCCCAATCAAAGGTCATTAACCTTTAATTATGAATAACCACTAAGGGTTGGTGGCGGTTATATTCTACTCCCTCCTGCGTGTAATGGTTCAGAGCAACTGAGCAAACACAACCATTTCCCTTCACCCCCTGCTGTTGTATTCCTCTTCGTTCCCCATTTTAGCAATGGATTGGCTGTTAACTTTAAAAAGCATTGAGTGGTCATGCCCGATGCACCACAGAATCAAATTGTACCCTAAAAACACATGCACAGTTTCTCTTGTCATTTTCTTTATCAGCTCCTTTTTCATTGTTTCTCCCGACTCATCATCTGTATTGTGGTTTTTTGAATATTATGTGCTCACACTCATACAGACATGTACACTTACAAATGCTTGGCTTCTCAATATTTCAGTATGAATAATTATGCAAAAAGGTTTTACATGATTGATTTTTAATAGGACCACCCCCACAAAAACCAAAAAAACAAAAACACATTTTGCAACTTTGTTTTTGTCCTAGTGTTTTTGTAATGTGTTGGAGGAAATTATTTTTGGGGGGGAAAGGTATTGAGTGATCGTAACAAAAGTAACAACATTAAAACAGACCCTTCCTTGTTGTTAATAGTCAGGACTCAAACAGTTAAAATAAATCAGTCCAAATTGATCATATCGCTTTGTTCCAGTAGTTGTTATCCTTAGTGATTGAAAAATTGTTAACGTTTACTGTCTCAGATGGTCTCTCCCTTTTAACCTATACTCTTGCCATTAGTTGTATCAGCTGCTTCAGCGTGGAGATGGTAACCACAAAATGTATTATCTGTATGCATGTGCACCCAGGGAGAGACTGACTGAGCCAGTGAAGAAGAAAAAGTACTCAAAACACTCACAGATAGATGACCATGTTCAGTTTTAATGTGCACACTTCTAAAAATGCTTGCATATGTGACCAAAAATGGTAGCATTCTGAAGCTCTGTGTTTCAGAAAAATAACTCAATATATGAGTACCATCATTTTGTTAGATGGTTTCAATGTAAAGGTGTGGTACGCCGCTTCATTTTATGGCCTTATTTTTGTTGTATCTGTCCTCCTAGCTACTGTATTTTTCCTACCACTGGGAATATAAGCAACCTGGAGCAGCTGGCTGCTACTTTTTAAAAAAAAATTGCTACTGATTGTTAAGAGCAGAATATTGACTTTGCAGACTTGAGCACAGCTGGTGTGATGAAGCATTTGATTTTGCTGCATTAATGTAGTATCGACAGCAATATTACTAAAAATTTCTGGTAATAAATATGGTGACATAAGCCACTAACACAGATACCATTATCTTCTACATTATTATATGCACATGCCCCTTATGTTCATGCAGGTGTGCTCGAATAGCTAATATCCTTTGTAGCTATAACAGATTTAACAGCTTAGGTCAGTTTAACTTAACGTGGTAAGCAATATAATGCATTGGGATTCTGTGATTATTCTCATGTTAGATTTATCCTCTCTTTATCCACAATCCTTGTTTTTATTATTTTTAGTGTACTTTCTCTTATTAACAACTGAAGATCTTTACTGTGAAAACCATTGCATGTGCGCGCACACAAAACAATGCACAAGTGGTGTGGTGCAGGGTGTGTCAGGCTCAAACGCAGCCTCTGTCTCCGTCACATTAAAAAGTCTTTTCTTAAATAGCAACAACAGTTGTAGCTGACAGGGGCCTGTGTCTGCTGATGGTGCGAACTGCTTCTGAGCTGTCCTGCAGCTCAGGCCAGGCTGCCTCATTATAGGAAAAGGAGACAGAGTCAAATGATAGGAGGGAGGAAACTATGAAGACCAAAGAGGAGAGAGGAAGTAATCCATACTCTATGGTAGGTGTTAGACATGTATGATGTAAAACACCGTAGCAGTGAGCATGCAGGCTTTGGAAGATGTTAAAGAAAGAATTGAAACCATTAGATATGGTGGAACCCCAAGATGGTTACTTTTTTATAGCAATGACTTAACTTTCTCCCTCATTTTGTCTTCCCACTTCCATTTCTTTCCTTGTCAGGGCACCTGGTTGAGTCCCAGGAGATGGCTGAATCTGCAAGAGTACCAGAGCAAGAAGCTGATGCAAGAGAGTGGCGTCGCTGTCCAACGCTTCTATGTGGCCGACACGCCTTCTGAGGCTCTGGAGGCTGCAAAGAGACTTAGTGAGTATAAATGAAACTCACTTGGCTATGAATAAATAAATAAATAAAACATTTCAACTCAAATCAAGAAAACATGTCATCAAAGCTTTCAATGGAAAAATGTTAACATTAATGCTACCTTAGGGTGAGGGTTAGTTCACCCATTTAGTATCAACACTGTGCATGCAGTTGTACTCCTTAAGATATTATTTATGTTTGGATTCATAATCTGCATATGAATATTTTAGGTGGAGTAGCATGACCTCTATTTCAACTAAGTTGAAATAGTGGTTTCCTCTCACTATCCAAAGACATCATGTTTTGGTTAACTGGTGACTCTAAACTGTCTGTAGGTCTGAGTGTGAGTAGTTGTTGGTCTCTGTCTGTCTCTGTGTGTTGGCCCTGTGAAGGACTGTTGACCTGTCCAAGGTGCACCCCACTCTCACCCGGTGTGAGCTGGGATTGGCTCCAGCACCCCCTGCGGCCTGGAAATGGATAGGCAGTAGATGATGAATTAATGAATGAATGAATTAATGAAATAAAAGCATTGTAGACTTAGCCGTTATCTTTTTTGGTGAACTACATGCAACAGGCTTTTTATTCCAGGGACATGAGGCTTGTTGAAATAACAGGGAATCAGTCATACCTCATTAGTCGATTTAAATTAATTCTTCACTGCTGATAATGATTTAGATCCTTAGTATTGTAAACTGCTCTGTAGCTGTGCAGCTGTATAATTTGAAAACTTAACAGTCTTATTTGTGCAGCAATGTTGTCCGGCCCTGCCACTGTACATGCAGATGGCTGTGGTTAATCAGGACTGAAGTTTTATCAAGTTTAATCGCATCGTAATGTGTTTACTTATGTGTGGTGAGCCTGTGTTTGTTGAGCTTAATGGTGGTGCCTACTCAGTTTTTCATCATAGCACTCATCCGTGCTAATTTGTTTCACAACCTCTAGTCTTTACTTTCTCACACTTTGTATGTTTGTGTTTTTTTTTTTTTTTTTGTAATTTATTTATTTTAAATCCTTGGTTAGAATTGGGGTTTTTGCCCCCAGACATTCGCTCAGAGCCATGTAAGGGAATGACTGGAACTCTAATTTTATTCTTGTCGCGCAAATCTTCACAAGTGCATTTTGCTTGCATGAGCAAAGATGATTTAACACACATTTATATGCACCCACACATGGCTCTTTTTTCCATCCTGTACTTTCCCTGTTTGTACTTTCTTCCCACACACCACAACTGCCCAACACATACAGTGCATGTCTCCAGCCTCAGATTTATATTTTATTCAGTGTCCTCTCCAACTACAGCAGCGGTTTTCTGATAGTTATCCAAGTTGGTTGTCAGCCGGTGAAATTTGACTCTTACCGCTGCCTTTGGGCTCGTATGCCTGGGGCACTGCTTTCAATGGCCCTGTTTATGATGCAGAGAAAGATAGACTGAATAGGGGGAAGAGAATATATATATCTTAATGCCTATATTTCCAGGTAGGGGAGGAAATGGTGAAAAATTCAGGACAGATGAATTAAAAGGGACTGTTTTGTAAAACCCATTTAAACTCAAGTTAAAATTGTCACTGGTTTTTAGGTGCTAACAGGCCAGATAACATTGATAAGATTTGTACATAGTTAAGAAAAGATGGGACTCCATTCAAGGTTTTTAGTGGCAATTGAAATATGGCTCTGCAAAAAAAAAAGATGAATATATTGGCTATTGTAATATGTATTTCAGGTAATTTCCATGTGGAACTGCAAAATATGCACAGAGGGAAGATGTGGCTAAAAGTGATTTATCATTGCAGATTGTCTATACCAATAGTGGTAATTACATGACTGCAGTTATGAAATATTTTTATTGGTCTCTTCAACCAGTAATTCATGCCCAGAAGCAGTGAGCTCCCACTTTCTCTTTTACTTCACTGCTTTCCATAAATGGGCAAGACACGTGTTTAAAAATCCAAGCATCCAGTCTTAATTAGTAACAATGCATCCAATTTGACTGGACTGTGGATGTGACCACTTATATCATGAGTGTTTCTCAGCTAATTCTCATCTAAATTGAAAACATGTGCCAGCACACTTTTTGCAGCTCTGATGGTAATTTGTGCTTGACTTAGCAAATCAACCCCTCTGCTCCCACAGTAAAATTCACAGCTGCTTTGTCTACTTTTATACTAGACTGTGATCAGTGTCCATGTACCTTTTTGTTTATGATTGACACACTTTCTTTTTTTGTGACACTTGCTGGCTCACCAAAGGATGCATGAGAGCTCCTCCTACACTTCATTTCAATGCATCCCCAATGTATCTGTAAATGATTTACTCTTGGGCTATGTTAGGTCACAGAAGGATGTGATAGAGAGTGAGGGAAAGAGGGGATCACTAACCTCTTTAGTATACTGAGGCTGCCAAGTGCTGACTCCCAGGAAGGGGGCTGGGTGTGAGGCCAGCTCTGGATAAAACTTGGTTTGATGGCCTTCCACTGGCAACACTGAGTACAGCTGTGTACAGGGGATGTATATAGCTGGGGTATCTGAAGTTACCAGCAGAAAATACATTTCTGCATGGTGCTGATATCCTAAACTAGTCAAGCATGGAGGCGCAGTCACACATCAGTGATATGCATAGGGTAAGCTTGCCAATTTAAACATGTCGTCACATAGACATTCATATATACATGCAAAATAACCAGTATTTTCCTCTCCGCTACACTCACTTAACCATGAAGTGGTTAAGTTGACAGTTCAATTGAAGCTATGCTACATAGATACTCCTCTTCCCTCTTATGTGCTGCAGAGTGGTCCACCTCTCCTGAGGTGGACACACATTGATTTGTTCTATCACTGCTGAGGACAAATAGCTTAATATCTTTCTCCTTTTCTACAAAAACATAAAAGTGAAATATCCGACATGGACCATTGATTCAGTGTAACTTGAATGGCAACTCGTAAGGGAGAGTTTACATTGTGGCAGATGGGTGGCTCAAAACATGGAGAATAGGGCTTGATTCCTGCGGCCCCATACTGGGTGAGCTGCACAGGGACTTATCAGAAAGTCTAAAGTTTTTGTAATATGTTGTCCACTGGGACACTGAGCGAATGGCACAATAACTCCTGCTGTCTGTCCAAAACCAATGACCCAGATCCGCAACTCTCATAGGCAAGATTTTAATTCTAGTGGTGTGTGTGTGTGTGTGTGTGTTTGTTTCAGACCAAGCAGCTGTAGGTTTGACAAAGAAACTTTTGGACCTTGAATGTTATGTTTTGCTGATTTAAAATGTAAAAAAAATATCCTCCCTTCTGATTAAAATTGCATATTTTTGGATGGTTGTTGCCTATCAACAGATTTTTAGCGTCAAGGTTTCACTTTTCTTTGGGTGGCTACAATGGTACATACTCATGAACAAGAACACAATATGAGACCTATTCATGATGCCAAAAATTTACTTGGTATTTCAGGAGTATATATCTATGAAGCAGAGTCAGAATCTGATAGGTGGAATATGATCCTGTAGATTCAGCTGTACTTCTATTTCAGTTTTCACAAAAATCTGACCTGAAAGAGAAAATTGAAAATGAAGTGTGTGTTTTTATGGACATACAACTTGAATGACAGAAATAAGCCACACGTGTGAGAGTTTCACAAAAAAGACTATAATCTTCAAGTTTTTAGTCACAGTTAAAGGTATCCGATGTGACTTAAAGCAGCGGTCCCCAAGCTTTTTTGCTCCACGGGCTGGTTTAATGTCAGACAATATTTCCACGGACTGGACTTTAAAGTGTGATCGGCATATAAACTGTGCTATTTTCTAAATTTCATAATAAACGTGAACCCACTGTGCACTCATGCAACTTTATTAGCAGCGTCCTCGTAACATCACGCCAACAACATAACATGAGTAACATCCTCTCTGCCCCCTAACCCCGAACCTAAATGCAGCTTTCCTTTTCATGGAAGTCACAGGCTCTTCTTCTGTCTCCTCACTGGGCCTTTTCCCCTTCACAAAGAAACTGTCCTTTTTTTAATCATTTTGCAAACTTGTGGGTTTAATTTTAGTGGTAACGTATCACGTGACCGGGACAAGCGTCTTGACATGCATCAAGAGTGAGTCATAGACGGATGTAACGGAGAGAATCCGGTCATTTTTCAAAATAAAACATAGTTCAGATTCAGATAATAAATAAAACATAAATAATGTAAGTTATTTTTCTTTCTGCGCGGCCCTGTTCGAAAGACCTACAGAGCGATACCGGTCTGTGGCCCGCGGGTTGGGGACCACTGACTTAAAGTATATGTGTATATCGCTGTATGTGAGTTTATCTTATGGTTGTCCATGGGTCGTACTATTAGCCTTGATATATCAGCAACTCAAGTAATGAATATAAATTTCATTTGTCTTCACATACATACATATACACATACCTGTGCCCTGCTACAATGCCGCACCACCACCCCCCCCCCCCCAAAAAAAAAAAAAAAAAAATGTGATTATGCAGTCCACTTTTTGTGTCGCCACCTGCTTGACAGATGCATCAGTAGAGCAAATCTTGATGGATTGTCAGTCTGAATTCTAAATCAAAACCACATTTTCTCTCCCCTTCATGTCTGCCATGCCTCCTTTCCTCCCAGCATTCATTCATTTACAAAGCAGCTATGGAAGAGAATATTGCTTTGGATTCTTATCTTCACTGCATGGAGAGACTGTGTGATGAATGGGAAAACATATACCTGTGTATATACCTGTGTCTGTGTGTGTGTGTGTGTATATATATATATATATATATATATATATATATATATATGCATTTCATATCGGAGGACTTAAAAAAAAAAAAAAAAAAAGAAATATGTTCTCCCTCTTTACTGTTGTCATCTTCCTGAATTTCTTGTGACAGATTGTTTTGCAATCTGTATTTTTCTGCTGTTACTCTTGTTATCCTGTATCCAATTCTTGGGAAGTTACCTAATTTTTTGCACTCTTTACTCACCTCATTCTACCTCGCCTCTCTTTTTCACTTCTTTGTGCTTAGCATAGCTCCACTGCCAGAATGACAATTAACAGCGGTAGGAATCATTTTAATTTATTTTCACTGAGCTATGAATATTCAGTGTAAACAGAGGAATTTTTATGCATGGCTGTCAAATCTCATGTGTGCTTATTAGAGGCATAGTTAGTTTGATATGTTTGCTTACAGAATAATATGAGCTACCTTGACACTAGCCAACTCTTTGAAGAAGCGCGTGTGTGTATGGAGGTGTGCAGATTTGGTGGTGTCTTTGTGATGACTTTTTTGGAAGAGGAATAGAAAGAGACCTATACAAACCGCTCATTTCACAAACATGTTCAGTCATCACTCTGTTTCACTCTGCCACGCATCACTTTCATATGTTGAAATGTTTGCCAGCGCAAGAAAATGTAGTTGGCTGGAAAATAAATTTGTTTTTCTCATTGAAAAACATAATACAGCCTTTCGTTGGAAGGAGACACTGTATTTTTGGTTAATGGGGATCTTCAAATGTCCCCAAGTCAAGTGAATTAAGTTCAAATTGTGCCTTCATTCAGCCATTCATTCATCCTTCCATCCATCCATCTACTATTGCTTATCCTTTTCCGGGTCTCTGAAGCCAATCTCAGCTCACACTGGGTGAGGGCGGGGTTCAAGCTTGACAGGTCATCAGTCCATCGCAGGGCCAACACAGTGAGACAGACAGAGACCAACAACCACTCACAAATAAAGACAATATAGAGTAACCAATTAACCCAAACTTAATGTCTTTGGATGGTGGGAGGAAACGAGTACCCGGACTAAACCCACACAGGCATGGGGGGAACATGCAAACTCCTCACAGAAAGGGCCTGTGAACTGAGCATGCACCTTCTTGTTGTGAGGCAAGTGCTGACCACTATGCCGCCATGCTGCCCACTGTGCCTTCAATGATGTGTAAATACATGTAGCTCAGGGCCAAGGACATCATTGTGTGTAACTTTAAGTGGTTTCAGTCTGCTTGTTTACTTGTCTGCTCTCTGTGGTAGCCAAAACCCCCGTCTCTGCCTCTGGCCTGTGAGATAGATATCATTGCAAACCATTAGCTGGCCTTCACAATGCTGTGCGTTGTGCTATGTTTACTTTACAGGGATAACATGGCGTCACTGGGTAGATTCAGATCCAAAGCATGAGTTAAATCTAGAGTTCTGTTCAGAAAATTAACCATTAAAATGCCTCATGTCAGCCAAGCAGCCAGCTTCTGACAGCCTCAGAGGATCTAGCCCTCTTATCACAGCCATTCTAGTGTGTGGCACATTTTGGTGTTGAATTCTAAGTTTTCATGTGTGCATGGAAATTACAGTAATGGAATCCAGTCATATGGGTTTTCTATTGTGGAATTGAAGTGTAGAGGAGACTGCCTGCACAGCAACCTCTGCTGGATGGACTCCCAGACTTACCTACTGCATTTCCGATCAGTCACATAGTAGACAGACAAGGGATATGTCAGATACAGAGCCAAGGGCATCGTGTGAAGACCCAGTAGTGTAGAGCATGGGTCCCCAACCCCCAGGCCACAGACCGGTATCGCTCTGTGGGTCTTATGAACTGGGCCGCACAGAAAGAATAAATAACTTACATTATTTATGTTTTATTTATTATCTGAATCTGAACTATGTTTTATTTTGAAAAATGACCGGATTCTCTCCGTTACATCCGTCTATGACTCACTCTTGATGCATGTCAAGACGCTTGTCCCGGTCACGTGATACGTTACCACTAAAATTAAACCCACAAGTTTGCAAAATGATTAAAAAAAGGAATTAAAAAAAGTTTCTTTGTGAAGGGGAAAAGGCCCAGTGAGGAGACAGAAGAAGAGCCTGTGACTTCCATGAAAAAGAAAGCTGCATTTAGGTTCGGGGTTAGGGGGCAGAGAGGATGTTACTCATGTTATGTTGTTGGCGTGATGTTACGAGGACGCTGCTAATAAAGTTGCATGAGTGCAAAGTGGGTTCACGTTTATTATGAAATTTAGAAAATAGCACAGTTTTATGCCGATCTTATAATTTTATTTTGTTGCATTTGTCCGCAAAACCTTAACCGTCGCTCCGTGGAAATATTGTCTGACGTTAAACCGGTCTGTGGCACAAAAGATTGGCGACCGCTGGTGTAGAGGGCCAGGCATCTGCAACTCTGATAGTACAGACTTGAAATATGAGTGCTGCAAAAACCTGCACATTTACAGTTTGGTGTGGAGGGGAAGTAATAGCATGATATTCCAATTCCTTCCTCAAACACAATATGCGCATTGTATTCATGGGTGGATAGATCCATAAAAGGATGTTTTTTTTTAAATCAACAAAAAAAACTAAATCCATGTCTATATGTATCATATGTGATGGTCAGTGCAAGTGCAGTTGTGTCAAAACTACAAAGCATGTGATATATATTTTTTTTAAGATGTCAGTGGTTCCACTTTCTCTGGCAGGGTGCAGATAAGCATTTACACCTCCGACTAAGCCTGGCGCTTGTGTATGAGATCATCTAGAGAGTACCATATGCTTATCCACCAACCCAACACACTGCCTAGCCCGTACCATCTGTCTCAGCGACGCTCCACCCCACCATGGGCATCACCACAAGCCGTTCTGAGGTCTTCGCTATCCATGTGTGTCGTTTGCATCTCTCTCGAGTCCTCCCTTTCTCTCTTCCTCTCTCCCACACCGGCCAGGCATGACTCTTTGCTATGCTTTCTCAGTTTATAGTGTCGCCATTGTTTATAATGGTTTATTTCCATGTTAAAGTGGAAACTCACTTTCAATATGGCAACTTGAAGGCCCCACATTTTTGTTGTGGATGGAGCTGTTCTTTATTTGATATTTACAGCTCTTTCCAGGTGGACTTCTGTAATTAACGTGCTGCAGGGCTGTCGCTTTTCATTGAAATACACAACAAATTAGTAAATATTTGATTTGTAATCTCTCATAAAAGATGTATTTGTTTTAGATTTATTCTTATTTCATTTCCTGGTATATCTTTCAATGCCCATGACAGATTTGTAATAGATTTCACAAATTTCCCTTAATTAAGTAAAATTATAGTGAAAGAAAAAAGGTTTGTGGAAGGTTCTACATGCAATATCCTTCAGTTTATTGTGTTGTAGCTTTCCTTTGACAACAGATGTGTGAGGCTTAGCAACTGAACTGAAAAATTATTGATCAAACTTAATAGGTGCAGTGCACTTAAAAGGAAATTCTCTACATGAATGCCTTTTCTGCAGTTGTGCAATGTGTATGATAAAAAAAAAAAAAAAAAAAGATTTATTCATTTAGTATGAAAGAAAAGCATATCCCTTCGCAATGGTGGTAATACATCAGTGTAGTTAAGATGTGAAACAAATAAGAAGTGCTTCAATATTTCCAACGGTGAACTGGTATGAAGTGCCTCTCAACAAATGGTTGTTAATTATTTTATGATAAGCTGTGCAATGTGGAATTACACATCACATCATAAATCAAAAATTTCAAGCCCTATCTTGAAATCCTAAGTGAGCCCTAAGTGAAATCCCGCTGTGGCACATTAGCATCACTCATGCATCAGTTCCTTTTTTATGTCATCTTTTCCCAACACTTGCTCAGTGATAGAGCCATTATGTTCATAATACTGGTCCAGGATCGGATGTTTTATTAGATCTATTGCATGTTTCACAGAGTAGTGAATTTGTAAGAAGCAATGTAGTGATAGTTTTTGCTCTTGCTCTCCCTCTTTGTGCCTTTTCTGCAGTTTTTGCCAACCTTGATTTGGATAACAGCGTTATAAGGCCTAAGACCATTTTCATAAAAATTTAATTTGTTCAGCTTTATGTTTGATACCAATCCTGTTTCACTGATGACTAGGAAAATGTTTGGACAAAATAGTTTTTCGGTAGAGTTGACAGTGGGAAAAGGTAATCCTGAAACCGTTTTGCTGTGCTGCTTAAAGACATATGGGCCCCCACCCTTTTCAAATAGGGACAGACAAATATTTTGATGTCAAACATGGTTAAAACATGGAACCCTACCAGACCTCTACTCGCTGTGCATCCCTCCTTTCTCATTCATGCTGTCCCCACTGGAGCTGCCGCATGCTCTTCAACACTTCAAGCGCCTTTTAAGACCACTTTCATCTTTCCTCTTGAGAAAATAAGGCAGTCTCTCTGGTGAAAAGCGCTGACAGTAGTAGTTAGTACTGAAAAGAGTTGGCTCCATCACGACCCTTTCACTTCCGTTTGTGTCTGAAGTGGTGGGGGATAAGACAACCCTCTTTTTGTGTTTGTCTGCGTTTGTACACCAGCTGGAGCCCATGTTGTGCCCTCTTCTTGTTGGCCTACTGGACAGAGGCCACTGAGGCAGATGCTTATCTACTGAAACAGCCAATCTCCCGATTGATACTTGAACTTCAAAGGAAGATGCACATTCAGTCTTTTGGGATATTACACCTGTTTAACAACTTCCATTTGAAATTACCTAGGTTGTGAAGCATTTTGGGAGGCTAATTGAGTGTGGACATATGCAGGAAAAAATAAAGCTAATTTTATATAAAAAAAAAAAACTGTTCTGCACAGTGTTTAATGGTTGCAATTTAGAGGGCCTGAAGGTAGGTGTACTTACAAACTGACTAACATCTGGACTAGTAGCAAAGCAGACAAAGCAACTGCCAGATAATGGTTTTCCAGATAATTTAATCTTGAATATTATCTTAACCCCCTGACTGCCAAATTTGCTAAATTCAGTCACATACAATATTGAATAAGATGGACTATTGAGAGGCCAAATCTTTGTGTTTGCACTACCAGTTGGCAAGTAGGCGCTATTTTGATTCTAGCACAAAATGATATTGTGTTCTTATTCAAAGTGTTGGAGGTATTAACGGTGGAAACATTCTCTAAACGGCAAAAATATTAACTTGTGGTGAAGAAGGGGAGTACATTGTATACCTTTAGGAGATGACAATCGGTCATATTGATAGTGATGGTGAGTGCTTGCATGGAGTTGGTTTGGCAAGTTTATATACCTGCTTTTGGTAATGTGTAGGAACAATATCACTATGATTATGTATTGCAGTTATAGTTAGTATACTACTATCGCAGTATGAAAGGTTATGGTGGCTGGGATATGGTTGGCTCAGCCTCTTCATATTGACAGCTCTGAGATCACAGATGTTCTCATTTGACAAGATAAATTAATATACAGTAGTCAGAATTTGCCTTTCAAGGTGGACAAAAATATGTATTTGCTGCAGTGTTTCCTTGTTAGCCATTCAAATAAAATGTTGGGACTACTTAACTCCCCAGACATCCAGCAGGACCCGCTACCTCAACAGTATTGTGGTGAACTTGCTTGGAAGAATAGGATGCTAATACCTGGTGAAATTTAATTTAGGGACTGAGTAATGAGCACATAGGGCATGAGGGGTCACATGCTGGTGTGTTGTACATCCGGGTTTACATTGATAAAATGCCTTTTTGTTTGATATGGTGCCCTGTCATTCAGAATTATCAGTTTTTAGGAATTTTTTGTCAATAAGCCTGCACAACAGACGTATCAGCATTTCATTTCTAAAATACAATCCCTAATACCGTCATATAAAAGAGGTTTTAGTTTGGATTATTTCATGTGCCCAGCATTTGACCTCCCCTTAAACTGACATGATTCACTTTTACTCTACTGGTATTTGGCCATCAGTACATTTTCTGTACTGTTTCTATCAACTACATGCGGCAAATGTTCAGTTTGTGAGAGGACCAAAGAACTTAATTCTAGAATAACATTGTTTGAATATACATCGCTGCTGCTTGTTCATTTGTGTGGAATATTTGGCCATTATTGTCAAGGCTTATATATACTTATGGGACTGATCTGGTCTGTGCACACTAATAAAAGAATCAGACTTGATAAATTTGCTTCCCTCAACCATGCTGCTGTTTACGTGGCTAGAGTTTGAAACAAGTATTATGTTAATAACTTCTACGTAAATGGGTTGAGGCTCATTTACACGGCTATTAACCGGGTAATGTCAAGTAAAAACACAATCTCTCTTTCCTGTGGATTTCACCCACATTTTGACCTTTACCTTCTCCTGTGCTTTTTCCTTTTTTTTCAAGCTCTCTCGCATCTTATCGCTGCTTGTCTGCTGTTGCTATCTCTTCCTTATCCTCTCTCACCCCCTCTGTCTTTGTCTACACTGCTGAACGCCTGTCAACCGATGCCCCTCACTCTTGTAAAATGAATATAGTACTACAGCAGCACCTTCATGTCCTTGTTTTCCACTTTGATCACATTGTAGAAAAAACAAATGCATGCAGGGAGTTTGCTGGAGTGAGCTGCAGATAACTCTATTGTACTACCTCACTCCATGCAGAGCTTCCGACGATGGACGTGGACAGAACATCTTCTCCCTTCAGAGGGCCGGCCTGTCAAATAGGAAGACAGATGTTAGTCTGCAGTTTTTCTGTTTACAGTACATGCTAAGATATCACTCACCCCATGAGGAGACGAGAGGGGGGAGCTGATTTAAAACAAAGGCGTATTAACATGGCCAAAGTGGCCCACTGACAGATACAGCAGCTCTTGCATACACAGAAATTTTGAGAATCTGAGAAAACACAATTAAGCACATGCCCAAAGCAAGCTCTGACACACTTTCTCTGGCCTTTCCAAGAACCTGTTGTCATCCCATACATGAGCTGGTTCTTAGGTCTCTAAGAAAAGCCATGCGACTGAAATTGTCTTAACAGCTGTAAATAGGCTTTGCGGGGTAAAGCGGCCTGTCTCTCAAAGAGCTGATTTCTGTAAGCAGCTTAGTGTTTCCACCTCCTCATTACGCACCCTAACCTATTCATGGTGTGGGTGAGACGTGGAATTATTCCTCACACATCCCCTCTGTCGAATTAGGATGATACTAATGTGCCAGTGGAAGTGAACACGTAGCCTGAGTTAGCTTGTGCTAGCTTGAGTTGGAGCTCAGAGTTAAGTTTGGTTCAGAGAGGGAATTCATGGTGGTGGAGAAATGTGCAAATACCATTGTGTGGTCGGGGATCCAGCCATCAAGCACGATGAATTAGCTGCGGGCTTTTTAAATAGTTCTATCAGCTATTGTCAATGCTACATTGTTGACAGAAAGCTGTTAAGTCAGTAATGAGAAATCAGAAACAGCTCATGTTTTTGTAGACTCTTGGTCACTTATTTAAACATATGGAGAATTTTCAGTTGTTGTGTGTAACCTGAGTTGTGTTCTTCAAGTTACTTTCTCATAAAGTGTCTTCATACAAGTAAATTCTTTTGCAGCAGCTTCGTTCTGAGACAAATGATTGTCTTTCCAGATAGTCCTCGCGGGCATTTGGCACCCATCGTTCCACAACATCGTTATCATTACCGTCACCCCACTGGTTGTACACCAATGAAAAACTCTCCACCAGAGGTTTGAACTGCACCTCTCTGTCACTGAGAGGAGACCAGGGCCATATCAGGATGTCATTACAAGCGCTATTTATCTCTGAAAGCCAGGTGGACTTGTCCTCTAATGAGGACTCAGCTGTCATGTAAGCAGTGACTGGAGGAAGTGTGACACACAGGTGCCTTTGTCAGTCCAGGACACTGATATTCTCCTCCACCTAGTAACACTGAGATGGCATCATTAGAGGCAACGGCAAACAAGGGGACAGGTGCATTAACCGGACAACCACACAGTGAGATGGTAATTATATATTTACTTGTAGGAAAAAACAAAGTTAAATTGTTGTTTTCCTCGACTTTTTCCATGTCAATGTCTGTTTTTCATTTGGTCCCAACATATAGCAAGAGGGCTTTGTAGAGCAAAGTTAGGGTTTATCAATGTTTTTTGACTTTTCAACCTCAACTCAACAGGCAAACATTTTTAGCTTTAAAAAACAGGCCATTATATGTCAAGGTAGATAAAAAAAAAAACCAAAGATTTTATTTCCCCATCTTTCCATCTGGTTCACCTGCAATCACTGCATGACTGAAGAGCTATTTTCTGTCTGACCTTTCTGGAGCCTGGTAAAATTGGAAATGGTAAAAGTTTATGAAAAGCTAAACTCGTCCATGATCATATCAGCTTTACCACTGTGGTTAAACAAAATCATTGCACAAGGAGTCCAAACATTAAACACGACCTGTTCCATTTTCTAGCCCCGCTGGTTCCAGAGTTTAATGAAAACATAATGCGTTGGCAAGGCTATTAACACTGAATGGTGCACAGAAATGAGCGCTGGCCTAACTTGAACTCCTTTATACACATGCAAGGGAAAACATCATGCACAGCTTTCTGTTTATGCAATTAGTAAAGTTTATTGGATAGTTGTGTTTTAAGTCATTAATATCTTATGTTGTCCATGGTACTTTTTGCTACAGTAGGTTATGAGTTCATTGTTTCCAATATCAGTGAGCCATGGATGTGACACAGCAAAAAGCCCTGTAGCAAAGTGAGTCAAAAGCTAGAGCTGCTCCAATAGCTTTCTGTGGCTATCAATATGCAGTTGACAACATAATTGAGGTTATTTAATGACTTGCCATGTGCCACTAGATGGAAGCAAATGGAATCACAAATTGTTCTTTCTACTTATAGTACTGGAATACCCCAGAATTATAAATTATATATCGGATGCCGGGAACCATTTCCAAAAAATGCTGGAAGAAAAATAATCACGCCTACATTATTTCTTTTATTAGATGGAGAGACCACCATTTAGGACCTCTTTTTTTTTTTTTTTTTTTATATCTAAACACTTAAATCTGCCTGTTTGGCAGCAATCAACACTGCTGTTGCTGCATCACAGCCAGGCGATCTCATGATGAGCCTAAATGCTGAAAAGTTAAGGAGCCCTTTTCTGTTTTTTTTGCTTCCCTCTAGTGTTAACGACATCTATCCATAGGAAGCCTCAGGCTCCCTGTAGTGTTTAGTTGTGGCTTGCGTTTGTGTTTGCCATTCTCCCAAGAGTTTGATTAGTCTTCTCCATTTAGCCACCACATTACTTTTATTACAGCACACATACACTCTAGGGAGGGCTCTGGTCGTGTCTGCAGATGGTAGCCCATCTTACTCCCTCTGGATTGGCACACAGCCTACATCTGTCCCTTACCAGCTAGCATTCCCCTCATGGCACACCCTCGAAGGCTTAATTAAACATCAGACCAATGCAAACTCTGCCACATGACGGCTACACAGAAAGACAGCGCGGGGGGGGTGTAGAAGGCCTCTACAGAAAGAAAGCGAGCAAAAGAGACACTGATTGTAGAAGTAACATTCCCTTTGCCAGCTGATGTAACTGGCAAAGAGACTGGGAGTTGATTTGCACTCATTACTGGGAAATGAATAAGGCCTGAGGATGATGAACTTATTACTCCGATAGCATGTGATGCGATTGGAGATGTCATGCGACGTTAATCTCCTCCCCTGTGTGTCCCCAAGATATAGAAAATAAATGGAGATGCATCTTCATAGTGTGGTACAAATAGAAGTGAAGAATTCACTACGCAACAATGCCCCCACCCCCCTATGACGAGAGGGGATTTCATTCAGCTAATGACCAAGCTACTACAGTATGTGCAAAGCTATTTCTAACTATTGTGCAACAAGTCAAAAAATTATTGCTCCTCAAGCATTGACCCCTCAGCAGCTGCACTTGCTGATGTCTTTGCTGATTAACTTCAGACATGCACCTCTTTCCTCTCATTCACCAGAGTTTCTGGGTTGAACATAAAAGCACAAGTTACCTCTGATTTTACGCACCACGACTGCTCTTTTCCGGTCGCTCCCCACTTTGCTTTGCACTCATTACGGTCCAACCTTTGTCTGAATGTTAGAGGCCATCTCATGTCTATCATCCTACGAGGTAATGGTCGCCCTGCTCTTTACCACGGACCATGTACAATGTGGTCTTTGAAGACATCATTATCGTCCCCATGTATTCCAGCAGAGTAGCATATCAGTGTTAAAACGGAGATTTGGACTGATTTTAGAGTTCTTTTTCTAAATAACTTTTCTCATGATACAGCCTTTGAGAAGTGGTCTAAACGTGTTTTATCGCCAAGCATCTTGTGTTTCTCTTTTACCTCTTCTTTTATAAAGTTTCCTCTTATCAGGGTGTTGCTCCTTCAGCTCCCATCCATAATTGCTGATACTGCTACAATATCTTGCTGTGTGCCACATAATACCCGGGTTTGCTATCAATTACTAGTGCAGCAGGATTGAACACCTGCCTCCTTCTCACCCCATTACCTTCCTTGGCACATTACATGCCTTTTAATATATTTAATATGTCTTCACTTTAAAAACATATTTTGCTTTTTTTTAAGGACCCCATCAATGTGTCATAACCTTTATCCACACCTCAAACAATGCAATATCACATTTGGACCACATCTTTGTTCTTCCACTTGTTTCTTTTTTTCCCCCTTCTTTTGAAGCAAAAGTCATTTCCTCTGTATCGTCCCTCTCCACTGCACATGCCTGGAGGACACTATTTCATCTTGCTTTGAACTCTTTTTAATTTTGCACAGTAGCAGTTTTTTATTAACATATTTATTCATTTATGACTCCTCTCATAGCCCTTTGCATAAGAGCACACCTTTATTCTCTCTTTCCCTCCCCTCCTCTACTCTCCACAGAGAACGGGCCTCACTAATGCAGTGTTAGTTTAATCCGTGCCACCCTGTCACAGGCTATTTTCTCTGGGTCTGTTTCTTACTACACCAGCTGTGAGCACATTCAGAGAGTTCTAGGGCTCACAAGCTCCCATTTAGACATTTCCCATCTTGCTTGTAGGGTTTATTATTGTTTGTGGGTTTTTTCCTCAGGTTTGTTTTTTTTTTTTTTTTTTTTTGGGGGGGGGGGGATGCAGTCAAAGGAGAAGCTTGACTCAAATTCCCAAGGTCATCCCCTTCCACTCTCCCTCCCTATCACCCTCTTTCCAACCTGATGGTAGCCACCTGTTAATGAATGAACACCCCCGCCTAGATAATAATAACTAAGCCATGGCCATTTGTTATCATGAATCCTCGCTCCATTTGAATAGATGGAGATTTTGGGCCAGATACAGGATAGATAGCCAAGGGGCCTCTTCTTAATGCGAGAGTTCTTGCAATGTGGCAATGACCACAAAGGATATACAGGGTGGTCTTATAATTGGGTCAAGGTCATATGAAGCTTTCCAGCAGTTATGCAGTTGCTTCTTGCAGGAAGTGAAAACACAAGTGTACCAGCTTTGTGGTTTTTTTAAGGTATTTTTAGCTGTGCTAGTAGCAGGGCTCTGAAGATGACATTGCAGGTCTGGCCTAAACTGAAATGTCGACGAGTATTGCATACAATATGCAGTATTGCATATTTTTTTATTTATTTTATTTATTTATTTATTTTTTTATTTTTTTTTGTTTGTTCGATTTGCGGTCTTGTTTTTAGAGTTAATGAAATTCACAGCCTCCTCTGATCTTGTTTCTTTTACGCTAATGCTGCCTTTAGATTTTGACAAAATATCTCAAAAATAAAAACTGTTGGATAGTTTGCCAAGAAATCCATCATGGCAAAATGATGAATCCAAATAATTTTGTGACTTGCAGGCTTTACTTGAAGCGGTATAATTCAATCAAAATTTGTGTTTTACACTTTATTTTGCATTACTCCTTGCAACCCTAATCACTCCAGTCAGCCTTACCTATACTTTGTGTTAAGTGCTGCTATAGCTGGCTAAACAATGATGGTAGACATGCTGCTGACTGACAGCATGTTAGCAATTCCACTTTAAGAATGTTAGGAAACTGACATTAGTGATTTGCAGTTTCACAGTGTCACTAACAAAGCTGTGGAGGTGGATATTCCTACACTACTTTGTAACTAGCGCTAGGCTAATTGTCCTTGAGGGTGGAAGGTGGGCAACAATTGCAAATACTCTTACTTTGTCACCTTGCTATAACCCTTCAAAAATCATTCTCACCCTTCTCTTTTTCTCTTCACCACTTCATTCAATTAGAGAAATAAATGGCAGACTCAGGGGGGCATTAAAGGTGCTAAGGCTGTATCGTAAATGTTTCGTCTTGCTTTGTGTCTGCTTCTTTCCTTCCTTTTATGCCTTTTCTCTTTTTTTAACTTCTCTTTCTGTCATTCAGATGCCAAAGAGATTGTGCTGAAAGCTCAGATTCTGGCTGGTGGCAGAGGAAAAGGGGTGTTTGACAGTGGCCTTAAAGGTGGAGTGCACTTAACTAAGGAGTAAGTATACCCCTGTGTGCATTTCACACCGTGAGTTATTGTTGGAGATACATTCATATTATTTTCTCCTATGACAGACACTTTTAGAGTGAGGAGGCTCAAAGAAGTCTCTGAAGATGTTCCCTAGGCACAAAGATGCAGTTAGGATTACTTGTGCTACGAATAAACAGTTTTTCTTTCTTCCAGCATCTTGTTTTGGAACAACTACCCTCAATTAAATGTTGAAAAAGGATTTTAAGGTCTGCAGAAGTGTTATGCTACCCATTGTGAGTTTTTCTCTCCCAGGTTGATTGAGTTCTGTACTGCTGCTGAGGTTCATTTTGTTCTATCTTGGTATTACAAAGTGTGATAGCTGTATTCCTCCAATAATGGCTCAGTCAGAAATCCTCAGCTTTTTTTCAAAAGGCTAAGCACCTTGAAAAAGCTTTTTCTTTTTCTCAGATGCTACATTCTCTTCAACCAAGTTTCCATATACTAAAATGGAGTTAGCTGTTAGGCACCTACCACTCACTGCTGCCTTAAAGGAAAAAAGGTGATTTATGACAATTGTCCCAGAAATGTATCATCACCACCCTACTTCAGGGTTTGGAATGGCCAGAATTCTTTTCGATATAAGGCATGCTGAGGTTCATTGTCCCTAGACATTGACATGAGTGCACAGTTCACTTTCCTCTCATCTGTCAAATGATGAGTCCAACCACTGGCTTCATTTGTATTCACATGGAAAACCAGAGCAGGCTTACAGAAGCAGACCAGGCATGCATACAGCTTTTAAACACAGAGAATAAGTAGAGGTTCGTCCACAGCAATGTGCAGATGTACCACAGTGTTTCCAAAAGCTCTACTTTGTCAGAATGTGCTACATTAATGCCCAAAAAGTGCTGAGGCATATCTCTCTTCAACTGAACAAAGCTCTGGAGAGATAAAGAAATACTCAATCTGTCTGTTCACCTGCTTTTCTCATCTTTGCTTTTGCAAATGTATGATTTTCTGAGTCTATGTATTTTTCAAATAAAGATTGTTATTTAAAGAAGGATATTGTTTGACCCATAACCCCTCTCCTTCAGTCCTGCAGTAGTTGGCGAGTTGGCTAACAAGATGCTGGGTTTCAACCTTACTACCAAGCAGACACCTAAAGATGGAGTGAAAGTGAAAACGGTGAGCCAATCCGCACACTTAACGATACAAAGATATACTTAGCACTTTCAAGTTGTTTTCTGACCTAATTTCAAGCCATTTTGAGTCCAGTAATACAATTCTGTAAAATTAATGACTGTGAAGGCAGCCTTACTCTATGATATTTGTTTTTTCCTATTCTTCTTCTTCTTCATTTTTTTTTTGCAAAGTTTAAATAGTAGCTCTCTGCTGTTGTTTACGGTGGTTTTGTGCTGGCTCATGTTATGGCTCATTGTGTAAATAAAAGGCCCACTGCGAATTTAAAGTGTTTCATAAACAACTGTTTCTATGTGCCACTAACAAGCAGGAATATTATTTTCTCCACTTGCATGCTGCACCTCCTCAAAACAGGCATTGCCAGGTGATGAAATCTTTTTAGCCTGTGGTTTGTGTGTGGGTCCTGAACTTTCTCTCCTCATTTTTTTGACCCCATCTTCTCCTCACAGGAATTCCTGCTCCTCCTCCTACTGCAGCATTTAACAGGAATCAAATGAGTGCCATACATTACATACATTTATCTGCAAAGAACACCCATTGAGTGATCATCAAACATGTCAAAGTTAAAATAATGGTTATGTAATAACTTTGTAATGTTTACTCTTATCATGTTAACAGATTGTTCTTTCAGATAAATTAAAAACAAAACAAAACCCTGTTTAGAAATAAAGGGTTTTCACAACTGAGACACTGGAGGGTTTGATAAGTGAAAAATATATATTAACAGCATAATTCAGGTCTGATTCAAACTTGAGCAGGGCAGGAGCAAATGAAACTGAAGCCTGGGTCTAATAAAAGCTTGCTTCGATTAAAGACATGCTGCTTTCTGAAGTCAAAAATTTTAACTTGAGATTAAAGGATTTTATGTAGTTTTCTTTAAATTTAATTTAAAAATTATTTTTCTTTTTTCTTTAACTTTTATTTATTTTTCTTTTTTTTTTTCTTTTTCTTTTTTTATGTTACTGTCAACCTGCCAATATAGCTTGTGTCAACCCTATATCCATATTGCACCACAGAAAAGGGAATACAGCAAGAAACAAGGGACAGCTACTCTGCAGCTACATGGATTTGCTGTCATGGCAATGGTCTAGAGAAGCAGACAAATGGAAATGTTTTTGTAAGAAGACAGAGAAAAAACTAAGTTTTAAGATGACGGAAGAAAGACCATCATAGTGGGAATAAAAACAAATGTTTTTTGTTGTCTGCCTAAAGAATCCAGTTACAAGTTAAATGAAAGGGAACTTAGGGACAGTTAATTAACTGGAGAAAACAGTATTTGAACAGGGAGAATCTAACACTGTCTGTCAACGTGGAGTATAGAGAAGGCTATCTGTCCTCATTCAGGGTAATAGTGTGGAAACAAAACATATGGGCTGTGCATGTTCAAAAGCTACATCTAGAAAACACACAAACTCTTCACAACATCTTCACCAAAGATATTTCATAGCAGCTTCTCCAGTCTTTTCCGAATAGGCTTCCTTCTTGCTAACTCTCGGTGCTTATATGTCCTACCCCACGTACCACGTACCCCTCCTCACCCCATTTCTCTCATTCATAACACGTTTCTCTGAGAAAGATGCTTCTCAGATTTTATCCTGCTTTTGCTTTGTTGCTTTGCTTACATTCTTGAGGGGTCAGTTCATAATTAAATATGGTGTAACTATGAAAGATAGCTATTAAATGTATTGAAAAAAGTTAAGTCAAGAAAAATTCATTCTTTTTTTTAATTTTTTTATTTACTTAATTATTAATTTGTTATCGTAGTAGCATACCCTCTCCTCCTCCTCTTTTGCCCCTACCAGGTGATGGTTGCTGAGGCCCTGGACATTAGCAGGGAGACATACTTTGCCATTTTAATGGACCGATCCTGTAATGGTCCTGTCATGGTTGGAAGCCCCCAGGGAGGTATGGATATTGAGGAGGTGGCTGCCAACACCCCAGAACTCATCTTTAAGGTACGTGTTTTATGGTGGTTCATTTTCATCAAAAAATACTCGCTGAGATTGATGGCATTTTATCTGCATCAAAACATTGCAGATGTTTGAATTGATCTTGTCTGGTACAGTGCAAATACTTTGCTATGTTTGTTCAGGGATCTCATGCTAAGTTTTGTTTGACTTGACATCATGCCAGGAGTGGATTCCATTGTGGGTCTTACAGATGGAGGCTGAGCTCTGTTTTTATTTTCTGCTAATTCAGTGAATTTATCGCCCTTGTTTGCATGCTCACGGCACAACTGAAGGCACACAAACCCAAACACACTACAACTTAAAATGAAAAAATGCACACACAAAGAATCCTTCTGTGTTTTTTTCCCTGCTATTCATTGGGTTCCATTTACAGAAATAAATCCATTGTCACTTTGCTACTTGGCAACAGGGCATCCTCCACTGACATACCATTTAAGCCTTACAGATAGAATAAGCCTTTGCTATTGTTATATAGCTTTTCTTGCTGTGGTCTACAGATGTTAGAGTAGATAAAGATCCACAGACTTGCATTCCATTCATTCATTATTTCACTGCCGATTTCAAATAACATAAGTAATACCCACCTGTCGTGCTGCTATGTAACACAAATGATCCCTTCACTCATCTCAACTCATTCACACCTGTCCAGTTTACACAGGTTTGGCCCACATCAGCTAATGATAGTGGCAGATGTATTCTCTTGTTTTCTTCAAGCTGAAACCTTTGGGGGGAAAAAAAGACAGTTATGAGGACCTCTTGCTATCTGATAGTTAAAGAGATGGGGTTCTAATGATCACAGATCTAACATTTCAGTCCCTACTGTCTATTCTCACTATGTCTGGCAGCTTTCCACTGCTTAATTATGGTGTTGGCAGTTTAATATGAGCGTCTGCTTTGTGTCAAATTATAGCATTTTGAGCCTCCTGTTCTCTCCCACTCCCTCTCTCTGTTTGTTTCACTCACTCTCTCTCTCTCATTGTCTTTCTCTGTCTCTATCACTCTATCACTTTCACTGCAAATCTTATAGGAAGTCATAGATATATTTGAAGGTGTACAAGACGACCAGGCACTTCGCATGGCAGCTAATTTGGGGTTCAAAGGACCACTGCAGAGACAGGTAATAGACGCTGAAGGCTTGAAAAGCCACATTGAAAAGAGGAGGCAGAAACACCTATGATACACTCACACATAGGCACACACAGAAAGATATATTCTCATTCACAAACAAACCAAACTTTAGTGATTATTAGTTTTACTAGAGCTGTGAAGTGTCATTCCACTTCCCTTACTAGGTGCTCTATTGTCATAGCTGGCAGTGACACTCAGCAGGTTGAGTCACTAATGATACCATTATTATTTAATAAAACATGTAGCACCTGGATTTTCTGAGTGAATCATCCAGTAACAAACCAGAATCGTCTCAATATATAGCCTATGATTTTCGGGACAGCGAAACAAACATTTTTTCCCCATCAACCAGGATCAAGTTCTGGTAAAAACAAAAAACAGGACAGTGACTCCACCCCAAATTGAAGTTAGGAATAGGTATGTGAGACGAAGAGATGAAGAGTTTGTTTCAAAGCTATTTGTTTTTTGGCATCAGATCACTAATTTGTTTTCATTTTCACAGGCTCCATGGTGTGAGAAATCTGATTAGCTCAGAATCTTCAACACGTAGAATACGCATAAATCAGCAGAACACAACTGCTTCTAAAAAGCAAACTGAGGGTCGATGGTGTTTATTCTTTGCTTGCATCCTGTTATACGCAATCCTTTTTTTTTTTTTTTTTTTTTTTTTTACAGGATATTGAATGGGCATTGATTTTAACTGGGTAGGGAGAGAAATAAAGAGTGATTGGTTTAGTGTCGGCATTGTCAGTATGCTTTTCCTTGGTTGCTGTGAGTCAGCTGCTAGACAGTTTAATTCAGATATAATTACAGCTTTTCTAAAATACTCCTATTGCCTGGAATGCCGCAACAGAGGTATCTGTTGCAATCCTTTTTAAAATGGGGATTTCAAGCATGATGATTAAAGCACCCACTGCCATTTGTCTTTTGCTATATTAACTGCCTGTATTCATCTTTTGTCACCTTACTGTAAATATAAATATTGAACGTATGTATGTATGTATGTATGTCGTTAAAAATGTCAAATTCAGCTTTTCCAGGTATATGAAATCTATTGAATTGCATATTATATATATATATCTATATGTATCTCTATGTATAAATCAATAATGTTACATTTATTTGCTTGTTATGAAACCTCTTCAAACAAGTGAATATAGTTTTCAGCTCAGAGACACGCACGTTCATAAAATAGCAAACTCAGACAGTTAATGTTGAAAGTGATTTGCCATGTTTTATGTAGCCTGTGTGGGAGACTGAGTGGCCTTGGCGGGGCCGGCTGCTTAGAGCTGAACCATGAGGTAATTACTGTCCTCTGTGGACCACGCAGGCAGCAGATCAGATTAAGAGGCTCTATGATCTGTTCCTGAAAGTCGACGCCACTCAAGTCGAAGTCAATCCTCTTGGAGAGACTCCCGAAGGACAAGGTACCCTGTATCATAGAAAGTGGCTGTTTTGTGTGTATGTCTGTGCATGCATTTGTTTCCTATTCTTTCTCCTGCCCTTAACTTTTCCCAAAAAGTTTTAACGGTCTGTAATATGGACTATTCAGTATTTCAGCATGAGCATGCAGCCACCCTCTAATCACTGACTGAGATACAGACACACCATCTCCTCAGGTCTGAATGAATTTAAACACATGAAGTGTAATTGCAGCGCATTGACATCAGCTTCTTGTCTGGATTACTTGGGTTAGATCAAAATCCAAGTGGCTTCAGGGAACAGAGCTTTCCATATTTATAGCATGTTGATGTTTTTTGATGTTTCCCAGTTATTGATTAACCAAAGGCGTCCAGACTATCATCAACTGGTAATGAGGAGCTATATATTACAGCAGCAGCTGCTGCCGGCACATCCCTCATGAGTGAACCTCGCAGGGGTATTTTATAATATGTAGAAAAACATCTGGTGAGCATGTTCAGTGTTAGCACATCTATTACTTGAATTTACTATATATATATATATATATATATATATATATATATATATATATATATGATGGAGGGATTTGGTCTGCGTTCTGTAAAGAACGTGTTATATTTTGGTGCTTTACATTGCACAGCATTGTTCTACATTTCATCAATATACGCTCTCAAAATGCTTTTTGGTATTATTCAATTGTATAAATAGTTCTTTTCAGCAGCAATGTTTTTTAATGTTTTTTAATGTGCCTGGCCTGGCCTTTTACATTTTCAGTGTAAAATTTAAATGAAATTAACTTCAAGTAAGTGGTTTTTTGAAGAAAAAAAAAATATTATGCAGTAAGTAAAGTTCTTTGTAAAGTATATTTATTGTCAAAGACTATCAAAATTCAAATGATAATTGCTATGCTGTTCAGGCTTGTACAAAAAAATATATTAAAGTTGGGTGAATGGAGCACTAACTTGGCAGTCAGGGGGGCTTTTTATTGTGGGGCAACAGCGCTAACCACCATCTGCTGTGAGGAATATTCTAAAATTATTGGATATTTACAGACACCTCTCAAATTGTCTACCAGTTTTGCCACTGATCCCAGGCAACCTTTGTGTCACAGCATTTGTGTAAAGATTTGGATCACAAATTTACAAGTGTGGGTTCAAATAATAGGCTCAGACATTGCCTCAGAGCAATGGCTGGATTGCTAGTATTTGTTTTCCTCTCACTTTTTGAGTGTTCCCTGGGAGATGAAAACACTTGTATTCATAAACAAATTCTGAAAAACTGAAAAATTCAGCCCCCATGTTGCCACTTGGTATAAGTGAATGTTAGCAGGTTAGCATCATTTGAAGTGCTCATAATTAGAGTAGGAATTACGTAGTTACAAATCATACAACAGCTAATCTGATGGAGTTTATGCTGAACTTGCACTTTTTTTTGTCCCCAAGAAATAAGAGTAATTGTCTTGTCTGTGGAATTGAACACAGATTGACTGTGATTTGTCCTATTAAGAGGTATTACAAAACACAAAACAATCACTTCTGCATCACTACTTTGATGCTGTGCAGTCACCTCAAAAAAAAAAACAAAACCCAACAAACTCATTCTTGTTGAAAGTATGCTTCATCAAAGATTGACAAAAGAAGTTTCATGGCTTCTTATGAATATTAATGATCAAAATGATTCCTTTCAAACAGTAGATTTATACTGAGTACAAGTTTCCTTTTCTATCAGCTGGGAGAAGCAGTGGCTGCGACTGAGGCAGTGTTTGTAGACAAGCTTCACATTAACATCATCTTATTCTTTGGTTCAATTTGTTCACATGTCACAAGGGAGCACAGCTATTATCCAGCAGACATTCAACAGAAGTGTATTGGAAAGGAACATTTCTCAAGGGTGAAAAAGTTTTATTTTTGCTTCTCATTTGGTAATAGCTAAATTCATTTTGTTGATGGACTGCAATAATATGTCAAAACAAGGAATTGGATAGTAGGAGTGCTACTTTACCTGGAGGACTCGGTGTGCCTACTTCCCATTCTCAGCAGTCTATTCGCTATTGTGTGTTAAGTTTCATCATATGTAAATTATAAAGGCAAATCAAATTTTCTGTGTATGTGCTACCTTTTCGGGGCTGCATGTGAATTATTTGGCTGTCTGTTCTCCTGAAATGTGCCATCTATCAGGAAAATTTCTCATCAAGGTTACCATTACCATAGTTTAAACTATAATGGTTACATTTTTAATAGTAGCTAACCCCCGTGCATCATCATTTGTCCTTTTCAGTGTTTTTTTTTTTTTTTTTTTTTTTAAGTTAGTTTTTCGCTGTGAATTTTAACATCAACTCCTGTAATGTGCTTATAAAACACTCTTAACACACAAAAAAAAAAAGCCCAGTAAAATTTTACTTTTACAATTTTTTATCTTTCTCATTACAGGTGTTAAATTAATAGTAACTCCAAATCCCACTTCCCTTTGTATACACATACGCACTATTTCAATGGAAAGTAATATATTAGCTATACTTTGGTTGTGACCCATTTTTTTTATGATTTACTGTAGGATGTGGAGCTCTAAAGACCCACTTACCATTCAATGTATGTGAAATAATTTTAAATTACAAAAATTAAAATGGCCCAATGTTTTTTTTTTTTTTTTTTTGCGTTGAGGGTGGACTTTTTTTTTTTTAAGGATGAACAAGGGTTAAACAAACTTTTTTTTTTTTTTTTTTAAATGCCTGATACTTTTCCAGGTAGCTTCGTGAGTAGGTTCTCTTTGAAATACTTTCTCTTTGAAGTGTAAAGGAAATATGCACTTACTATAACAGGCTATCCCTTAGAGGCAGTGACAAAAACACATGCCTTAGTGAGCCTTCCTCTGAAGTAATTAAGACCAGCAGGCTGAGGGGACACCCCTCAGTTCATTAATTTCAGCTTTTAAAAATAATAATTAGTGAACTTTTTATGTCTGAAATCATCCTCCCTTCTCCCCTGTCTGCCATCTTGCTCTGTCTTCCTTTTGTGTTTTCTCTTTTACTAACTCTGTCTTTGTCATCTTCCAATTCCTCTATGCCTATGCCCTAGTGGTTTGCTTTGACGCCAAGATTAACTTTGATGACAATGCTGAGTTCCGTCAGAAGTCCGTGTTCGCCATGGACGACATGACTGAGAGTGACCCCACAGAGATGGAGGCAGCCAAGTGGGACCTCAAATATATTGGACTCGATGGAAATATTGCATGTTTTGGTATGTAAACAAAACACCACAACAATACAGGATCGTGCCCACAGACACACACACGTCAATAAGTGAACTCTTGCTAGCTTAAGACTTTAATGCGTCTCTTAAGTCGCATAAGTGAAAAGCTCGGACACAGTTAGAACTTAGTTAAAGTAAAGGCAGCCTGAGCTATTCTCCAGTCCGCATTACAAGCAGCTTTCTGAGGACTCCAGAAGGAATGCTGCCATAACCAATGCGTTCTAATTAGCTATAATCCGCCCAGAAAGTCTCCAGTGAGCCAGATTGTTAGCATTCTCATTAAAGGCCCCCTCTCTTGTCATAAATCAAAGCTTTTACAGTGTACTGCAACACTAACAGGTGCTCTCACTTCTTACCCCATAGCCTCATAAACACATTAGATGTCTGTTAGCACTATCCCCCCTTCTCACACACAAACACATACACGCATACACACTATTCTGCATCCCCAGCTCCCAGTCTCTCTTAAAGTAACAACAGCTTTTAAGGCCCTGCAGCTTCCTTGAGAGCTGTGCAAGCCACCAAAGTGACAGCTGTTAAAGCGAATATCCCTTTTATTGAGGCCTCTGTCGGGGAGCTTGCCAGGACACAAGTTCAGCTAAGCTAAACCAAATGAGGTAAGACATTTTTGTGCACTTGGCTCTTGCATAACTCAGCAGGGAAGCCATGCAGGCAGTTGGCTAAATGATGACACGGGCTGCAAAAAAGGGCAGCAGAACCTCTTTTAATCAACACTCTTTTTTTCTCTGAAGTCGAAAGTCAACTCATAATCAAATTCTCTCTGTGTTGCCTGACTTGATGCATTGAATGTTCATGATTAGAAGATATTTCCAACCGATTTTGCGTTTTAAGCGTAAGCTTTTTTTTTTTTTTTTTTTTTTCCCCCCCAGCTATTTTCTCTGCTTTAGTTGTTGAACTGCTGCTAGATTTCTTTGTGGGTGTTCTTACAGCACTTGTCGAGTTTTCTTCAGTGCTGTTGATGTTATTTTAATTCACTTAAGGCTGATCAGATTTAACCTCATTATACTTTATAGATCGTGGTAAGGTTACTGTTCCATTAACACTTGCTCGAGATATATATATATATATATAGATATATATAGATATAGATAGATATATATAGATATATATAGATATAGATATATATATATAGTACAGGCCAAAAGTTTTGACACACCTTCTCATTCCAATGAATGAAGTGTGTCCAAACTTTTGGCCTGTACTGTATGTGTGTGTGTGTGTGTGTATATATGTGTATGTATGTATGTATAGACAGCTATATTTCAGAATGCATATTTGCACATTAAGTGAACTGACACTGTCATTTTTTACAGTGAACGGAGCTGGATTGGCCATGGCCACATGTGACATCATTGACCTGCATGGAGGAAAGCCAGCTAACTTCCTGGACCTGGGTGGAGGAGTGAAAGAGAGACAGGTGTATGAGGCATTTAAGCTGCTCACTGCTGATCCTAAGGTAGGGACATACACTTACGAATTTTTATTTTATTTTTTTCATCCCATTCTCACTCAAAACAGTCAAATACAAAGCAGCATCGCTTTTTAAAAAGTAAGTCAGATTTAAAAAAGCAAGTTCACCACCTGTTGAATTGTTCTTGTTATTACTGTCATGTAGCTTGTCATATCACATTCATAAAAGGTCTATGTCTAGTTAGTGCTTTGTCACAGAGACAACAGAGCACGATAGACTAGGGACCTTGGCATATGTCCCTATTTTACCAAGGGGAAAAAGACACGGGCTGGATGTGCAATTATATGCCATCATTTTCTGTTGCAATAGAATCATAAATCTCTTCTCGCTACAATGCAAAACTGTTGGCTTTTAAAGATGTTATCACATGTGCATCTGCACGCGCACGTTATTACAGAAGACAGGCTCATGTGCAACACAAAATGAATAAACAAGTTCAAATCAAAGCTTGCTTCTGAAAGTCTTGCAGTTCTGGGTGAGTGGCAGCTTGGGGTGTTTTACAAGTGATTCAGCTCTATGTTCAGAAAGCTAATAACTCCAAACTAAACAATGTGAGCCCTGTAAGTACACCGCAGTGCTGATTGTGTGTTGACAGTCATCACACTGCTAATTCCCCTGCTGCTGTCATTCCTTCGTCCCTGCACTGATCTCCGGTTGCCTCTGTGTTAGCTTCTCCAGCAATGCTCGGTTGTGGAATACAGAGCAGCATTTGATAGCAATTAGGCTTTTCTGCTCTTTTCTTTAAAATCTCTATTTACACATGTAGATTTTTATTGGTATGGCATGCTTTCAAAAAATACTGTAAAACAATAAAATTAAAGAAAATGTTTCACGTCAGTTTTGAAATATATATATTGACTAAAAAAATAAGCCAAAGGCTCCCTAAATCAGGTAGTTGCTAACCTATTAGAAACTAACCACTATCACAGGTACACCTCAACCGTGATTTAGGTGCGATATGTCAAAGTGCTTTATATGCCCATTTCTTTTCAGTAAATCTTCTACAGTAATGGGTGCAAACTTAATTTCACATGTTTGAGAGGTTGTGAATACAGATGCATTATTATAATAAGAAATCAGTTGCATATTATACAGTAGAGATATTTTTCATATGACAATGGCGTGAGGAGTAAGCATGTACATAAGTTTCCAGCACTTTTTGTCTCATATTTATCACCCAACAGCAAAGAGACCAGTGTTGCAACACCTTTGCAGATTTGCAGATGAATGTTAAAATCCCACAAACCTTTAACACCCCAGCAGGTGATACATTGGTTTATTCACATATCCAGTGTGCATAGATTTTATTTGGTTTTATGTGAATTCAACTCAGTGGTCTGTGGTGGAAAATAAAAATGAATATGGTGGATAACAAAGAAATGTGATCAATAATGGAAAGAGAAACCTGCAAAGAGGTGTCACTTTCTCCCAGTATGGGGTTTCCATTTATTATTATTGAACGCTTTTAAAGCAAGGTGGTCTCCACTTCGTTTACCCCAAAAAATGCACTCACACAGGCAAGAAGGATCCTCCTCCACCCTCCTCCGGTTCCTCCTCCTCTTTCTGTCTTGGGCTGATTCCCCAGATCCAGATGGGGGAATAAGCCTGCTGCCTGTCCCTCCTGCTGCTATGTATGGAAATAGAGACAGGGAGCTCCTCCCTAACAGGGGAAAAAAGTCGAATAGGATTGACATTAAACTGGGTTGAGAGCACCATTAGCATTTCAACCAGGGGAGCTGAGAAACCTGCTCTGATCTGTGGAAGGAATGTTAATCATTTCACAATAAGAGCCAAAGAGAGTGCTGCTCATTTGCATTTAGTTTCTTTTTTCTTTTTTTCACAAATTACCACTTCCAAAGTCAAAAATACAAGCAGAAATAGAAAGAAAATCATGCTCTGGGCTAGGTGACTGTGACAAGGCAAGACCATTGATTTCATGTCAATACGTTACAGTGGGAGCTCTGTTCTCCTAATTTGCCCTAAACATAAAGGCAGTTGGAGCTTATGGCCTTGAAATAGTAGATCCATTGTTGATTATTTATTCATATTTTAAAGCCCTAGATAGACTCACTCACTCATTTAACATTGTTATTGTACTACTTTTTTTTATATTTCTTCTCCTTGCAGCTACAAATTTTGACAGCATATGTTATGATGATGCTTACTTTCAATGGTACTGCATGAAACTACTTCAGTAGCTGCTGTAGGGAAGGCTATTACTGTTCTACTGCAAACATGAATGCGGGCTTTTTATTAGAGACAACTGTGACTTTTGGCTGAGGTGATTAAAATGGTTTATGTGCTATGGAGAAAAAAAAAAAAAAAAAAAAAAAACAGTGCACAGAGTGGCCAGGCAGACAGTTCAAGCGTAGAAGGTCCTGCTGTAATGATGCCACACAGTTCCACAAAAACAGGTATTTTGGTGTCTGTCTTCTCTTGCAGTCTTTCTTCCACAGTCATTTTTGTACTTTTGTCTGCCTGCCTCCATCTCTGTCGGTCTCTCCCTCTCAGTCTCTGCTTTGATGTCTCTGGCTCATTGTGCTGAGAGGAATGGAAGTGATGTGAGTGTACTGCTGGCACTAAATAGCTGAGACGGAGCCTGAGATGACAAAGCCTTCTCTCTCTCTTGTTTGTTCACTTCTCCGCTATCGTCTTGTGCAGCATTCATTACCTTAAACATTATTATTCTGTGAAAGAAAAGGGGAAGAGAAAACAGATGAAACAGGGATCCTGTATGTGAAGTGGGAACGATGTGAAAAAAAGTCAAAATGAAATGATTGGGAGGAAAAAAGTAAATCATAAAGCAGTTGTGTAGCCTAGTGTGTGTTAAATATGTGAGATGTAGCTCAGCTGGGTGTACTAGACCATAGAGCTTTGTTTGAATTTAGGCCACTGGCTTTTTAAGCAGAGACAAATTTATTTTCCATGCCAAAATAAATAGCTCCACTTTCTTCATATCCACGTACAGAACAGTCTGTTGACAGGATGTCTGAATTTATTGAGGTTTCTCTCACATCACCTGTAGGCAAGCAGAACCAGGCAGCAAATACTAACAGCCAAATAACCTCGTTATTGCCTTGTGCCTGTGCCATAAAGAAAGTGGCAGATGGATGTTTTGTCTTACTCAACATCCATTTTGTTTTCAGGGCTTAAGGCTGTTTCCTGTAATTTTTATAGACAGGAGTGAATGATGGCATTT
Source organism: Echeneis naucrates (assembly GCF_900963305.1). Taxonomy (NCBI): domain Eukaryota; kingdom Metazoa; phylum Chordata; class Actinopteri; order Carangiformes; family Echeneidae; genus Echeneis; species Echeneis naucrates. The sequence goes on along the minus strand of NC_042515.1, from coordinate 18,954,729 downwards.
TTCTGAAAAACACCCTCCTTGTTGGTGTATAGGGTTGGAGTTGGTCAATTTAAGGGGTGCAGCTATATCAAACAATTGAATGTTTGTTTGTTTGTTTTTTTCGTGGCAAAAATTTAATCCTAATGAAGAATATATAATTATTCAAAATTAGTTTTCAACTCTTTTAAATTGTCTGATTTCAGAAATTCTCCCATCTTTAGTGCAAAAGCCTAGTCATGTGCTTTGCTATGCTTATATATCCAGATATAGTATCACCACAGAGTGGAATGAACTTCTGTTCCTTTGATCACCACAGCTAACAGTTTGTACTTTATGAACTCATCTGTGAACATCTGCATTGGCGTCAGCTGAATGTAAAAATAATGTAGCAGATTATCAGAGTGAAGAGTGACTCTTCCAATCAGTCATTCATCTTCAACTTAATATATTATTTTTCAGATAATTCAGTCTTTAAAAGCCATTGTTGTGACACCCTCAATTTTTGTTAATTGCAATAAACAATACCAATTGGAACTGAAATCTAAAAAAATAAATAAATAAATCCAAACTAAGAAATTAAATTAAGTATTCAAAACTCAATGTTTCCCACAGGTTGAGATCTTATGTGTGGTGTTTGGTGGCATGACTGAGTGCATGTAGTGACTTGTGCAGTTTGGACAGGGAGATTGTGTAAACCGCAAAATTATGCTGTTTTGAAAAGAGTGAAACATGGTGTTTGGTTGAAACAGTGATTTTTATCTACCACGACAGGATGACAAAATGGAGCCCATGCAATTTTCTTTCATTCAGCTTAAATGCAAAATGTCCATGGATAAAGGCTTTGAAATCAAGTCCATCTGCATTTTCCCAAACTTTGTGGCTCCAATAATGCAGTCTTTGAGAAAAACACCCCCCAGTCTAGAGCAGTCCGCTATTTTCATTTCACCTGGCTCTGCAGTGACTGAGGAGCATGACCAGTATATTTTTTTGATATTCATTCTCACCAAGTCTTATAATGGTCTGTATAAGTGAAATAACTACTAATTGTTGCATCAATATGTCGATGGTCAAAACGCAAAACTTCCTAGCTGCAGAATGTTCTCATCTGTGGATTTGACAATAAGAATAAGAAAGCGTGCTCATATTCCTTCATTCTGCCTATAAAAAAGTGAATTTTTCAGATAGGTTTTTCTCTTCGGCCATTGATATTAAAATGTTGGTGACAATATCAAGGTCAGCATCAAGTACTGAGTTCATGACCACAATCTTAAGCCGAGTGTTCCTACCTGAAGTATAGATTAAAGTTGTAAGAAGAAAGAGAAAGAGTTGCAGAGGAAGACTATGGTCATGATCTTTCTCAATAGCAACAATAGTGCTACCTTATCCAGGCAGTGTCCCATGGCACACAAGGGGCATGGACCCGATGGGAGGGAACCACAATTCAGGTCATAACCTGGGCAGACATTTGGCGAACCCCACAAGCACAGCTCAGCTTCCTGATAAGAGCAGCTTGTGGCACCACCCCGTCTCTGAAATCTCTCCCAGCTGTTCGGAAACGAGGCAAAGTGTCCTGTGTGTAGCAAATACAACGCAGGTCTCCAGTATGTCCTTTCACGGTGCAAGGTGGCACAGGCACAGGGGCATTTCAGGTGGTGGCACAACCAGGTTCTGAAGAAACTGGCAGAGCTGTTGGAGAACTGCAGAGTGGGGGGCAAATAACACTCCCATTCCCATTCCCTTAGTTGCACCAGGAGAGGCTCAGCAGAAGCCAACAGCAAGAAAAACAATAGCTTACTCCGAGAAGGGGAAGCGAGTTGCGAGTCGATCTGGGTAAGCAAGTAAACTTTTGAGCAGAAATCACACAGACAACGCTAAGACCGGAGGTTGTGATGTGGTCCACAGCTGCCAAGAGGCTCCTCATCATTGAGCTCACCGTTCCTTGAGGGGAGCGTACCTGCAGCATACGAGTTCAAGGGCCTCAAGTACTCCTAGGTGCTGAGTGCAGAGGCCTGGGCTAGGCAGCAAAATCAATCTGATGCCAGGGCTTTGTGGGCAGATCAGCAGTCCAGCTTCTCAATGCAGCCGAAACGACACGGGGCAAACCTGTAGAAGGCCATCAAGGAGGTGGCAGAGGAAATGGACTAGGCAAGCTACTGGTTGCGGCTACAGAGGAGGGGCAGCGTTTGAGGTTCAGCATCCCAATAAGGGCACCTGAAAGGGGTGGCGGGGAGATGTCCACTCAGCCACTGCCCCCACACCGTGAGATGCACTGGATAGGGGGCAGAACATCTGTGAATGGTGGCTCCAGCTCACGGGAAGAGGTGCGGCAGGCAGCGATGCCAAGCAGGAACAACACCACCTGTACAATATTCTAAGAATGCCACGTTTGGCTCACCTATTTGTTTGGTGCTTGCGACGCACTGCAGTTAGCGTCTGTGCTGCCTTTTTTGTGAATGCAGAGCAATGGGCACTGCTCTGAAGTGAAAGGCACAGATTTGCACATTAGCATCAGTTCAGCCAAGGGACAGACCTCCCAGGAAAATACGGAGGTGTGTTCCTATGTATTTGTTAATGCAGATGTGAAACATCTTTTCACAACCCACTGGCTCGTGTGCATGAGTGACCTGGGTTTAGAATGCTGAGCCGTGTGTGTTTGGTCTTTAGTTTTTCTTTTGGATTTCTCCCTACATTTTTTCCTCCGCTCTTTTTGTGTTGGATTATTATGCGTGTCCACCTGTGTTTCAGAGCCCATTGCCCTTTAGCAAAAAGTCCTGCTATTTTGCTTCTTTCCAGTTCAGTGACTCTGGTTTAACTCACCTGTGGTCCCCCTTTAACCACTTTCCTTCTTGGTATAGTAACACTCCCAAGTCCTAGTCCTCCTCTAGAGGGATCATACCACTTTTACTGTTTTTCCAGTAGTCTTCTGTAATCTGTGAGAGTCTTTATCGTTATTGTTCACCACTACCTCTGTAGTGATACATACCAGGTTACTATAGTGACTCCCCAGTTTCTCCTTTTACTAGTCTCTCTACCATTTCCTCTTGTGTTCCTTTGGTATCCCTCTTCCTCTTCTTGTTCCCTCTCACCATCTTTCTGCTTCTTTGTGTCTCTGTACTCTTCCCTATAGCCTTTCATCTTTCTTAAATCCTGTTAAAGTCAACATTAGGATCTCAACTCAATGGTTTGCCTGCCAGCTAAATCCTCCAGGAGGCCAGGTGATGTCTTTCTCATCCCTGTATGAAGATGTCCTATGTCTATTGTGCTTCAACATGTATGAAGTCACAGAAAGCCAGTGGCTCTGGTGAAAACTAGTTGATCCAGGGAAATGTTTTATGAAAAGTGTGTTATCCTCTCCTTAGGCTGCTGAGGAAGGAAGGAAAGGTCCCCCTGTTTTACAAGGCCATGTCCTTAGGATATTACCTCTCAAGACTACGATGGAAATCACACAACTCAATCAGTCACCAAGCAAAAACACAAATAGGTGCAAATACACACTTCTGTTGTTGTCCCCACATCATTCACACGTCTGCACAAACATGCATCCTCCAGGGAGGCCAAAAACCTATAATCACAAGAGTACCTGCAATGTTGGAGCCCTATGCTGTGTTTTTTTTAGAGGGAAAAAAATCACCTCTCCGCCTGAAGCCAAGGGCCCATGGGAAATGCCAGTCCTCCGTGTTATAAACACATGCAATGCAAAGCCATCAACCAAAAGAGAGAAGGAAGTCAACAAGCTCCTGTGGTTATTGTGTTCATTCCCAGTGTGCAGAATATTGCACAAGTGCTTGTGCGTGCGCGCATGCAGGGAAGGGTGGAGGTGCCTTCAGGTAGAACTGGCTCTATGGGTGATAGATTCCCTTTTTTCAGTTATGGGCTGTGTACTGTAGGTCATTGTAATAGTTTGCCATTATATGAGAAGAGGTCCACCTCGTGGAATGGTTTTCCTGCAGATTTGCTTAAAGTGCATTAAAGTCTTGTTTTAGTGACAGATTTAGTGTTGGGATTTTGTGTATTGTGTGACCTCTTCTGCTCTAGCACATTTAAAATCACTGCAGAGATGTGTTCTACACTAAACCCAGACTGCACTGACCCTATGTTAGATCGTCAATATATTCACCAGGAGCCTGATGAAATGTAATTACCCTTTGTGTAGGTACATGTGGACACTTTGTTCAGCTGACTGTTATTTGGTCTGGATTTTTATTTCATTTGAGCATAAAGGCTGTGAGTGCATGCATGTGTGTTGGGATTTAAAGGCTGTTGTTTCAAAACCTCCAGCGCATTGGGGCCAAGTCCAAATCTCAGTTGTGTATCTTAAGTGAAGGACACATCAAAAGAATGAGGTTAAGTGTATAAACTTTCGCAGTAACTCACCAAGCAATTTGGTCCTTGAACTCCAAAACGCATGTTTACCAGATCACATGTACACAGCAGATAAGCAATCTTTGGCCATTTCTTAGCAAAGTACAGCGACAGCTGTGACAAACGGAAATTATGTGTCATGTGATTTTGAAACATGACATCAGTCAGCTGTAATTGTTAAGTTATTATTTTGACTTTTCTGTATACTGCATAAATAAGCCTTTACGCACAGTGGAAGAAGCTTATTATAGTGACAGGAGAGCTGTGTCTGCTTATTTCAGTATTCATTTCAGGGGTTTAGAGACAATAAATAGCCTTTTTATATCGCTAGTTAAGGAATATGTGACAATATGGGGAATTGTTTCTTCTTTTTTTTTTCCCTTTATACAAAAGATAAATAAAGAATTGTTCAAATTAATCAATATTAAATTAACAGCAACATTACAGAAAGGGTTATCATTTGAGTGTACAGGTTTTTTGTTTGTTTGTTTGGTTTTTTTTTCATTGTGGTTAATTGCAAATTTCACTAGTTAATTTTAAGTATCCCATGTTTTATTTGGTAGTTAAAATTATATTATTTTGCACTTCAAAACAGTTTTAAAGTCCATATTAACGATATAAAGCAGTTCCCACAAATGTCTTGATTGGGAATAAGAAGGAAAGGAAAGGAAAGAACTTTTCTATAATAACTTGCCTGTTAAAATGATTTCAAATCCAAAATCTAATGGGTACAGTACAATGTCTACTTCAAAAATTTTGCTTGACTTTAACCAAGAACAAAAAAAATAATAATAAAATAAAATGCAGGAGCCAAAGTATGGTATTGAGATAGGAGACAACTTCAAAATACCTGTTCTGTGAAATACATGTTTTTGGTAATATTTTGTTATCCTGCTGAGAATTAGAGGTTTTTTGTCTTTTTTTTTTTTATATATATAATTTAAAAGTGTAAAGCTTGAGAGAGACATTCCATTTTCCTGAGATGATCAGTTAAGACAATGCAAAATCCCAAACCTGACTGCACCTATTCAAGGTCCGCAAGTACAAATGGAGACCCAAGGTCCACTAATTGGAAAGCACTTTCCACAGCAGTACAGCAGCTATGTGTCTTGAATTGAAAGAACATTTATGTCGAATCAAATCAGCCTTCAGGTGCCCACATCGTTGGATACAGGAGGCTACAGCAGAATTGGAAAACATGCCAAAAGCATAGTGCTACAGATGTGCTATAAAACAGGAAGTGCTATGGGTGATCACAGATTACATCTTAAAAGTGTCAGTGTCAGTTTAACTGAACGGAAAAGGAACACTGCTCCTGACCAGAGATGGCTGGACGTGAACAGGTATTTCTAACATGTATAGGAATTTTATTTAACACTGTGACTTTTGGAAGTACATGGCTTGTTAAAAAAATTAGAAAGATACAAAAAGCAAACAAGGGAATGACAGAGAGAGCCAGCAAAAAAATTGTGGTTTGCATTTTAGTCACTTTGTATTTATGCTGCTTGCTCCCTTCCATTAGCCATTGCCTAAACTTTTGAACTCAAACTTAAAATACATCGTCCCTGCACGTCGGTGCTGGGTGATGGATCAAATGGCAAATGTATGCACGTCATGAATTTTGGCAAAAACTTCAACTTGACACATAAGAATGAAAGCTCACGCCATAAGCAAAGGACAAATGGGGTTGTCGCAGATCATACATTCTCCGTTTCATCCCTTTCGTGAAGGTTAATTTGAGAAAGTTAAGGAATTGTCCAGAAATGCACCATGGAGCTGATGACTTGTCAGATTGATTTGCCCTTCAGGGAACTAATGTCTTGTCCGTCTTTTTTTCAGTTTGATCTTGGTGAGAACAGCACAGCATGTTTTTAAAGACTCATGTCATCTTCCACTGCACCATTACAAGAGAACTCTATTACTTTACCATCATGTATGCATAAGGAATATGGATTGGCAATGTATTCAGCCTGATCCCTGGCACCAATTCGTCCCCTGTTGATTCTCACACAAACACACACTCGTGTCCGCGCACACTCACGCACACAAACAGGTCCCTTGGGTACGTCTGATTGAGCTTTCTCCTGTCTGCCATTCCTCATCCGTGAGAAATCAATAGAGGATCTGGGATTGGAGCTCGGGCTAATTGAGCTCTGCTCTCTCTGTTCTTATATTGCTGCCAGGAGCGTTTTGTCATCGCAGCACCTGGTTCACACCATGGGGCCAAGGGAGGCAGTCAGTGATCAGATAGGCCCTTGGATGCCACAGGGAGGGGAGCCACGTGTGATTGAGTGACCTTGTGAAGTTGAGCACTCAGAGGAAGGGCATAGCAAAGGAAGGCTTCATTTATCCTGATGCACCTCTGTAGGAGCTGCATGATGTTTCTTTCTCTTCACTTGGTGATGGATGAAATGGGATTGTTGTTCTTTTGTGCAATTTTCAAAGTCAAGCTCATTACAGTCATGATTATCACTCTGCATTTCATTTAACTACTCTTTTAAACTTTGTTTTTGCACCGAACAATGGTTATTGCATGCATTTCAGAGTCTTTACTCTTCGTGATGGTGGAGAGAAGAATTTGTTGGGGCATGAGTGGGGAAACAAAAGGAATGACTCGAAACATCCAGTAAAAGTGTATGATTTATTGTGTTGTACGATTTACTGTTAAGTTATTTGTTGTTTCGTGATTTGCTGCTGTGCTTTGAGATGTGGTTTTGTGCAATTCAGTGCCACCGTAGTTAAAGTAGTGTTATAGTTTCCACATGATCATATACCACTAGTCTTCAGTAATTCCTCATATCATATTTGGAGTGCTTTTGCTAGCCAGTGTTATCGTTACAAACTGCTTTGCTGCTCTTCTCGTTATTATAAATGGCATCCAAACCATCTGCTGTCAGTGCTCCACCCTTTGCCGCCATTTCAGTTCTCCATCTCTCCATCTGTCTCAGACTTGATGGAGTAATACCATCACCAACGGCTCTGACCGGTGACAGGAGACGTTGCGGCAGTAGTGCAACTTTTAGACCCCCCCTTATTTCACGCTCTCTTGGCGCTGATGTGTGCACATGCTGGGGATAATGTGAAGCCACTCAAACACCCAGTTGATGAAATCATTTGTGCTCTCTGAGCCATGTACTGACACCACAAATGCTGTGCCCTTTCCCGTCCTCTAGGGCAGTCTTAGTTTGGGTGATATTTATTTTTATTTTGGTTTTTGTTATTTTCTCAAGGTCAATCCTTCATCATCGAAGCTGTTGAATGCTTCTGTAAGTTAACTGCTTGTGTAAACAGACAAGATGTTACAACCATTATATATTTTTTTCCTTGTCCTTTGATTGGTTGAGGTCAAATTGCACATTACGTTATTAACTGCAGTATGACTCGCTATAGGACATGTGATTCACATGACATGCCCGTAGAACAGCATTAAAGCACTGATCTTGTCACATATTAGCAGATGCTTTGTCAAATACACTGTGAAATTACCAACTGTCACATCATGGCATTCGGTTTTTCCTCCTACTGGCTCTGATTATGTAAGATGCTGTAAGGGGGGGGGGGGACTACTCCCTTATTGAGGCTTGGCTATCCTGACCTTCAGTTCCTGAGGCTCCAAAAACACTGGTTCCTACATTTCCCATATTCCAATTCAAATTCTTATTTTCACTTTCGAATAACCCTCAGTATGGTATTTGCAATGGCTGTTGTTTAGTTTAAATATGTTTGATTTTTTTGGTCTAAAATTGTTTCAAAATTCTCATATTTTCTAACTGAGATTAGAAGAACCTTAGAGTGGCAAGAAAAGGTTGGTGATATAACTTGCATTATTGTATGAATAAAATGTTTAAATATGGTTTGAATATTGTTAACAAAGTTACAAACAGGCAAAAAGCACAAACAATAAGTTTTATATATATATTTATATATATTTCGCAGGGCATCTCAGACATGAGATTATGGCCATGTCCTAAAGACAGACTGCGATAAAACATCTCACAAATCCAGCAGCGGAGGATTGTCCATCCTATTAGACAATACGTGGGCCACTCAGTTCGAAGTGCACCAAGCGGTTTGCACAAGAGATTATGGTATCTTTTCGTATGTTTTATCTCCCACCGGAGTTTGGACGAATCACCGTAATACTGCATCCCAGGGGTGAATAATGAGGAAGCTTCTGAATAGTAACTGACACTTTCAACACTTTCTCGATTGCAATATCACTATCAAAAGTACATGGAAAACCCAGCTGCTAGAGTCAAGAGACCGGACATTAACCCGGCAGATATACTGCTGCATGACCTCAGAGAGCTACTCGCACAGACTTCTTTACAGCATGCCTGAACTGAAGCAGGTGTGGAGGAAGAATGGTCCAAAATTCCTCCTGAATATTGATCAACAGCTGTTTTGAGGTTGTTAGTGGATTTTTGATCAGTCCTTAAACCAGAGTTCACTTACTTTTTCACCAGCACGGCAAACGTTTAAAGCTGTGTTCAATCAAGAAAAAAGATCATCACTGTGATTTTCAGCTGAAGAAAATTTAAAAGAAAAAACGAAAAACACATTTTAAGACCAATTAAAATACAAATCTTTTTCCAATCCGTAATTGAACATAATATTCAGTAGACAGTCAGAAAATACCAAAATTTCTAAATCCCAATGATTTTTTTTCCGCAAAATCTGTAGACCAATGAACATGCATTTAAAAGTACATTTTGTCTGTTTAAATGTGCTGTCTTCCCTCAGTGCCCCTCCTGCTCCTCGTCATGTTTCAGGTATTTGTTGCTTTGTATGGTGAGCCATGCCGGCAGCAGTACAGCGAGAGATTATTGTCAGTGTAATTGGCTTTTCCAGGCATGATTTGATGCGAGCCTCTTGTCTGATCCACACACTTCTTTATTATCGAGCGTAATGGAAAGACGAGGAGTCTCACATGAAACGTTCAGCCCGTCATATCTCCAGAGAAATCGCCTCATTCATTTTTGCTTTGACGCCCTGGGTCAGGATAGAAAACCATGTATCTATGTGAAGATGAAGCACTAACAGCATACAGAGATACACTAAAACAAATGCATTAGCATCCCACATGGACCGCAGAGAAAATTACAAAAAAAACAAACACAATGCACTTTATTTACATGTATGCAAGGACTGAGCTTAAGTTAATACATGTCCTTTTTCTGAATTCCACCGTCTCATGTTTTCCTAATTCCCTTTGTCTGTACTCCTGATAAGTGACAGCCTCTGGGAAGACATTGGTATCCAGTTCAGTCCCGAGCACACTGTCCAAGCTGACATGACTGGCTACTGCTGCAGCAGTCGGACTTGTTCACCGAGCAGTAGAGGCAATGTTGAACACAGCTCTGCTACACTATCATCTCAGTCAATATCTGCTACTGCCAGAGGAGGATACAGATGGACAGGAGATTTACGGCGAGAAACCTGAGAAGTACGATTAAGGAGTGTGTAGATGGAGATTTACCAGAAGTAGAATCGAATAGAATCATCTTTTTTTTTTTTTTATGGACACTATTTATTTATTAGTTGTTTTTTTTTTGTTTGTTTGTTTTTTTTTGTTTGTTTGTTTTTTATTCAAATTTGTCAAAACAATAAAAAAAACTGACAGATTTATTGTTTGAGTAATAGATATAGACATAACATATAGTTTTTTTGTTTTCCTTGCTTTCAAAAGTATATTGGTTTAAACTAAACAAGATCAACTCAAGGTCAAGGTCAACTCTTCCTTAGTCCTTCCTCCAGATTTTTACAGAATTCCATGAATGGATCTGTGTAGATGTTTTTGTTCAGGTAGTTCAAGTTTCGATTTTGATATCCGCTTCAGTCCAATTGTGTAACATCTACTTCCCACTGTCTCTTTTGATGTAGATTGATTAAATGGAAAGGGAACAGTTAACAGTGGCTCTGTTATGACCAGATCAGAGCAGGTAAAAATGAAACTGTAAGATGTGCCTGGGCGCATCAATCCAGCAAAAAGATGAGATTTATCTAGAAATGTAGTGGCACAAGGTGAATAATCAGCATTTTGGTGAAATATATCTTTGCCACTGTTTTGGGACTAATCATTTAAGTCTGCTCACTTGCTTCATGTTTCACAAGAAAAAAGGCACTTTTTGCTTATTTTCTAAAGCGATGTGGCGCTGTTTCCTCTTCAACAAATCTGTCAAGTGTAAATTAAATAAAACCCCAGCACACAGACACAATCAGACAACACTTAATGTCTCTAATTGTAAATTGGAATTTAAGTGCACACAGTGTAGGACAGTATGTTTATTTATTTAGACATTTTGTATTCCCTAATACAAGTTGTTGTGGAGTTTAGGTGACTTTAGTTTTAGTCACTGAATAGGGAAGATAGGAAAGGCCTCTGACTGTGGTCTTGCATGAGGCCGTACTTTTTATTTTTTATTTTTTTTATAGTTGTCCAGCTTTTCATACAAGAAAGGTGCCATACATCAGCTTTACTTGAATTTGCTCCTGTCTTTCCTTTCCTACACTTGCCTTAAGTCTTGTGTTTGATTGTTTCCTTATTCCTACAGCTGGCTGTATTGTTTTAACAGCCCTATAACGGTCATCTTTTAATTTTTCTTCTTCTTTCATACCCAGAGTGTCTTTTTTTTATTGTAGCATGGATGATGATGTAAAAATGTTGTGTAGGGTGAGGAGATGAGTAGAAGTGCATTGACAGAGAGAGAATAAGTGAAAGAGCTCTGTTGAAAAGAGTGATAAAGGAAAATGTGAGTCCGCTGGGTGAGGAGTCGGGGAGGGAATGGGCATAGAGAGCAGTAAAGGGGGGGTAATGGGGGCTCTAGCTGTGATTACATTGTCCATCAGGCCACAGGATGACCTGCATCAGCCCACTGGATTGATGTTTGACAGAATAATTAGAAAACTGTCTCAGCCTGTAATCATTGGAGCTCATCTTGCTGCAGAAGACTTCCATTCGCTTTCTGCCACACACACGCACACACAAACAGGCTGGTCCTGAGCCATCTGTGCTTGACTGGTATATGGGACAGTGAGTTGATAGAGAGGTAAGATGGGAGTGTCCTGTCTATTCTCAAGGAACTTAGAGTTTATCTGCAGAAGTGGGGACAGGAGGCAAGTGTGGTACCTCACTCATTGGTTGAGTGAAGGCAGGAGTGGAGAACAAAGTGGTGATTTTAAAGGCACTGGAGGTGGAGTTTATGGACTGTAAAAAAATGAATTAAGTGCAGTTTTACTATAATGGTGGAGGTATGGGACTGAAGACCCCCCATTCCCTGCCTCCAATCTGGACTTTAACCCTTTCAGTGCTGTTCTATGCAGACCTGCACAGACTGTGTTGGAAAGGTAGTGACAGGATTCTTGCAGCCAGTTTACTGAACAGTGGTGAGCAGTGAATTATGACTAATGTCCTTCAACACCTTTCTAGTGATATTGAATGGTTTTCAGTGTAGTGAGTCCCTCAGAACCATAGGTGGTGATTTGAGTTGCTCCTTGATTTACATTTTTTTATTTCAGATATTTGAAATTTATGGCTGTATTAATTGAAATTAAAAAAGTGGCATTCCAATTCTCAAAAGTATATTGGAAAACTATCATGTAGTATCACAGCAGCATGACATACAAAATTCAAATAAAATAGCATTTTTGAAGCAACATAAACAGCTCTAAAATAAATAATGAAATTCAAATGAAAACAAAATGATGTCTGCAATGCAGTGCCAAACTAAGTAAGTGTGGATTTGAAACATGTAAACAAAATTATTACTCTGAAAACATACATTGAATGGAAATGTGTGTTCAGCATGTCACCCTAGACTTTAACACATCATTGGCATGACTGAACCCAGCAGTGAAAATGTTAATTTATTACGTTACTATGACGTTCACATCCTTAACTGCTGAAATTAAATCCCTGGCTACCTGGTGACTAGCTAGTTGTTTGGGTAGTGGCTAAACTAGCATGTTGTGTGACTGTGCATGCAGGATTTTGTCTGTTTTGAGAATTGAAACAAATCTTTGTTGTTCTGGTTACTTTGTTTTCTTAAAATGAGTTGTTCTCAATGCATCATTTTACAATGGAAAAATATGATGCATCCCTTGGACACATGGATAGTCGGTTTTCTGTGTCCTTCCACGGAAAGGCTTATCTTCCTATAGTGGCACTCTTCCACATGTGTACCAGCAATAGAGTCTTATATTGTCAAGCAGACTTACTGCTCTCTGTTTGGACAGACAAGATAGATTAATTGAACCTCATGAAACCCACACGAAAGGTGCAGGAATTGTATGTCCCAAAGGTTGAGATGAAAGATCGTCCATGACTTTGCAGAAGTATGAGTAGACTCGTCTTACCACAGGGTCTTTCCTGTTCAGCTCGGCTTTGCTTTTCATCATATCCAACACTTTTCCTCAGCAGATAAAACTAAAGATGTTCATTCTCTCTGAGCGCTTGAAGGACTTGAAATTCATTCTGCTTTAAATGTTGACACTAAAAGTTCACGATCGACCTTGTAACCAGAAGTTCGCCATACGCTTAGAACGCTTCCATTCAAATCCAGTGTCTTAGTTGTCATGCTGTTGAAAACTGTCTACTATAGAATATTTATAATAGAAGCTAATTGGAAAATGCATGTATGGAATGATTCTAAGTATTGTTGCATGATTATATTCATGAATTCACCATTATTCAGTATATAAATGGCTCTTGAATTTATGTAACAAGTAGGTTTGCTCCATTTCTGTTTGATGTGAACAGTTCTAGCAAAAATAGAAACAGTGTGAAGAAACAGACTTAACCAATCGAAAATCGAAAAAATCGAAAATCGAAAGACAGCAAAATGACCTCATGGTCATTTGCCAGCTGCATTACTGCTAAATTTCCAAAGTATCTTCATGTCGTTTTTTGATGTTGAAAATTATTAACTTTGTTTGAGCAAGAAATTAAAATGGATATTGATTGAGTTTTAAAATGTAAATAAATTCACAGTAATGGTTAAGTGTGGTAAATACTGGAAAATTTCCTGCTCTTTAAATCCCATTTTTGAGCTTTGGTTCCTTAGTCTGTATTTGTTTGCTGAAGGAGAGCCACAGCATTAATAATCGTGTTTCAGATCAGCAGGCTTTCTAACTTTTGAGCAGCATTCTATACGACCTTCCCTAACTGTCCCACCTTTATAATGAAGCATCAAATTAATCCCCATTCATCTAGAGAAAGGGGAAATTGTGTAGATTTTATTTTTTAATGGCTTCCAGCAAAAGAATGTTCTCCTTTTTAATTTTTTGATTTTTTTATTTCATTTTATTTTTTTGCCTTTCAAGATTTTGTGATACTTCTTTGTTTTCAGCATCTAGTGTGAGTAGGAGAGTCAAAATGGGAGCATGCGCTTTTCCACTATTACATGTTTTAATAATATACTTTATTTCAGACTCAGTCCACATCTTCACAAACAGAAATAATCTTATTCCTCTTTGGAATAGTATTGTTTCTGGTCTTATTAAGTACAGCTTAGAAAGGTCCACAGAGATCAGGAACATTTAAGGCACTGAAGTTCTTTGGGCTTCATTAGGATAATAGCCTCTGCATTCATCTGCAGTTCAAAGGTCACACTATTTGTCCACCTTATGCGCCTCGCCTGACATAAACCAAGTCCCTAGATGAGAACTTCATTGATCTGGAATCTACTCGGCCTCCTCCATTTCCTCCTGAGGCTTTTATTGGTTTCTCTGATCCCTTAATACCAGTGCAAACCCTTAATGGCTAATTGATATGCTGCTCTGTTCTCCAGAGCTCCATCAAAATCTGTGGAGCAAAATGTCAGCCTTGGAGCCATTGGTCAACCCCACCTCCCTTGAAAGGCATCTCAAAATCCTTTGCATTTGCATATGAGAGCAGACCGCTTCTCTATTCGATGAGACTTGAGGACATGGGAAAATTTCATGTAATAGCTCCCAATGCAGAACAAAGTATGGCGTAAGCACATTAACATACCCAATCAGTGTATCTGTGTCTGGCTTTTTGAAAATGAAACCCTGATTGCGCCCATCTGTTCCTACCAGGTTTGGGTGTTTCTGGCACCTGCACAGGCAGCCTTCACAACACCCACAGGGAATGAACACGAAGAAAAAAGAGAGGACCACAGTCAATTTCAGAATGATTTATTTAGTTGGACCCACAGTGGCACTGAGAAACAGATATCTCTGTTTAATAACTACCAGGATTTAGTCATAGAGAAGGATGAAAAGAAAACTAGTTGACTCAGTTTTGGGCTCCACATGTTGAGCAAGCGCAAGACTTGGAAAAGGTTAGAAATCTCATATGAGCATTAAATACAATTCATCAGATGCACAGCTTTCTCGGGTTAACGCAATCCTGCAAAAAGGGTATCTCAAGATAAACATAAACATCCTCCTCCCTTTATAATTTAGCAACCTTTTTTTTTTTTTTTTTTTTTTGGGGTCTTTTTTGATATTTAGAGGAGCCACACTTTCTCTTCTCTACGGCTACAAAGTTGTCCCTGTTGTTGGCCAGAAGGCACAGACTACACTGTATGCTAAATGAACATGTGGTTGATTTCACATGCATTTGCCTGCTGTTGCATTCCCTCACAGGTTGAAGTTGCCCCGAAGGTGCTGTATATTAACAACTTAAAACTTATTGCATTATGTCAATGCAAGAAACCTTTAATAGGCCTCACGGTGAAAATTGCAGGGATGGCACTTATTGCAAGTGAGGGGGAAGTGAAGTCAAAAAGTCAGAGAAGTTCTGTAAACACTGGTTGCCCTCCATGTCAACTTGTCAAAGCACAATTAGTGAATTTTTACAGAGACCTGCCTGCAATGTGAATATGTATAGCACGTTCTTTGTGAATATTACTATGCAGTATATTTTGACTAAATATAACATTAAGCAAATAACCTGAAGCGAAATTATAATTTTTAATTAGTGTATTTTTCAGAATCATTTCTCTTCCTTTGACTTGTTTATTCAAGCTTCTCAACAATGTGCTCAGTCTAATAAAATCACAAGAATTACTTTCTGAATGCACACTAGCTCCGAATGGCTGAGCTGACCATCCGTCTGTGGAAAGGAAAGACACACTCCTTCATATTTGCACATTTCCCGTCTTGATGAGGTTTAATGTGATGTAGCAGCTCCCAGTTGACCACAGCTACACCCACAGAATCTTGTCCTGTGACCGTGCTCCTTCTACACAAGTTCAGTGCTAAGTTGTTTATCGATTAGTGGAATGCACTTTACTGAAGGTGATCGGTTGGAGCATCACATTTAGACATGCAAATGGTTGGGAGGTGACAAAAAGAGAGGGCTGGGGCAATCATTTGCCTTGCAAAGCACACCCATCTGCCCTTTCGATGGCTCATTGGTTCCCAAGATCAGGTGCAATTTGAACTAGAATCATTTGGATAATTGACCTTCTGTGTGCATGCATTAGAATAAATTAATTTTGATTGGCCGTGCAGCAATAGGAACAAAGCGGGAAATGTTGGCTCTTTTATATTCAGTTGCTGGTTTGTTGTACCTAGTCTCTGAGGTGATTATGTATGCTATTCCCCACCTATTATGCATTTCTTCAGTTTAATAAAATAATTCTTGCTCTGAGCAGAGTAGAGCTGCACAGCTAGAGACAGACACTCGCTCAAGCTTTCAGGTAAAGCTTTAGGCTGACTTAAAAAAAAAAAATCTGAGTGGGTGCATATGGGAGGTAAATGTGTATTTGTAAGATTTTCTGGTGAGTAGATGGGGTTTATTTATTTATATGTGGCCATGTAAAGATAATGAAGCAGAACATGCATTCCTGCCTCACGTGGCTTTTTTTTTCTGTAGATAATTTTTTTTTTTAACATTATTTACACTTATCATTAAAATAAAAGTAAATTATATGCAAGAGAGGAATTTAAATACCCGAAAGGGCTTACAGCCTGCCGCCCCCATCGGTTTGCTATGAAATGATATAAAATTGTACAATTTGTATATGTAAATAAGCCCCCACATACATACCAAAATGACCTTGCTATTCCAGTGAAAGTGTCCATACTGTATGTGCCTACCCCAGGCACATCGTGCTCTGTATGTCTCATTGCTCGCTGATGGACAGCCATTAACCCTTGCTGAAGGGGTTGAGGAATATTTATGTCTGCCTGTCAACGGTGACACGACACCCTCTGGGGATGAATAATATGCTTGCTCTACACTAGCGCCGTTTGTTAAATTCAATTCACGCCAAAGTGGTGTGTGTTCATGAGCTGACAGGTTTGCGGTGTATGTTGGTCTGTTTACAGTAAGTTCATGTATGAGTCAGGGACATTCTGATACCCTGACATGAGCAGCAGGAGACGTGTTTTCCGTCTCTCACTGACATCTGACAAACCTCCATCTCGTTCATCCTCATTTTGCGTCACACTATCACATCTTTCTGCTACCTTTTATCACACTCTCTTTTTCTATTTATCAATCAAATCAATATGCTTGTGGCAAGTTTTATAGGAGTTACATTTTCTGCTTTGGTTTTCATTCTTAAACCACTTTTATGCCCTAATTCCTGAATCAAACTTGCACTTAAAT
This sequence comes from Echeneis naucrates, assembly GCF_900963305.1. NCBI lineage: Eukaryota > Metazoa > Chordata > Actinopteri > Carangiformes > Echeneidae > Echeneis > Echeneis naucrates. The sequence goes on along the minus strand of NC_042515.1, from coordinate 18,937,805 downwards.
TGGGGAGTTCGCATTCCAATTTGCCAAGTATGTAATCAATTGTAACAGTGTTTGATCTGAACAGTATGGTTTATTTCTTTAGCAATTCCCCGAAGCTAAAAATTGGACAGGATGTAGGAGATGTCAGAGTATGCTTGGGACCGGTTTTATTTGAACTGTCCACCCATGTCCATGTGTCTGAACGGGTTAAACCCCTTCTTTCCACCCCCCGAACCCCCCGACTACAGGGCCTGTGAGCCAGCCGTGCACACACTGCCTTCATCTCCATGACAAAGGGAGACATGAAGTACAACAGAGTATATTTCTGTAGAGCTGACCTTCAAAGGCAGCATACAGACTTTTAGGCGGCAAAGGTGGATTAAAAAAACCCAAAATATGCATACACTGTCACACACAGCCACTGACACTAAGAAAATTCAGTTCTACTGATGAAATAAGTAAATTACTAATGGGATGACAATATTAAAGTAGATGTGGAAATGCATTAAAATAAAATGTCAGAATTGAGACTATTAGACAGTAGTACACACAAGATGAGTCACATTAAGAAGCACACCTTCACAAACATATTCAGTTTGGTCTCAGGCAGCAAGCAGTTGCTCTTAAATTCAAGCAATGTGAATAAGATTTTTATATGAGAATAAAAATGTAAATGATGACTGGCTGATTTTCCAGTACTGTCCTGTTTTTTAAAACCTCTTGTCATTTTGCATTATCAGTGTCACACAGCCTGGGCCATTTGACACTATGCTAGGAAGACCTGGAATTTTTGTATATTAAAAATGTGAGGGCAGGTGAGAGCGATACATGGAACTCGTATGTCAGTATTTGCTGGGTGCATTCTTTCATAGTCACTTTAAAACCTATCTCAGTCAACTTTCAATAACTTAAGCCAACAGTTGGGAACGCCCATGCTGAGCCATGAACATCTCACATGACCGTGGTCAAGGTAGAAATTTCCTCCCAGTATGGGTTGTCCATATGATAGGAGTCTGATGAGTTAACTCTTTGTGTGTCCTCCCTGTGATGCCTTTGCCAAGCAGTGTGGATACTAAGTGTTGGATGAAAATAAGCGCAGTAATGTACAATTACAACAAAATCTATGCACTTATTCAAATCACCAGACATGTCATTCTTATGAAATGCATCCCAAGTCACTAGGCAACCATCAAGTCCTTGCAAGCAAAAATTGGTGCATGACTTCAATGAAAACAGCTATTCAACAGAGATTCAAAAAGAAGCAACTTCCCATCCTAATTTTGTTTTCAGAGAAAAGAATAGCAAGGAAATTATTTAAAGGGGGAAAAAATTAATTTCTGGTGAAATGAGGTAGGCATTATAAAGTAATACTATCAGTCACAACAAGCTGCATGGTTTTCTGTTTGCTCGCAGTTTTTTGGTTTAATTGGGTTCATTTCTGTCACTCACGCAATGCCTGATGGTGACCAGCAAAAGCCAAACGATTACTATCATTAATCACCACATGCTGTGTGATTTCACCCCCTGACTGTTAACACCAACTGGTCCAGACTGGAATGGACTTGATCCCATTTGGCTTGATCAGTCAGTATGCCCAAATGATCAAATTATATGTGTGTTCCCAGTTGAGCAGGAAAAGTGTAATTTTGTAACAACAAAGACGTTCTCGTACCACTGCTGGCCCCAAGCCACCAAAATGCCAGATGCCTCCTCTTGACCTCATCCTGGCGTCATATATCCTCTAAGCTACCCTAAACACTCCTGAACCCTACCCACTATCTGGTCACATAAGTTGTTTCAGACCTCACCTTTCCTCAATTCATTTCCTCTGTACTCCCTCTCCCATCCATTTGCACAAGCCTTTTTCTGCTGGAAGCAAGGCCATTCCTGCCTTGATTGGTTTCTATTCTTTGGCCTGAAGAGAAAAATGGAGTCAGAGTGGGACTGCAGGTGGAAGGTGGCTGAGTGCTTCTGAAATACTCTATACTATATCCGGGGTGGATGTGAGAATACTCAAGGATCTGAATAAATGTAAGCAAGATGTGTATTGATGCACACTGAGGATCAGGATGTAAAACTGCCCCGAATTCCTCTCAGGAGTCGTAACATTCGGCTGATTTGGGTTTGTTTGTTTTTTTTAAAGTGTTTTTTAAGCAATAAGTGAAATTTGATTTTGGAAACTTAAAGTAAAAAAAAAATTTAAATATGACTTGTAAATATCCAGAGAGGATTATTGCATATTTCAGTAATTCAAAAATGAAATCAATACAACGGTTTTGCACATATTAGCAGGAACCAATAAAGTAGGAATGCAGAGAGAATTAATTTAGTGGTTAAACCTTTATGTCCTCTGGATGAAACCTTGTCTCCACAGGCATCGATCATGCAGGTATCCTGCTGCCTATTGCAGTGGGTCCCCCCCCCTATACCCCCCACCCCCCACTGTCAAGTGAAACTTCAGATGCCACTGTCTGTCAAGAGGTGTCTTCACCGGTGACATGGCCAATCTCTGACATAATGCTCAATCTGTCTCTCCACTCTCCCAAGAAAGGGCCGTCATGCTTCAGCAGGCCGGATAATTATTTCCCTCTTATCCCTCTTTGCCAGGGCCAATCCTAGTTTTCTACAGAAGCCAGGGACCGCACCACTTCCCATCACCTCTCTTTGTCTCTTTCCTTCCCTATCCCTCTTCTTCCATCTGTTTCACTTCATCCCACTCTCTAACTTCAACATTCTCTTTTCCCTAAGTCTTTCGTCGTGTCATCCTTTCTTGTTCTGTGTCCATTCTAAGAAATAGATTTGCAAGAGGAAAGTAACTCCTGAGCTTTGACAGAGCATATATGTGTGCGTCTTTAGTGTATGGCTTGTATTAGTCATTCTCTCCACACATGACAAAGAACAGATAAACTTTCGCCCTTCCTTTCAACCACAGCTGATCATCCAGTAGCAATTGCATGGTTTCAGAGAATGAAACGTCTTAGACATTGCTGGCAGAATCACTAGGTTTCTCTTATTTGTTTTTTTTTTTTTTGTTTGTCATCAATATCATGGGTTTGTCAGAGGCCCAAGTTTACTGTATCTGGTGCTCATATCCTTTTTTTTGCTGTTCAATCAGCTAACGTAAATCAAGAAGCTAAGTTCAGCACTTACTGGTTTGAATGCGACTTGGCAGGTAGAAGCTGTGGCATCATCTAAAAAATTACTCCTACTGCTAGTCATCCCTCACTCCTTACTAACAACAGTCCCATCATTCCAAGATTTATGATTAGAGCTAGCAGGACCCATCTAGATTTGGAAGCTGTACATGTTAACCTGTGGCCCTAGGGTGGAGCAGGGGCCCCCAGCAGTTCGAAAACAAATAAACAAAGCCTGCCAGAGCAGACAGTGACAGTACAGGCTGTCTCCAGTAGATAAGACAGAACAATAGCCCTCAATAGGCCACAGAGAGACACACACCCATCTCCAACACTGCCTTTTTTTCCTACGCCTATCTGCTCACTAGTAACAAAGAAAACAAGATGCTTTCCCTTTCCTTACTCTCCTGCAGAGAGATTAGCGCTGCTTAGCAGGAGTATGGGCATGGAAATGTGTATTTCAGTGATAATTCAACAATGTACGCTTAGCCAGTAACAAGCAACCTTGCAGAATAAGAGGGAATACAATACTTATACAGTATATCCCCTTGGGTTGAAATTTGGAGAAGAGTACATGTTATTATCAGTCTACGTAAGGACTGACAACTTTATTAACTTTATTAACTTTATGTCTTCCCATTCTATCTCAATATTTCAGTCTATACAGATGACCATCAATAGACATGTGCTGGTGTATCTATATATTCCATATATATTCCAGCCACATTTCAGGAGAACACAGATAGCGTATGCAGGAGTGTAATACAGGAGCACGTGAGCATGTCAAATTGCCTGGGTTACATTTCTTTTTTTGTCCTAAATGCAGTCAGCAGGGCATATAAAAGCAGGCAGAAAAGCCTGTTTCTCCTGTGAAGGCCCTTTTTTGACTTTGATTCAAAAAGCCTTCATGGGGTATTGCAATGCCGGAAGCAACAATTGTATTTTGTAAAAATTTGAATCATTTCAGCGTCACCCAGGTAGAAGGCACCAGCTCATACCGTAACACTGACTGAATGAACACACAGAGATCCTTGAAGAGAGCAAACTGGCACATTATACCTGATGCCTTTTTTGCTGAGCTCTGATGAAAGGAATCCACTCCACTGACAAGTTAGCTCACCTGAAATGAATGCCTTTAAGGAAGGAGTCTGTACTTGGATCTGTGGCAGGAGGTAAAACGCGAGTATGATGTTGGATTTTCAACGGATCTGAGTGTGCAATGCAATTTCATGACTTAAGTCCAGATCTCTGAAGAATGGAGCAGAGTGCTACTAACGTCACATTTGATTCCAGTTTTTTCATCCACTTCATTACTGAGCCATTTTTACCACATACAGAGCACTACCTCGCTATATATATATATATGTATATACATACATATATATGTACACATATATGTACACACATACATACATACACACACACACAGTACCGGCCAAAAGTTTGGACACACCTTCTCATTCAAATGAATAGGAAAGTGTGTCCAAATCTTTGGCCTGCACTGTGTGTGTCTATATATATATATATATGTGCACATACACTTTTTTTTTTTGTTGTTGTTGTTTGTTTGTTTTTCGGTTGTTGGCATGTGCTGGGGAAAATCTTCCTGCAGCTACACACTAAACGCAAAAAGAGAAATAAAGTGATGGAAAAAAAAAAAAAAAAAACAGCAACTCCGTCCTCGCCACATCCGTATTTCTATAAACTGCATTTACTTTTGTCCCAAGCAACATAAATCATGTCTTGTGTATCATTAATATACATGGTTGTCAATAGGAGACGCATGAATGGAAGAAATATGGTCCTTCCCAATAGAGGCAGAGTTGAAAAATGGGCTGCAGAGAGAGTAAGAATAAAGTCTTCCATAGATGGCTCCAGAAAGCCATCTAAATCTCTGCTGCCCCCCAGTGGGGACCAGATCATGCTCTGTGCGTACGAGTGTGTTTCCATTTGTGTGTTTGTGAGATCCAGAGTCAATGACAGTGTGTGAAAATATTAAGGTTCAACCACACACAACCCCTCCCCAAAAGAAAACCTTGATGTCGTCTGATGCTGCTGTGATTTGTTTTAACTGGAACAATGGAATGCTATATATCCTTTCATGTAGTATTTCAAAGTATATATCCACATTGTACTCTGCATTTTGGCTCATTCACTTCATTCACTCGTTCACTGTAATGGAATTAAATTACATGACATTAAAGCAAAATGATATTCAGTTTATACTCAGAATGCTTCTTTCTTTTCAGCCTTGCCTTGCCCTGGGCTACGCCTGCACAGTCCAGTGAGGAAAGTCACTGTGAAATTTGCCCTAAAGCAGGGAAAAATGTTCATGCATACATAAATACATATACACACACACACATTGGACTGGTGATTATCCCTAATGGTCTTTCTGAGGAACAGCTCCATATATGTTGGAGAATTGAGGACCAGCCTGCCTTGTTTCACACACCTTTCTTTGAATATTTCAGACTAAAACTGCTGGATTCTGATGTGTTTTACTCACCCCTGTACTTTCACCCCAAATGATTGTGTAGCTTGCATAATTAATATATATTTTCATTACAGCAAATTTTAATATAGTTTTTTTTTTTTTTTTTTTTTTCTCTCATCTGTTAGTTTCCCTGTAAAAGAGCTGTACGTTTGAGGATGTGTGTACCTGTAGTCTCTCACGGTCATGCCTGCAGGGTTTGGCAGGATGAAGTAGCATGGATGCCTTGAGGCTTTAATTCTTCGATTAGACGCACTACAACAAGAGGTCATTGTACAAACTGTCACATTACATCACTAATGATGAGATGGCAATCCCAGGTTGAGTACTGATTTATGATTTAAACTTACTATATGGAATTTGAAAGTCTCCATTCAACCAAATTGATGATCACACACTAATGATGAAATGAGCCAAGCATTGTTTAGCCGATAACAACAAAAGGCTGTAGAATGGATTATTATATGAAAATCCCTGACAGCAAACACTTTGTTGTGTCTTGCTATAGAAAATAATTCATCAAATCACTAGAACATTTCATCAAGTAGTAGTATTTATGTCATCTGGAAGCTCTGATTTCCTCGTTTTTCATCTGTTTCTAGTTGCAGCATGCAGCTACTGTTTGCCTGACATTTCTCTTGTTTTCATACTTTCTTGGTTAAATTCCAAAATTCCTTAAATTTCTTGGTATACTTCACCGGCACGAACTATTTCTGCATGTTGACCAAACAGCTTGCTCCATTCTTTGTATGGAGTCTTTACACTGGGTTTGCTAGAGAGCCCTCTCCTGGTTTTCTGAATACTCTCTTCTGTTTATAAGGAGATGCTGATTTGGATAGCATGTAAAGGACAATGCCATGGCCGTCACACTGATGGCAATCCAAGTTCTTGCTCTTCACTTCCTGTAAACATCATTACCACGCACTGAAAACATACATATTCACAACAGGCACGCACACAAGCATCCACGCACCCACAAGCTGCTCATCCAAATCGGCGCTAACAGATTAGCAGTGATTATAAACAAACATGGAGGATTAATCCTGTGTGCTCTGTCTACTTTTCCACTGAGCTAGCCAGGGTAATTACCAAGTGCTAGATTGTTAGTGTAACAGACAGACAGATGCGCACGCACACTAGCTGCCTTGCTTCAGTACTTAGTGTACTCATTTTAGAAGAAAGTTGAAGATTCTTCTGATATGGTGAATACAGACAGGGAGGTTATTTGCTACAAATGACCAAGCGTCAGTATTGTTAGTATTTGATAGCTGTTGGAGAAATATTAACATAGCAAGATAGCAATTGAATTTGAATTACAAGGCCAGTGGTAGGGTGGCTACGGATTATTTGATTTGCTGACCACTATGTGCACTTGATTTGATTTTATTCTTTCATCAGGCAGGGTTACTTTGAAATAAAACATTTGGACCACACATAAACTGGAAATCAGTACTAAAGCTCAAATATGATACATTGCTCAGTTACATCAGGAGGCTTGAAATCAGCCAGGTGTGCCCCTTCTGTTATTTGTCGCTTCATCACATCACACTGAAATATTGCTTTATTTTATTATTGGGTTCCAGTGTTGCCTCTCTCACCTTCTTTTGGCCACTTAACCTAAACAATGTAGTGCTTTCTCCTGCCTTCATTGTGACAGTGTTGTATCACCTCAGGGTGCCTAGTTTCTTGGTTTATGACCCAGTGTACACAGGTTTAGTGGTGAGGCTTCTCCAGTGGATGTTTTCTCTTGCGGTTGGATTTCATTATTGAAACTGCGAGTGTTTGAATTAATGGGGTATAGAGTGTCTGCACCTATATTGGACAAAAATATACTAATGTAAATGTCACCATGAGAATTTTCCAATTTTCCAAGTCATTGACTGCTATGTGGTTTGTTATGACAAAGTCACTTCACTTACTGCTGTAGTGTTTGGACAGTAAAGTATTTTAAATCCTTTTTTCTCTTTTTTTTGCCACTTCCTTCACAGGTGGAAGCCATCCTGGTCAATATCTTTGGTGGTATTGTCAACTGTGCAATCATCGCGAATGGCATCACCAAAGCCTGTCGAGAACTGGAGCTCAAGGTGCCTCTGGTGGTCAGACTTGAAGGTACTGAAAGAAGATCAATTTATTCACACAAAATTACAAACTACACACATTGAAGTACAGGGTTAGACTCTGACTCTGTTAGAGAGCCACTGACACTCCCATTCAAATGAAACACACGTGCACCATCCTTCTCAGAATTAAACACCGTTGGTCTCCATATATACTGTACTGAAAGCACTAGACCATGAGAACTTCATGATCCTGGATAATGGCACTGACTTCAAAAATATACATCTAGTTCATTCCTCCACCATCTTTAAAGAAATACCTTCATTGGTGTAAAAAAAAAAAAAAAAAAAAAAAAGAAATCCTTACTCTTCCACCTTTGCCTGTTCACACTTCACAACCTCACAAATATGTGTCTTTACAAACTATGCTCTTGTTCTGCCATCTGAGGTGTGACGTAAAAGAAAACAATCGATGTCTGTGTGGCTCTGTGACTGCCCTTCAATTACATGTTTGTGCCTTTTATATCGTGCAGCGAGGCAGAATAAAGGGGAAAACATTCCTGCCTTCTCAGATAAGTTTAAAAAGCCAGTGCTTGTTTCACAGTGTCCCCAAATGTGCCTGAACGCTCTCTCTCTCTCGTTATATATATATATATATATATATATATATATATATATATATATATATATATATATAAAAATGTCTGTCATAATCAATTTTTATCTGTAATTTTAATCTTAATTTTTTAATTATATTAAAGACATACTCAATAGCATTTCATTTTAATTCATTCGTTTTTAATGCAAATTCAATTAGAACAAACTAAATGATGTGCATAAAGGCATGAGAGAAAACATTCACCATGTCAACACCACATTTCCCCGCAGTGACATCGGTGGCCACTAAAAACACAAACTGTGGCCATATGCGTAAATGAACAACGCAGTTTTACAAAATTAAATACTTGCAATTAAAATATCAACAAACTTCGGAAGAAACAAGCTGAATTTCACTCAGCTCACCTGCCGTCTCATTCACACCTTCCTCCTGTTGTGCATGGAGGGTGCCCGCTTGTGCGTAATCAAAAGCGTCAAGTGAGGTTGCTGCAGAGGTGATTGTCATTAAATTTTGTACCTTTGCCTCGGACAGACGGCTTCTCATGGCTGTTTTGATATTGTTCTGAAGTAAATTCAACCTGTCAAAATGACAGATGGCCTTCAGATTTGTCAGTCAAATCTTAAAAAAAATCTATCAATGACAGAGAATTGTTGGTTAACGCAACCCCTGGGTACAACTTATATTTTTTTCATGTTGTCACTTTTAATTACTTAATCAGATTTTGTAGAAGAATGATTCTGTCACAAACTCTTTGTACCTAGAAAGAGTTTACACCTTATTCAAATATATCCAGCATGTTACACTTTATTGTAATTGCTTAACAGCCAGATTTAGAGCATGTTTTTTCCCACTTTGTTTCAAACTTTAGAGCCATTGTATTGTTATGGCTGTCCTCTCTGGAGCCTATCAGTCTTCATTGTGCCCCATTGTTTCATAAGAACAGCAGTGCATTTCTCATGCATGTCACATTCTGCAATCACCATCATTAGTGCTCGCGAGAATAGCAGTAGGGACAGCTCTGATTGGATCACCTTTCACCTGTACATGCTAATGAAATCTTTTCCGGTGTGTGTGGGACGACAGCAGTGACCAGGTGGGTAGAGTAGCCAAAAATTACTTAAGAAAAATATGGCATCACTAGTAGCTACATTTGATTGGTGAAACACGATCATGTTGAGTCTTTCTAACAAAACCCAAAAATGGCGCGTGCATTGATTGACAAATGGCCAAAAATAAAAGAAAAAAGAGGAATGTATGCCATTGTAACGGAGTAGGTGTAGCATTTCTTCTTCATAAATATACTCGAGTAAAAGTACAAAGTATGGTGAATTAACACTATTCTTACAAGTACAATTGTACAATGTAAAAGAATACTGAAGTAAATGTAACGCGTTACCACCCACCTCTGGCAGTGACTCCCAGAGCCATTGGGCCAGTTGGTGGTTAGCCTAATTGTGTGAGCAGGCATGTTAGCCCTCAACACTTAATTCTGTGTCTCTTCACACACTCTGATAGTGTGGTTTGTAGGTCAGGCTGTATAAGCTGCTTCTGCTCACAGAGGTATGCTACTGCAGTCTGGCTGTTGGTGTGAGAAATGTTTAGTTGTTATATTTACATCTAGCACATGTACTAATAAATAGATGATTAAGATTATGGAAGCAAAGGTCAAGCACCAAATTGGGGCAGCTATTGGCATCTAAATGGATAAACAAGTCCGCTTACTGCCAGAAAATCATTGCAATTACAAATAATTTGGTGATTGTGTTTTTTGTCTTTCTAAATGTGTTTTTCTCTCTTCTTTCTCTCACACTAAGACCTCAAAAAAAAAAAAAAAACTGAGTAAAAAAGCTAAGTTCGATCTTATTCCAGACAAAACAAAGAAAATGGACTGGACAAAATTATTGGCACCCTCAGCTTAATATTTGGTAGCACTGCCTTTTGAATGGATCGCTGAAATGTTTCTCTTTCTCTAACTATGAATCCGTTTTTCACACCTCTCTCCTGGAACTGCTCCAGGTCTTTCACAATTGAAAGGTGTCGTCTTCCAACTGCTGCTTTAAGATTTCTCTATTGATGTTGCACAGGATTCAGATATGGACTCAGATATGGAGATGGCCATTTCAGGACTCTGGAGTGCTTTCTATTTCACCAAGTGCCTTTTGAATTATGTTTCTGGGTCATTCTCCTGCTGGAAGATGTACAGCCTTTGATGGAGACCCAGCTTTCTGACTCTGGGTCCTACACCCCGAAATCCTTTGAGTGTCATAAGAAATACACATGTAATTATTTCTATCAGTTAGTTTAAAAAAAAAAAAACACAAGGTAATGTAAGAAGACACAGTCATATGCAATCCTAAAATCAGGTGGATATTGAATTTGGGTACACACAAGTAAATGGTTAACATTATAAGCATCCTGGAACACCAATATTCCCGATGTGGTTCAGTTTTTCAAAAAGTCAGATATAATTAAGAGCTTGAAACAAGTAGCCATTAGGGTTCTCTGGTTTCTTTGCATAGCTGTTACCTAGCACCTACAAAGTGTGTTTGCCTCCTGACAATTTGACAGTGATCAACACCTTTAAGAATGTGTAATGTTGTTTTCGCTATTCTACTTTAAAAATGTTGTGCACAGCGTCTTTTGTCACAAATTATTTTACACCTGAACCCAAAGTACAGCTTGAACCAGGATGTGTGTGTGTGTGTTTGTGTGCCTGAAAACCAAATCACACAGCTAAACTTGCAGAGCATTCAAATGTGCCTTCTGGCTAAAAGTGCGTGCACGACTAATGAAATATGCCACTTTAGAAGATTGGCAATCAAAACAGACACCTAATTTAGTCACCATGGATTTTTTTTATCCAAAGCCATGTAATTCAACCTAACTTGCAAAAATGGGGAGTGCAGAAGGTCACTGCTGGTGGTTGGTACAACCACGTTTTCCTGGCCTGGGCCTAATCCAAGCTTTGGCTGTGGGTCATTACATCTTGGGTTGCATTCTTTTGGAGAAGATTGGTTCAGAATCAATCAGCTCAGTTTGCTAGGCTGACCGCAGGGCAGTGAGAATGGCCCAGCACTCTTCAACGGGATCAGGATGGATTAACTGGCACACTTTTAATTGGAAAGCCTCTTTTCAAAGGCCTGTGTTGATTGCATTGGTATTCCCAGTATGTTGATGACAGAGCCGTGTGGTCTCGATGCTGGTAGATTTGAATTAATTGATAGATTTTGAATCGAGTGTTGGCTGTGGCCTAATAAAGATTTCAGCTTAAATATGGCATGTGCTTCAGAATTAGTGCTGATCTTTGTCCATTGCAAATTCTTGCAATATATCCAGCACAGCATGGAAATATAGACTCTTGTACAGAAATGTGTTAAAGGTATCACAAGAAGAGATACTTGAAGGACTGCACTGCCCCCTTTTGCCACATATGGAATAGGGATATACTAAATTGTTGTGTGAATATGCTGCCTGCCACTGCAGAACCCCCACCCCCCACCTAAATAGACCTCTGGGTCCAGGGAAAAAAGGTGACCGCTTACGCTTGACTCTCTTCCCCAGCCTATTGATTTGCTGAACCATTTCACAAATGTCTGTCAACCAGTGGAGGCTGTTTTTTCCCTAAAAGGAGCTCTGGACATTTTTTTCCCACCACTTAATTAAAAAAAAAGACGTGAGGTCCCGTAGTAGGGTTGAGATGTCTCCTTCAGCTCTGACAGTGTTATTATAGTTCAGATTGCCATCTGCGGCAGCAGCGCACCCAAACAAACATCTACACAACGGAACATTCAGATATATAAAGATATACACACTCCTTTCATCAGCGTCGGCTTTAACACTAAATTTTGACGAGTACAGTAGGTTTCTGTCTCATTTCTGACTCATGAGAATGAGTACTCTGAAAGCAGCAATGGTATTTGTTAATGCAAGGCTTTTTTGATCAGTCAAGCATCACTGATGCTCTTTAAATTTAATATATTTAGCTGTAGTGTGTTTCTCTCTCAATCAACTGTCGAGACAATACGAAATATGAAAACTGATTAACGACAGGCTAGCACATCAAAGGGGAAAAATGTCTGCAGCATTCAGGAGAATCCCGTCTGCGTTCAAATTAGCAGCATTTGATGTTTGACACACGGGATGCTGTAGGGAGGAGCAGGGCTGATACATTTTTGGCTCTGAAAGTAAAAGTCTCATGTTGGGTGCTGATTATTGCGAGGACTAAGAATCAAAGTCAGAATGAGTGTGATGCTGCTCAATGATGAAGGAAAGTGTTTTTACACCAATTATTTCAGGTAGCAGAATCAGAAATACCTCATTAATCCCCAAAGGGAAATTCTTCTGTTTGGTAGCTTATCTTATAATAGTTAAGCAGTTGTAAAGTCTGATCGCTTTGCGACTGGTGGCAAGTGTGGTAGCTTTTAAGATTAAACTCCTCTGCAGGGAGACACAAAACCACCTCCACTGCCTGCAACATCTCTTGTCTTTTATTATGAAGAGATAATGTGAATTGTTTTGATTGAATTTATTTTACATTGTCTGTTTCATCTGTCTCTAAAATCCTTTACGTCTAAATTGACTAATATAGCTGCTTTCCGATGAGTTGGTACCAGGAGAGTACCAGTCGTGAGTCCTCATCTATTCATCTTAATCTATTCCAAATTAATTTTACTACATAATTTCATAAGCTGCCACACTGCACTGCTACCAAGAAAACAAAAAAGATTACCAAACAAATTTTATGATTTTATGATTCCTTTTTTTGTCAGAAAACTAATGAAAAAGCTGTTTTACAGGTCCTTAACTAATGGTTGTGTAACTTGTTTGTTTGTTTTTTTTTTCTAAATAATTAAATTAATGTTAACTCACTTATTGTTGATGCTGGTTCAAGTGGCCCAACCACTGTTAATAGTAATAGCTGTGATTTCCTTACTTTGACAAGTCAAAACATCTGCTGTGATAAATATGACAACACAGAATAAGGGTAACAGGAGCACAATTCAAGAGAAGTGTGTTACACAGTAATACTTGGCTAAAATTAGCTTACATTAGTTCATATCAGGCACATTTAGCTACCAGGAAAAGTAGAGTCATAGCCAAGGCCTTTGAGCAAGGATGTTTTTTTATTGCTTTTTATCTGTAAAAGGATGGTCACTTTGTGTCCTTTTTTAAAAAATTATCCACCTGTCACAGTTGAAGTAGAAAAACACTATTTGTATGTGCAAATAGTTTGACTCAACCTAACCAAGCTAACGCATAAATGACCCCAGATGTGCTATCCAGCTTTACAGCCTTTTTGTTTCTTGTCTTATTTCATACAGTATGAGACCACACAATTTCTTAATGGGTACAATTAGAAAAGTTAATAGCATGAGCCTCCTTTAATCAGATCCTATCTTCACTAAGGAGAGCTTGTGCAGACGGAATTAGACAGAATTTTAGGAACAACAGCATCAGCAGAATACCTCCAGCACGACTGTTTGGCAAAGCCCCAAGCCTTATTATCCTGTTTAAATATGGTGGTCTGCAATTAACTCACATTCAAGTGATAATTTCAGAATAGTCACAAGTAGGCTTGTTAGTTAGAGCTGAGGTCCAACAGGAAACGTGTTGGAAGTGGCAATAGATCCAAAGGCAGAAATACTCTGCTGCTTGGTCCCTCGTTGTTTCTTGGTTTGAACAAAGGCTTTAGAGTCGCTGAGCTGTCTTGTAAGGCCGGTCAGTTGATCCATCATGCAGCAGTTTGGAAAGCTCTCAGAGCTGTAGGAATATGGTTGTGATGTGGAATGGGACTGACAAGCAAATCCAGGAGAAATCTGTCAGGAGGCGAAGCTCCGAGCAACAACTTATGAAATCCAGAGCCCTCACATTTTATAAAGATGGTACAGATGAGTGACCACGTCCAACCCTTTAGAGACAGTAAAGCCCTGTTAGGTTTACTCCTTTTTAATGGCTCCTTTAAAAGATATTCATCTAACATTTCACTTTTTCACCTTTGTGCTGTGTGTCTGTGTATGTCTGTATGCATTGCACCTCATAAGCCGCGATCCAGGCTGTGAGTAGGTCTCTGGCAGCACCTAGTGGCTGCAGGTGAACACACACATATACTTAGTATACCCCACGCACACGCACACACGCAGGCGCGCACAGACACGCACACCTAATGGCGTTGTAGCAGCTGGCCTCTGTTCTCGCCTTCACTGATATGAGCTATCAGTGCTCCCTACTGCTCACAGTGGAACTGCAGTCAACTCGCACACATACACATACACAGACACACACACACGAAGAGGCATCTGTAAATGTGTGTCTCTTCCTTTACACTCTCACAGATGTGTGATTTCCTCCCCACACATTACATGGATGACACCAGTACCTCGGCTGCTGCATAAACAGCTGAGAGCACACAATAGATACTTGTGAATATTTATGGGATGAAAATGTAGTCAAAATGCATGTGTTGTTTATTTTGTTCACTGCTATATACACTTTCAGTAAGTGTATTTGTCGTTCCGAATATCTCCTGCATTGTATATTCTCTGTGGTCACATGCAGCTGCTTCTCCCAGAGTTTCAACTCCCATTGTTTCACGTTTTCTTTATTGCAACTTTGTTGTAATCATCCAACAGACAAGCTTGTCAATATGATGATATGGATCTGAAGTTCCGAAGTCAGGATACAGAACTGAGCAACAGTGTTGTCAGCGGCGATTATAAATCTGTTTGAGAACACTCACACAAAATATTCTGTGCCATCAAATGATAAAATGACAGCAGACATACTACCCTCAGTGCCTGAGTGAAGTCTCTTTCTGTTCTTCATCTAATTAATGGCATTGTAGAATTGATTGTTTGTAGCGTGAGCCTGCAGAAATGTGTTTGGAATGAATTATCATCTGGCTGGACAAAAGAGATGAAATATTAGGCGTTAAGTGGTGCTGGTAATAGAATTCCTCATGAAAGGTGTATTGATTAGGGTGGCTGGCCCTCCGGAGAATTCACATATCACGCAGTCTTAATTACATGTCAGCTATGGGAGCTAAGGTCAACCTGTAAGCATCTAAACACACAAACACACACACACGCATTGATCCCTTCAAACATTTTACACACAGACTTATTCAGAGTTGTTGTTATAGCATGATAGTCTTATTGTCAATAGGCAGACACATTCAGCTCTAATGATAATTACTGTCTTTGATCAGCTGGTTGGTTAATAATAAAAAAGCGTCATGCTCAGTTTTATGCAGGTCGTGGAGACTTTTTCAGATGTGTTGTTTTCTTCAGTCAGCACATTCAGTCTGCTGTCATAAAGGACATATAAAGAAGAAATACACACATCTGAAAAGGTGAATTTCTCAGTTGTTGTTTTTTTTTTTTTTTCCCCTCCACTTCTAAATTGTACTTTGTTACTCAGAAATTCTCTGTTTACTGAGTAAATGACTGACTAATGCTTGTCTAGATAAGAGTTCAACATTTGGAAAATATTTCACTTTTACAATTCAGTGTTACATGGTGAAAATTTCCAAAAACTTGAACAGAAAAATCAACCAAATTGAAATAGACAAGCTGACAGATTTTTTGAGCTGATATTCATGTGTGATTCAATCCAACAAGATGGCTTTAGCTGTGTTTTTGTTTTTTGTTTTTTTTCTTATGTTGCAGCAAGGAGGTGACTGTGCTTCATTTGGCCTTTTGCTCTGTTGCCATCTCTCGCCATTCTCATTCACTATCTTCTCTGTGTGTGTCCTTCCGTCCAGTGCGGTGCCCCCTGCCCTGTGTTGTCACAGGCTTGTCAGGCTTGTGTTTGGCTGCGCAGTGTGCCGTGCTGGGAGGCAGCCAGTTCACCTTGTAGAGCCGCAGGGTTGTGCAGAGTCTCTCTCTCTCTGCTTGGTTGCAGGCCTATTGGGCCATGGGCACCTCTGTACCATCTAGCACCTGCTACCCCTGACCTCTGTGCAGCCACACAAACAGACACATACAAACACCTCTCATAAATTGCCCTTTTGCTTCGCTGATGTAGTTCACAGACAAAGCAATGTTTGGATCAGCGGTTGAATTTGCCACCACTCACCCATGTCTCCATCCATCTGTCATGAGCGTGCAGCGCTTCCTCCAAAGGAACTCTTTGTCTTTCACACAACCTGGTTTTGAACATCAGTGCAAATGGTGGATCAGGTTCAACCTTGTTAGGACAGTTTTAGTCATTTTTGTTTGTTGTTGCCTGTTGTAAGAGTGTTCTTCTGTCTGTTAGGCACAAACGTCCATGAGGCCAAGAGGATCCTGACAGAGAGCGGCCTGCCCATCACAGCAGCAGACAACCTGGATGATGCCGCCAAGAAAGCGGTGGCTGCCATCAAGAAATAGAAAACCCTCTGCGTTAATTCACCGCGCTCTACAGCCCGTCCATCCATCGCAAACATTCATTACAGCTCATTCACACATGCAGACCTCCACACTTTATCCATTCCATCCCACCAAGGTGAAAGACGCAGCTTTCTCTCTGCATATTGAGGCATCTAAATATGAACTGAGAGGCTCTTTGCGTGTTCACTTCCAGCCTTGGCAAAAGGCACTTCAAAGGTAATGTTTCACAGTGAGTTTTGAAAGCACGTGAAGGCACTTAGCTGATATGAATGGGAACAGTTACATCCAGGCTTTGCTCATACCTGCTTTGCTTTTTATTGTTGTTGTTTTGGTTTTTTTTTTTTAATAATTACTTTACTTTCCAAGGTGGTTCACATCTAGTAATTGATCCCATGCCTTAGCTGAGTCAAAAATGAGGTGGAGGAAATAGCTGTGAATTTTGTACATCATGTCTTATTTGTAAAGTGCTTCACTCTGTGATGTAGAGTGTTAATTACGTGAATCTGCGCCTTTTTATTGAAGGCTTTTTCAAACAATCTTGCCAACTCTTGTAGTCCCAGCCATAGTTTCATACGGAGTTATGGAGAAGATACAATCAAAAGATATAATAATTTTTAATATATTTTTTTCATTTTTTTTTGTGTTTGTGTGTTAGTATCCAGAAGGAAAAGACGTGAAAAAAAGAATTCAGTCACTGCACCAGTTGTAGGGGAAGGGAAAATTTTCCAAATAAATGCATTGTCAGTGGGGGAAAGCAGCAGACCCTCAGCGCTTTGTGCAGTTGTGTGCCTTTGTGTCCACACTGTGAATTGATGGAGCAAAGGAAACCACAGTGCAGCCTCGAGGTAATTTCTGAAGATACAGTAGATGCTTATTTGAAATAATTCAAGTCATCTTTGCCAGCATTACTCCTGAATGGAGCAGTGAGCTTATGTTAAGTTTGAAGATCATTTTAGTTTCAAATTAGGGCTGCAGCTAAGCGTCATTAAATTTGTTTTTTAACTGAATGTCGATAAAATGTCAGAAAATAATGAAAAAAACCCAATAGGATTATTTCTTATGGACCAAACAGAGATATTTACACCACGAAAGTAACAACATTTGAGAGGCTGGAATCTGCAAATATAAATTAGTTGCTTATTGCAACTTTCTTTCAGACAATATATACATGTTTGTTTTAATTTTTGTTGTGACTACTTATCCCACATAAGTAGTAAATTGACATTACAGTGAGGAACCAGTGAGTTATTCTGCTGAGCTAAAGCTAACCATCATAATCACCACTGATGAATTCACTTGTTTTATCAGTTCATTGATTGGGTATCAATCATTAGCAATAGCAACATTCATTAATTCATTCCATTTTCAACCGCTTATCCATTTCTGTTTGGAGACAATCCTAGCTCCACACAGAGACCAACCTACAGACAATTTAGAGTCACCACTTAACCCACACATGATGTCTTTGGACGGTGGGAGGAAACCCACACAGGCACAGGGAGAACGTGCAAACTCCGCAAAGAAAGGCCCCAGGCTGGGATCCAAACCCACAACCTTCTTATTGTGGGGCATCAGCACTAACCACTATGCTGCTGTGCTGCCATTAGCAGTGAAACTGAAAACATTTTCTAATTTTATATTGTGTCTTGCTCTTCATCTGCCGACTGTTTCACCCACACACGCACTTGAACTCCTTCAGTGTTCAAATGAAACTCGAGTGCATGTTGTCCCATGAGACATGTGAAAGGAGCAACTGTCCTTCATAGGCCCTGTACGACAAGAGACAAAGAGTTGACTGAGACCTCTTCCTGTCAGACACGCTGACTGTTTGATGGATTATCTGTCAGGCAATCTGAGAGGACACCCAGACGCACAGGATCGACTGCCACCTCCATGAAAGTCACACACATGGCACAGATTTTTTCCTCGCCTGTACACACCTGAGAGGAGCGCCAAGTCTCCGTCTCAAATAGGAGTTGGTCTCTAAAAAAAAAACATATTTTTTTGTTGGACAAAGTCAATGGGACTCCAGACAGACCTTCTGATGATTGCTGCAGTTGCTAAATGTGCTTATTTTAGTAAGAAGTCACAAGCTGCTGCCAACCTTCACACACAGAGAAAGAGATATGAAATTGACTTACAACTACTATTATTTATTTGTAACATATTAATTCCAGCATCCTTATCAGTGCAAGTAATCTGAAGACATGAACTCAGAAGTTTGTGTATCTGTGCTGCAGCATGGCAGACAGCCAGCCAGCCAAGCTGTAGAAATGGGCTGAAGGATTCAATAATTGCCTTATTTCATGCTCTTCCCTCCGTGTCTCAGAAATATCCCCACTGATGGATTGGACGGAGGAATTTATGGCTTGTTAAGGCGAGCTTCTTGCGCCCTGATATTGTTTAATTCAGTGTCAACATGGAGGTCACAATAGAATGTGCACACTGATTTACTGGACAAAATTAGTGTCGCTTCTTCATATAAATATAGATGAGGGGGAAAGAAGCTTTGGAGGTCAGCCTGAAGGCTTATATCCCGTAGTCCGCTGCTTTTAATTCAGCTAATACCTCTAGAGGTAAGAGAAGGGGGGTGGTGTTTTAAACGACCCTTTGGGTGGGCTGTTCCTTTAATTAAGCTGAATTACTGTGGCAGGGGACAGTTCCTTTCCACCCTTGGTGTTTCACTTTATTTGTCTCTGTAATTGTCCATTTTGCTTTTCACAAATCATGGCAGCTGTTTCTTTTTTTTTGCATACCGTTCTGAATTGAATTCAAAACAGTAATTGCCACTTTATGAAGCAGCCTTCAGTGTGTAAGTGCGCTGGGAGATCCGGCGCTCGTGAAAAGCATTCATTCAGACTCCAGGGTCAAGGCCATCTCTCCACCAAGTATTGGATATTTATTGAGTAATTTGGTAGCAACAACGATGAACATATTAGTTCATAAAAAAAAGTAATAGCGGTATGAATTGCCTCTGGCTATTGTACTTCATCTCTCACGGACATGGGGGTTGCTCAATATTTACAATTTTCTGCCTGTGCATCTGTCGAGCAGTCGGTGAACTGATAAGGGCCAGTACCGTGTGTGTGTGTGTGCCTGCCTATCCTTGTGTACAGTACCAACACCTGCTTATGCAGAAGTTCACATATGAAGACGACAGGTACCTTTTCCCCCATGAGATCGAACAAGCTCAAACAAAAGCAGCATTCACAGATATGTACAAGTTTAGAGCAGGCGCGGCCTCTCCTTCCTACAGAGGAGCATTAGCCTGTAATCAGTTAAAATAGTTGATAGTTGACAGGTGTTGTGGGAAAAATCAACACAGAGTGCGAGAGAGTTAAAAATGTCAAGAGGGTCAGCAGTGTGCCCCGCTGCCGGTTCAGTCTTCAGCAGTGGCCTTGGCTCGCAGATCAGCAGAGAAATCCATTTCCCTCTCTCCAAACTGTTGTCAGTGTGTCTGTAATTGAAGGACTTAGAATCGATTTGAATTACCTTGGCTGTCTCCAGAAATTGAGGCAGATTTAAAAAGTTTCAATAAGCAAACGCGCCCCCTGAATCTTTTTCCATGACAGTCTTTTGTTTTCAGCCCGACTCGGAGCCACTCTCGCCATCAATAAAATCTGAGATTCCCTTTTAATTTAACTTTTGCAGCACAGGTTTTGTCTAAAATAATTTATGGAGCTGTAGGTCTTCCAATTGTGGTTTACTGTCCATCAGTCGGACCTCAGTTTGTTTTGTCTTGATCAATCTGTCCTTCCAGCTGTTAAACCATTTCCTCCCTGCCGTTGTCAGCCTCCTCTCACCTCTCTCTTTGTGCTCTTTGCTTCCCACTTTCAGCTTTCCCTTTTTCTCTTTAACACATCTTTTTTAAGTTTAAGCTTTATTTTTCTTTTTCCATCCTTTCCTTTTCCCTTCATCCCTCTGTTCTTCTTCCCTTTTAGCCCATCTCTCCATCATAACCTCCCATGTTTTGTTTTGTTTTTTTATCTAGGATGACATCACCTCCATTGTGTCCGGAATGGCATCCAGCATAAAATCTGTGCCAAATGAAATATCTGTATGATCAGCCACAGCAAAACTTCATAGGTACGACAAGTGTGCGCAATCCTTCCTCCTTTCAGTGCCTACTGTCCAGCAGTGTTTAGTTCCACACTTTCTTCTCCGTTCCTTCTTCATTCAAGTATTTATTGCTCATCTCTCCTTTATTCTGCCCACAGACAGAAAGAAAAGGAGATCAAGATTGAAGAGCTCCACCTCTTCCTGTCTCGGTCATTCCTTCTCTAATATTTCCTTCCCTTCTTCCACGCCTCTGGCCTTTCAGTTGGCTTCATTTCCTCATTCCTCCCTCTCCTTCATTTTTATTTATCACATCCTCACTCTGCCTTTTTGCAGGTTTTCATCTCTTGCTGACATGCAACCTTACTTCCTTCCTTCACTTATACTTAATAGTTATAATTTTTAAAAATGTTTTGCTTTGAATATAATTTTTTTTATCCTTTATTTTGGCGATGTGCCCCTGACGCTGTCTTTTACAAAGCAGCTTTTGTTAAAAAAACAATCGGCTCCTGGAATGACAGTAGTTAAAAGCTCATTTGGTGTGACCTCTAATTAAAACAGCGGCAGAGGCAACAGAATGCTGTTTCAAATTGCTTGATAATTAGGCTCCCAAGTTATCCTGCTGGAGCACTTGCCAGGTGTTCAGGTGACACGCTCAGACATTCCTTTGTCCCACGATGCAACACTTTCAGGCTGTCTGCCGAGCAAAAATAAAGCTGAGGTGTAATCCTGTGGTGGTGAACATGGGCCACCGTAATGACAGGCATTTTTTTCTTTTGTCTTTTTTCTGCTTATCTTTCTACATGGTTTTAGTTTTTTTTTTTTTTTTTTTTTGTCAGAGGGCTAAGGTGTGTTTGGTGGACAGTGAGGTGTGCTAGCCGGGTTTTGATCTTAGCTTTTCAAAAAAGCATCCACTCATTCCAAACAATTTGCAGCCTAGGAGCGTATGCGTGTGTGTGTGTGTTTTGCGTTGAGTGCAGGCTGTGCCTCAGGGTGAAGGTGACTTTGACAGTTAATAGCGATAACGGTAGCTTTTCACTGCCTCCTTTTCTCCCTCTGCCGTCTCATACTCAGGCTGAATATATGAAACCTGTGTGTGTCGGGTGCTATCGCCATCAAATGGCTCTGCCTGCAGCGTGTGCTGAGAGGAGGGGGGGGTGTGTTGAGCACCTGGGAAAAGTGGCCTGTCACCTGTGATTTTGGCAACAATATAAAGCAGAGCAGTAATGGCGAGATGAAGGCTGCTGCTGCGCTGAAGCACCTTCACACATCCAGCGATATAAACAGACACAGTAAACAAGGTGATGAAGTTTAGCATGCACGCTCAGATCTGCCTTACTGAGGATCTTGTTTTGATGCAGGAGCTGTGGGTAATCAGAATTGTTGTGGTCGTGTTTATTTTTACTTATGCTCAGTAGATGTGTGTCAAAACCTGCATGAACGTGGAATCTGCGTCAGTTTTCTGTTTACTCTCGGTGGGATGGTGTGATGAGCTGTTTGTGTGCTGAAATTTGCTTGAAGGTTTGTTTGCAGTCAGGGTTGCAAGTGAATTGCTTTTCACAAAAAGTTAAACTCGCACCAGCTGAACGCATCTGGTCCTGAAATATTCAAATCATATGGCAGCAATTTGCATGAGCTGAATCCATTAGACGGCATGGTGACTAATTGTCAACTTTGTCTTACCTTTGTTTATCTGCTGTGGTTTTGCTGAACACACAGGACTTGTGTGTTCGCATTGTGGCTCATACTCATTCGCGGACGTTTCCACCTACTCTAAAGTGTAGCTGTATTAATGCTGAGGAGGAAACGCCTCGGTAATGGCCACCTTGATGGTGGGTCATCACAGTTCTTAACTTCAGGCCAAAAGAGTTGGAAGACCAGTGTTGGCGTTTACCGGAGAGCAGGAACACGGTACAGAGGTATATAATACCAACAATCACTCTTTATTTGTCCACCATTTCAGTCAAACACAGCAACACAAAAGGCTTTCCAAAACAAAGCACCCCCCCCCCCACACACACACACACACACACGCATCCATCCCTAAGATGAAATCTGACACAAGTCAAATTCAGTGACCTCTCATCTTTCCTTCTTTTACATCCCAAAACTGAGTCACATCTCAGTTTTCTGTATTAGCACCATTACATGTTTTTTCAGTAGTATCGGTCAACTAAACAACAACAGTATGGGATGTTGCATGTCACAAGATATTATTCTGTTCATCCGTATGCTAAAGAGGACAGCAAGGGGTCCGCTCTCCTCGATGAACATATTACCTACATTCAGAAGATGTTTCAAACACTTCCCCTTGTAAAATTCTCCATTACATGGGTCAATTGAGGGCAATAGGAAAAGAATAAATACCCACACCTCTTCCAAAGACTGCTTTCTCCGTTACCTACACACACAGGCTGACAGCCACTGTCAGCCCATCTGATTGCCTGTTAGGGAGTCTCACCCGCCACGACAAGTGCCCTTTTTCGCCAAGAACCATTTTCCCCCGCCATGTCAGATATGGGGATATTAATGAATGCACAATGACAGTACTTAGGGAGCAGAGGAGCTATCCTGCCTCCGCAAATTTACCTGCAGGTCACTTCTGTACGACAGGGATGGAAACCACGGAAACAAACAGGTACGGGTCAGAAACTCATCTCCTCTCCCAGATTAAAAACTCATCTTTCAAAGCAGCACAATGTTATTGAGGCTGATTCTCAGGGATGTCCATGCAAATAGAGGTGCGATTAGACACATGAAGAAGGTGGTGTCGGGGGAGGGCCATTGTCTCATTGTCCCTCTGCCCAATTACCTCTGTAACTGTAATGTGAGCGAGAGGGCAAAGGGCGTCTCTGTGTAGAAGATCCTTACTGACAGTCAAGGTTTTAAATATTTTTGCATGAAGCTCACATACACATACCTACTGCACTGGACATTTTCATCATTTGTTTGTGTTCTCAGTTGCACAGTAACTATATCAATGAATACTTCATGTTACTGCAGCTCAACACATTAGTGTTAATGTATACGATCTGACAGCGCAGAGCATTGTTGAAAGGCTGTTGGAAAGAGAAGTTTGTGCGTGTGCTTGCTTCATTGGTCTGCTGCAGCTAAATGAGATTGAGAATCTCTTTGAAGGAAACACACACTCCCATCCACGTATGTGATGTAACGCAAAATGAAGTGAAACTTTGATGAGTTCATTAGAGCTCTTTTTCTGATGCCGTTTTAATGAAAGGCGATAGAGCAAAGCCACCCAGGATGAAATGAGGGAGATTTTATCTGCTGTTGTTTCCTCATTAACCTGAAATTATGCAAACCAGTATACTTCATATTCCAGTTTGTGGTCAGCCCCATTTGCTCGTTCATACAGCAACCCCCCCCATCCCCGTCCAACCTGATAGCTGAACGCTTTCATGTTGGCTCAAACGATCTAAGGGTTTTGTTTGCTTTTCATTGCCACCGATTCAACCACAGCTTTCTCTTATAATGAGCTCTGCTAAGTTGTCAAGGTCGTATGGCGCAGACACATAGAAACATAATTTCTTTTTGTGTGTACTTGAGTGTGTTTGCCCAGGCTCAGTTCTCCATCTTTAACATGTACTTTTAGTGTGTGGAAGCTCATCATGCTGCCACTAAGGTCAGGATAAACAGACGTCATTCATCCGCAAAGACTCTGTCCCCAAGCTCTGGCATACGCAGGCTAGTCTGTGCTGCTATCACATGGAGACATGACCAAACTCTCAGCATAAACGTCATGCTTATCAGTCTGCCATTTGCAAGGATTCTATCAATAAAGGCTCCTGTTTCACACCTAATCAGATGGCACCCTGAGGAGTGTCCAGTGGCACATTTTAGGCAGATATTTTTTCCAACTGCATTTCACTTCCCTGTTAAAGGCTAACCTTACAATTTACAAAATTCACAGATTATTCCCATTAATTCCCAGACATTCCAATGGAAAGATCCTAACTTAAAAAATTCCCATAACTTTGCAACCCAAGACAGAATCTGTAATAATTAGACCCTTGCCAAGTTAAGCTAGTAGCAGTAGAAGTACACTGTGTGACTGTATACTACACTCACTTGTGCAGCTAGTGCATGAACTTTCCCTTGGCAGTGATACTGTCCTTGTGCACTCACCAGAAATTATGGTTGCAACACATGACCACAATTGTCACACAGCTGCAGGTTACTGTGAATGCTTGAACTCAAAACAAATGTTTGACTTTCCTGTGCACGGCCCCTGTGTCATGCAGCATGACCCCCAGGCTGCAGTCAGCTTGACAATTTGTTGGCAGACCGTCCTCCTCCCTTATGTAGCTGGTTATCAGTGACTTTTCAGTGTTTCAAGCTGACTCATTTAAAATACGAACCCTATGAAAGAACCTTAAATACACACAAAAGCATTTCCAGCTGAAAGTCAGCACCATCACCTAGAATAAAAGTTTGAATTATTTTGTGTAAGGGTTGTGTGAGGTAGTTATGCATATTTGATGCATATCCTGAAGTAGATTTGGATCAGCGTGCTGCCAGTTTGGAGAAGCAGCCAGGAGCACCGGCACAGAGGAAGAGCACGGTGCTGCTGTGTATCAAAGGACAGAGCTGTTTTGAAGGGAGCGTGCTGGAAACATGCTCATAGAGGCATAGATTTACATGGATATTGGATTGTTTGGGTGGAAACTCAATCGTGGGTTTTTCTAGCTAATTGTGAGATCCTGTGGTGGTTCTCTGGCTGCTTTGTGAACTGGCTGGGAGCTGATCCTAATTTATTGCAGGTAACACGCTGACTGGTGATGAAAACCTCATACAATCCCACATTACAATAATGTGAACTATCGTTTGAAAGAAAATAGGTTTTGTGTTGTTTTTAAAAGCTTTCAGCTTTCATTTTCAATGACAGCATGTTATCATGTGAGAGAAACACTAAATATTATATCTAATTATACTTAGCATTTTACTAGCAGTTATAATATTGAGGCGTTAGTACATTCACTTTCATGCCGTGGAGCCTATATGGTAGACATATACATATACGTGCATACATACCATATACATATGGTAGACATCCAGACCACACAGTAAAACAACCCTTATCTACTTGTCAGGTCATTGCACTAACGTGCACATCATCCTTTGCTCTTCATGAGCCATTTCACCATCATTCAACAGAGAGTAGGAAAATAGGAATTTTCAAAACAGGCCTCCTAAGCAGTCAAACAGCTGTCAATTTGCCGTCTTGGTGGAGCTACAAAGCGGTGGCAGTGAGCAGGGAGATCCATCCTGCCTTTCTCCACCTGGATCCATCGTTCTTGACACACACTTTTTCAAGGACACATGGCAAACTCCACGGTGGAGTTTGATAATGTAGGCAATGATCCCGAGGAGCCACAAACAGCAGCTGCTTAGGCGTCCGCTCAGGGAGAGCTAGGTGTGTGTGTGTGTGTGTGTGTGTGTGTGTGTGGAAGACAGTGAGACAGTGTTTATGTAGATTTACCAAATGATCCAAGAACAGGTTGTATGCGTTCTTAATTTGTAAATGAAGTCCCAGGGGAAATAGGGCACTTGTAGAGAAAAAAGTCACAAGACCCATGAAAACCCAGAAGCAATGAAAGTAAACATGAGGCTCAGCGTAGTCAGTGTTATATTTGGCACACTCACTACACTTCACTTCACTTAAGTAGAACATTTACACATGCAAAGTGACAATCAGGGCTGCACTGTACCTGCTCCTGCTCAGCTGCAGGCGTTGCAGTGGTAACCGGTTAGATTTTTTTTGTCGACGCATCATGCACTTCACTGTAAAGCCAAAAAAATGTGAGACACCAGAAACCAAGCGGCAAAACCTACAGTTGCTCCAATGGCTACTTAAAACTGGCTCCCAAAGCGAGTAGGTCCTCATAGATTGTGGGTGAAATCAATCTAAACATGTTTATGGCCTCTTTCAGAAAACTGTTTTCTGTTCCTCCAGCTAATTTCCCCCTTCCTGATAACTCCGATAACTTCCTGATAAATCTCATGCTGTATAGCTTACCTGATAAAAATTACTGCTGCTTGATTAAGGGTGAACCACTTTGAGCGACAGATGAGTGAGTGTAAGCTTGCCACGCACCTGCATTCAGCAAAGCAAGCTCCACGCACACTCCACTATCTGCCAAGATGGCAACAGCTGATCAGCCCACTCAGCCCACTGAGCAACAAAACCGCTCTTAGAAACCTGTAATCATGATGATAATAATAACGTTGTAGTCAGTGCCAAAAACCCAGTTCCAGAGATGTAACCATCTCAGCCAGAAAAACTTACAATGCAAACAAATAAGTTCTTTTGTTTGTAGTGTTACTAACCTTGTTGTCTTGGATTGCGGTTATTGTGCAGCAGAGTTGTGTTTTAATGCTACATTTGCCTTTGTTCTTCCTCACTGTAGTATTCTCTGCAGCTAATGAGCGCAGAGTAAAAAGAAGAGTAGGCAATATGTTTTCGGTTTACAGCAGCGTGTACATGCCCAGTGTCCAGAAATTTTTTTGCTGCAGATATGATTGTATGAATTTTTCCATCTAATTCAGACTGTCAAACCGTTCTTTTGAAAATGATCCTCCACATAAATCTCACCGCAGACGATAAACCTATTCTGTCCACTGCGACCATTAAATCTGCCTGTTTCTATAGCTAATGCCAATGCGTCTGGATGTTCTGTTCACAGGTAGGTTCAATGCTGTAGCTGCTTCCAATAAAACCATTTGAGTTCATTCCATAACATCAGAATAACAGTTAAAGCTTACAATGCAGTTAATCATCCAAAGTAAAGACATCGCCTCACTAATAAAGAGCTGTCTTTTCACACATTCAGACTGGGAGTCTGATGTTGCGTCAGTGTGTGGTAACAGATTTGTAGTGTGAGGGAGGGGCCACGTGAAGAGGCCCAGGAGAGCAACTAAATAGCCCAAGGTTTAACTGACTGACAGGCTGCTGGGCCAACGTTACATTCACATGGTGTAACAATAGCAAACAAAAGAACCGCACAACAGATCACTTTCTACATTTTCTAAAATATATTCATAGATCTTCACATTCTCAAAGGAAAATGCCGGTTCTCACCACCTGCCAGTCGCCGTCTGGGAAGTTTAGGATCACGCTCTCGCAGGATATATCACAAAAATTATGAATTGTAGTTGTTCAACAGACTTGCAGAGGAAGAATTTGGCAAATTGTCAGACTTCCAGACAAACAACCACATTAAACATACAGTTCCCTCAGTTCCTTCTTTTTCTCCCTCCGGACCTTTGGTGGAGGAATACCCTGCTCTTTAACAGCTAGTCAGTTATTCATCTTTGCTGCTTCCAGACGACAACTATAACACAGAGTTCGGTCTCAATTAAAAGTGTTATGTCTCTGGAAAGGTTTGCTATTCTCTTTACATGTGATGTAGGTGTGTGTGTGTGTGTGTGTGTGTGTGTGTGTGTGTGTGAGCATCTGTGAGTGGGAAAACCAAACTCTCCTTTCACCCACTTCACACACACACACACATAGACACACTCCTGACAGAACCTCAGAGCAGCAGATGACATTTCATCAAATATTTATGAAAAACAATCTCCTAACAGCGTAATTAGAGGCTGGGTTTAATGTTGGCCCTACTCCTCGGGCTCCTGTTCCTTGCTGTGTGGTTATTGGAGCCAGTGCCGCAGTACCTACAGCCAAAAGGGTGGGCCAATGCACACCCTGCCGGGTTATGTCATGTAGAGCAGCTTGTCGGTGCGTCACCTATGAATCTACGTTTGATTTCTCCCCCTTGTCCCTTTTCCAGTGTCATTGCTATTTATCTCACTCTTCGATATGCATAAAGCATCTGCAGTGTAATATGCTGACAGGAGACACACATTCACACAAGCACACACGCTTGGCAGCAGCCACTATATTTCCTCTGAATGGTTTGCAGAAGAAGAGCGGCTGCTGAGCACATTATTATATTTTCAGGTTATTAATTACTTTCCAATTACTTAAACAAATATGCAACATTGAGTGCCTAATTTCCCTGCTAAACTGCAGCAGATGGATGTGACTGTGTCTCGAAATGGCTATCACTTTGTACCTCAGCATAAAAGGGAAGCAGAGAGATGGAGAGGAACATCACGCACTGGCAGTTACTGTCTGCTGTCGTAGCTGTAGCACATTAGTTAATTAGTGAACCCTATAGCAGGGCAGCAGGACTTGTATGTTTTCTGTGCAGCCTTGCAGAGAAGCAGCTGTTATTTATTATTCATGAACTTTACAGAAGAAAAAGTTGAGGTGATCTGGCATTTTGGGCTAGCGCTTCTGCAAAAGCTAGATATCTAGAATAAATAATATATAATTGTGACGGCGGTTTATCACCTTGGAAGGAGTATTGCATTGTCGTGTGTGTATGCATATACCGCAAATGCATGCGTTTGGCAGCCCATGTTTGTGCCTGCTCATCTATTTACACACAAACTTGCACAAAATAGCAGCCAAACTATTCAGTCATATTTAAA
Organism: Echeneis naucrates; assembly: GCF_900963305.1. Taxonomy (NCBI): domain Eukaryota; kingdom Metazoa; phylum Chordata; class Actinopteri; order Carangiformes; family Echeneidae; genus Echeneis; species Echeneis naucrates. The sequence goes on along the minus strand of NC_042515.1, from coordinate 18,908,589 downwards.
AGCCTAATGGGAAATCTCTCCCTTAATTAAGATGCATGAATAATTCAAGTGGTGGCATGCTAATTAGTATTCCATCAGTCCTCTGTGGTGATGACGGCCTGTCGAGACGCTTCGCAAGTAGTTACGGCCTGTATGAGAGGACGGCAGCTGAAGTGAAGGAATGCAGACACCTTGAGAGCTGCTTGACAGAGTATCCTATCATTACTGCAGAGAGCATGAAAAGCTTCCTATTTTCTTCCATCGCTATAATTAACAACAACACAAATCCTTTGTCTGCGGAGAATCTGGTGAAGAAGATATAATTTTGGAGGGAGATGAGCCTCTGGAGATAGGCTCTTTTTTTTTTTTTTTCATCCTTCATATTTGTCTGAGCCCGTGTAGTTTCCTCGTCACCCAGGGTGTAGTGAAACTTCCACATGTGCACTGAGCTGTTTTAAATGCATGATTTAGCAGTATTATGGTCCTGCAGTTATTGCCTTGCTCTCTGAGGGGCTGTTTAATGCTAGTAAAAGCAATAAAGAGGTGTTAAGATGGAAATTAAGTCTGGATAAATCACCAAGGTTAACTTTGCTTTGGCTCACAATTACAGTCTGCCATCAACGAAATGCATTACTTTATTTACAACAGGAATATTAACCCGCGTATGGAAGCAGGCTGCTGTAGCTGTCATGCTGTGTAATCTCTCACTCCATTGTTTTTGCTGCAGTACGTCGGAGCCGGTGTCATCTTTAATTTAATTACTGCTAGTCATTGTAATGAAACACATTAATGATGGCACAAAATATTTCTAAAAAAAAAAAAAGAAATTGGAATTGTAGCTTCTGTCGAGGCCCGTGGCTGTGTCAAAATATTTAAGGACTCGACATTTTTTTTGCCATGAGGCACACACTCCCTGTTTCATACACACACATGAAAAGAAGAAAGGCTCCTGTGAGCCCGTGCCTGTGTGAGTGTATGTAGCCCCGGGGAGGCAGGCTGAGGTTTTGCGACGTCTTTGTGCTGGGTTTAACCTTGGCTCTGGGCTAAACACACAGGGAATGTTCTGAGAGGACCTTCAGCCATCAGCAGCGGCTTTTCATATACTGCCTCGCTCCTGTGGGAGCGACGCCACAAACACAACTATTGATCCACTGTCATAGTCTCACACACATTCGCCCCTCTGTGTTTCTCTTTTTTCTTTGTGTGTGTGTATGTGTGTCACCAAGGCTAAAAAGTATTCTCCAAAGTGGTTACAGAGTCCATGATGTGGTATTGGGGGTATTGATGTGTTATTGGTGTCCTGTGTATCCTGTGGGCTTTGACTTTTGCATTATGTTTCTATTTGTTTTAGTCTATTTGTATCTATTTATAGCCAACTGTGCCCTTCAGCAGATGTGTTCAAAATATGAACTATGGTCATTTAGACTCCATTTTATGGGGACTTCTTGGAAAGTAGTGACTCATTCATGGTGACCTCATGCTGGTTTCTTTTCTGTCTATTCTCAATCAAATCAAATGCAGTAATGACACCTGTAAGATATAGCAAATCAGCCAAGATTCACATGATGCTTATGAAAGACTGTATATTACCAACAAGAAACATCGGTGTATTTTAATTTTACACAAAATGAACCTTTAATGGCATTTCCTGTATAGGATTTAGCAGCAAACGTATTTACCTAACTTTTACTGCTTTACCTGGATTTATTTCTAAAAGGTCAGCTTGCATGTTATCTACCAAATCCCAAATAATGTCTCACTGAGAGGTATGGGTATTTTTTCTTTTTGTGCGAAGTCCTCAGTTTGTGTGGTTAGTTGGACATTCTATAAAAAAGACGTCTGAACATCAGACAAGATCAGCAGACAAAAAGCATATTCAAAAGATTTGAAGCTGGGCGGCTATGTACATAAAAATGAATTGCTCTGCAATTGACCCATTTTATTTTTTTTAATCACGACCTTCAGGCACACTTCAGAACCTTTGACTGGGAGCTAACCTGTGCATGGATAAATTCAGAGAGATGTGAGCACGCTGGGTACATTTCAAAATATGTACACGCTTGTGTGGCAGAAGACTAAAGGCAGAAAAGTAAGTCTGCAATGAATTGTCTCCACATCCACTGCCCCCAGAATAAATAGCAGACCATTTCCACATCATAAATATCATCCTCCCCCTTTATGCGCTGCACTCCAAGGTGGGCCCAGACTGTGCTACCCTGGGGGTATTTTCAAGGAGGGGGGGCAGTAAGGGCTGCAGGAAAGGATCCCTTACCTGCAGCCTCAGGAGAGGGGGCGAAGGGCAGCTTAATCCCTGAAGCAAGCACCATATCTGTTCTGGTCCCAGTGGGGCAGATGTGCTCCAGATGCCAGGATAGACAAAAAGGGGCATAAATCATTTTCAGGCTGATGACTCTCCCCTTCATCTCCTCAGCTTGTTGTGAGTACCTGTGTGTGTCTCTCACTCACACACACAGACATCCATGGCCATATGTGCACTGCTACTACAAGTCCTTGTCATAGGGCTGCCAGGAAGGCCGATCTTTGGGGAGGGACTGTCAGATTTTTTATAAAAATAGAGAGAGAAGTTATATAGATTCACATTTTCTATCTCTTTCATCCCTTTTGAATAGATACCTCACATGCTGAGCAAGTCGGTGACATTGGGCCCCGATATGTCCTGACATGTGGAGGGTTGAGCTCATTTTTCTGGATGTCAGGCCTTGTCCCTTCTGATGAATCCCGGGGCCCGAGGCCTGGGTGAATTGGCTAGCGTGCTGGCCACAGGCATGTGATTGATGACCGGAGGAGTAGTCATCAGCTTTGCTCTGATTTCCCCCGACCAGCCTGTCTGACAGACCCAATCGGCAGGCAGACGTCTGAATCGGGCTTGCCGCCATCCCACGCCACAACCAGTGGCAGATCTCACGGCATGAACCGCCTGAGCTGCTCTGTGTGTTGAGAGAGTGAAAATCCCAGCTAGAAATGCCTGCTAGAAAGATATGGTGCATTATGCCCACGCAGACATGAGATAACAATAAGCTGGCTCTGTTCCACGTGCACGAGCAGTTTACTCAGATTTTCAGCTATATCTGGGGTCCCATTCAGATTGCCTTCTCTCAGCATCCATATGTGCAAGCAACGCACTGAGCCAAAGCTTAACGTCCCCGCCTACTTCAAAGCCCCTGCATCAGCTATTTGGATAAATGTTTGCCTTGGAACACACAGGTGGTGTATCGCCTCCTCAATTAGCACCTTGTCTAAAGCCCCCCGCCATGTCCCATTCCCTCCCGCAGTATTGGAGTGAAATTTAAGATCTTCCACCGGTGATTGCTCTTCTCTTCGGGGCCTTTTGCGCTGCTGATGCAGCATAATGACAATCACCACGGCAGCCCGGCAGAGCTACAAAACGGGGTGTTTATGGGAGCGAGCACCGCAAACCCACCTCAACAGTGACTCAACAGAGGAATTTGGAGGCTTACCGTCTCACTGCAGCTCTCAGGTGAGCCATCAACTTAGATCACTGCACTTCGCTCATCCCGCCCTCCTCCAGACTGGTTGTTCCATGAAAATCTCCCTCCCTCCTTTTCTTTCAGACTCCTCCCTCTCTCTGCCGGGTTGTGGCAGCTTCCCCAGTGGGCAAAGTTATGCCTGGCAATTAACACCGGCCCACCTGTGAGCGAGGGGTAAATGTGTGATCGGTTTTAAGAGGCGTGATTGGCTGTGCCCGTCCCTGCTGATGGATGGCCTCTTAAGTACCTTTAGGCATCTCAGTGGGCGAGGAAAGAGATGACTTCTCTCTCTGCAAGTATTATTGTCTTTTATTCAAAACTGGACAAATAGTTAGTCTAGTTTCCATCCATCTGTCCTCAGACCTGTCGAGCTTTGTCTCTGGAGGATATAGCCAGCACAAGAAATATCCATCACTCTTTACAGATCAATTCGCAAAAGAAAAGGTTTCCTTCATGCCTTCGTTGTTGGAAAATGCCAGGTGCTGGGGCCATGATGTAAGGGGGGCTCTGAGTGCTTTAATATAAAATTATTGACTTATCATCATCACCCGAACATTTTATGTGCAAGGTACTAATATGCAGAGAGCACCCCTCTATTTATGTTAAACGGCTTTCCCCCACACCAGGCGCTAATGGTGCTATTGGTAATGGTAGCAGTGTAGAATTATGGATGAGGCCAGTGGAGACAAGCACTTCATGTTTTGGCGTCCTAAAAAGCAATCTGACTTCAGATGGCGGTGACAGCATGTCGCCTAATTTATCTCAAAGAAACGTTGAGTGGTGTGAATGAACCTGTTAGCTTAGTCCATGATGATCTAGCGTCAGTTAGGCTACTTGCTATCTTCATAGACAACTCTATGTATTTACATTTCACTCTTAGCTGACGTTTAATCAATGCAGCCAAATGTTTAACAAGCCATTCACACTAAATCAGCTGCTGCTGCTGCTTCAGGGTGTTCAATGAATGAGCCTTACTGCCTACTGCAGAAGGACGGGGCAGTACTGTGCTGAGCGGCACCTGGGGATCAGGAGATTTTCAGAAAGAAGTAAGAAAAAAATTACATGAAACGAGTGAGCACCACACAGCAACAAGATGCAATGTTAGATTCCTGGGCATGGGACTCTTCTCCACTGTGATAGACTGACAGCTCATGGATGGATATACAGTATAGTCAGTGATTTACAGTTTCCAGACTGAGACTGTTTGAAGTGACGACCAGAATAATACGCTGCAGTGATACGGCAACAGTATCTTATAAAAGAGACATGAATTGTTCTGTTTGTCTTCATCATCCTGAACACCAGTGACATTAATGCTGAACATCAACCGTCTGGATTATCTCTGGGACAGTCTTCCCTCCCCAGGGCTGGGAAAGTATGACTATGACCGACTGTAGACCAGTTTTGCGTGAGCCAGGAGATGAGAGGGAGACATCTTGCTGCTACATGCCAGAGGATTTCTGTATCATAGAATGAAAACATCTTGACTCTCCTCTTTTAGCTGGTGAAGTGATGACACGCTGAAGCACTTTCTCAGCTGCTAAGGTCAGATTGCTTCCTCTGTGTCTGAGCTTGGTACCCTGAAGAGGTATATTTTTTTATTTAGACTTATTCACTTTGGATTCTGCATTAACTCGACCTCTTTCTTCGTCACTGAACTGCATGGGGAAACATTTTTCTGTTTGACTTTGAACAGCAGGAGATCAAAATTTTCACCACATCTTAGTTGGCCACGTCATAGTTGGCCTTTCCAGCACCTATTTAGTATAAGTGCTAAACAACAGTTTGAAATAAATGGTACTCGGAAATTTTATTGATTATGCTTTATCACATTCATAACCCGCCTTCACTCTGCCTCCTATTCACCTTCATACATTTCAGGTGTACTTGCCTCACTGTCTGAGTGTACTGATATGTTTACCTGCACAAGGCAGCAGGTCTGTGTGTTTTCTTACATCAGAAAGCCTGTTAGTCTGCTCAGTGGTAAACACCTCCAGTCCACTTGGCTAGTGTTCAGCTTTGGCTGTAACTGCAGCACTTTTACCTGACATTAAATTATTCACAGCACACTGAAAACATTTTATAGTTTACGTGTAAAAGGAGGTGTAGGTCAAACTGCGGCTGGTATTGATTAATTCCAATTCCCTGTGGCACAGGAAAGGTGGCAGCCCTACCAAATGGTTTCATGTTTCTCCTAACTATTTCTGTCCCTGCTTTTCATCTTTATAAGCTTACAGGAAACATTGTCCACTAAACAAATTTCTCTTTTATTACAAATTTAAGTACAACATTGAAAACCCAGGCCTGCACTGATTTGCTGTGGTTACTAAATGAGAACAGAAGTCAAAGCTGCTTTTGTACTACTGACTACAATTCATGATTTGCATGTGTGCATTTGTTCACACGTGTCCCTAAGCAAATGGATTATCTCATTTCCTCTATAAATGCAAGCCGCCAAATTCCCTCCTCAGCACAGGTTAAGCTATTAATTCCTCTGCTGACACCTCCACTTATTCATTCACCTTCAGATTCTGATACAGCCAGGCCAAACATTTGTCATGTTGTTAGCATCTTTCTGACAGCCCCCAGGAAGCACAGGGTCCTGTTTCTGGGCCTGCAGACCCCTGGGCTGCAGCGCCAAGTAGCAAATATTATTAAATCATAACTTGTGGCGAGACGAAGATGAGAAAAAGGAGGAGGTGAGAGGGAGGGGAGAGGAAATGCACCCTTTCAGCCAGGCCCAGACACATTACTATGGCAGTCTTCCCAGTGTCCTGTACATCAGAGCCCAATCAAAGATTCTATTACATTATTCTCCAATTTCTGCCCCCTATCAGCCTCGGGGCCCAGGGGCCTCACTAGCACCATCGGCCCAGGAAATGTTTCCTCTGCAGCCATCTGTGGTGATATGAGGACATATTGGAAATCAAAGCAGGAACAGGAGGAGGGTGCAAAGGGCAGATTCCCCGACTCTGGAGCGGCTTCTCCTTGGCCAGGAATTACTGCTACATAAGAAAGTCATTCAGTAGTTGTGTTCACTGCATTGATGCATATGGGTGATCATGATGCATACAGAAGTAGACATACAAGCCTTTTTTTTTTTTCAAATGACATCCTCATATTACCAGTATTCCAGTTGCTATAATGGAGACAATCATATGGGACAAGCCGCTCATTATCGGAGGAGAATAAAACACAGACCCTGGCCAGCAGTCAGACAGCTCAAGCTGAGGAATCAAACGTCAGTAGAGAAAGCCAAAATATAACAAATGAACAAAATTTGCCACAAAGTGAAGACAAGGTCAGAAAAATAGACGCCCCTAAAACGACAAGTAAGAAAATACTGATGCAAAATGCTGCTGGACACAAACAAACTTTACAATAAAGGCTGGCAAGGAGACCCAGCGAGAGCTCTCACCAATGAAGCTGTCCTCTGCTCCACTGCCTCCCTCTGAGCAGGGTTTACTGAGAACGCTGTAATCTTCCCCCCAAAGAAATCCCCCTTCAGGAGACACTGGGTTGGTGTTGTGGTGCTGGTTTAGAAACACAGCTGCTGCTGAGATTTTGTTTCCATGTTGGATGACAACAGTGGTGTTGGTCACTGCACTGTTATTTTGTTATTATTAATGACGATCAAGATTCTTTAAAAACACAACCATCCACCTACAGTCAGGAAGTGCCTGCATTCAGCCAACCCTCACATTATGTGACAGAACACAGCCTTGCGTCTATTCCCTTCTGCCGAATATGCCAAGTCACATAGTATAGTTTTTTTCTTTATTTATCTGGCATTCCTTTCTGACACAGAATAAAAACGTCATTAACTGATATTCTGTGATAATTTACTGAGATTAAATTTAAATTGAAAAAGAAAAAAACCTGATTTGTCTCTCTGGTGTGATCTTTCTATCACCATCCACATGGAGAAATATAACGCCACAAGATTTCTCTTTTCAGTGTGTACCTGTCTAGGAGTCCAGTCCCAGCACTGCCACAAGACTCTAATTCATCTATCAAATGGCTATTAGGGAAAAATCGAAGAAAGGGCTTTAAAATCTGTCTCAAAACTATCACCTGATGAGGTAAGACATGTTTTGATGACAGAACATGTGGAATTTAACACACTGCCATCTTTCCTCCTCCTCCTCCCCTTCACGTTGGTCATCGGGTGTTGCTGCCAGTGTGTGGCAGGTGATCACATGACCAGTCCAGCAGCTTTATGAATTAGGCAGGCAAACAGACAAGCCGCTGAATCACTCGTGGAAAAGGACAGGATATTTTTCCCCTTCAATCCTGCAGGTTTCCATTCTAACATTTGGAAAGGTGCAGCGTGAAAAGATGAAGCGCATGAGAGGGCGAGAAATGGAATAATAGAAAGACAAGATATCAGCTGCTGAGGTCCACAGAGGCAGCACGTTGGCCCAAGTGCTCTTTTCCTCCACCGTAACACACACTCTGTGCCCCCGACTCCGATCACCTCCCGGCTGCCCAGCAGGGGTGAGCTCAGATCACAGTGACAGGACAGCAGGGGCTGCAAGGTGGGGGGTCACAAAGGGACAACAAAGGTTAGTGGATGGCAGGGTATGATGAAAGTGTGTGTGTGTGCATGTGTAAAGAGTGTGATGTGTAGTTGCTGTGTCCATTAACAGTGTCCAGGCCTCAAGATCAAGCCAAGGGCACTCTAGCCAGAGACTTCTCTAGCCAGCATTGTCTCAAGCGGGTCTGAGTGAGTGAGTGTGTGTGTGTGTGTGTGTAGGTGTTTGGGTGTGGGTCAGTTCCAACTGTTACCCTGTGCCTGTGTGTATCTAATAGTGTGTGTGTGACACACCTATGACTAGCTCCGCTTGCCTGGAGGCAGCTCTTTGTCTTAGTGTTGACAGGGTGAAGATGATCGAACACTGCTCCTCCAGTTTTACACCACAGAGACGGAGAGCTTTACACAGAGAACAAGAAGACCGAGGAACAACGTGCTGGAACCTCACTCTGTTTCCACACCTCATCTATTCATTTCAGTAGTATGCAAATAGGAAAATGCAGGAAAATTTCCCATTGTCCAAAAACAGAAATGCAGCTATATTTCCCATCAGTGTGAATACTATTCTTAGCTCAGGGGGATTATATCATATTATATTATATCATATTACATTATATTATATTATACATTCAAGAACATGCCACAAATGTAAGATATCTATTTTCTGTGAGACTTCACCTCTCAGCACTTTATCTGCCTCTTCTTCTGCTGAGATTAGACTAAATGGTACCAGTTTCATTGACAGATCTTCGCTTCAGCAGGAATGGCATAAGTGTAAGCTGCACTCACGTAGATGGAACTGTGATATTCATCGAGAAAACTATGAAATGTGTTTGATGTGAGATTAAGAAATAATAGTTTTTGTCCATGTTGGAACAAATCCACTGTTAACAGTGTGATTTGTCTTTTTGATGTAAATGCTCAGGCTCAGGGCTTTGTATTTCAACACTGATTGCACACAGACAACGAGTAATCAGGTACAAAAAACACGAATGACGAGAAGAGAAAGATAAAGGAAGGGGAAAAAACTGCACCAGTAAATCAAAGAATCACACGTTGTTGATAAATGTATTTGCTGATAACTCTGGTTTAGCGTTTCTGAATGGAGCCTTCAAAAAAGCGTACACCATCCTGATACCGGGCGTGCCGCCCCAGTTGTGGTTCGCATCTCAGTCTCCTTCCCTCCAGAAGCTGCTCCATGTTAACATCATCCCAGTTTAAAACTTGTACCACATCCAAAGGTGAGGTATTTGTCTGGATTCAGGTCTGCTGACTCGAGAGATCACTGTTGTTCACTGAAGTCATTTTCATGTTCGTGAAAGTCTCCAGCTGTGGAGCCTCCAGCTGTTTTATCTAATCCACCTCAGGATTTGATGTGTTGTTCATTCTCGGATGTTTAGAGACAGTTGTAAAGAGAAGTTATCTCTGTTTGAAGCCTTTCTGTCAGCTCCAACCAGCCACTCACCTCTTTTATTATGTCTTTGATTCTTTTCTCTTTTTATCCCTTTTAAGTAAAAACTTCTTTTTTTTAATCAAAAATATTGCTAGCCCACATCTGACCCCATAATAATACAGAGGCCAAAAAATATAATCTCAGAGCACTCCTTTTATTTCTGACTTGATAATTCACCACTGGTCTCTTCAATGCCTTGAATTCGAACTCTTGCTAACCAGGTCTCCTTCAGCTTTAGACATGAATGCAGTCTCTCAGGGCAATTGACTATTATAGAAACCAAGTACACAATGTGGGCGAAAGGCGAAGAGGTCCAGCCAGAATGCAAAAGAGAAATATTGAAAAACACAGAAGAGCTGGTTATAACTCTTGCAGTGTTCTGGCCTTATTCTCTCTTCAGTGGCAGCATTCTTTGCTTAAAAAGTAGTTTCTTCAGCGGAGGAAATTCACGAAGGTTAAATTCATTTGAAACTGCACACAGCACTCTGTCAGCTTGTGTGGCTGTTCATTGTGCGTCGATAAACATCATGTATTATTTTTTAAAAGCTTGTTTGCAGAACCTTGAAGAGATTTGCCTTTAAGCCTGGTCTACAAGTCTGAGAGAGAAAAAGTCTAAAGTGACTAATCTCAGAAAATTCTCTGTTAAAATGCGTTTTGGTTATAATTTAACTCAATTATGAGGATTTGCTGCTTTTTTGTCATCTCAATCAACCCAAAACTGATACAAAAAATTAAAGATGTCTTCACAGGTGTTGGGAAATGGTGAAAGGGATTTCTTGCAGTTCTTTGATGTATCATAACCAAAATATGTCAACGAATACAAAAAAATTTGAAGGAAAGTACAATGCTACAATAATTCGTTGCAATGATGGGAGGTAACAGACTGGAGTATTTGTTCTCTAAAGAAATATCATATTTCTAAGACTGTTGATACCATAACACTGACAAATGTGTGCCGAAAAATTGAGTTTGGCTTGTGTGTGCTGTTGGAATGACTAGTAAAGCGTGTAACCAGCCTGTGGTGTTGAGCCAGAGAGACAGGGTACATATGTGTGTGAGCCAGTCCTTGTAATAAACACAAAGCATGGAGCTGCAGTTACTGAAGGCGCCTCTGTCCACGGCTCGAGGAAAAATCTGGTAAACCAGACGGAGGGTGCGTCCAAATGACACGCACACACACACAAGCTCAGACACAGATGCCAAGAAACAATAACAGACAGGTTCATGGCCCGTCTTTAACCAAAGAGATCAACAAAATTATATTTACTGTGTAAACAGATGGAATTAACCATTCATGTTTACTATGGCCACACACGCACACAGATACTGACAGACAGACACACACTTAGAATAGTACTGACCTAAACAGCCTTAAGAAGCCGGCAGAGGCTATTTAATCTGCAGCTACATATCCTCTCTCTCTCTACGTCTCTCTCTCCCTCTCCCTCTCTCGCTCTCTCTCTCTCTCCCTCTCTCCCTCTCTCCCTCTCTCCCTCTCTCTCTCTCTTGCTCTCTCTCTCTCTCTCTGTCCCTCTCTCTCTCTCTCTCGCTCTCTCTCTCTCTCTCCCTCCCTCTCTCCCTCTCTGTCTCTCCCTCTCTCTCTGTCCCTCTCTCTCTCTCTCTCCCTCTCTCCCTCTCTGTCTCTCCCTCTCTGTCTCTCCCTCAGGTGTTGACTGTGATCAGTATTCATCTCTGGTTGTCAGTAAACTGAGAGAGCTGTGTGGCAGTGACCCTCTGGGTGCACACAGACCCCACTGCCTCCACACTGTGTCTCCTGTCACTCCCATCCTGCCCAGGGCTGCCTGTAATTAAGAGCCACACACTGGAGGTGTGTGTGTGTGTGTGTGTGTGTGTGTGTGTGCATGCATCTATCATGGGAGCAATGCAATGAGAGAGTGTATGTTACCCCTGAAAATAGGCAGGAAGATCTTAGTTATGATTATATTTAGCTGCGTCCTACTCCATTGTGCTCTTAGTTTAAATGCACATAGATGAGTCACGCCATTTCACTGGGTGATCTGATGAATGTGGGCGCTGTAGTTTATTTAGTCAGTCCCACAAACACCATAACAACTCGGCGTCAGTAGAAATAACCCTCATCACGCAGAAACCCTTCATTCCGCCTCTGCAAACCCCACCGGCCAGGTCAAGATCAAGCCAAATGCAAATGACTCCAGCTGACATTAACATGGAAAACAGGCAGTGAAGGAGCCACTCCAAAACGTCTGGATCTACACTGTAGTATGTGCTTCTCATTTTTACTGTCTTCACTGTGTCTGCTGCATGAAAGACAGATTTCCCCTGCAAGACAGATGTGGGACCACCTCCTGTACCAGAGCCTGTAGAGGCAGCTGTGTGGTCTTTGTGTGGCGAGGTTAAGAGCACAAACTCCAGGTGCTGGATCCATCAGACTTTAATACATCTGCCAACTGTTTTTTTTGTCTAAGTATGTACAGTATGTGTCTAAACACAATCTATCCCTCAGAATAAGTCTTTGTCATTGTTTGTCAATGTCATTGTTCTGTCCAGCTCTTTTCACTGCACTTCACTGTGTTTTAATCCATGAACCCATGTCTGAAAATACAACCCAGTATATCCATAATTTAATCCTGTTATCCTGTTTTATGGTATTTCCGAAGCAGCCCACAGTATCCTGCTGTCTTAGAAAATCATTTAAGCTTTATTTCACATTGAAACGGAATTTATGAGCTATTTCTTCTTTTCAGTTTTATCTTATGTTAATATGTACACTTGAGGGGAAAATGGGCTTCAGGATGAATGCAACAGACAGAGTAGGGAAGTCAAAAATCTAATGAAAGATGGATTAACATATTGTTATTTTTGGGCCTCTCACTGACTTTAATACCAGTAAGAAAAAGCATATACCATCCACTTCCTCTCTAGGCCCTCACCATAAGAATGGGATTAAAACTGGAAGCGCTGTCTGCTTACTGTCCTATCACACAAACCAACAGAACAATCATCATGTTGGAGCTTAAAGCTCAGCTAATATACATTACAGCACCATTAACTCAGTTACAGAAAGTGAACAAGCTGCACACGGCCATCTCAGATCAGCTGAAATAAATTAAGGTATCGCTCCTCTTTCGCTTCACATTTTCCTCCCGCCTCTCACCCCTGCCTCCCCGATGTGGACATCATGTGAAGTGAGATAGGAAGATGAAGGGCCGCACTTCCTCCAAACGCTCTCATCAGTGTGTTGCATCGATTGCATTAGTATCTCCTGCGCGATCAATGGCTCTCGGTGGCATCCTGGGCTCTGCTCAACATGCAGAATTTCACCTTACATCATCACAACAGCATGTCTCTCTGGACTCTTCTGTCTCGCAAACGTTCAGGCTCCATCATGACCCCCCCCCCCCCCGCCCCCCCCGCACACAACCAGTAGAAACCATAAACACTGCATAGCATTTGTATAAAAATCAACACTCACTATTGTTTTGTTGATCAAAAATGTCTGGTGCCATACACATTCACACTATTTTGTCCTTTTCCTTTGTCTCTAAAGCCTTTACACATCTGAATGCGTCAATAATTTGACCCTGGCCTGGAAGATGAGCTCTCTCTCGCTGATGCTTGCTCCATCTTAGCGACAGGGAGGCAGGTGTTGGATGAAATACAGGAGATGAGCTCGGTGAAAAGACCCATTAGACGCCAGCAGCAGGGGCTCAATTGAACAAATGGAAACACTGCTGTCATCCGCGTTTCCTGTAGCCAACTGAATGCAACACTATCAAAGGATAAATAGGAACATGCAAACACAGACATTCGTGCACAGCTATGAGGAGATGATCTGTAAATGAGTCTGGCTCAGTTGCAGATTTAGACAGAATTAGATATTTAACTTATTTAGATTTTCAATGGCATAAAGAATAATTAATTTTCTTCTTTTTTGCTCCCAAAACTCAAAAGATTTTCCACCAAAATCAATTATTATTTTTATTCCAAACAGGACACAGGACTGTATTATATTTGTCCAATTATCCATCACTTGCCTTCCATTTTATTGTTTCACCTATGAAATCAGCGGCCACAACAATTGCCACCTGCAGGTTACTGTAAATCATTTTCATCCTGACCTCTTTTTGCTCTCCAGCACCGGCACAATAGTTACTGGACCGTACTGTATTTTGCCTCTCCTCCTCCTCCTCCTTCCTTCAATGTCGACTTACTGTCACTGTCCCACTCACCTTCTGGTGCTGGCATGTGGGCTAAAATCCTCCAGGCGACTCCCTCCTCCAACCCCCAACCCCTAACTCCCACAAATTTATTAATATGATTTACATAAAGTTAAAGTCCTCCCAGCAGCCAAGCAGGCCGCTCTAAAATAAGCTGTGGCGGTGACAGAGCCAATGTGTTATGTGCGTTGTAGGCCTGGGGGGCTCTGGGAGCTGCTGGGTAGGGAACGATGCAGAGGGTCCCCGGGGACCCACTGGCCTGGAAATGACACGGAGTGAGGGAAGAGCCCCCGTACCTCAGACTCCGTCATCTCATCTGCAGGGGGAGAGTGCAGGGGGGTGGAGGAAGGACAAAGATGCATCACCCCACCTCCAGGCACACACACACACACACTGGGGAAATGCATGCATGCTATTTCTCTTTCGCACACAAACCTGAATATAATATTTTATGCGTGATTTTTAAATATGGCTTTAGAGAGGGATTATGCCGGTGATGATGCAGGTTGATTATGGTTTCAGGACATCAGGGACACTTGATCTCTTCAGAGGGGCCTGGCACAGGAGTGTATTTATTCATACAGCATAACAATTTTAAATAGATACCTATGATTGGATGATTATCTGTTTTTGAGGTGGTAAATGTGCAGAAATAGGCAGTGTAAAAGAATATATTTATGTCTCACAGTGTTCAGCTACGCAGGTAGCGCTGGGTTCAAGGGTCAAAATGAAACATTATTTTTTGAAGAAGAGAAGCGTTTTGGATTTAGGAAAATATAAAAGTAATAAAATAAAATAAAATGCAATGAATCCACAGAGAAAATGCAAATGAAAATTCACACGTTTAAGTTTAAGAACTCATCATCATGTTTCAGTCAGCACTGGCTTCACTTATCTGACACAGCATTGGAGTAAAAATCAATGGTTAACATGGCCCAGTAATCACCACATCTGCCCACGATGGGCCGAAAATAGCGGTGTGCGGTGTAGCTTACCTACCACAAGGTCAATATCTGCCCCCACCTGATGTCAGCCGGCTGATCTCAAACTACACTGACAGCTTTTTGATGGGGTGATTTTTGAGAAACCACCATCGAAGCCCTGGAGGTTTGGGCCAATAGCACGTGGGAAATACAATCCAGTGTCAAATGGGACATAGGAGGTTTAAAAAAAAAAATAAAAAATCCCAAATCCCCGAGAGGGACAGGCAACACTCCAGGCTGTCTAAAGGGAACTGAAACATGTGAAAATCAAGAGCTGTGAAAAGCATTTTATAACAGCCCACTGCATGGAAAAGGAAGAACAAGTATGACTTCTAGAAATAACTCTGCATGGCCTGCTACTCCTTGCCCTTACCCACTACAGCTGTGAAATTACCCAAGTGAGCTTTCTCCAAGGTTCACGACGATGAAAAAGCAAAATGTCAACATCTAGTTTTCTCTGCTAATATTTAAGAAAACTGTGACCGAGGGAGAAGTCCTGAGAGAGGAAAAGAAACAGAGATGGGGGAATTAGCTGAAACATTCATGTGACAATTTTCCCTGATGCTTCATCTTAATTACCGCCGTGCAAGCCATGCAAATCTGATTGGCCGTTTATGCCAGGAAATTCATAACCACAGTGAGATATTAATTACTCCGGCAGGATTCGTGCTATATCTGATATGCACGAGGCATTGGGGCCATTACCAGCGTTGTGTTTCTTCCTCCGCTCTGCGTGTCAGCGGTAATCAAATCTAAACGTTGACAATAACACATTCACCAATCAATAGTAGATGGGATGGATCCTTTGATGGTGGAATTGTAATCTCTTTTCTCCCGTGTGTGTCTTAATCTGTGTCAATATCCTCTTAGCATCACTCACACACCACTCTATTAATTTCTCCCCAACGATGCTCATTGGGTTTCCTCATTTAAAGCACATCTTTTATGTTCCATTGTTCGCAAAGCCATTAGATTAAGTGGAGTCAAATGCAATTACAGAGCATGATTGCTCAATGAGAGCGAATATCAGCTGTGTTTGAGGAGGGAGCAGGGAGAGAAGAGACATATATAACATATTGTTCTTATTGCATAATGTTCCCAAAACTCCAGAGTGGTGATTCAGAGATTCGGATAAATGGAAAGGGTGAGAAAGGGAAAACTAAATGAGACAGTAAAGAGTTTTAAGAATGGATGAGTGACAGATAGAACAGGGAAACTGGCCTTTTAATTTCATCAATGGAGCAACACTGACCTCTGCTGGCAGCTATTCATGATCACTGTTGATTTCGTACTCAAACTCTCCTCCAAAGGCTTTAAAAATTGCGTGCTTAAATCATACCGCCGTGTGTGAGAGGGTACATAGATCAAGCATGCTGAGGAGAAGCAATGAGCAATGAGGAAAGCACTGTGCCAATTACTGGCTGAAGTTCTACATTGCTCTTATAAAAATGTAATCAATCACCTGCCATAATGTGGGCCACCCACAATGTAGTCCACAGTTTAACACCCCACCGCTACAGCCATTGAAAAAGGTTACCTGGGGAAAATATAAAAGTACACCTCTCTTAATAAAACAGCGACAAAGGACCTCTTTCAATTAACCTGAAAATTAGAGCTACATATGGAAAAACACATAAGATTACAAAATAAAAAAAGAAAAAAGTCACCTCCTCCTTTACAAACTCCTTTACAAACTTCTGGCTGGGCCCCATAACATCTCCATCTGATTTTCATTTTTTCCCTTGATGGCCACTGATGATGCCACTTCAGCCTGATAGCAGTTGGAGAGGAAGGTTCCCTCACAGGCCCAGACTTACTAATGTCTCCAGCTACATGGAGCTATACGGACACCGAGAGCGAGTACCCAAAACTGGGTGAAACATGTATTCATGCAAAGCTTTAGGTGGGAAAGCGTGATAAACTCTCATACTGACCACTTCTTTTTTTCCTTCCACTCGTATGAATGCTTAAATGTGCACATTAACAAGCAGTTACCTTCCATGTTTGTACAATTGTGCATGTAACAAAGAAATAAGTCAAACACGTGCAAACAGCTATCAGAGGCTGTTTTAAAACCACACAGAGCCTCTGCATGTCAGTGTGTGTGAGCTCCCCTCTCACAGGCAGCTAATGATGTACTGGCATGCACAGTGTAGCTGCGTAGCCATTCGCAGGGCTGGCATGTGTTAATGGCCCTGGCACCCCACGCCCACGGTAAAGTGATACATCCAACTGGCTCAGAGGTGCACACACAGTCAGGACTGAACAGATGCCACTCATTTGTGCTGGCCAAAGTGACCCAGCAATCAGCTGGCTAAGCACCTAAAAAAATCTCAGCAAGCCAGAAATGAGAGGAATGAATGCTCTACTGGGTGACAGCACAGCGTGGAGCCTCGCCACAGTGGTCGCCTCTCTCTCTCTCTCTCCTACTTTCTCTTTGTCCTTTTCCTGCTCTTGCTAGTTTTGGGGCTGCTCCTTACTGAGCTGATATTTTGTTGAGTCTCACTCATCTTTTTCACAATTTCTGTCCATCATTTCATCATCTCATTTAACTAATTTTAATATCTCACGAAAATCATTCAGAAATTTAATTTTCCTGCCCCACCGTCCCTTTGCTGGGTAGCAAAAGTGTGTGTACAGACCTGGCTCTGTGTATATGTATGTTCCTGTAGTGTGTGTGTGTGTGTGTGTGTGGCGTCTAGCTGATGCACTCTATGAAATATTGAGGTAATAAAAAGCTCCTCCGCAGGGACGCCTGTGGCCCACTAATTAAACGCTTCCTATGCGACCTTATTGCAGGCGCCAGTTGCCATAGAATCCAACGACATCTTCTGGGCCTTGTGTCAAACCGCATCTCCCACCTCTGAATTATAGGAAGAGGCAGAAGAAAAGTTGCAAGGTCATTACCTAAGAAAACCAAATTACATTGTACACACAATAATCTCCTTGCAAACAATAAATGTGCTAACTTGTGAGACGCAGACCTGTTTTCATTGCACCATAGAAACATTTAGTCTGACAGTCTGGCAGCAATTTGCTCATGATTTGTACATTTTCCAGAGAGTCCAACACTCAGATAGTTTTCAGATAGATATACTTCATTAAAACACTTTACTTTTCTACAGATATATCAAAAACAAAAATGATGTAAAGAGAAAGAGGCAAACTAAGATCAAGTATAGTGTGCATGTGATATCAATAAAAAACCCAACATCACAAAGCCTGTTGACAGAAGAGTTCTTCTGAATTAGAGTGAAATAAAGTAATTGGGCAGCATGGTCACATAGTGGTTAGAGCTGATGCTCCACAATAAGAAGGCCATGGGTTCAGTTCCCAGCCTGAGGCCTCTGTGCTGAGTTGTCTGCATGTGTTTCCTGTAGGTGCTCTGGTTTCCTCCCACCGTCCAAAGACATCATGTTTTGGTTAACTGGTGACTCTAAACTGTCTGTAGGTCTGAGTGTGAATGGTTGTTGGTCTCTGTCTGTCTCTGTGTGTTGGCCCTGTGATGGACTGCTGACCTGTCCAGGGTGACCCCGCCCTCATCAAATGTGAGCTGGGATTGGCTCCAGCACCCACATGACCCGGAAACAAATAAGTGGATGAATGAAAGCACGTTTTTTTCCATTGCATCCTGTTAATTTGGATGTTTTTTCCTGAGTCTAGGAGTCCAACCTCCTCAGGTCCAAGGTGTGACTGTGTTTGTCTGTCAGGTATATAGAGGAAACATGTATTTAACAAAAGGAAAGAACATGCTCGGCAGTACATAACAGAGCCTGTGGATGAATTTAAACCTGACAAAACAAAGCCAAATTCAAAAATCATAAAGAGAATAGAAATATTTCCATATAGCCACACAGACAGCCTGGGAAATTATGGCTGATGATGGGACATCTGTGTATGTGTGTGCGTGTGTGTTTGCATGTTTGGGTCAGGCCTCTTGAAAGAAGGTGTCCTCTGCCTTGGTCCATTGTGGACCAGGGGTCACAGCGACCCAGCACCTGTCACCAGCTGAGTCCTACTCATCAGTCACAAACACCATATGCTGCCCATTAAAGTCAGACATGCGGGCACCGGATGGCGAAGTCCATTCACCTAGTGACTCTCGAAAAAAGCCTTAAATCCAAGCAGCACAGAGACGTTCTGGAAAGGACAGTCGACAGAGGAAGGTAAGAAAAGAGAGAAAATGGTTAGAGAGGCTGAGAAAACACTTTACAGACTATTAGGATAAACTTTATTTTCTTTGGCATGACATGCCTGGTGCCAAAGGATAAAAATGATGTCACAGGCGTAAAGGACAATATGGGTAAATTATCTGTCACATTCTTTGAATTATTTTGCTGTGACGTTTCCCCCACAACCTCAAAACCATGGAAGTAAATGGTGTATTGATTGTGATGCCGACTGTACTAAAATTTTTGGGTTTTTCGTGTTTCGGTTTGCAGAAATGTTCATCTGACTTAATTGTGAACACTTTTTATGGGGACCCCTTCACTTGTACAGTTATAGTCTGTTCATTTTGATGTTAGTACACTTTATATTCATCTTGGTTCATTATTTTATTTTTGTTTCATTTGTATGTAAAGGTTGTTCATAATGTATAGTTTTTAAAGTACAGTTTCCTAAAGTGATTTTTCAGCATGTGTTCTAGTACTTTTGCTGCTGCGACACTTGAGCCTTCCTGTGCGCGATCATCTTGTCATCATCCTGTCATGTCACGGTTACAAATACAACCAAAACTAATTGCTCGGCTCCATTTTCCAAGAGGTAAGGTAATTTGAGTGTACCAACCCTTCAACTATTTTATCCAACACAAGCACAAGGAGAATTAGCTGTATCATATAAAAGTCATGTCAGGAGTTGAACCTGAATTTAGACTTAGGGTTAGGGTAGCTGGAACAAGGCATGTATTTAAGCACAGCCTGGGAGAGAAACAGCAAGATGAAATAAGAGCGTTTAAAGCGAAAGAGAAATTCTCTCCTCATACCAATGACACTGCTGGAATTTCATCCACAAGGTAAGTGAGCATGCATGTGCATTTGGGTGCAAGTCAGTATGCGAATGTATGTATTTGCAAACGCCATGGCGAGCATAAGTATGCATGATTTTAATAGGCCTGTGAGTTTGTCTTTGTGTGTAAATCCAAGTGAGAGTGCTTGAGTGACTGTGTAAGAGAAATGCAGAGGGCATTCTCTTCAGTCGGATGGTATTCAAAGAGCAGGGAGTTTCAAAAGGAGACAGCACTGAGGGCAGTTGAGTTTGAACTGTGTTTGTGCCATGCAGGCTGCCTTTTAAGAAAAAAAGAGAAAGAAAGAAAAAAGGAATTCCTGAAGTGCATTTGCTGGGTGTTCTTGGAGGAGTAAAGAATATTAGGAGAAAAAAAGAGAAAGTGGTGGAGCAAGACGGACACAGAGAAAGGGAGTTTACTAACCAATCAGAGAGCAATAAGAGAGAGGGGGAGGTGGAAGAAGGAAAGACAGCCAGAGAAAAAGCAGGACACAGAGAGCAAGAACAATTGCCCCAGGCGCTGCTACGTGCTGAGCCTCCTTTCTCCCCTTTCTTCAGCAGAGTTATAGAGGCAAAGAAAACGAGAGGAGACCAAAAAGAACAAAAACCCACTTTCCTCGTGTACCCACGGGAGCGGAGGAGCCGGCAGTGCCCCATATACCTGCACCAATCTGACCTCAGCGCTGCTGGAGTGATGGCTGGTGAATTACCATGTCAGTGGCCCAGTGCCCCGTCATGCCAACTCCCTCACACACACATAATAAACACACTCCATCACCCGTTCGGCTCAACCACACCGCCCAAAGAGAGCATATTAATTATAGATGTACGTTAAATTACTTTCATTACCTCCCCTGCTCAGTGGACAGAACAGAGACAGGGATGATGGATGGAAAAAAGTTCACTATACCTCCCCAAGTAGTAATCGCCCCTGCTCTCACTTTCTCTAACCCTTTGCCCGCCCTTTCTGTCTGCATTTTGCACCAATTCCCCCACATTTTGTGACTCGCTCTGCCTTTTGGTCTCGTCCCCCCGTGTATACATTCCTCTTGCCCTCACATGATCCCAGCATGAACACTGAAACAAACAAGTGACTGTTTTTTCTACCGTGACAAAGACCAGACAGCGGGAGAGAAGTGGGTGGAGGGTGGAGCAGCAGAGGCACTAAACTGATTTTCTCTTGATGTTGTTAAAGAAATGCCCTCTCTGCTACTCTGACATAGCACAGCCACCCTTCCTATATTCATTAATGTAGATTTAAAGCTTCCCATTTGAGAGGAATTCAAAAAAGAAAGTGCAGAGTAAGTCTTTGCACAGCTTTTGTATGGATCCCTTCAGGGCGTGTGGGCTACAAGTGAATGAATGAATGCCTGAGTGAAGGGTGCAAAGAATGAATGAATGGATTCATATTTGTCGTTCTCTTCGAGCCAGTGCTTTCAGGTTAATTATTTTTTTGTTGTGGTGTTTAATGAAACCTATGACGTAAGTCCACTTTGATGAATGCATGTTAATGCTGAATTTCCATGATACCTGCCATCTAACGATTCTAATGAAGGTAGACTTAGTGCAAAGGCCACCTCTCCTGTAATCTTGCGTCATTCCTCAGTGTACTCCCTGAGCAAATAACAAACTTCTCCAAATCTAAAGGCCAATGTTCGGTGCTCAGTGTGCGTATGTGTGTGTGTGAGTGTGTACACTTGTCCTTGCTTCTCAGTGCTCTGTGAGTTTGATCTGACTTGGGCGATGGAAGCATTACATCGGTAGCCTGTGTTGGCTCCACACTCTGGGCCTATCTAATCTCTGCTGCTCTGAAACATCCCATTCAATTTCTTCTGCTGATAGATGCCAGTGCTCTTTGAGCCCTCTGGGAGCACATTCCTTCCTCGCCGCTTGTCTCTGACTCTTTGCTTGTGTAAGACCACTCCAGATTCATCAGGTCAGCCCCCCTATTGTAAACAACTGAGATCTAATTCGAGCAGATCCAAAGGTCAGCAGAGGGGCTGATAATCAACATCCAGACACCGGTCTCTTGTTTGCGCCTGCTCTGTTAACACGGGTAGACGCTGATGAACACAAGAGCACGCTATTTTTGGCAGGCCCAGAGATGGTGTTTTTTTCTTTAAGAGTGATACTCAATTAAAATCATGCACCCCCAAGTTGACTACTTGTTTAACAAGAACTGGCAGTTAAGTGACAGCTGTCGATTAGAGTTAGTTCACGGTGATGCATTCTAATTGCAATCCTCATTAAAAGATGAGTAAAACACATGCAGTTTATCACAGCCACTCACTTTTTTTAATTTACAGGCATGAGACCAGAGTTCTACAAGCTGCTTTGCAATTAAATTAAATTTTGCCGCAGCATCAGCAGCCCACCTTTGAACTGAGCGACCATCCCACTGAGATGTCTACAGCAAGGAACTGAAACAGGAAGAGCTTGAAACGCCAAAGGGAAGAATTTCTCTCCCGAGGAGACTAATATTCGCCTCCGAGACAGAAACAGATCCATGACATGACTTACACAGCTGCACTATGTACACTAATAACCAAATAACAACAGAAACACCAAGTTTCAGGAGACTTCGAGATATGTTGTTACTCTTGAGTTTTATTGTGCGGCAGTATTTTCAGCTTGTCACCCAATGACATCTAAGACCCTCTGGAGACCAGAAGTCTTTGTTACCATTGAGCACGGAGGACAATAGTCATGAGGTTCTGCAGGAGCACACATTATGTGGAGGACAGCCTGTAACGGAGGGTCAGTAGGGCAGAGGGGAGCAAGGGGTGAAAAGAAATGTAATAATGATAAACAGATTCCTAGCCACAGCGCCCATTGCCTTGTCTCTGGGGTAACTTTCCACCTTGTCATGTCCAAAGACCTTGTATAATGCTCAGCTAAGGGACAGGAGACAGCAGAAATGTGTGTGTATATGTGTGTTTGCACGTGCATTTATAATTTGTTGGCCCACTGATTTGCTGATGTGTGTGAGGCTGCATGCAGCTCAGAGCGCTCGCCTGGAACATTTGGGCCTTGCTTCATTAGGTGCTCACGCCCTTAAGCTGCTGACATTTCCAAACTTGTTCCCCAATCTTCTAATTGTCGTGAAAAATTGGACACCGCCACCAACATTGAGAAGTTGCATGGTGGATTTTGATTTGAGGAGATTTCTCTTGTGTCCAAGCGTTATTTACCTCACCGCTTGAATGTGAAATGCAAAAACAGGCCTCCATAGGAGATGAAGGAAATGAGTGTAGACTATTCATTCTCCTTCGTGGTAGTGTGGTAGTCCTATTGTTACTTTTATTGGTACAATATGCATATACCTCTATAGATAGATATTTTTAATTTGACGGCAGCATAACATTGGAAAAAAGCTGGAACAGGGTGATGTTTATCATTATTGTTCTGCATCCCCTCTTCTTTTAACAAGCGTGTAAACATCTGGGAAGTGAGGACACCAGTTGCGGAAGTTTTAGGAGAGGAATGTCGTCTCATTCTTGTCTGATGCAAGCTTCTATCTGTTCAACAGTGCTGGGCCTTTGCTGCCAGATTTTTTGTTTGGTTATGCACCTAATGTTTTCTGTCGGCGAAAGGTCTGGGCTGTAGTTCAGCCTCCAGACTCTTCTCCTGAGAAGCGCTGCTGCTGTGATGGATACGGTATGCGGTTGAACATTGTCTTGCTGAAATATGTAAGGCCTTCCCTGAAGAGATGCCTAGATTTGAGCACAAGTTACTCTAAAGCCTCTATGTACTTTCAGAGAATCAGGTTTTTGAATTGTCGGCTGATAAAAAGTTGGATGGTTCCGCTTCTCTTTAGTCTGCAGGAAACAGCATCCATGATTTCCAAAAAGAATTTCACATTTTGACTCATGTGACCACAGAACACTTTTCCATTTGGCCTCAAACCATTTTAAATGAGCTTTGGCCCAAAGACAACTTGTGTTCACATGTGGCTTTTTCTTTGAATGATACAGCATTAACTTGCATTTGTGGATTGGACAGCAACACGTGTTCCCAGACAGTGATTTCAGGAAGTGTTCCTGAGAATCATTCCTGTTTTTAACGCCTCAGGGTCCGAAGGTCACCAGCATCCAGTTTTGACCTTCGGCCTTGTCCCTTGTGTATATTCGTCCCAATTCTCTGAATCTTTTAATAATTCACTGTAAATGGTGGGATCTTCAAAGTCTTCACAATTTTACATTGAGCAACATTTTTCTGAAATTGTTCCAAAATTTTTAGACAGTTTTTACAGACCTTATATCTGAGAGGCAGTGCTTCTCTGAAATGCTGCTTTTATATCCAGTTGCGTTACTAACCTATTACCAAATAACCTAATTAGTTGTCACGTCAAAAACTCCTCCAGTTTTTGATGTGTGCCAATTACTTACAATCTTTTACTGCGTCTATTCCAACTTTTTTGAAATCTACCACAGAAATGCTTTATTAATATAATCAAAAAAAAAAAACTGAAACAAAGAAAAAGTGTCTGAAACTATAACTGAAAAAGTTACCACTTTTAAATATTACAGACTTTGGATTATTTGTAAAACACATTCTGACTCACTTATGCAGTCTGCTAATCCATTTTCACCCAAATAACAAATGTCACTGGTAAATGTCAGCACAAACTTATTACATTACAGTGTAACAGTGGAACAGTGTACAAGGTACAAGGTGTTTGAGCATAAAAGTTCAAATTAAATAAATATTGACAAAGACTTATTTGTTTTTGAATACAGTCACAACTCAAAAGTCAACTCAAGTTTCTAAATGAATGCAATGAATTTACAGTGACTAAGGAAGAGAAAAAGCATCATGCTTACCAATTGCTACAGTATGTATGAAACGTATTGCCAGTTTACAGAGGTAAACTTTGCAAGTACAAAATATGTGATGCCAGTCCCCAGTGGTTACTCACTGCACCACAACAATATACATTTTTATAGACAGACTAAATGAATGTGAAGAAAAACAGACGTGCGTGTCCATCACCACTCTCACATAGTAACTTTTTACTATATTAGCCACATGTAGTCCTGAAGCTAATGTCATCACAGGTATACAGCACATACAACATCCAGCAGTAGTAAAGAGTGGATGTGCTCCAATCACTGGCATTCCTTCTAACAACCCCAGATGCAAAATTAAAATAGAATACAAATAAAAGGATTAGGTGGGTGATACAAAAATAAATAAATACCTTGATTGTTATGTCCAAAAGAGAGAAAGGTGCAATGGGGTTCTCATTTCCCTGAGCTGTTTTGGTCTGACTAAAAGATAATTATTATTAGAGTTAACAAAATTGTCATTTTTAAAAAGCTCAAACCGCATATTTTAAACTTTTAGCCAGCACGGCTCTAGATAGCCATGTGATCCAGACTTAATTATCAGATGGCACAAATGGGCAGCACAGCAGCATAGTGGTAAGCACTGTTTCCCCACAATAAGAAAGTTGCGGGGTGTTTGTGTTTGCTTGTTCTCCCCGTCCCTGTGTGGGGTTCCTCCCACCGTATCAGAGACCTCATGTTTGGGCTAACTGGTTACTCTAAATTGTCTGTAGGTCTGAGTGTGAGTGGTTGTTGGTCTTTGTCTGTCTCTGTGATGGCCTGCTGACCTGTCCAGGGTGACCCCACCCTTGCCCAGTGTAAGCTGGGATTGGCTCCACTGCCCCCCACGACCCAGTAATGGATAAGCGATATAGAAGATGAATTAATGAACTGCCACAAAATCTTTTAAACATATTAATGTTCTCTTCTGATCCCTTGGCCTTTCCTCTTGTACCACGCTTTTGGTGTTTTTGTGAAACAGAGTCAACTTAGAGGTTTACCCATGATGCCAATGTCCAAAAAGAACGGAGTATGTTGATGACATGTAACAAAAAAAAGTATAATAGCTGCAACAGCTTGTAGTCAAACCACCGTCCAAAGACGACAATCTACCTCACCCACAATAGGGCTATTAATACATGTAATGTAAACAGGTAACAACTGATCCTTAAACAGGTAACAACGGATTTTTTATGTGGCAGGATTCTGTTCTTACACGTTGAGGAGCTTTTCTTCAAATTGATGATTATTTTTACTTTAAACTTGTCAAACCATTGTTAGTTTGGCAATTGGTTAAAATGTTAATTGAATGCCAAAATGTTCCACTGAACAAATCAAAGGATAAATGAATTAATGTTTGAGATAGCTGGAATTAGTCGTTGTGTTGTCTTAACACTAATACATTTACATACTGTCTATCGACCCCAAAAATCAATTTCTTAAAAAGATCTTTCTTCGTCCACTCACGGATCTTGCTGAGCTTCGTCCTTATCTGTAGCCTCAGGCTCAGTTTGTTCCACTGCTGCCTCAGGAGTGCGTTTCATTTCTAACACTCCATTCTGGTCCTGGTTCTCTGTGGCGTTTTCATTCTGCTTTCTGTCCTTGGCTCTTTTCTCTTTTGCCAGCAGATGGTAATTGAGAGTGTTCATGACTAACAGAAAAAGTCCACCAACTGTAATCACTGAGCCACACATTAAGAAAAGGTACCTGTAGTCAAAGATGTCCACCAACAACCCTGTTTGAAGAGGAGAAGAAAGGAAAAAGGAAATTATATTACAAATCAGGCCAAAATCCATTCTACAGATCTACACAAAAACGTGCATCATCATATGCGATGCACAAAATGGCGCGGAACAGTACTTTTATTTGACCACTCCATAAGTTTGCAGATGACAAGCAAGACCAAAGCCAGATTTTGCTTACGTCTGTGTAACAGCGTAGAGGTAGGCCAGTTTTAGAGGAGCAGTGTCAGAATTGACAGAGGGCTATTACACCCTTCCTGGCTCTCTGTGCATCCCTGGGAGGGCAATTTGGACGGCTGCTACCAGAACGAATCAGAAGAGAGGCCCATTCTCAGAGCCATAAATATCAAGACCAAGTCTGCAGAAAAGTGACAAATGTGGTTTTGATCAGATTTAAGCCGCAAGGTTTTCAAAGTCTTAACTGCATCCTGCCTGCATCACCCCCTCCACCAAGTCACCTACACACACGGATCGATAGGCGATTGCTGCTACCTCTCTCAGTCTTGGCAGATATGCCTGTCTGTCTGTCTCACTGTATTAGAATTTCAGAGGCAGAGGATGGTTCAATATATGAATCGTGTATGCTTCTCATTATATTATCCTCAAAACAACCTGCATTCAGATCTGACTATAATATGCATGCATCATACATGCACTAAAACATATATTTTAGATATGTCTGTTTCTTCATCTAATCTTACAAACGTTTGTTTGTGAATATTGCCATACTCCCATTACAGCTTGGGCTGCATCTTCACTGTACATCTTTCCAGCATTAATTAATTTTAAAGGGCAGATTCCTTAGCAGAGCTTCTTAAGTACACCAATTATTATCTTTACAACAAATAATGACTATAGTGTTTATATGTGAGGAAGCACTTAGAGTACTTAAACTAGGAAAGGTCACTTTGCATTTGGATCAGTTTCAACAATCTCAATGAAAGCCGTATCATCTGATTGATAGCACTCATCTGGTGCGTGT
The DNA here is from genome assembly GCF_900963305.1 of Echeneis naucrates. Taxonomy (NCBI): domain Eukaryota; kingdom Metazoa; phylum Chordata; class Actinopteri; order Carangiformes; family Echeneidae; genus Echeneis; species Echeneis naucrates. The sequence goes on along the minus strand of NC_042515.1, from coordinate 18,881,378 downwards.
ACGGCAATGACCATCACCCTCATTAAGACAGTCCTTGATTGGCTGAGCAGTAATTAAGTCCATCTGGCATAGTCACCTCTTTTTTAATGTATTCACAGCTTAATTATGGCCAAGGTACAGGACTTTAATGATGAGAGTTTGAACTGAGCGTCATTAAACACCCAAAGCAAAAGGCTAATTACACCCACTTACCTCACTTTCTCCTAATTGGATTGACCTGCAGCTTTTGGGGAAGAAGTAACAAGCTTACTAGTTAGAAGAGACATAACGATTGAGCCCTCTGGAGGAGCATGTTAGACATGCAGGGTGGCACTTATTTACCTTATTAAATGAGTGCCTCAGAACAGGGGCACCAGACAAAGTGGGGGGCCTATAAATTTTCACCTCATTAAAACTCAAGTTGGAAGCAAAGCAAAAGTTTGTGAGGGAAATGACACACGCAGCTAATTAAGTAATGAGTATGTCCATACCATCCTCACTGTATTTATCTAGGACACCAAACAAGTCAGTGCTAGCCCCCCGCAATCCTGTAAAGTTAAGTGACATTGATGATGGATCCTTGGAAGGGATGCACAATATTGGAATTTTTGGCAGTATCCAGTATGCTGACATTACAACTAATTTGACTGATAACCATTACAGATATTTTGGACCCATGTTGGCCAAATGAAAAATGCAGGCATAAGACAAATATTTTTTAAATGATGTAATAAGCATTGTTTTTGCAAAGTAAAATGAGTAGTGTTGCTTGAACTTACATTATATTAAACATCATTAATTTATGGGTTTTTACAGAACAAGTAAGATATGTACATTATATCCTACTTAAAACAAACTTGGATGATGCTCTTCCTATGATAACTATAGCAACAGCCTCAACCAAGTCATCTGCACACCGGTGTTGAGGTTGGACATTTTTTCAAAAAAGCGAGAGCCTTTCATTTAATTGGTTCTTAAAATCAGTGGATATTGCTGAAATGGATAATGTCCAATAGTTAATTTTTTAACAAATATAGGCTAACAACATGCCGATAACCTTGTGCATCCCTAATCTATGGACTAAAGTCAGTCAATCCTAAAGCTGACATATTGATTGTTGTGCAAACAGCGCTTACTCTATGTGGTATATTTAACTTCATAACACAACTTCTATGGTGCACATTTTACTGGGGACTTCTTGTAGTACATCAGGTTATGTGAGTGGAAATTTCCCAAGAACAAGAAGAATATTTGGGATTTCTTTAAACAGATGTTATCAACACTTATGATTAATATGTCTAAAAACAGTTTTCCCCATTTTTCAATTAGGAATTTAAAAATTCCTCAGCGGTGAAGGCACATAGAAGGCCAACCAGCAGACAATGGTTAGAAAGAACCCCAGGTCCAAAAGAGTCCCAAAGGCATGATATGGTTTTTGTACACTAACCTAGATATTATTACATTTTACATTGATGTTTTTGTCTCCTGCAGAAAATAATCTCTGTGACAAATACATCTTTGGATGTTTTTTCAACCATTAAAATCTTCATGTATGTACAGTAAAATGTACAATCTAACATGAATACAACTGTCAGAAGAAAAAAGCTAATGTTGACTATAGACAAATTACACTTCCACAGCATAACTTGGAAGTTGGAGGTCTTGCAGTCACTAATACTAGACTCTCAACTGTTTTAGCTCTTCACTCTCCTACAATGGCCCCTCCCCATAAAAAGTAAGTAAAATTTTGCAAAAGCTCAAGTATAAACACATCAACACTGTAAAGCTGGATTAGTGAGTGTGTTTTCATCTTAAGTCGGACAAGCCCAGCCCTTCGTGGTTGAATTATACAGCTACCCAGACACTGCCCACAGCGCTTAGCTGAGTTACCGTACTAATTTACCACGGTTTTGGCACCAAGCTAAAGGCCGAGAATAATGACAACAGCTAAAAGTCAAACTGTCGGAGGCTGCAAAGTCACATCTCATCGCAAGTTGGTCATATTCAGACATTTAAATTTATTATATCTACATTTCCAGAACATCCTGACATGCTTCGTTACTAATGAACTCATCCCAGACAAGTGGACCATCCTCAATAACAAACTGTATGAGAAGGTAATATAAAAATCTGGCAAGACATCAGCAGGTTTTTACAACTCCAGTGGTCTGACATCCTAAGCCTGGTCAAGTTCGTTCTCACTCCACCAGCTCCTACAGCAGACTTTGGCCTCAATCAAATAAGGAGAGGTCCTGTCTTACATCGAGAAGCCTGTGTGACCTGCTGAACTTCTAACTCGGGCATCAGCCCAACATCCAGCCGAGGAGGCCAGAATTCATAGAGGGGGAGAGGGCTCCACAGTGAAATGCTGCTATCTGTCTGTGTGTGTGTGTGTGTGTGTGTGAGAGAGAGGAATGTTGGCAGTTTTCCTAAAAGTTTAAATAAGATTATGCTATGAATGTATTTATTTGACTTCCATTTTTTTTCCAGAATATTGTGCATCTTATATTATTTCCCATTCAGTCACGCACAAAAGACTGGTGGTTCATGGAGTTAATTTAATGCCAGGCCTAAACAATGTCCCCTCATCAATCCATGAATACCACATAAAGACAATACTGAAACTGAACTTTAGACATTTTTGAAAACTACTTGAAAAGTTAAAACTGCTGACATACTCAGACAATTTGAATTCAGCTCAGGTGCCTATTCTTGATCAAGCTTGGTTAGGGTCCACCTGTGGTCAATTCAGCTGACTGGACAGTGGACATGTTTTAGAAAGGCACACACCAGTTAAAAATGGCTTTAAACTATTACAGAAAAACTTGAAGATATATGAATAGTCTCAGAATTCACAGCGAAAACGCATAATTGCATAACCAAAAATTTCAACTGGTTCCCCTTCATGTCCAAACTTAATATCTAAAGAGTATAAACAATTTTACAAAATGCATTAAATTTTAAAGCCCTCTGTGACCAATTTGTGCTAATGGATTATAAACAAATTGACTAGGGTGTAACTCACAATTATGCATTACTATATTCTTGAATCATCAATCAACTGTTTAGTTAATGAAATGTCAGAAAACAATTAGAGCTGTCATCACAGCTTTTCAATGATCCCAAGTTTAATTATGATTTAAAACTTAGCGTATCAGCGCAATTATGAAGCTAAAACTGGGAGAGCGTTCTATGTTTTCAGAATATGAAATTAGTTTTTTGTTTTAAATTAGTTTATACTTCATATAGTACAGTGAAAAAAATACATAAAGAAAATTGAGTGATTATCAAAACATAAAATTCTAAATCTATTCTAAACCAAACCTGTCTTTACTTAGAACTTGATGGTGTCAGATTTCCCTCAATAAGTCTGCCACACCTTCAGTGATAAATCCAAATGTAACTGTTCAGTGTTTACGCTGAATGTCAACATTTGTTCATTGAGGTAAAATTAATCAAATTAAGCAGACTCCTTTTAACTGACTCAAGCTGCTGTCATTTCTACTGTGGTTTGAGCCTTGTATCTATTAACATTATTTGTCAATTATTATTTGTCAGTAATCATACTGTGCAGGAAAACAGTGGCACATCAAGATTTGTACTGCACTTTTTTGCAGTTTATTGCACAACATGTGTCCTGGACCGTAAATTTATTTGAAGATTATTTCAACAAATTGTCAGTCTCATCAGGAAACAATCATTCATTTACGTGCTTGGACAATTTATTTTCTGCCTGCTTGAACAGCAAGGTCTGTTGCCAAAAATAGAGTCAATTCTGAGCGCTTCTCTTCTATTGGCAGCAAATTGTCTTTCAAAAACTACTTTCTCTAGTGGCTCCTTATCAGAGACAGTTTCTGTCATTATGTACAACGTCCCTGTTTTTACTGAATAGAGAGAAGAGGGATTTTCAGAAGTGCACCACTGAAAATGGCAGGGAGGCAGAGAGGGCAAACAATATCCTTCTGATTACACAGTTTCCTAGACCATGAAGACAAACACTTCAATTTAAAGCCCTATCATGGTCAGAGGAGTGTCAGAGATCCAAGTCATCAGGTCAAAAATGGCTTTTTCGCCTATTCGACGGGCTGGTAAGCAAAACATGTTCAGAAATTTAGCTTCTACGTTTGCTAAATAATAAAATGGTTGCAAGAGACAGCTATCTGCTTACATCATAATTCAGAAATGAAGTCCTTCCCCTTAATGTCAGTGGTTTTGGGGGATTTAGTAGTTGTTACATCCCATTGAGGAGGTGGGACTCAATGGGACCACCCATATAAAGTGCCTGGGAGTGAACGTGTGCTTTGTATTGCTTTGTACAGTTAGTGTTACCAAAGAACAGGTATCATCCTCATCCAGGTTTTTACCCCCATATCAAGAAATAATGACTAAGATATGTGACTTTTTGGCAAATCATGCTGGTAGTTAGAGAACATAAAAAATTTTAACATTCACTTATGTTCACATTTTCCAATACTATTGATACTTTTATCAGCAATTTCCATCAAGTAAACATCCTTAAATCTGCTTTAAAACCAGAAAACTGATTTTAATTCCCTGTAATATAAAACAAACAAAAAAACTAAGCAAAACAACAACAGCTGTTTGCTATTATCCACAGAGGCATACACAGCAAACAGGAACTGCCTGTAGTTCATTCGAAATGGGTACCAATTTGCGGCACAGCTTGACAGACTTTGAAAACCTGATTGGATGCAAGAAAACCATACCTCCATTAGAGCCTAAAATTCACTCTCTTGAATTTGTGACAAGATTACATCTCCATTGTCAAAGCAAGCTTAAAAAAATAGGAAATAGTTTTTTTGTAACAAAATATATTGGTTCAGGCTGGAATGTGAAGCCAAAACAAAGCCTTAATCATGTGTGTAATTTCAGTGAGATGTTTTTCTCTGTCTGTTGTCTCCAATATCTTGTGTTCAAGAGCAATCCAAATTTTGTGTCAAAGACAGATATTGGAAGCAAACAATTCAAATTGTGGCACCAGTGTCTCTAGCTGCGCTGCCTAAACTACGTTGCATCCGTGCTAAACCTTTCCCTTTTTTCAGATTGCACTTACAGACCCATACTTTGTCCTTAAAATAACTCCTTGCAAACAAACACAACTTGTTCTGAACTCTAAAATATTAAAAAATGCCACAAAAGTAGATGGAGAAATTATGATCCTGCAGCTTTTGGCCATACAGTATACTAATGCAGTAAATGTAAAGGATGCATGCAAACATCTGCTTCCTAGCGTTTTGTAGAAAACAGTCAAAGCACAGCAGGTGTTACTATAGCAGAAAATAACTGACAAATCATTATTTTTTTGGGCCCTCATGTGCCTAAAAGAACACCTACTCACCAGCGGTAATCCAGCTCTGTCTTATAGCAATAACACCCTTGGAAGCAAATCAGCTATTATACAATAGAATGTACAGACCATGAACGAGAAAGAAATAAACCCACAAACATGTTTAATTCAGTTTGCTACAAACTGGTTATTTATGTATGCTGTAATAATTGAGTTTTTTTCCACCCCAAAGTCAGCATTTGTATGTTTGTGAGCCTGCATTATTTGCTTCCCTGTGGCTTTTCAGTTGAAGAAAGTAGAAGCATAAGGCATCTAACAACAATCTCAAGTGAAGAGTGAGTAAATACTTGTGCCTGCGTAAGAATAGGACATACAGAGGGACATCTGCACACGAAATGTAATGGTTTGTACATAGCTTATAAAATTCAAGAAGGTAGGTACCTAAACACTGAAGTGTTTTTGAGCAGGTCAGGCTGATTCTGTTTTTAATTTGTGTTCAGTTTGCATGTTTACCTGCAGCTGGTGGTCCCAGAAGCATTGGGAGGCACTCGATGATGGTGACCAGTCCTATGGCCCTGGCAAACCGTTGATTTCCCATCAAGTCCATCAGGCATTCAAAAATCAGGGCAAAAACCATGCCAAAACTAACGCCAAAAAGTACTGCATACGCTACCAGTAAGGGATAAGTATTCAGCAGCGGGCAAAGTAAGTGGCACGTACCATTGAAAATCATAGCAAAACTGAAGAGGTATTGGATTTTGGGTCTGAGCCACTTGGTAGTGGCTACAAACCCAGTACTAGGGCGAATAAACATGTCCACAAAGCCCATAATTGTAAGCAGATAGGCCGCAGCGTACTCCTCTACGCCTTGGTCAACAGCGTAGGCTGACAGGAATACAATGGGCGCATAGGCACCAAAAATGAACATAAGATTTCCTATGAGGTAAATGACAAAGCCTCTATCCTTGAAGAGGGACAAATCCAGAAATTTTGCATTCTCCATACAACTTTCTTTTAGCTTAGCACCGTAGTTGTTTGGCTGCTCTTCAACCATCTTCTGTTCTTCACCAGAGGATGCCTTGGAGGGTGAAGTAACAGGTCTCATCAGGGCTCCAGCAACACAGCAATTAAGAATCAGACCCCCTAGGATGAGTAGACTTCCTCGCCAGCCATAACTGTCCAGTAAAAATTGATTTAGAGGAGCCAGGAAACAGAGAAACACTGGACTCCCAGCCATGGCCAGTCCATTGGCTAAAGGACGCTTGAGCAGGAAATACCTGCTGATGATGGTGAGAGATGCGTTCAAGTTTAAAGAGAGTCCAAAACCTGTGTGCAGACAGATTGAGAAACACATTCAGATTACAAAAATCTTAAACAAGAACCCCCCCACCCACCCAGGCCTAAGCTCCAAAAGGTGCTCGCCAAATGAAGTTAAGACCGCTTCTGTGAGCTGTTTGCTGGTCATTAAGCTCTCATCTCATTGCAGTTTTACTGAATCCCATCACAGAATTTTAAAATTATTTCAGGAAAAAATAAAATAAAATAAAATAAAAAAAAAAAAAAATTCCCCAATTTAAGTTTAAAAAAAAACAAAAAACAAAACACACACACACACACACACACACACACCGGCAGAAGTTACTGTGTGTTGGACACAACACAATCATGAGATTTACCAGACAAGATGAAATCTTTGGTATGAAAAAGTGAATGAAATGTTAGGGCTTAAATGAGATTTGTAATTAAAACAAAGTTAAGAAAAATACCAATTGCTAAATTATGTTACCTTTGCTACCTTTGGTATTACCCAACTGTTTTTCAAAATTGCCATTATGTCTTTTCTAATTGATAATTATCAGTAAGTGGAACAGAGGCAACCAGTGTTCTTTGAAAACCCAACCAGAGTACTCCAGGAAAAGAAAAAAAAAAAAAAAAAAAAACTAAACAAAGGGATGTTATTACACAGCATCCTCTTCTGTGGATTCAACAATAAAAATATGTTTATACACTCATTCATTCTTTTTGTTTTCTCTTCTTTTTTCCTCATTTTATGGAAATATTGATTTGAATAATTTTCACCATCCCATCATACCTTCTTTCATCCTCAATCACTTTCAAAGCTAAAATCATTCCAGCCTATTGAAGGTGTTTTCAGACTTAAATGCATGTTTTTATTTCATCTTGCTTTGACTACTGCAACTCTATGTGAGAATCAATCAGCTTTTTCTTGGCTGCAGCAGTGAGACTCCTCTGTAGTAACGCTGTTTCACTGTTTACCAGTGATATACACAAGTGATTCTTTAATTATTAAAGCACAACATGGCGTAGTTGTTACAAGGTTATGTCTCTGAACCTCTCTATTTAACTTTTTTTTTCCAGTTCTTGAACAATTCATCATTTGAATGTCCTTTTTATGGTCCCACATTATCTGAAATGTGGCCCTTTCAGAGGTGGAACATCCATAGGCTGACCCCTGTGCCTGATATGTGTCCACAGTTACCTTTTTTTCAACCTTGTAAATTGATAACCCTGACCTTAACTGACTATGCCTATTTCAAAATGATATACCCTCCTACAGGAGGACACAACAGTTATCATTTACTGCATTCAATTATTCTGTAATGAACTAACTCATTGCCTCTTTGAATGTGTTTCATTCAGCACTGTTACGTATGTACAGTGCTGTGAAAAAGTATTTGCCCCCTTATCGATTTCTTACCTTTTTTGCACCTTTGTCACTCTTAGCCATTTAAGATAAAGCAAACGTAAATATAAGTTTATAAGATAACTCACAAGTAAACAAAAAATGCAGTTTTAAGTGCCGATTTTATTTATTAAGGGAAAAAAAGCCATCTGAACCGACATGGCCCATGTGAAGAAGTAATTGCCCCCTAAACCTAATAACTGGTTGAATCACCCTTAGCAGCAACAACTGCAGTCAAGCTTGTGCGATAACTGGCAATTCTTTCACATCATTGTGGAGGAATTCTGGCTCACTCCTCTTTGCAGAATTGTTTTAAATCAGCCACATTGGAGGGTTTCCAAGCATGAACCGCCCTTTTAAGGTTATGCCACAGCATCTCAGTGACTTGGCCACTCCAAAACCCTCAGGCCTGGGTGTGGCTGAAATTTAACTCAGCTTTCCACAATAATATCATTAATCAGTTACGTCATCATTTAACAAGGGGGGCAATTACTTTTTCCCACAGAATCGCGTAGGTTTGGATAGTATTTTTCTCTTAAATAAAATCATCACAGAAAAACCGGAATTTATGTTTACTTGGGTTATCTTTGTTTGATATTTATATCTGTGTGATGATCTGAAACAGTTGAGTGTGGCACACATGCAAAAAAGCAAGAAATTAGGAAGTCAAAACAGCACTGTATATGTGCATGCGTGAGCATATGTCTGCATAACTGCGAGGTAAAACTGCCTGATGCTAGGGAACAGGGGAGCAGAGCTGGATTCACACATGCCCCTAGGCACCACACATGGCACAGGCACTTGTTGGGCCTATTAATCCTTCACAGCAGTCCTTGGCAGGGTAATGAGCCTCACAGGGTGGCAGGGAGTTCCCATGTGATGACCATGATGGGAGCCTTTGGGAGAGTACACAGGGCCACGTAAGCCCATGCTCTCTGGGATCGACGACAGTTCTGTCTTAATTACTGTCCTGGTTTTTTTTTCCCCTTGGTGATCTAATCATACCCCAGGAGCTGTCGCATTTGCCCTGGGTCCCTTACAAACAGCAAAGTGGCCATGTCAGGGTAAACTGGTCTAGCAACTGAGATATTCTGACAGAATCTGAAAAGTGGCATTCTGCCAACCTCCCAGCCTAATTTGGGATTAATATAAGTAAAATATCAAAATTAAAATTGGACAATATTTCAATATTGTCAATATTGTTCAATAGTAAATTTCTCAATAACAGTGATATGGGTTTTGAACATTTCTGAAGTTTCAATATACTTAATTTACAACATCTTTGTAATAAACATTGATTAGAGGGAGCTGCTTTCTTTTCATTGTATTCAAGGTGAGCAAAAAGAGAACGTAAGAGGTTACATCAATGCATCAGGACATCACCACAGGCACATCAACCATCACTGAGCAGTAGTAGATTGAGCTCAGACTTGGTAAGTCTTAGCAGCTGCATCTCTGACCGCAGTACAAATGTGATTTAATGACCTTCGATTAGTCAGAATAAAGCAAACGGAATAGTTGATAAGAGATAATTTTCAGAAGAGAGGAGCCAATTAGCAGCTGGAACACATGAAAATCTCTCCACCATCTAAAGCAATTCACCTCCAGAGAATAATCTGAGATCTTCAAGGTGAGGCACTGTGGAAATCTAATCCAGCCTGTCCCTAAAAGAACATCAACACTCCAAATTTGTTTATTTTGCTCACTCTTGGAGAACTTTTCATATTCTTTATGGTAGCTTAAGCACTTTTGTGCCAATCTATTTACAAAGGAATAAGTGATTAAGCCTATTTTATTGTTAAAAATTAATTTAAAGATATTAATATTGACTGAGGTTTGTGTTTATTTGATGGTGAATTCATATTTCTTGCTAGAATACGAAGGTGGTTTCGTAAACTTGGCAAACTCATATTTCCCAATTTTGTAGGTAGAGCCATCTGTTGGGCATTCTTGGCAGTTTTTCCGTGACTTTTATAATGTTCATATCAATATCAGAATTGTGTTCTACTGATTGAAATTACAAAATATATTGTAAATTTTGGCCATATTGTTCAGCCCTACATGAAATTATCTGGCTCATTCATTTGATTGCAAAGTTGCAGCTACTTTGTCAGAGTTTTGGCTGTGACTCCTTGATCAACTAATTCAAAGTTCATGCAATCCCTAAAATCTATCAAACTGGTTAAGGCTTTCCAGACAGTAGTGTCACAATGTATTGTTAAAAATATCCAAGCACTGTACCTCCAATGATGCCAACGAAAAAGTAGAGGTAAATGATTGAGGTCCCAACAGAGGCAATGGCCAGAGAGCTCCCACACATCAGTCCACCCACCATTACTATCGGCCGGCTTCCAAAGTGATTGACCAGCATACTGCTCACAGGTCCTGCAAAGAAGAAGGAAAGAGCAGTTCACAATGATCATAAACGAGCCCTGTGGGAAAAAACGTTTTGTATGTACAGTGGGTATTCAGACCCTCACTCTGTTACATTGCAGCCATTTGCTAAAATCATTCAAGTCGATTTTTAACTCAATGTACACATAGCACCTGATTTTGTCAGAAAAACAAAGAAACGTAGACATTTTTGCAAATTTATTAAAGAACAAAAACTGAAATATTGCATGGCTCAAAGTATTCAGACCCTCTGCTCAGTACTGAGTAGAAGCACCCTTTTAAGCTAATACAGCCATGAGTCTTCTTGGGAATGATGCAACAAGTTTTTCACACCTGGATTTGGGGATCCCCTGCCATTCCTCCTTGCAGATCCTCTCCAGTTTTCAGGCTGGATAGTGATTGCTCATGGACAACCATTTTCAGGTCTCACCAGAGATGCTCAGTTGGGTTTAAGTCAGGGCTCTGGCTGGGCCATTCACGGGCAGACAGAGTTGTTCCAAAGCCACTCCTTTGTTATTTTAGCTGTGTGCTTAGGGTCATTGTCTTGTTAGAAGGTGAACCTTTGGACTAGTCTGAGGTCCTGAGCACTCTGGAAAAGGTTTTCGTCCACGTTATCTCTGTACTTGGCTGCATTCATCTTTCGTTTGTTTACAGTCAGTGGTCCTGTCCCTGCAGCTGAAAAACACCACCAAAAGCATGATGCTGCCACTGCCATGCTTCACTGTTGGGATTCTTTTGGGCAGGTACTAAGCAGTGCCTGGTTTGTTCCACATATACCACTGAGAATTTAGGCCAAAAAAATTCAATCTTCGTCTCATCAGACCAGAGAATCTTATTTCTCATAGTCTGAGAGTCCTTCATGTGTTTTTAGGCAAACTCTATACAGGCTTTCATGTGTCTTGCACTGAGAAGAGGCTGGCGTCAGGCCACTCTGCCCTAAAGCCCTGATTGGTGGCGGTCTGATGGTTAGCTTTCTAGAACTTTCTCCCATCTCCCTACTGCATCCCTGGAACTCAGCCACAGCTATCTTTGGGTTAGATCTTCTTTACCTCCCTCACCGAGACTCTTCTCCCCCTGAGCTCTTCAGGCAGTTCCTTCGACCTTCACGATCTCTCCTTCATGATTCTCATTTACTCTGACAAGCACTGTGAGCTGGAAGGTCTTATATAGACAGGTGTGTACCTTTCCTTATCAAGTCCATGAAGGTGTAGAACCATCTCAAGGATGATCAGAAGAGAGGGACAGTACCTTGAGTTAAATATACAAGTGTCACAGCGCAATAGAGTGCTCAGCGAAGCAGAACTATTTCTCACTCTGTTGCAAGTCTAAACCAAGGACAGGAGGACACCATATAAAGTGATGGAACACTTGCACACTTTTGCGTTTACTGCAGAGTGATTTGGTAAGTCATTATGCTCTCCCCTGATAATGTAAAATATTACACTAAGTGATCAATCAGCAATTAAACAGGCTTTTATATGCTGTCACTCTTCCCTTCATTCATAACCTTGCCTGAAAGAGTGACATTGCACCATCGGTCTTTGTGTAGCACACCATAATGAAAAAGTCTTTCTTCTCCTTGCTCGGGTAACCAGTTCTTTGAATATATAATAATTGAAGTCAAAGATATTGAAAAACAACGAAAAGACCAATCAAACAAACACACAACCTGCCATGAAACCTGAACATATTGCTGCCTTCTGAGGCAGTATAGTATGGGTCTCAGTGTGGATGATGATATAATTAAAAAACAGCCCAGTCAACAGTAAGAGGAGTACATTTTTGGCAAACAGCTGCTCTCTTCAAGAGCTGTTTTCCCACGCTAATGATCATTTTCCAAGCAGCAACCTCAAAGGCTGTCCATGAAGTCAACACAGGGAGTGACCTGATCTGCAGTTCCACAAAGCACCATTTGGAGCTGGCTCCAAAAGTGAGTACCAATAGACTTAAATTAAAATGCCCAATTTCCCCTAAATGACATTATCATAAAAAAAAAAAAAAAAAAAAACTTCAATTGACCTAATAAATCAAGTGAAAATTAGGGGCATGTTCATATATACAAACTATGCCTCTATACTGTTCTTGATGCGATCAGCGGAGTCCCCCCTTTGATCGTCTTTAGGTAGAATAAGACAATTCCATTTTGGCTTCACTTTGAGCATCCATTTTTTTTTTTTTTATTAAATGGGCTTGGGGACTGATGTGCAAATCATCTATGCTGTAGAAATTTAGTTATTATAGGTAATACACACAAAAAGACTTTTGTAAATCAACCAGTAGCATAGATTAAAACTATATGAGCCACCTTGAATCCCATTAACTTTGACATGAATCATTATGCCATCACTCTAGCTGACTATCTCAAAGTGAATCTGGAGACACGGTTAGGAGAGGGCTGGGCTGACAAATGCTGCACCTGGATCTGACTGAATTTAGTCTGTCCCCGTTTGTCGAACACTAGTTAGTCTGTCCATAAAGCTCTAAGGGACAGCATTCCTTTATAAGTATCATCATGATGACTTCCTTCTAAACAGTGCAGGTTTTTCATATTACTCTTTCATATATTTTGCATATGCAAGCCTAAATTATATAGATGTTTTATTAGTTTGTTTTGTTTTCATTGCCAGGCGCATAGAAAACATAATTGGAAAACATTTTAGTTCATAATGTTGATTCATTCATCTTCTACTGCTTATCCATTTCTGGTTTGCTGGCACTGATCCCAGCTCAAATTCGGCGAGGGTGGGTTACACCCTGGACAGGCCTTCAGTCCATCACAGGGCCAACACACAGAGACAGACAGAGACCAACAACCACTCACACTACACTTAGACCTACAGACAGTTCAGTTACCAATCAGTCTTTGGAAGGTGGGAGGAAACCAGAGTACCCAGAGGAAACCCACACAGGCACAGGGAGAATTGGGCCCCAGGCGCAGGAACCGAACCCTGAAAATTCTTGTGGGGCAAAAACGCTAACCACTATGCTGGCATGCTGCTCCCCATAATGTTCATTCAACCTTATTTTGGTTTCAATGAAACAATGTAGAATGTAAAATAGAATTACAGGACAAATGTAACAGTTTCATAATGAATAAATTGTGGACTTAGGTGAATCATTAAACCAAAGCAATGAGCTGATTGGATTAAAATAGCCCGGACACCTGAAAGTGATTGCAGTGCAGGATCCCTCAGCAGCATTCATATTTTCAACTCATTCAGTCATTTAATCTAATTTTAGTATAAAACTATTGATTATTAATTGCAGCTGTAAGAAAAAAAAATCTTACAGCTGCAGCTGAAAAACAACTACTGTTTTTGTCTGACAACAGGTAAAGAAATGACCCAAATTACACATCCAGCTTAGCATTCAAGGCCAAATTTAAGTCCTTCAAAGTTGCTTGATTCTGGTGACCCATTTAACAGCGTACTCAGAAAAATATTAATGGACAACACTTAACCCTCCTGGTGAACCAAAAGCAAACATTTTTCCTGGCTTTCCCATGGCAACAGCTTGTCAAACATCAGCAGAGCTACATGAGCCACGGCAACATAACAAACTTATTAGTCCACAATGAAAAAGGTTTCACAAGCAACAACAACAAAAAAACATCTCTAGTGGATTTCAGATTTCTTGGTTTTCTCTCAGGCAGCTGTTTTTGACCAAATAATGTTTCCATTAACAAATATAGAGGGTGAGGAATAATAAAAGAGTTACTTTGGACTTGTTTTAATAATCTTTCTCACTAGTTTCATGCTGGGCTGTAAAAGAAGTGTCCAGAACAGTTTTATTTGCTGCAGCAATGTAAATACTGTACATGACAAAAAAAATCCACCACGATGTTGCAGTTAAGCAGGTGCCTGCAGGGGTCAAAGATGGATCATCTCTCACACTGTAGCTGTGTCACAATAGGGCATCTCCTGCACTACCACCATTTCCACTTCTATTATAACTTTATCATTTGGACTTCTTGAGTCAGAGGTTTCTGAAAACGCTGTCATGTCTCTCCCATGGGGATCTGGCATCAGACCCCAGTGTGCTGAACCTTCCTCTGATATATAACCCCCGTCTCTTGCCTCCTCTCTGTGACATTGCTGAAGCCTTGCCAAGGACAATATGATAAAGTCTTGTGCCTGAACCACATTGGAGCGGAATATTTCACCAGTTAGGTCTCTCTCAAGTTGAATGCAGGTGAGTCACACACAATCATGTTCTATAACCTTGATAGTAGTGAGTAATTTGTATAAAACCTTCAAAAAACTTCACTTATTTTATGCCATCTAATGAGGTTTTCAAAAGACGTCAAATGTGTGTAATTCAGATTTCACAGATTGATTTGCTTGTTGTGAAAGCAATAGTGTTACATGTGTATGTTATCTGAGCCCAGATGGACATTTCTTGCAACTTTCAACCATTGATCACGTGCACACTGTCTTCTGCTTTTATTCAGCTGCTAATGATGTTGAAAAAAAGAAACCAAAATGAATGAAAAGGTCATATTTTATCCTAAAATCAAAGGGCTAATCATAATGCAGAGTGCATCTTTTATGGCTAATGGAAATTCTGTCACTAAACCAACAACAGTGCACTTAGATTGAAATAAAGCAACTGATTCATGCTAGCTCTATGACTGGCACAGTCTGTTTGTTTTTCCTTTCTTTCTTTTTTTTAATCACCCCACTGTTTCCACAAATATATCAAGTTTGCATAGGCCGGACATAATAAAATTGAAGTTGCTCAGTGTCAACAATAAAGTAAAGTGAAATAAAGGTTAAAGCAGAAATGAGGTGTTCTGTAAGCATGCATGTAGAATTTCACTTAATTTGACCAAAGCTAAGACAACAACAGCCAATCGATACACTTGAGCCTTCTAAATAAAAAGCTCACAAACCCATGGGTGACCTAACAGTGGGTTGATACTGGATCAGCCCTAAATAACCCAAATTCAAAATGTAGATATTACTATGAAAAGATATAATGGGAAGAGTGTTTGGATAAAAACTGTGATTAATCAGAAAACCTGTTTTCTGTGCGATAATAAAATTTTTTACATTTCTGTTTCTAAGTGGCAAAAAGGTGCTACCATAAAAGTGTCCTATAAAAATGTTATAGTAATGGGTTAAAGCAGTGGTTCTCTTTTTTCTGTGAAGTACCCCTTGTAAATAAATCTTTACGAATTATTTACTAAAAATCCCTAAACCATTTTTAAGGGCTTTTAAATTGACTGCTATTTCTAACAAATATATATTTTTTTAATCTCACGTACCCCCTGCAGTGACCCCAAGTAACCTTTTTGAGAACCACTGGGTTAAAGTACTGAAACACCAGAGAATCTCAAGTATTGGCCTGACCTATATACTAATACTGAGATTTGTTAAAAGTATAAGAAATAAAGCAAAACACTTTTTCTACATAAAGTTTCTGAAAGCTTATCTCCTGAAATCAGTTGAAGGGCTTTGCCTCCTCATGAAAACAGTTAACTCAAACATGAGACACAACACTGCCATTTTATGCAGCCTACAGACAGCTGATAAAGATTTTCAACCACCATCAACAGCTGGTGATTAAATGACAGGCATTGCTTCACTTAGAAAAGTAAAAAGCTAATAAGGTCAAGGGCCACCTGACAGAAGTGGTGCATGTATGGCAACTGTTATCAATTTTGGCAGCGCTATTACAGGCTCAAGAGCAGTTGCAAACACTGCGTTACCAACTGTGAGGTACTTCAATGCATTCTGTGTAAACCTGAAAGCTACACCGATGATAGATAACTAAATAACATAATCCTGATTAAACAGTGCTAGTGTGTATAGTTAAATTAAAGTTAGGCATGTAATACAGTCTAACAGCATTGACCTTATTAGTCAGCCTAAAGCTATTTCTGTGGGCACAGTCAGTCATGTGAAGTCAATTTCTCCATTTTCGATCTGCTCTGAATAAGTCTACAGTACAACCACAAGCAACATTATCATCTATTCGTTTTTTGCAGAGAAGAGAGACACCAAATAGTAAGGGGATTTAACGTTTGCTTTAAAGCTGGAATTTATTGACCTACATTCGTTTTGTCCCTAACACCTACTGATATCTATTTATTCCTTCTCAGAAAAATATTTTACTTCAGAAGTCAACTGAACGTCAGCTGTGGCCTTTGTGGTGTGTTTCAAGTCCAACTTTTAACAGAAGAACTAAGGTTATTTAAAGAGTGTTTGATCACCAGATAACTATCACATAACTAACTAGCACAATACAATACAAAGGGACAAGGAGAAGAAAAAAAAAAAGCAGCTGAACCTAGCTTACTTGCAGGCTAATATTTGCTTATAAATGAAAAGGTATTCTCTTGTTGGGTATTCACTAAGTATTCATTTAGAGATGGTGTTTAAAGAACCCATGACAACCTGAAGTTATATGAATTTAAATCTTCTAGTAACCAGGTAGTTTTTACTGATATACATGAATATCATATCTACTGATGTTAGTGTACTGCAGATAAATAAAGACAAGACTAGACATAAGGAATAAATATATTAATGTTCTCTAAGTCTCCCTTTGAACAAGTCAGCATTGGTAAAGCTTGGTGTGTCACAATATTTTACCTCACCAGTATAAATTTGTTTGTAAATACTTTATTTTACTTTATTTTGAGCTGTTCTCACTGCAAAATTGACTTAATTTATACTTAACAGTGTATTTTGCAAGTAAAATCTCTACCATATCAAGTCAATGATTAATTAATAATTCGATGACAGACAGAACCTAATCCTACTGAAAATAGTAATTATGTCTCTAAATGGTTAAATCAATATGATACGCACTGATGAAGTCAACTCACCGCCTGCATACATGGCAGCCAACATTATCGAGGAAATCCAAGCTGTTTCGCTGGAGCTGGCCCCCAAGTCGTCCTGAATTGCTGTGAAGAAAATAGACAGGGCTTTCGATGTGGAGTAGGCAAATCCAATGGAGATATGGGCCCCAATTACCACCATCCAGCCCCAGCCACCATCCAGGGGTTTGAAGGCCAAGTGATCTGCTGGTTCAGCGGTCATGATACTGTTCAGACAGTAGAACAAACACATGCAATGTTGTGTTAGGATCACAGGGAAATACATGTGACTATTGTGTATATATGTGAATATGTGAGTTCTTGAAAACACTGTGTGGCAAATTTCTCATCTTGAAATGCGTCTCCTCCGAATTTAGAATTTTAAAGTTGAATCGGTTTTCTGTTTGAGAAATATAAACACAAGGGTGGGATATAACTGACCTTAATGGTGAAAATTTATGTGATGAGACGCAAATGCTGGGTTTTCATCAAATGTTGCAGTTAATCTGTTGTCGTTAGAAAAATAAATGACAGGCTTGACAACTGTTTGGGATTTTCCGATTTTCTGATGCCGGACGCAAAAGCAGCGCGTGACAGCGTCCCACGTGACAAGAAGGTTCGCTATTTACGCGGCATTAACAACTGACATGTCGGTTGTCTGCAGATGCTCTGTGTCCGTCTGCATCTGCAGCCTTTACTTTAGATTTCTCTCCCTTGCTCTCAGGTTAGACCTCAGCAGCTGGTGTGAAGGAGACACGCTGAGGACCGTCCCCCCGGACGGAAAACTGTTGAACTTCAGTGACAAAAGACGCCGGGGCATGCTCTTCGCACGTGGACGCCGACAAAATGAGTGATAATTATAATGCGGTGGGAAAAAAGAAGAGAAAAAAGAAAAATAATAATAAAAAAACAAAACACTTAACTCACTACATCACACACGGACACGTCCATAAAGTGTTTCATTCAGTCTGAATGGACCTTACCTTTCATTGAGCGTCCTCTCTGCCTCCTAAAAGAGAAACTTTGAGCCAGCTGCTGTATCTGACGTGGGGACACGTGACACGCTGATCGTCCTCCGGGCTTTGGGAGGATGTTGTTTATCCAGACTTCACCCTAAAGGCTCAAAAACATCCCACCACCTCTGTGGGACTAACGAATGGCATCTCTTGAGAAAGGATTGACGGATCGAATTTTCAATGTTTTTATTTTCAAATTATGTGCAATGTGAATTTCACAGTTGAGCTCAACCACCACAACAACCCAAATCCAAAACACAAACCAACCCCCCCCACACAAAAAAGAGAAAAAAAAAAAGTAGAGTTTAAAGAAATCCATGGGAACACGATGGAATAGCACCCATAAGCGATGCATGTAAATGAACAGAATGAATATGAGTACAGTAGCAAAAGGCCACTATCTCTTGAACACAGGTAGCAGTAATATAGCTTGTTGTATTAGATGACTGGTGTTTGGAACATACTGTAACAATGGAGTTGCTTTAACTGTAATGCTTAAATTTGGTGAGATGTTACAAAGAAATACTACTGTACTAATGAGGGGAAAAAGAAAAATCTAAATGTATCGCTCATGGATAATCTTTTTTTTTTCTCCTCTCTCTCTCTCTCTCTCTAAACAGAGCAGGATTAGTCTACCATAACTAAATAAGTAACTGCATAAAGAAAAGAATACAGCCACTGGAGACAACAAAAAGAAAATCACATCTATCTTTTCAAGTTATAAAAGAAATTGAAGTTAAAAAACTGTGCAAGTACAGCAAACCTATAGTACAGTATATTACACATAACAAAACATTTAAATACAGTACTGTGTATCAGTAGAAATCCTGAGAGTTCTCCGTTCCTGGTTCTCAAATGGCCGTCTGTAGACGTGGATGAAGCGCAAACGTTCTCTCCCCTTTGACACGGGCCGTTTAGAGTGCAATGTTCAAGCTGGATCCAATAAGAGTCAGCTCAACATCAGTCAACAGTGGATCTTCTCTTGGAGAAGTTATATCATATCTGCATGTCCTTACTGGATGTCACTTTCCTAGTCTTAATTTCCATGTAAATCTCTTAGATGATTGCTATATGGTTACAACGTTTTTGAAATAGAGGGGCGCACTCAAGATAAAATACAAGGGAAATGTGTAGTGCAAGGAACCTGCATGAGTAAAACTGGCGGCACTGAAGATGTCTGACAGGGAACGCCACACAGTAGTGGAATTGTATCATCTATACAGGATTGTCAAAGGGGGGGGGGCAGCACCAACAGTTTGTGTCCTCTGTGTGATGGTATGTAAAGACTGATTGATGGCTGTTAGATGAATTAGCACACAACCCAGGCCACCCTCACTTGTTTATAGTCTGCTTGTTCAGGAGGTTGCTTCATAAAGTTTGCAGTAAAGGACCACTGAAGTGGAGAGTGATTCAGTGCAATACTGAGTAAGACTTTTCAGATGCTCTTCATCAGAAGGAAAAGTTTTCTCTTTTTTTGATTCTGACACCCCCTTTTGTTTTGCCACAGGCACATTGGCATCCCAAATGATCTGCACTAAATGACGTATCACTTCAAGCCTGCACCCATACAACAGTCAAACAAACAATCATTAATGGAAACTGTGTGATTTTCACCATCAGAGACAAACACAAAAAAAAAAAAAAAACTATTAATGCACTTTTACTAAGGTAATATGACATTATACAACCTAATCACAGTTCCATGAGTTATTGCTACCACAAAATTCTTTTCAATGTCCAGATCAACTGTAACAAGACCTCAAATGCTTTTTGGCATTTAAGCAGAAGGCTCGTTCAACCTTTTTCAACGTTTAATCTGATGTCAGAAAAGCACCTTCAATGGAGCTCAATGCTGAACTGAGTATTCACACAGTTGCTTTGTCAACACAATGGCCTGAAATATCCCTTTTCTCCTAATCAAATATCTGAAATTTCTGAGGTAAGCCTGTTAGTTGGTCTGAACTTTCCACTTAGTGTTACCACAAATTTGACTCCGTCCTTATTTTCTCCAATGTGGAGAATGAGTATTCTAGCATTTCACCGACGCTGTCTTCGCGTGTGACACAAAATGGAAGCCAACTCAAAGAGTGGGAGTTAGGAGCCCCCATGCAACTGGAATCTCAAACAAAACAAAAAAAGCTCAAAAGTCACATATAGTGTATTGTTTGACACACTGACGTCTGAGGGGGGGAAAAAAAGGGGCCATAAAATACTTGCGCTTCAAGCTTCAAAAAGACGAAGGTAATGTAAATCACAAGCACACTTCAAATTAAAACTAATCCATAAAATGAGACTGGAGCACAGGGAGGGAAAAAAAAAAAAAAGAAACGCGCGCACACACAAACCTCAGAGCCAACAACCTACTAGTGAGCTAAGGTACTCATCTTACCCGTATGAATATTTAGTTTATATAGTTATATATATATTTATATATATATATTTATATATGTAGATTTTCACTTTATGCTGACACGTAGCATCCATATTTCCAGAGGGCATCTTTATCCTACCAATACCCTCATTTGCATGCTTATTGTTTGTAAAAATCCTGAACTACCTATGTGTCTTCAACAAAAATAGAACATGGCTCAACAACAAGCAAAAAATAGGATAATTGCACTTATGATTCATTGTACGGTTTTTGTTAAACAAGCATCAGTGTGAGTAGTTGGTGCTGTCTGGGGGAAAAAAAATACTGCAATCTTTAAAAGCACCACCATTTTGATCATGTTAAACCAAAGTTTGAATGACTTAAGACTTAACCAAAAATGGTCCTTATGGTGCAAACCAAAGGTAACACCAGGCACAAGGCAGGCAGGACCACACATCTCCCTCTGCCACATACATTGGGTTCACAAAATGAGCTACCTCAAAGCACTTTCTGGAGACATTGTGGGTAGAGTTTGGCCACCACACATTCAAAATGGCGACCCAAATCCCAGAGGCGGTCAGGTGTCTCATAGACTTTGGTCCATTCGTCTACCTCATCATCGTACTGGTAAAGGGAGTTCTTGCGGCTGGTGCGAAACACATGCTCCTCTACCATGACCTGTGTGGCTCGTACAAACAGGTGTAGCTTGCCTTGTAGCAGCATGGCCTTGATATATGGGCTTGTGGCTTGGTCAAAGGGCAGATCTCTCTTGCGGCTCCAGGTGTTTTTCTCAATGTCGTAGACTTCCACTGTGAAGGTGCGCTGGTGGTTCCTGCAGATGCCGGCAATGTAGTAAATGCAGTTCTTATACAAGGCAGCCAGACCTTGGCTCCGAGGGATATTCATTGGGGCTAGATGGCTCCAATAGTCCTTACGGGGATCAAAGCAGAAGAAATACTCACCTGTGGTAAACAATGAAAGGTAGAACTGTGATCAAATACTTAAACTTGCAATAATTTGTCTTAGAAATTTTTAATTATGACATATTTTCAGACAACTTTGAATTAACAAGAAATATGACACAATTTAATGTCACCCATATTTCATACCTGTGATTGCACAGTTTCATTTAAGCAATGTGAACTCACCTTGGAGGACATAGATTCGGTCTCTGTACTCCAGAGCACTATGAAACTCCATGGCAACTGGCATGGGACTGACAGCTGTCCAACAGTTGTCCCTGGCATCATAACACTCTACTGACTTTAACGCGTTCCGGCCATCACCTTCATAAACTCGGCCTCCCAGTGCATATAGCTTCCCAGAGCAGTGCACAAGCCTGCAGCCTATCCTCGCTCTCAGCAGTGGTGCACGTGGAATCCACCGGTTGCCTGCATGTTCATACTGCCAGAAGTCACTCTCTGCTCTGTGGTCTATGGAGACCTCACTGTTGCTTGGTCTGTAACCGCCAGCGATGTAAATGTCATTCTCTGAGGATACCAAGATACCGACTTCTCTGAGATCATTGGGTGGTTTGCACAGCTTGAACACTCTTCCTGTGGCTGTGTCCAGGCAAGGCACCGTCTGCTTCTTCCCTGAGTGTTTGTGAGCTGCATCAAAACAGATGACCATCTCTGAAGCAGTCATACCCAGGCGCTGTGGGCAACCATTGGTGCCAGTGAGGCGAGCTTTGGCCTCAGCGGGGTCTTTAGAAAGGGACAGGGCACAGGCAAAGGGGGCAGGTATCCGGTTGAGGAAGGCTTCATCCAGTAAGGGCAGACGGATGCACTGGGAAAAAACCTCAGTTAGGTGGGCCTCGCGGCCAGGCAGATCATGCTCCAGCCAGCGGACAATGCTCTCATAGACATGCTCTTCCTTCTCCACATTGAGATCATCATTGTTCAAAATACTGACCAGCTGCTCCTTGGTCATCTGAAGGAATTCTTGCTCCGTTGACACACACAAGAACTAGCAAAAATGACCAAAAAATAAATAAATAAAATAAAAGTAACACTTCAGTTTTTAGCAGCCAAACACATAATCATATACAGGGTGTTATTTTAAGACAAACATGAAACCATATATGCAACTGCAGCATGAATTAATTGCAAATCCAATGCTCATGTGAACTGACCTTCTTGCGGATGTAGTCCTGTGTGCGTTCCCTAAGCTCCTGGTGCCCATAGGCATCAGCAAACATGTAGACCCCAATACAGTTCTGCGGGTCAAGTCGACTTATCATGAACTGGGCACACTGGTCCTGCAGGGCAGGAATCTGGAAAATGCTGGCTGCAGTGAAAAGGGCCTGGACATTGGACTCGGAGAGTGTGACTCTGGATGTGTAGGCATAGTCTAAGACAAGGTGCATGGATTCAGATTCCACCCCAACAATTTTGACCTCACGCTGGTTGCTCTCTGTAAGGCCACTGGTGAACATGGACCTAGCAGTGACAGTATAAAAAAGAGAAAATAGTTGAACTATATTAATCAATTCTCATGCAAAAACCTGACAAGGAAATGAACAGAAATGAACATTGTGACATTTAATACATTTACATAGAGCCCAGCTGACGTCAAAACCAAGTTTTAATATTTACTATTACTGATTTGTAAAATACAAATGTCTGTACAAAGTTCATACCTAAAATATGGGCTGATTGCTGCAAGCACATTTCGGTGACATGAGAAAGTCTTGCCATGATCCACTTCTACAACAATGTCTGTGAGCTGTGCTTCATCATACAAGGCTTTGAGCTGCTGAAGGATGTTACAGGCATGAACAGCATCTACCCCATTGTAGTTGGTGGTTGGAGGTGTCCCATTTTGCACTTGTGACAGCTTCACTACCTCTGAAGAACACAAGATACAGAGCAATTAAACAAGGTCATTCTATCAATGCGTTTAGGTGGATTAAAAAATTCTGACATCCAAACATGGTTGCACATTTTAGTACACAAGATGAGACTTCAAACAAAGGAGAGAAAGATAGCCATTTTGAATCCGCACATTGGCAATTACAAATCAATATAATCCAGATGTGTGTTGAAATAGTTTACATTAAATGTTTACAGAAAAGGCAGATGAAAGCGTGTGTTTTCAAATGTTTTCAAAAGGTACAGCACATTTTCACTTCTAAAAATGGATACCACTGAAATCAAGTCATGACAGTATTAACATTTACAGTATCTTTGGACCAAATCTAATAATTAAGACGACCACAGCAACAACTTCCCACCACCTTTTCTGGTTTTATCTACATCTGCTTCATTCAAACTTTGCACCAAAGTCGCGAATATTCTCACAGCTGGGTTGAACACACCGGAATAACATTTGGGCCTAAAATTTCATGGGCTTTGTGGTGTTCCCTACAATGGGGGTCTGCAAAGTCAACATGTTTCTTTTCACACGTGTCATGGCAAGTTATCCAAGCGGCACCCCAACCTTATGCTCCCTATAACGTTTCACTACAGACGTACAACCTCGACAGCTAAGAGAGAAAAACTTTTCCTACCAACACCTCTTGTTGTTCAAAGCTAACTCACTGACAGGACAAAGAGTCGCGGCGACTAAATAGAGAACTACTGTCTCGCCAGGTGGTAGCTAGCTTGCTAACACCTCACATCTTTGCCCGGTGCCAACAGTAAGTCTGTGGGGCAGCTAACGAGACGCAAAGCCAACTTTAACAATGCGAATAACTAAAAAGTCCGGCTGTCTGGTCGTTCGCCGGGATGTTTTCTTTATCGCGAAAAAACTGCTAAGCTCGCAGTTACGTTGGCTAGTTGACATGCAAGCTTAACTTTTAGCCGATAGCTAGGCACCAAGCTAATGTTAGCGAGCTTTCTTGGCACAACATTGGGAGATGGAAAGGACGATTGAAAAAAATAAAACAACCAAATGTTTTCAGTCCTGGCGCTCAATTCGTAGAAAATCGTAAAATCACTCAGCACCCACGTTTAGGACGTTAGTAGTGATAACAGGAACAACAAGTACAACTTGTGTAACCTTTGTCTCCCGTCACAAACAAGTGTTTACACAATCAGCTGTCGGTAGCGAGCTAACCGGCCGAAAGTTAGCCAGACAGCTAACGCTAGCTGCAGCGGCAGGCTAACGACAGGCTAACGACAGCCAACACTTTTTGGGAGTCGTTTAGAGGCTGACCTCTTTGACCAACAAAGCAACGTGGCACGACTCTCCCCATTACTCTGTCGGACTTCCCTCCACGAACACATCAACGCACAAATGACAACTTTAAGGAGCGTTATTTAAGTCAGATTAGAGCACAAAAACAATGAAGATTTCGCTAACCTCCACTGGCAGCCATTCTCTCCAGTCTGTCTCGGGGCAGACCGAGAAACGTCAGTGAGTGCAGAGCGGAGCCCCGGAAACAAGCATCAGCCAATCAGGAGCGGAGCACGGCGCCTTTTAGCCAATCACATTCCACTCAACCGAAATGGAAAAAAGTTCATGTCTGTGTGGACAAATGAACGACAGTCACGGTTTGATAAAAAAGAGTCAAAGCAGCAGTCAGAGCGCCTAAACAGGTGGATATTTAGCTATCTAAAGCAGAAAAAGGAGCACAAAAATGTCAGTGCACAGCGGGCAGAGAGCGCCTATGTGAGGGATCCGTTTTACTGGCATTTGTCTGTACGGCCAACCTAGTCAGACAGGAGAAACCCTCAAAAAAACAAAGCAACAGAGGGGTTGGCTTTGGTTTCGACCAAGTACCAATTAAGGCCAGGATCACCAACATCTCTGCTGTTATTTGCCTTTTATTGTCAAAAGGAAGTAAGAAACTTACACAACAAAGAAGAGCAGGAATCATGATTTAGGAGGACTCATTATTCTTTTGTTATATCCGATTATGGTTTTAATTCACTCCAAATAATTTGGCAACCAGGTACATGTCGTTACCACGCGAGACAGCTCTAATGATAAAACAATAATGTTCATAACGTGAAGTGATGATTCTGACACGAAAACATGCAGTGATTGAAGCACAGAGAGTGTTATTGTGCCCCAGATAATCCAACGGGGCTACTCCACATTTTTTAAGAAGTCATTTATACAGCAGCGTGACTGTTGCTGCAAAAGGATACTGGCCATTTTGGTATTTTGTTTTGGTTCCGTTTACAGTATGTGATGAAGTTATAAAGCCAACGTCACTCGTTGATTTTAATACCAAATAGGAAGTCTTTGGCTCCATTGCAACCTTCATGTAGTTTCAGGACAGAAGGAGAAACACCAGCTTCAATCCACACAGCAGCAGCGTTGTACTCCACTACTGGTTTTCTGCAGTGGGGGTATGTCAAGAGATAGGTGGTACACATATATCTTGGAAATTTTTTTCCCCCTTTAGAAATTCTGTGTTTTTATATTTCAACAATAGTGTGAATCTGAAGTTCTCTGCAGTGGGTTGTTGACGGTCACAGCATGGGGCACTACCTGCAACCTCATGCAGCCCAGAGAAACACAGTGTGTTACTCATAATTTATATGCATCAACGAGCGATCATTTAAACTGTATTGCTTTTAATTAAAATTAATTTACAAATGAATTTGTAGGAATAATTACATGAGCATGTTTGTCAATGTTATTTTTTAGCACCACAATCTACTGCTGATGTTTCTACATTCTTTAATTATAATATCAAATTTGTCTTGCTTATTTCTGAAACACAAATCAAGTAATTGTGTCTATTAACAATATAGTGCTGATTCATATTTGCTTTCTTTACCTGCTTGAGCTCCACTTCTTTCACCTGTTATTTAACCAAATGTTGATCCACCTTCAGCTATTTTTTCAAATTGTTTTAGGTCTCAAGACTTTCAAGACAGTTTACAGTCTGGACTTCCACTTCAACTGACACTTGATAGTTTCATCAATGTTCAATACTTAATGTATAATTTCTATCAACACTTTTACTGCCACTGAAACTTCTTTCACCTTTTCCATTTTAAGAGCTAGTTCAACTTCTTTAAAAAGTCGCATTGTTTTAAAATGCCTTTATTTTTCTTTGAGATCGAAGCAAATTTTCCTGTTTTCATACTCTAAAAATAGTCTTTTCCTTTCAGAGATTCTAGCACATATTAAACATGAGATGACTCAATGAGGATATAATGCTGACTCACAGCTTGTATCCAACAATGCTAACATCCACATACATCTTTGGAGAGAAAGATATAGTAGGCTTTACATGAAAGGAAGCTAAATGCATGATGACGTGTTTTCATGTTCACCCACTATGAACTTGAACACCCTGACAGGATATAGTTAGCAATGACTTCATATAATGTTTGATTTCAAATGCAGTCTGCTGGAGTACAGTACCAAAATAACAGAAAACATATCACTGTCACATTTATGGGCTGCACCATAACTGCATGTATAGATACTCATTACAGGTAACAAATATTTATTGCACATTTTCATGACTTCAATTTATTGTGTAGATAAATACACTGAATGACAAAATACATATTTAGAGATATAAGAGATGCATCACAATCAACACTCACTCACCAACTTTTTATTATTTAAGCGGTTTCTGGTTCATACGGGGGGAGATGTTGCAAACTAAAACTAAAGGTATTCCCATTATTGCAGTGCCATTATCAGAGCTGTGCTGGCTGGAAATGCACTCTAGCACTGCATAACACTGTAAAATGACAGAAAGAGAGACAAATAAAAGTACAACCGCAATCTAAGCGATCGATTTTATATTTTTTCCCCAATTTCTTCCCATTCAACCACAGTGCAGCCTGTGAAATTGGGCCAAGCTACTCCAGAATGAGAAGGTTTCCTGGGGTTGCTCTTATTTGATGATAGCTCTGGTGTCTGTTTACCCCTCCACAGATGTCCTTTTTTGATACATTGAAACTGATCGGCTGATATCGGCACTTTCTCCCCATCTCACAAAGAATTTTCTGGTCACAGTACTATGATCAAGAGATTTATCATTATTGTGTGAATATGATTGTGTTTCAGCCTGAGAAACTGCAAGACAGGCTGCAACCAATGAAACTGAATATAGAGAATATATAGAAATATATGGCATCATCTACTCATGCATATGCTCAGACCCAGAGGCATGGCTTCTGTATGGGCTTTTCCACCAAGTATAAATGCCATTAGTATACTCAAAGCAAAAGTAATGCATACATAAAAAATGTACCATTAAAAAAGAGATATATGTGTGTAAGAAACTGTATTTTAGGGTCCTTGTGTGCCACATAACATGTATATGCTCAAATAAAACGTTCACATGTGAACCAAAAGTGTTCGCATTAGGCTGCTTCTCAACTGTAACTCAGCTCTTGTAATCTGTTGAGAGGATGAGAGAAAAACAGTGTGGGGGGTTAAATGTTGGAGTACCAGGTTGACAACGATTGAACTGCAGCACAGAAGAAGAAAAGAAGACAAGATGGGAAGCATGAGGGAGAGGAGGCAGGGGGTCTAATTGTACTTTAAATGTGTGTTTTTGTCAGAGATGGCGGTAATGGGTTATTATATGCCTCTGGGGGCCAGTGTAAGAATGTTGCAGATGTTGTGAAAAGCCATGGGCTCCCCCACCCCGCCACTCAGGAGGAGACAAATAGGAGCACTATAGGAGGCTGCTGTAAATGCAGACCTGGAGGTCTTTTCCATGTTTAAAAAGTCCCTTTCACACACTTTTCCTCTGACTTTCTTTCTCAATAACCCCACCTGAGGAGCTGATAAGCAGATGGTCTCTGTTTCCCCAAAAGCCCCTTAATTTACACTCAGTCCCTACAAAGCAATGGGAACTGCTGACAAAGTTGTTTGCTAATGGTTGTTTTTTAGCTGCCTAGCTCCAGGTTTGGAAGTTGTTCTAGTTTGATGGGTTTCTATTGTCAAAAACACAATTTTTGTCTAAAACATATTTATAATTGAAGGAGCAATTTGGCATTTGGTTTAAAGCCAACTCAGCACAAACCAGTTAGCTTGGCACTGAAGAAAGCCAACAGTCTCCCTGCCAGTTTCTTTAATTCGATAAATTTTAATTAACTTGATATAATTATAGGCTATTCAGGATTTCATAGCTAGCCTGTTCATTTAATCTATGCAAAACAATGAATTTGCTGTGTCCATAAACAGGAACTTAGTGGCTATGGACACCTAGCTGCACCCAAATCTCTAGAAATCTCTAGCCTACTTACTTGTACTTACTTAGTGTGCACACATGGAAATGAAATCAATCTTTTTGCGTAGCTCTTGGCAAGACAATGAGTAATCCCAAAACAAAATAGAAACAGTACTTTAAAAATTAGCTTTACCTTATTTGTCTTTACATTGAAATCGTCAGGATAGTTGTGTCCTTCTTCCTTGTGGTAAACCAAAACAAGGTCTTCGTTGTGGCTGAACATTTAACGATGTATATGAATTGTTCTTGCCATCTAATTATAAAGAAAGATAATGAAAGAAGATATAAAGAAATAAAAAAACAACAACAAAAAACACTATTCTCCAAATGTTGAAAACTTTACTTTTAAATTTTATAAGTTTATGGTGGTAAGATAAGCATTTGTGATTACAATTTAACACTCCAGACACACTGTAGACACTGCCAAGAGTTCCTAAAGACTGAGGAGAGATGAGATTGTACAGGTATCAGAGCCTGTTGGAAGCTGTCTGACTATTATCCAGTCTGTTGCCATCACAGTAGATAGTCCTTTCATGTGGTGATATTAGCCATTCATGCTATCATACATACGAAATGTAAGGCAGACCCATGGCTTAGCAATGATAAACCGAAGGAAATGTCCTTTTTGCTACTGTTAAAAATGTAACTGTGCTGATAATGGTGGTGCAAAGTTCATGTGTTCTGATTTGACTGCTACATGCCGTAGTGAGTGGCAGCCTATGATGCCAGGGTTCACATTGGCTTCAAGTTTGGGAACAGTAAGCTGCTGCTTGGTGACCGCATATTGTCTGCCCTTCAAGTTAAAAAAGCAAATAAATAAGGCTGTGCTGCATCCCACTGTGAGGTCGACTCATTTGTTCCACTTGTCTGGCTGATGGATTTGGTTTTATAAATTTAGCTTTTTTTAGCCTCCCACTAATTAGTTAAGGGAGAACAAAAAAGCAAAAACATGCACTCCGCACATTTTGTCCAATTTGACTTGCCTCTTTTTTCTTCCTCCCCTAAATCATCCTCCCATGGTCCTCTTCACAGGCCTGTGCATCCACAGCAGGGTTGAGATCTGTGTGTTAGCCGGGAGTAGCCAGGAGGCTCAAGACACCCAGCAGGGAGGTTTAGGGCTTTAATAGCGGAGTCGGATTAGAGCACTCCCCTGGAGTGGGGCTGCCGTGCACCCGTGTGCGACTGCTCTGCCTGTCATCAATACGGAGGCAGTGGCACGGGGAGATCTATCAGCAAATCCGTTTGCATGCAAAGAATTCTGAGGTCCCAGCAGAAAGGGCTGGGATGGGCTTTTTCTTTCCTCTTTCACACTTTCCTTTTACATTATTTCAGTCCCCAGGAGAGTATTCTCCATCATGTCAATGTAATGTAGCACACAGAAGCAATCATGCAGCCTCTGGCCTCAGGGCTGCCTGCTCCGAGGACAAAATGCAACTTTAGCACTTAATCATCTCACCCATAGCTTCTGCACCACTCTATGGGAACATTTTCCACACAATATGAAGCCAGATCCCTTGTGGAAGGCACACTGTTGCATATCCCCCATGGTGGGGGGCTTTTGCCCCTCCAATCCCATCCCCCTCCCATGTGAGGATCAGCAAATATACTGCCTCAGACCTGTGCTTATATGTCAATTCAGCCCATGCGGAAAAAGAACTCGGTTGGGCGCGATGTTACCTGCTGACACCTGCCAAAACATTTAGATTCATGAATCTCATCTCCTCACCTAGGAGTGCACAGCAATCAGAGTCATTCTACTGTGATCAATGCTATGCTGCTGAGGAAAACCATGCATGTCGAGCACACCGATGCTGGGCTTCATTGATATTGGCCTACATGCATACCTGATGTTACTGGTCCATGTTTCAGGGCAGCAGAGTGCACAGTTGATAGGAAAAAATACTGTACAACCATAATGTGTTTGTCCGAACCAAATGAGCGACAGAAAAGGGGAATATGTGGTTACATGCGTAGAAATAAACCGGGAAGTGTGTGTATTATCAAGTGATTAATCGGCTACACACATGGCTCCGAGGGAAGACATAGGGAGAGGTCAAACATGACAGTTCCAAATAGACCTGTCGGAGTCAGCCTCAGGGAGGCTTAACTGGTTAGACAAGGGTTATACTTTTTTACTACAAGTGCCCTTGCTTTACTGTGCGTGGACTGGACAAGCCCATGTTTTATTCACTGGTCTCACTGGTTGATAAATGGGAGACCTTAGTTGCAAAAGCAGTGGAATATTCACCAGCACTTATCTCTTTTAATTCCACGACCACAGGCCAAGACGCTGAATTAGTGGGTAGGGCATAACAGTGCAGCTAAAACCGCAGGGGGAAGCTGTTTAAGTCAGAGATTTATCCAAAAGCTGTTAGTTTGAAACAGAAATTTGGTGACGTTTGTCATCAATGCTTTTAGGACATATTAAGAGGGAACGCATGTGGGATTTATGCTACAGATGATTTGCAGTTAGGACAATACACTGTATATTTTCTGGAAACATTTTAGTAAACATCTGTGCATTCATTTATTTCTTCTCCCGGCCTCATTTGACATAAAAGCATCTTGAGATTCAGACAGCTTTGTGTGGTTCCTTGCCTGTCATTTGGTTTGGTGCTTTAGTAACTGCTAGCACCATCAGGAAAGAGTGTGGGGTCAGCTCACAATAAACGACAGTGAAGAAACTAATGCAGTCGGTCTCCACCACTGGAGGTCTTTAACACAGAGTCATAAGCAAATCCAGCTTTGCCCACACAGAGAACACTTGATCAATTCATTGCTACTTTGGTCTTTTCATGGGATTTGCTTACTATCTAGAATTGAAATGATCACAGAATACACACTTCAAAAGATACATTTGCATGGTGTTGTAATATATTCAACTACTGCTGCAAATAAAGTAATAAAGTAATTAGTCACAAAAGCTTTACAAATCAAACGCACAGGTTTGGCCTCTGAAATGGAGCAAAAACCAAGAAGAATACGATGGAAATAAAAAGCACAGGTTTTAATTGTTCTTACATGCAAATAACTTGAGTAAAATACTTACTACATCGACATTAAATCATTGATTTTAATCCCTCCATTAGGCTGAGGTCTGGGCCATAACCTTTCAATTTAAACACCAAACATAAGTATACCTCAGTGTACATTTTTTCACATTTCAACATTTTTTTATGAGGACTACCCCTTGTATAGCGGAGACAATTCCCCATTCTCCTCAGCCATCTTTCTCCATCCCTAGCACTTTCATAACACAGCAATTTAGAAGCAGCAGAGCCATGCAGTACAACTCCACCATGGCCTTTGTTTTCCCCACACAGAAACTGGATGTCTGCCACAGAGCTTTCTAGAATACTAATGAGGGTGCTTAGTGAGTCAAAGTTGCTGACCTGAGGTGTCGAGATGGAGCGCAGACCGAGGAGTGGTGGGGTTGAGTGCAGCCAGACACTGTCTGCCACAATAAGACTACAAATGTCAGAGTTTATTACCCCTGGCCTGGCTCGCTCTCCACGGGTTGTGGCTGATAGCAAACTAAACTCATGCCTCATTTGTCCTATTATCAGGGTTTGTTTTTTTTTTTTTTTTTTGAAGAGGGGTGCTGGAGCTGTAAGAAACCACACAGATTTTGTCTCACTACAATCCCTGCAGAAGGAGTGAGATGTTTTGCATTATTTTACCCACTTGAGACATCATTTGAGACATTTTTTAAACTTTTTGAAAGGCATACTGTAGTTCCTGAAGAACATATTATCTGTCATACTGACACAAGTGTGTGTTTGTGTGTGTGTAAATGTCTGTGTGTGTAGGTGTGTGTGTCAGTGTAAGTCCACATCAGGGATGAGCTTTCTTGGCTCACTTTCTTTCCTCTGTCTTGTTTTTTGTTTCATTTTGCCACTGATTATGCTTCTGTCAGGCTGTATCGCCTATTTTCTCTGCCTATCTCCTCCTGCTCTTCCAACTTTATTTTAATTCTATTCCACATTTTTCTCTCTCCCTTTTTCACCATCTCTCTACAGTGGGGGAGGCCAGCATTAAAAAAAAAAACAACTTAAAGAAAGAAAAGAAAGGCAATAACCTGCCTGTTTTTCTACTCCTCATGCCTTTCCAAGAACATGGTGATGTTGAGTTTTGTCAGGCAATGAATGTAGCTTCTTGTGGCTATGAGGAGGCTCTCCATTATAGACAAAGCTTATTCATGAAGTGAGAGATAACCCCCCATGCCATCATTTGTATCAGGGTGGAATAATCACCCCCATGCAACTAATCTATCTCTGCAGTCTAATCTGTTTTTGGAGGCACCCTCCCATCTTTTGTCCTTCTATCATGCACATTTAAACAAAACACAAGGATTACAGTAAGTAAATGTCAGTTTTCAGGGTAAATTCTACTCTCCCGGTTTTAGCCCGGTCTCTAATTTGAACATATGACAACTGCTTGGTACTAATGTGCAAAGAATCAAGCACAGGTATTTTCAATTTCATTGAAAACACAACTAAACAACAGCACTTTTGGAAGTGGAAGTGCTTGAATGTAGAAAGTTTGGGGAAAAATGTGACAAAAATCAACTAGAAAAGTTTAGAATTTTAATCCAAATTAACATTTAAAAACATGCTAATTGGAAGAAACCTGAAGTGAATGACAATATTGTGTGTCATACACATAGTAAATGAATGATTTAGCATTTTTATAACATCTTTTAATTCTCTAGTTAAATATATGACTGCTCAAGTATAAAATTAAAACACATTTTGACTTATAGAAGGAACTAAGAGTTATTGGAATTCTTTTTTCCCCCCTAATCTGGTAGTCCTACTTTCTCATAATATGTGTTTTCTACCTTCATAACTTCAAGTGTCTCCTTCATTTCTGTTTTTATATAACAGTATTTATGTACTGATAGCCATAAATTGAACAATTACTGAATAAAAATGTAAAAAAAAAAAAAAAAAAAAAAACCCACAACCCATCAAGTGTAGGATAATTTCTTTGTTTCCTGTGGAAGAGCAACATTGCCACCTAGCATCAAGAAACAGAAACGCAGACACACGAAAATTGAGTAGATGAATACCATTGCTCGGTAAATATCAGTTAAGGGAGAAAGGAAGAACCAATGCGGGCTTTCAACTCACCAAAAGTTGATCCTAAGATAGCCAAACATTGCTCCCTCCCAACCAGACCACTGCCGCCCTGATGGGCTACAGACTGACATTCCTCATGCATATATGGCTGCCAGCGTGGCCTTGGATGGGAACACACAAATCAGGCTGAGATTTATTCCTCAGGCTGACTCCAGTTGCATATTTGCATGGGATGCGGTGATGCTTCCATCTTGTCGAATGAGAATCCTGCTTTTCTGCCACTCCCTAAAAATCTCACTGGTGATTTCATTTCTGCAGGCTAATTTAGTGACGAGTGTGCTTTATTAAGTGGCCTGCCTGTCAGTGGGCTATGTGTTTGCTCTGTTGCTGTGATAGCAGCAGTGACACCACGGTATCTGATGCATGACCTTTATTTTTTATTAGCACACACGCAAACATATAAAGTGCATCCATCCACACGCAACACATTTGGTGAACACAACAGGAGTGCGTCACTGTGACTGAGAGGGATGGCTTCTTTCTTAACCATAATTTCATGCACAATGTCACAGATCTGGATGCCTCACAGCCCGCCTGCTCTGCCCTGAATCCTAATTCCACATTCAGATTGGTTTATTTCTGAGACGCCTCAGCAAATCATTCCCCTAATTAATCGAAATGATGCATTGATTTCAACTTCCTTCTCCTCTTTCTTCCGCAATTTTCAAGCACTCATGAGGGATGAATCTGGAAATAGAAGCACAATCAAAGCAGAGAAACTCTCCAGGAAAACAATGCTAACCATGGCTGTTTTGGATGTGGCATTTGATTATTGATTCACTATAACGCGCAGCAATATAAATCTGTAGGACACACATTAGATCAGATAGGTCACATTTTTAGTAAAAGCAAACAGGTGTACACACATTTGTAATACATCTCAAACACATCAGTTCCAGTGAGTTTCGGCACCTTTTTTTTTTTTTTTCCCCCAGCTTTGACTATCCTGCCTCTATCCTTTGCTCTTCAACTCTAAAAGCCCTTGACAGCTGAAGATGAAATAGAAATTTTTATATCAAACACCTACACAAAGGAGGGCTGACCTTTGATCAGTGTGCCGTTTGATGTTGTGACATAAAATTTGCATCATGGGAGCCTGGGCAGTGGATGCTACCGCAAAGGGCTAATGCCAAAGCCCTGTCAGGGAGCTGCGAAGGTCAAGGGCCTATTAGAAAGGAACAAGCCCTCTAATCCCACAAAAGGGCCCTGCACAGCATTTGATGTTGAATACACAGAAATAGAATAGAAAATTGAGCCCGAGAACAGAGTACCAACAGTAAGAGTATTCATTAGGTATTAGACCATGAGTGAATAGGGGAGGAAGGAGCATTATGGAATTATTATTAGATATGATACTGTGTTTGGAGCAAGATATTCATAACCTCTGCTGGTCAAACAAACTGTAACAGGCCTCTTGCTGAAAGAAACATCAACATCCTCCCGTAAAACATTTCATAACGGCCGAGCAGCACCGTGCAGGAAATATAATGGAGCTCTTCTCCTCTCTGGTTTTTTGTTGGTGGGGGTCACTACAGGACAAATGGCACGCTCCATCTGAATGTTGTGTATTGATCTGTGGACAGGTGGATCAGTGGAGCTCTGGAGCTGTTTAATTATTCAAGCTGGCATGTCATTTTTCATGCTCAGTGCGGTTTCAGAAGACCAAAAATAAACCTGTCGTGTGCACTGTCCATCTTTCATCTGGGCATCAGCTTGTAGCCTCATTAGCTCAAAGGGGGGAGGAAAGGAAATTAATGGAAAGGAAAGGAAAGGAAAGGAAAGGAAAGTAACAATGCATACTTTCTACCCCCACTTCTGCCTTATAGACACCCACACACACCATTTAATAGGTCTGCAGCACTATGACAGACAGGCTCATTTCAGGCAATCTCATCATCTCTCCTATTTCCATATTTCAAAGTAAGGCAGCACTTGGTTAATTTATGGAGCTGGCATTACTGAAGTACACAATTATCTCTCTCTACGTATTGTAAAACCATGCTATCACTTGCAACTTCATAGAAATATCACAAACAGTGAGGCATCCTTATCAACATTTCCATCTGGGACCCAGATTTTGTCTGCATAATTGATAGCTGTATGTTTAGGAAGCTGTTAGGACTTTACAATATGTTTTCATTTATGTTTACATTTTTATGTATTTACATCATGGAAACCTAATAGGTTACTAGCTAGAATATTTCAGTTATTGAATTAGATGTACCAGATTGTGGTAGATCCAAGGCGATCATTTATAAAAATCTTATCCTCAGCGTCATAATTAGTTAAGTTGTGACAATCCCCCTCACAATATTATGATGAAAAACTATTTGTAGAAGTCCTGTCTATCCACCATAGACCCTGACAGCTTGTAATTATTTTCAAAAAAATTATTTTAACTAGCTTTACCTCGAAATGATTGAAACTGATGCCAGCTTGCCTGCAAACAAACAGAAAGACAAAGTTTTAAGATATGCAGTTATTACCCGTCTTGACAGCAACTCAACATGATGAGATAATGAACATATTTTGACACAAAGCAGGGCAGCACAGCAGCATAGTGGTTAGAGCTGTTGGCCCACAACAAGAAGGATTTTGAGAATAGTTCCTGCCTTTCTGTGCGGAGTGCTTGTTCTCCCCGTGCCTGCGTGGGTTTCCTCCCACCATCCAAAGACATCATGTTTGGGTTAACTGGTGACTCTAAATTGCCTGAGTGTGTTTTAGTGTTTGTTCCATTTGGACAGAACTTCACTGGAAAAAGGTTTCCAATCTTAATGCTACTAAGCTAAGGTAACCATTTTATGGGCACCCTGGCATACAACACACGCTTTGGTATCGATCTATTCTCAAGAACTAACTGAAGAAGGTGAAAAACACATTTCCCACAAACATTGAACAATCGCAATATGAAGACAAAGGGAGCTCTGATGTTACAAACGATATTTGGATTTCTTCACCAATGCAAAGCCCAGAAGCATCATCAGAGCTTCAAGACTTCACTCAACACCGGCGTAAGACTGCAATTTTTACCACAGCAAATTTGCATTTGAAAAAATAAACATCTATCATCTGTGGACAAATTTAAAAAAAATAAATAAATAAAAACACTTGGGGGATGTTCTTTTTACACATTGTCAATAGTCTTATGGTATAATGTAATTGCATAAACTCTTAAAATTCAATATGTTAAACACAACCTACTGACACTTTGCTCTGATTAAAATCCGAAATCGTTCCAATTGGACCGATATCCACCTGGCAAATCAAATCAGGCTGAAGTTAAGGAATCTTTTTCACACTGAGACATTTTTTATACCAGAAGAAGAAGTGATGGAAAAAAACAAAAATACAGTCCACTTACATTACCTCACTCACCATATTTCCTGACAGGATGAGGTAAGACTTTTCAGGTCAGACATTTTTAAGACTCAGGAGTTTGCTGGCCTGATCAATAATTTTGTTCTCTGTAATTATTTCACCATTGCACTCATTAATTACACTTTCAAGGCTCATTTCCAGTGCTGGCCGGAGATGCCCATTCTGCGGGAGCATCCAGAGGGGTGAGGGCAAGCGAGAGGGAGGGTGGAGGTGGGGAGCGGGGACTGATTAATACTCTGTCTCTCCGTCTAAGGTTGGCTGCCACTCGCAGGGGGTAAAATGCAAGCGCTTTGTCATCTGAAACTTCACCAAGTGGGAGACAAACAAGGTCTTTGGCGGCCAAATCGATAAATTCCTCTGATGAGCCAAATTTAGACAGCACTGCTTCTACTTTGAAGTAATCCACTAACCCCCCAATGAAAGACTTTTCCAGTGAACTTCCTGCGTAGCCCGCTTCTGACTGCAGGGTATGTAACGTATGGATTGAGAGTCTTCTCAGTTCAATCAGATCAGTGCCTACTGTATCAAGCCAGAGTTAGTCAGTGAGAAACAAGGACATTTTACAGATTAGCAACCAGTTTTTGCAGATGGAGCAACACATCAATTTTCTATAAATGTATACAATAACAGATGACTTTGAACTGCATCCCACCTTCTTGTTATTTGAAAAATTATGCAAAAAAACTAATTGTGCAAATTTTTTGCAGTTGTGCAAAAAACTAAACTTCATTCTTGAAGGAAATATGAAGATGAAAAAAGTTTGGTTGTTCACAAAACCAGAGAGATGTGTGATGTTGCTAAATGTGATCACTACCTTGCCAACATCTCCATCTGTCTGGGAGGTGGGGTTGCCAGATTGGCTGAATAATTTCACTGGTCCCAAACAGCTGTCAGCTCCCATCTCCAGCATGCTCCCATGACAACATCTGGATACACCGGGAGGAGAAGCGAGGAAGCTGATGTTACCATTACAAGGTTATACTGCTTGTGCTGCAATACTTTTGTATTAGTGTTGTCACTGCGTGAGTTACAGAGTGCCCCCCCCCCCTTTTTGAGGGGACCATGGCATACTTGTCCCATATTGCTCAGTGGGTAGTGTTCGCCCTAAAATGTATTTGTCACTTGTGTCATGCTAATGGTCATATCATAATGATTAGTATTAAGGTTTAAATGGGCCGTAGGGCAGACAGAGGTAACTGTTAGTTATACGTTCAGAGTAAACATGAGCAATGCTTCCGTTCTGATAACATCATAGTGAGGTTTAGCACACTGATGCCATCTGCTGTCTGTTACATCCAAACTACATTTTAGAGGTAATATATCCTGAAGGTTCCCCTTAAGTTTGAAGGTTTTGTGCATATTAAAATGATGGTATATATTGACATGAATTTCCTTTTTTTATCTCTGGGAATATGCATCCTTGTGTAATTTGGAGGAAGTGTTGGTCTCAGTTATAGTGGCATAAATATTACTGCAGTCTGAAAACCATATTATCGTTTGGCAGAGGACAAGGCAAGTGCAAGAGTGGCTATTAAACCGAGAAAATACAAGCAGTTTGGCATGTGGATGGAGGGGAGAGCAAAGGGGAAATAATGGAAGAGGATGAAGAAGATGAGGAGGAGAAGGAGGAGGGTTAGGAGGGGAGAACCAGCTGTGGCTATACCAAGAGAGTCAGGATACAGCTGCAAGCACAGTGGTGTGTATGGAGGCTTGACCCGGGCCAGGTCTAAAGACGGAAAGGTTTCACGCTTCGGCTGCAGAGAGGTCAACTGGGAAACGGGGAGCTAATAAGAGACTGGGGGGGCAGAGGGAGGAGGGATATTTTCTGCTTTTGGACAGTTTGTCCACAACACTGGGCAGTTTTAAAGGTGCTCTACTGTATTTGTGTGTACTGTCTGAATCTGCAGATTGAATATTTGTCAGACAAACAGACTGCATTATACAACAGCATACGGTAAAGGACGCGTACCTGATCCTGACCGTGAGGACAGAAAACAGATGGCTCTCTGTCAGCCAGCCACACAGGTACGTTTCCTCCAACCTGAGAGGCCATATAAGGCTTTGGCAAACACAACTTCTTGTGACTGTTTCTAGATTATCTGAGGAAATTCACGTCACATTAAATTGATTTTTTCATTGCCCAAGTGATTACAATTCTGTTTGATTTTTCAGACTCACTCATTAGACAGGAAGTAAAGCAAAAGTCTTCTTTTCGTCCACAAGGGGGCAAACTTTCTCCAAAATTAGCTGTGTCGTTGGTCAATGTGGATCTGCTGCATAGAGTCACAATTTAAGTGCACAGCAGCTAATAGTGCAACACTTTTGTCTTGAGTGTGACAAAAGTGGCATGCTTGTTTGTTGAAGTTTCAGGCTGTCCTGCAGAGAAGTCCTTAAAGCTGAACTGCTCCTGATTTTTCTGCAGAAACATGCCTTTCCTCTCAGCTCAGAATTAATTTCCCATCCTGATACACAACGTTGGTTATTTCACCCCCTTTTCAGTGATATATTTTTCTTTCTTGCTCAAGGCAGGAACTGACAATACAAGGTTTTACCCTCTGCTGTGGTTGGAGGTGGGACCCCCACCTCCCAGCAACTCAACTTGATGTTGATGGGGGGGTCCCATGACCTTCAGCGCTCAAACATGACAGGCCTCAGAATCACAGGGGGAAATGTCCGCACTAGCTACTTCACAATTTCTGCTGTCATCACTTTCCCAATCCCTGACAAATATTAAGCAACCTCCGTACTCCCATGTTTGTCATCAAAGATTATGTGCGTCAGAGTTGTGTGCTTAACATTCATACCGCATTACACTGCATTTCTCCTCTGTTCACCCCAATCTCACCTTGTCCTGGAAAGACGACCCCACAGACAAAGAGGAGAACACAAAGTAGTAACCTTTAAATCCCAACGACCGGCTTATGTGAAGCCGGAGACGATGGGGAAGTCTGCTGTGGAAAAGGACAGATGTAAGATCTTGTGTCCTGAGCATGTCTGTCAGTGCCGTTCCTATCGGCCACTCTGTTTTCCTCATAAGAAAAGATTAATTCTCCAGATTACTAATCACTAATAAAATACTCACTCTTAGACAGTAACTGGTAGAAGTTCATGCCTTGTCCAGACATGAGGAATGGACAGCCGAGCGGAGGTAAAGGTAAACATAGTCAACACTTACAAGCAGTTTAAGAAAACAGGGTTAGAAAAGGCTGACGGACTTTGGGTGTAGAGCTTTGAACAAATGGAGTGACCCTCAGACTGAAGAAGGAGTGTGTCTATAAATGTCAAGTTCAGCAGCCAGCTGAAATAGCTGCAGGTGGCCCCAGTTGGATCGCCTCTTTCTAAAGTACAATCATGTAATTTAGACTTTGCCAAACATATTTTTTTGTCTGAAGACAACATGTAAAATATGAAATGTGCAAATGAAAAGGAAAGTGAAATGTCTGTGGGACTAATGCAAAGTATCATAAAAGAAACTATAATCTGTCTGGCTGAAAAGGAGTACAGTCAGGACATTCAGGTGATTTATGACAAGGAGGTGTCCGCATGAATTGATGTGATGCTGACAGAGCAAACCACGTGACATTATCTGCCATCATTTGTCACCCAGTTATTCTTTGACAAAACTAACCCCTGTCTTTAAAGGCATTTTTGTCTTGATTCCACCTCTACTTAGCCTGTATTT
The DNA here is from genome assembly GCF_900963305.1 of Echeneis naucrates. Classification (NCBI taxonomy): domain Eukaryota; kingdom Metazoa; phylum Chordata; class Actinopteri; order Carangiformes; family Echeneidae; genus Echeneis; species Echeneis naucrates. The sequence continues at coordinate 18,840,421 of NC_042515.1, read as the reverse complement.
CATGCGAACAGCTGTATGTCATAGCTTTATGGCTATTATCTCACCACAGACATGACCATAGAAATCCCTAACCATTTGTCTATAGAAGGGTGCCTGTTTATGGACTAATGGTTATCCTGGTTGTGTGTCTATGGCATGAGCCTGACAGCCAACTGTTTCACACGGAGGCTACGGAGACAGATGGCAACCAAATGCCTTTTATTGCCTGCCATTGCCACTTGTGTGTCCTGATCACATCAGTCATGAACACTGCAAGGACTACATGACTCGAAGCTCTCTCTCTCTCTCTCTCTCTCTCTATTTCTCTCTTCAGGCCTCCAGCCCATCGCATCAATGAATTTTGTGATACGATCAGGGATTTAGGCTCTTCATATATTAAATCAGCTATATAGGCCAACTGCATGCATGTCTGCCTATACCATTCCTGTCTAAAGTTGTGTTTCAGTGCGCACACAGTAAATTTCGAGTGTCATATTGCCACACTATGTGCTGACACAGCGCCTACAGCTACAGGTTGCACCTGGCGTGTGAGAGTAGTTCATCAGCTGCTGATGTTTGAGTGTCAGATGGACACACACACACACACACACACACACACACACACAAAGTCATACCATATGCACACAACTGTATATTTGTTCATTCCATTGCACTTGTATTGGCATATGCTCCTTTGTGTCATGCATGGTCTCTAATGCATACTTCTATATTGACAAGTGCAACAAAGAATGGCAAGTACTGTTCCGCAGGCTGCTCTTAAATATGTGTAATTTATTTTAAAGGTGACCTATAATCACTATTAAATCTCTTAAAATGAAGTTAACAGATATATTTTGTCAATACAAACTATAATGTGCCTATTTGTCTTCTTAGCGTTAGTGCTTTGATATAATACTGAAATCCATATCACCTCATTTAGCATAACAGGTCAATATCATTGGAATTTGCTGATTTGCTCTCTTGCCGAGAGATCATTTGAGAGGCCTGCACATGTGTGGGACTATTTCTTGGTCAGGAGACTGTGTTTTTGCTGTATGCCTGGTAACCAACAAAAACACTGCAGCAGCGTTTTTGGACATACGAAAGTCGGATATAACATGTTCATTGAGAATGAATTAAGAGGTTGCCTTTGAACAGGAGCCAAGTCAGCTGCCTCTCCCCTGTTTCTAGTCTTTATGCTAAGCTAATCGGCTACTGTTAGTGGGTTCATATTTTACAATAAATGGGTTGAGTGGTTTCCATTTAAGGGGAATGAACACTTTTCTGAAAAAAAAAAAAAAAAAAAACCTGTTTAATATAATGCGTGCATTATCCTGCTAAATTTTACTAAAAAAGCATGTTGGGCCATTTGGTCACATAAATACACGCTCCAAAGTTCATTCGGAATAAAAATGGATCTGTTGTTTAAGTCTCTCACAGCTGTTGACTGCAAATACCGGATACGATGCAGGAACAATTAATAGACCCAATGTGGAATTATTTAATTGTCTGATTCATTCCACAGCGTAGGTGCACTTTAACAGTGTATTTGACATTGTAAATTATCCACAGCTTGGCCTTTGTAATTCTTAACTTGGCCATGCTCCACAGGCTGTTTACTTTGTCTCGGCCAAGTAGCAAGCGACAAGCGTAAAGGTTTGTATTAGGACACAAAGCGTTCCACTGATAGCACATTAAGGGAGTTCACACATTGTCCTGGCCCCTCCAAACAAGACAAGTGAGATCAAAGACTGTCTAGACTCATAACTATGGCCGTGCTGCACTTTGAGGGCAAAGCGTGGAGTCGTCTGACATTTTGCTGAGATATAACAGGCACGTCATGATCCTGAATCAAATGGCAATTTGTCGAGAATGTGTGGCTGAAGGTAGAGATAAGGAATCAAAGTTGAGCTGGCACCAGTTGAGCCACTGTCGGGGCTTGAAAGGTGAAGCAAGCAGAGTTACTATCACTTTCTTCCAGTACAAACTAATCTAATCAGCTGTATTACAGTAAAGACAGACTGGAGGTGAAGCTGTGTAGACGCCAGAAGCCCAACAGTCGGAGATTAAACTCCCCTCAGACAAGACGGGAACCAGTCTACAGGAGCGAATACAGAGAGTGTAAGGGACAGCTTCGGTGCTCATAAATGAGACATGAAAAACAATTTGGTGGAGCCATAGAATTTTATCTTATTTATTTTGCATATCAGCTTTATGTTAGTACTTTTGTATTCCAACTCCAAGGTGCCTCTATTTAACAGCCGTTGATTCACTGCACCATTTGCTAATGTAGAGGGCCTGTTTTTCTCCAAAGGAATTTCCTCCATGCTCTGCTCTTGTTGACACATATTTGTTTGTGGTGGGGCAGTGAGGAGCAGGAGAGTGGGGCGAGGTGAAAGGCAAGGAAACCATCATACCCCCTTCCGAGATGGACAAGCCCCTATTATCCCCTCATCCACCCCCCCTTCTCCTACTCTGAGTGGGGGCTCATAATTGGACCTTTGTGCTGTGTGTGAATTCTTCGCCTGCACACACTTTCCCAGACTGTGTCCGGCCACCAAACAGATGGGGTCTGTATGCAGAAGACACACACACACACACACACACACACACGCACATTTGTCCACATCCACACACATTGTGTATCGGTCCATGGGACATGTCACGCACCCATACCAGACCCTTCTCATGCCCCTTTAATAAAAAAAAAAAAAAAAAAAAAAAAAAAAAAGAAGAAGCACATTCACAAGAGGAGTTTGAGGAGCCCTTGGCCTCTGCAGAAAGGCCTTGCACCCCTGAATTGGTAGGTCTGAAACACACAACACATTCAATAACGTTTTTGTAACTGAGACGTTTGAAGTCACTGAGGGAGAATGCATCATTTTTGGGAAAAGGGGAAGAAAGAAAAGCAATGGCCAAAGGTCTATTGTTGGGTCTTTCCTTGGCTTTGTCCTTATTATTGAACATTGTGTTAAGTAGCATGGCTTGGACGAAAGCAACATATTGCCAAGGCAACCAGAGCCTCTAATTGTCTCTTGGTACTTTAGAGCTTGCAGCTGCACAGGCTCTTCCATGAGAGGCCCTGTTTTGGTGATATTGGCAAAGGGAGTGAGTTTGGAGCAGGAGGTGGGTTGTGTGTCTGTATGTGTGTGTGTTGCTGGGGGACCTCCCACTATTTCCGTCTTCTATCAAGCTTTCCATCCTCTTCTGTCCGCTCTGCAGCTACTCATGTCTTTGGTTTGTGCCTGCCGCTCACTCCTTTTCCCACCTCATCCTTCACTTTGTCACCAGCTCTGTCACATGCCCTCTTTACTCTTTTCACTCATTCTGTCATTCACTCCCCTTGTGTTTCTCTCACTCACCCCAGTCCTCTCTCACTGTCAGGTACCTCTGCCTGTGAATAGATAACTGTGCATTGTACATCTGACTTGCCCCAGCCACTTGGCAGGCTGTCGGGTCTGCTTCGTTTGGACACTCCTGTCCATCAGCAAACAAGCAGTGCGATTCATATCTCCTGAGCCTCTCCTGAGGTAGTGTCAGCACCACAGCAGAGGAGAACAACTACCTGCCCTTCATGCTTGTAGTGTGATTGTCAGAGACAAGATAATATGAGCGATACTGATGACAGAAGATAGCAGTAAATTATTGACCTGTATAGAATTGACAGGAACATTTTGTAGAACAAATAGGAGGCAGATCAAAGAATTTTTGTAACTCTCTGTGTGTGTGTGTGTCTTAAATGCATGTTTCTTGATTAGTTAATCTGTATAGATAACTAAGAAACTTCTCTCCATTTCGGAGTGGGGCAAATGGAGCTGGGTACTTTCACAATTCAAAGCAAATAACGTGATGGATTCTGGCAGGGATTTCCTCCAAATCAATAGTCATGCTTTTTGGGGTGGAATGTAGCTGGAACATCTGCTGCCTGAGGCCTGACCAACAGGTGCTGCAGAGCGGCACAGTGTCGTGAGAACACAGAGCCCACTGGGAGCAGGGCAAGGCCAGGTGCTCAAAACCCATGTTCATCCTTGGGGAGGGGGGGGGGGTCATCTTTATTAAACCAAGCAGAACTGTAAACTTGATCCAAGACAGAGCAGAGTAAAAACACGGCCAACTCGCCCACGCAGGCTAACAAGGCCTCATGAGGCTGTGTGTGGAGATTCACTGAGGGTTTCTCACTAAGCATCATTGAACTCCTACATATCATCATGTGTCACAATAATGTCTGTTGATGGGAAGCAAGAGAGAAGATGTCTAATTTAGAATTTTTGAAATGTGGAACATTGCAGAGGAAAAACGGTAAAATATTTGCAGGAGGGTCATTATGTCTGGCTATGTAGTGTACATACGAGGGGGAAAATTTACAGAGGGAAAAGTGTTCAAGGGGAAAAATAACTGAAACGACACTTCGCCCAGAAATGTTTGTTTTTCCCATTTTGGTGGTATTGACATAGCTGCTCCTTCGTTCCGGCCTGTCCTGTCCTTTCACAAACACACCCAGGTGCATGTTGGGAGAGCAGCAGCCAGCCAACCTTGTCGCTGCAAGCCTTCACCACGGCAACAAGCCCAGTGGAATTGATGATTTTCAACACTTCACCCTTGGGGAGATTGCAGATCGTTGACTATGGGGACCGTATGGTGTGTCTAGCTCAAATCCAGACTGTTACACACACAAAAAGATTTTAAACTGTGTTTATTATTGAATTGTCTTGCATTTAGTAAGTGATTTTACCACAAAGCCTAGAAAATTGCTTGTTTCTCATCAACTTGGCTTTTGGATGTGCTGAGCGAATCTTTTTTGTTATTTTGGGTTTTGGTGCCAGATATGTGGTGTGATATTTCACTGTGAGGGGAGAATTGTAAAGTCCAGCTGTTGGCTTTGACAGCTTTAGGGCACAGCTGGTCTCAGTCTGTGTGTGTGTGTGTCTGATATGCATGCAAGTGTGAATTACTTATCCAGTGGCTCATATCCGTTTAGTGCTGTCATTTTAATTTTGCCAAATTGTTAAAAGCTGATGTAATGATGGTATAATGTTCACCAATTAATTATGCCTTTGAAATGATATATCCCCAATGAAGAAATAGTGGAAATAGCCATGGTATGCTGTGAGTAAAATCACTGTGTGAAATGCATCTCTGTGTTGGGACCCACACTTTGCAGACTATTATTGGAACAGTGTCACTATGAATGTTTGATTCACCCACTAAGATTTTGGAAACTATTCAGTCTTTTCTAAACATGCTTACTTTTCATTTACACCATCTCCCCTTGCTCCCACCTTTCAGTCTCTGGTGGATAGATGGAGGAAGGATAAGCTGTCCTGTCCCCTGGGCGTGGTGGGGAGTTAGATGAGCCTTGGCTCTAGTGCACAGGGATCAAAAGGCAGCCCAGTCGCACCCCAACGCAGTGTCCTCTCCTCTCCTCCTGTCTCCTCTTCTCTGCTCCCCTCTCCCCCATTGTTCTCGCCTCTCTGTCTTATCTGATCGGGCATCCGCTCACTCTTATTTGCAATTCTAATGAAAATAAGACACCTGCCCTGCCAACCTTCACCCCTCTCTGCAAACCTCTGCCACAACAACAAGGAGAAAGAGTCACCAGAAGAAAAGAGACAGAGAACAGTGGGTGAGGTAAAGGGAGTGTGAGAGAGCCCCTATCAGAGGAGGGATATTATGTTACTGCTGGCTGGGTAGATTGGATTGTCAGATGTCCCTGTGAGGGGAAAAAAAGTCTCTTTCATTCATGGTTGCTACAACAGATGTCTTCTCACACAGGGAAAGAATTGTGATATGATGCTGGCTGTCGGACTGGCCGGAGGACCTAATCACCCCCATGGGAGGTCTAACACCGGGGTGCTCCTTGTGTGGGGAAGAGGGTGTAGGCTTCTTCAGGAGATGTTTTGAACTACAAGAATTGTGAAGCCATCAGCACTGATATGCATCAACAAAATTTCAAAGGAACTTGCAGTCTGATATCACCTCCAGAGTGTCTTTGCAATGGTGCTTTGTTGTAGATGTGATTTATATGATATTACAGAGTGTGTAATACTACTTGAGAACTTACTCAGAGCACGAGTTCACTGTGTTAACCCCATTACATTACCTCTTCTATCACGTCACACAATCTGCACCTCTACCTGGCCCTCACTCACTGATAGCCGAATTGAGAGTATCAACAACCCTAAATGGAGCCTGTGACAGCCAGCGGACTAAAAAGAGGAAAAGAAGCAGGTGGGGAAGGAGGTAGGTCAGCACGATGCTCTTAGTCCATTACAGAGCTCCAGGACAAAAAAAGCTTCTCTCCCTTTTCGTCTGGCCTAGTTGCGGCCAATGCAGGTCCACTTCCCACATTTGGGTGCCTGGACAAAGAGGCCTTGATTCAGGTGTCAAGAAGTGCCAGTCATTTGGATTGGTCTGTGTGCTGAGTTCAACCCATGTTTAAGGTTACTTTCTGCTAAGGGACAAAGCCACAGAGGCCCCAGAAGGCCTCCCTGTACCTTGGACAGTCAAGTGGACCAGCCTTCCAGATGGAAGATGGAAGATGGAAGATCTGATGGAACTTAGATATTGTTTTTCATTAGTTTCTGATATTCTGTAACATGTAGAAATTCTCAGAGGAACTGAAAGGCCTGTGTCAGAGCCAGAAATAAGTCCACTTTAGTCTGTTTATTTGCTCACTCCTAATAAAGACTTTTTTTTTTTAGATATTTGGGACAGCCAATAAAAAGCAACACACATCTGTCTGCCTTTTATATGTCTTCCCCACCCCTTCCTGCAGCATCAGGGCATTGAGAATGGATTGTACCCATGCTTAATCCAGATGGGCGAGGACAGTGGTATTGTCACCCATTTAGAGGGTGCTGAGGACACGTGGCTCACCCTTTAGCACGCTCGAGCAATGTGGGTGAAGGCGGGCTGCAGGCCACAGTGGCAGGTGCTGTGATGGATGTCCCGTGGAGTGCCAAAGCAAACACAGGAAGGCGAGGTGGGGTCAGGGTGGGGCAGTCAGAAGAGTAAAGCAAGTATTGGGAGATTAGTGTGCCACGGCCCTGCCCTATAGAGAGAGGAAAATGGGAGAGAGAGGTGAAGCTAGTGAAAAAGAGAGGTCTCAGGGCAGAAGGTCACATTCTGTTGCATCATGACTTCATGCATCATGAGCAGAGACTAGTAAGAAATAACACAACGGAGAAAATGAGGAATGTTCAAGTCGGCTTTAATTTCTCAGTCAAACAAAGAGGCAGTGTTTGATCCACAATCTACTCTTCATTTACTTGTAAAACAACTTTGAAGTCCAGCTCCAATTTGCAGCAGCAGTGGTTGGAGGAAGTATGAATCAGGTAGAGTTTCACTTGCCTCATGTCCTCTAATGGCCCACCCAATCATCAGGACATGAGCAATACACAGAACATGTGCACAGGAAGCCTGGAGGTATTGCTGTTACACAACAGAAACTGGATATGCCTTGTTCGCTAACCTTGGGTCCCTGTCCTGCCCCCCCCCCCCCCCCCCCAGCCCCCTTCACACCATTATGAGGGTGACGAAAGAAGGGCACAGAAAAGTGTTAGCTTGGACCTATTCTTGGGGGCTATAATGACATATCAGTGGATAGGCTCTGGAGGGATTGCATTGCTAGCTGCAGGTCCTACACACATCTGGAAAAGTCTTTTAAGTTTCCATAGCGATGGCATGCATGGGGGTTGGGAGTTTAGCAACGTTTGGCTGAAAGGGGCAGCACTAGAGAAGGATCCAGGCTGGGATTTTGATCAGGCAGTTCTCCTGTAAATTCTCAGTCTGCCCAGGTGTTGGTCTGTGGTCGTTTGGCAGGGGGCCCGTCTCAACAAAGCCGAACACCGGACCCATGCTACCTGATCACAATAGAGCATACACAATATGCTCTCCTCTAGATGAGGGCCAATGTCGGGGCATTCATCACATGGGGAAACAGGAATGAGAGTAGCAGGTGGCAGTCTAACTTCCAGTTGCCTTGGACTGGCCTTGAATGAGCTGTGGACCCCAGGGAGCCGCTCAAATTCAATAAAACCCTCTCTCTGTTGTTTTAACCTTTCTTAATCTTTTTCTTTCAGATGCTAGTCTCATCGTCTTCTCTGGCCTTACTATAGCTGTCTTTCTGAGCGCCTCAACAAAACTACAAGTGACCACATGTGAAGGCGACTGCAGTTATAGCTGTCAGGAAAAGCCAAATGCGAAGGCCTGCTGTCTGAGGGAGGCAAGAGATGTGATAATTGCCCTTCTTCAGAAAATCTTTCCTCAAAGGCACACAAAGTGTTGCAATCATGTTTATAAACACAGAGCGATGGAAGTAATTATGTCGGAAAGGTTGGAACTGCGTGGAGTGAGTTTTGGAAAGCTATAAAAATGATCTAATGCAGCTTCCCCCCATTTTCAGTGTGGAATAGTTGCCGGTGGACTAACAAGCATTTGGCTGAAACCTTCATTATGAATTTGCACACATTTTCAACTTTTATCCATAGCGTACTGTTTCAAAACCATTGCTGAAATGTCTAGTCAACGCAGGCAGAGTGCATGAGCGGTAAACATGAGCCGAAGAATGCCTGATAGAAGTTCAGAGGTCAAAACGAAGCATGCCTTGGCAGGGACAGAGGGACATAGCCACCTGGTCATCTGGGTTAATTATAAATGAGGCAGGCCACAAGGGGGGAAGATGAGCTGGACAGCTGTCTCTCCGGACACACACATAAAAACACAGACACACACACACACTCAGGAGCATGGCCCATATGGAACGGTCCGCTCTGCTGAGCAGCAGATCCCAGGGGCCCATCATGGCTGAAAAGCCCTCCACCACAGCCAGGTGGAACTGGGGAAAAGTTCACCATCACAGCCGCCAAACTCTTTTTTCACCTTCCCTCCCCATCTCTGTTTCTCTCTTAAGAACCTCCCACGGAAATACAAGATGAACTGTGTTCCTCACATTGGTCTGCTGGTATTCTCATGACTATCCCGAAAGGAAATAGGCCTTAAGGGACCTTTGGAGCTGAGAAATTGCTGATTTATCATTTAGACAGAAAAATGGTGATCAGTGCTCAAGAGTTGATATTCTTTTTATTCATACCTCATGCCTTATCTTTTGTCTCAGGGAAAACAATAACAAGTGTATGTTATATATATTTTTGCTGAAAGGCGTTCTTCCTTGAAGCTAGACCACAGATAAACAAATAGTAAAGAGGTTCATGACAGACTTGACGATCAAACAGCTATTTTTCACTGTGCCAATGAGGTTTTATGTAAAAAGGCAGAGCTTGGTTGAAATGTGAAATAATTTGTGCACAGGAATCTGCAATGCCACAGGTGCAACTACACGTCACACTCCAGAACACACCGTTTGATCATGACAGGATGACGATGAGCTGCACAGCAGCTCAGATAAGGTCCGGCAGACACAGATGAGAGAAGAGGGGGAGAAAAGGTGATAGATAGGGATACATGTTAAAGAGACACCAAAAGAGTGAGATACACTGAAATCGAAAATCAAGTAAGAAATGGAGCTGGAGCGATCATTTCCCAAAGAGACTGATACAGCTGTATGTCTTCCTCACAGGTCGTGAAACTATAGACATGCAGATTGTATCGGGAATATCAGTCATATTCAACACCTGTGTTTTAACTTGATAATGTTTCATGGCTGAGTGTTGATGGAGGTAAAACGATAAGGGTGTTTATTTTTTGCTGATCTTGAAAAGCAATCCACTGTTCCAAACACAAGTTGCACACACACACTCCGGAAAGTTAAACTGCGGCCTCCATGAACAAGCATTACTGTACGTAAGTGTCCAGTCAGTGGAAAAGCCATTGCAATAAAGAAGGGGAGTAATCCCAGCAGGGCTTGTATTTTCACTTAGGAAATCCATAAGAATTCAGGTTCTGAGCACAATGCCTCCCACGACACCCATAATTGAGGTAGCAAAGATGGCACTAAAGGCACTGTGTTTATAATAAACACAAACCAGAGTCCACTGGGTGCAATAAGACTGATGCTAGCTCAGTCACTCTCATGGCACCAAGTGAACGCTGTCTTTATAGTGCAAACAGGTGTGTGTATGTATGAAGTACTTGATGTTTCATGCATAGTAAAGTGCACATTTGAAGGTTGCATCAGAGCGTCTTCATTCAAGGACACCTTAAAATGATCCCTTCCTACAAACCTTTTGTAGCATGAATACCAGAACCAGAAAAAAAAATCTGGCCTGTTTGATGGTCATACTAATCAGCTTTTTTTTTTCTTTTTGATTGCCCATCCAAAAGGCTCACCACTCTTCAACATAATGATGTTTGTCAGCCAAATGACACAACCACGCACACCCACCCCTTCTGTCAGGCATCTGCCTCCACAAAACGACAATGTCACCTGTCCTTGTGCCATTAAAGCAACTCTAACCCAGGAGATGTGATTAAGTGGTCCAGCCAGCATTTAACTTATTAAGAAAATGAAATGCCCTGATCCTGTCCTGGCTCATCATGGTTGAAACCGACCATCAGCAGCACTCATAGAGATGTGGTCTGATAGAAATGTTTGATGGCTCAGTCAGTACTCAGGATCAATAAAGTAATTTACCTGATGGGAGGATACTCACTGTTGAGTATCATTATATTCTATTTTTCTATTTCTTGTGTGTTTGCCAGTTTTAACAACATTAACAAGCTCATGAAGGTACAACAAGATGAAGTGAAGACCTTCAGCTCAGCACACCACTCTGTAACTTACCATTAACTTTGAACTTCTCTGGGACTTTCCGTTTAAGAATCCTATAAGAGCAAAATAAAGACACTTTAATCTTTAAAAATTAACACTTTGCTTGTCTTTGGCTCAGCTTCCTCTGATCAGAGAGGCTAATCTCAGCCCAGTGTCACTCAGTTACAGCATCCAGGCACAGCCAAGCAAAAGATCTGATCAGCTGCAAGCTGAGCCCAGCTGTTGCTGGGGCTGGGAGACGTGGAACAGGGAGTCGGGTGGGGCGACAACTACATGTCCAGCGCAGGCAAAAGGGAAGGGAAGGGGCGGCAGCAAGGTGGCGAAGGCAGTGGTGGTGGGAGTGCTGGAAAGGAATGCAAGGGATGGAAGGGATCAGGCTTGAGCGTTGGAAGGGGGATCGGGTGGTGTTTGGCAGTTGCCTGAGGAAGTATCATATGCGACACCTTCACGGGGAGAAGGTTACTCCGGGCTGAGGCAGCCTTCTGCATCACAGGCTGCAGGAATCGCTGACGGATACACATACACACAGTCCACACAGAGACACACACACTCTGCGCACATTCACAGATAGATCATCGAAGGCAGACGCTGAATCACATTCTCCGCAAAGGTCCTGTTTGCCAGCACACACATTCATTGATTAATCAATGAGGGCCAGCAATAACACATCAGCTTCTAACAACTGAGTGATGAAACTGGACGGGCCCCCAGACAAAACTTAAGAGGTCACAATCAGTTCAATAGTCTGCTGTCCCATGCAGGGCCTCGGGACAACAGGAACTCTACACCATGTGCAAAATCCTGAACAACCATTTATAATATCATCAAAACACACATAAAACTGATGTGATAGCAAGTATGTGAGCAGGAAATAATAAGATAATACAAAACAGAAGTTTCTTAGAAGGCAGTGGAAAGCAAGGCTTTCTCTACGAGGGTGGGATCATTGATGATTACACAAGGATAAAAGCATCATTAACCTTGAATGTCAGATTATTTGCATCCAGCATTATGCCAACAGACACATATGGCATATCTATAATGTTTTCATCCCTGTGTCTATACAGGCACAGATGCAGTTGAAGCTCCTGCTGTGCATTTTGTTGTCATTATGCTGAGCTTGGAGAACTTCCTTTTTCCTCAAAGTCAAGGTGTCCAATCAGCAGGTGGTGTTCTGGAGATCGACATCTGAGGGAGATGTGATCACCGATAGCCCTCCGGCTCTATTCCACCTGGAGTTGGCCCTGCACTTGTGACTGACAGTTCTGCTCTTAATAATTCATCTGGCCCTGGGTGTCTGAAGGTCAGGAGATCATCTGCTTGGGCTAGGGCGCTGAGGAGAGGTGGCACTGTCATCAAATATTTATTGACCTGCCGTAGCCCACATACACTCTCGAAATACACAATCTCCTTTGCTAAACACAGCACAGATTTGCACCCAGCAACTGCAGCAGAATAGCAATGGCACTGATACTGTTGGGCTGGGTATGTGTTATGTGCGCATCTGTGGGTTTGTGTGTGCGTGCGTGCGCATGAGAGTGTCACCGGTCGAAAAACAGGGTGGCTGTTTCACAGTATGAATGAAAGTGTGTCCATATGTGGGCTTGTTTGTTCTGTTTTACGAACCACACATATGGATTATGAGTCAATCCAAAGACATAAGTGCCGATGAGCCAGGTGTTAACCTGTTTTAACTGGACAGCCAGCTGGAAAATGCCTCAGAAAGCATCAACACTGCATGTTGCAAACCCAAAAATCTGGTGTTTTCTTCAGTGTAAATCTCAGCGTAAAATGGTTTTTCGGAAAGGGAAATTCCAGTAATTAGCATTCTGCATTTTACGCCTCATATTTTTTCCACCATCAGCTTTCCAAATGACCATACAGGGACTTTCAAAGGACCATTCTTTGATTGCAGGAGCTCCAGCTGATTTCTGCTAAATGGAAAGCTGTAGGGAGGTTTATTGTCCCAGTCCCCATTGCTCTTCTGTTCTTGCTAAAGTCTGGTTTCCCAAAGTTTTAGAAATGGAGGTGATTACTGAAATTTTATCGTGACCTGTGACAGTCATAAATATATACATTTTGTCATAAATATATAAATATTTATGACAAAAACAGGAATTGCTCTTTAAAAAGGCTGAATGGGATTTTTTGGCACAAGCAGGTGATGGTGATATGACAACACAACAGCTATTAATGCTAATGCTGGCTATTCAGCAATAGCTCCTTTTGTCATCATTTCCATACAGTCGGACTGTGTAGAGCATTCATCAGCCCATGTTGCATCATTAGTCAGTTTGATAGTTGTTACTGAGGGATAGCAGACCTCAAAAATCTGTAGCCAATCATCTGACCCATTATACCTCAGAAAGTCACATTTCTGGTTCCAATTCAGCGTAAAATGCTCTTCATATGAAATATTTTGTGAACAGCGAGAACCTCCATATGTGGACATATCACCACCAGTCAAGCCCAGCAGCTGTGGAAACGCCAGCAGAACTGATGACCTAATGCTAGGCCTGCTTCATCACGATCAATCCTGAAGGAACACACACAAGCACACACAGACACAGATGCACACATCCTTTCTCCGAAGCCAAGGCATTACACTCCACTCACTCCCAGATTTCAGGCAGGTGCTGCTGTTGTTTGTCGGATTGTTTGGCAGTGTGGTCTTGGATTGCAGCATTTCACTGCATCTGTAGCAGCTTGATATGAGGAATTACGTGTTCCAAGCGGTATGCTGCAGAGCTAGCTCACAGGGCTGAGCTGTTCTATTAACATGGTTTCTCAATATGAAATGTTTTATGGCTGTTGGAGATTATTTACATGTGACTGAGTAACTGTCTAACTGTGCTGAGTGTCTTTGTGTGTGGGGAGACTTGTGTATATTCCATTTTTGTTTTGTTTTGTTAAGTGAGTGCTCATACGCTTTGTGTGGTCGTTCATGTTCTAGGTGTGAAGGAAAACAATGTGTGTGTGTGTTTCCTTTGCTGTTGCTTATAAATCTGCATATCACATTTTAACAAACCTAACAGAGTGTGTCAGGGGGAGAATATTAATATACACAGGTGTGTGACTTCAGCAAGGGTGTGGGGCCATGTGTGTATCTCTCCAGCAATTATAGTCTGCTGCTAAGAGGTTTCTGTTGTAAATTATAAAGTTGATTATTCATTTTATTCATGAGGTAAGAGAGGGATTGTTTATCATGCAGCAGGTGAGTGAATATTTGCCTTAGATTGAGTATACCCATGCATGAGTGTGCAGTAATTTTCTCCCACGTAGAGGGAGAAGTTGCACATGTTAAAGTAGAGGCATATATATTGGAGGTGGATGTGCCCACAGTGACAAAATTGGTGCAGTGCCAGTGGTTGGGAGTGTTTTTGGGGGCAAAAAAAGAACTGGAGTGGAGAGGAGGCCCAGATATGTTCACAAAGTTAATCTTAATAGACCTCTGGAGACACACATCTGGGTAACTTCAAACTTTTTGAACAGCTTAACTTTGTACTTGTATTGTTTTTTTCATGATGTTATATTTGATCATTTTTCCAATAGTCCACACACAAAAATCTGCCAGTTCCGCTAATTTACAAATTTGCAGGGCAGAGTTAAGATTTCTCAAACAAGTATTTCTTACTACTTCAGGAGAGTTTGATTTAATGCACCTTCATTGATAATCAAGCTGTATATTTGCATCATTGTTACTTTGTCAAATGAATTAGTCCAACTGGCATTCAGCAGGAGACACCACCAACATGAACCAGACTGATGAATCCACCAGGAAATAAATTAACAACCAGATAAACAAAAAGATTTATAGAACACTAACATGGCCAGCATTTACATGTTTGCATACGAGAATCAAACGCAAAATTCTAGCAAATTGTGGCTGCAATCAGTGTGAAGACAGAGAACAAGGCATGACAAATGACTACGCATTGTGTGAGGATATATGGAAGATATGAGCAGTTGTGCTGGAGCTCAGGGGACGGAGCCACAGGTGTTAAACAGCTAAACGCTTTTGCTGCTCCAGGGGAAAAGATGTTATTGAACCAGAAAGGCTTCTAAAACAGCCCCTCTCTGCAGGGCAGCTCAAAGCCTGGTGGTCAAAGGTCAGCGTGAGCAGCGATGGAAGCCATTTGTTTGGTTGTCATGGCTCAACAGGTGAGGCCTGGGTGGGGGACCAGCCTTCTCAAAACATGTCACCCAGCAAGAAAAAAAAAATAGCACCAGAGGCTCAATATCAGGAATGCCCACCACACATGGTCACTCACTCACCACACACGTCACAACAACCCATGTTTACCCTTATTCAGGCCAGTGTTCACACTACTGTGTTTGCTTTGTAGCTTTGTGAGGGGAGGCTGCCCCCAAAAAATATGAAGAGATGGAAAGAAAACCACGGCCACCGTCGGTGCAGAGCTCAGTGTTTGTTTTTGTTTGAGTGTCACAGGGTCAGCCAGGTTTTTGTTTTTTTATTTTGGAGAGAGACACTAGCACTGCACCTGTGCCCCGAGTGTCTCCGGACTGGTAGCTACCCTCCAGCTGGGTTGTTTTGTATAGGCTCAAGCATCTGGGTTTGGGCCACAGCAGACTAATCATCACATTGAACATGTTGCTGCACACATTCATCCATCAGTCTATTGTATGAGCTGTGTGGGCCAGTGAAGTATTTTCTATAGAAGCTGCAAGGCTCATTTATACAGCTCTTGGGTGACGTCCATGTTTTCACAATGAAGCCTGATTGCTTGTTGGCCACAAATCGTTTAAAGCTAATTTTAAATTATGTGTTATATTTATGGGAAGCATGGCAGCATAGTGATTAGCGCTGTTGCCCCACATTAAGGAGGTTGTGGGTTTGGTTCCCGGCCTGGGGCCTTTTTGTGCAGAGTTTGCATGTTCTCCCCATGTCTATATGGACCCACCGTCCAAAGACATCATGTTTGGGTTAACTGGTGACTCTAAACTGTCCGTAGGTCTGAGTGTGAGTGGTTGTTGGTCTCTGTCTGTCTCTGTGTGTTGGTCCTGTGATGGACTGGTGGCCTGTCCAGGGTGTACACCGCCTTCACCCAGAGTAAGCTGGGATTGGCTCCAGCACTCCCTGTGACCCAGAAATGGCAGAAAATGAATAAATGAATGAATGTGACATTTACGGGCAAATGATTTTCTATGAATGCATTTAGTGCCAAAGCTAAAATAAGGGAAAAAATGACATTAAAAATTAGAACAAGGAGGTATCATCAAATGCAAACTGAGTGGCATCTTCACAAATTAGAAGTGAAAACATTATTTCTTACCTTGAACTTTAACACGTGACGAAACGTGACTAAATACAGTTTGAATTCTGTACTACTTATTAATTATATATATGCTCAGTTCTTAAAATGTGATGAATTGTAAAATACTGAATAACCCACTATAGAGAAACGAGACAGAGACATAATTTAAAAAAAGTTACATTTTGTTTCAGTTCCAAATTATTAGAAATACTACATTAAATAAGAATCGTGTCTGTTTGCTGTCCTGGAGCTTTTCAAGTGGTCTTCAAGAAATACTTGGATAAGACTGAGTTTGAGTTCCTCAAGAGGAAGGAACTCCTGCTGCTCAAGTCAAATGTTGAATGACTGACGTTTGAACATTTTTATGTTGAACATACTATTTGCATTACTTGCATTACAGTGTTATTTAAAGAGTCAGAAAACTTCACCAACCATGTTACCAGCTGAAAATGTATATGAATAGACATTATAATTTCCTTAATGTCTGAATAAAGGCCTGTTTGTCAAACAGAACACCGTACTTTACTGACAAGCATGAAGTTATGGTCCAAGGCTGAACAAGACAGCACATTAGATGAATTATTAGAAGGAGCCGTGAATATTTCAAAGCTGTAAAAACAAGGCAGTGCAGATGAAAACATCTGTTTTGTGTGTGTGTGTGTGTGTGTGTGTGCGTGCGTGTGTGTACCTGACAGAGAGAGAGAGCGGGAGAGAGAGAAAAAAATATGTAGCAATTTCAGACCAAAATACAGGGAACATCATCATCTCAATTTTCCAGCAGTCCTCAGGATCAACAGCACATGTGCAATTGACAACACACACACACACACACACACATGCACACACACATGCACACAGATGTCCTGTGTCGTCCCGTCTTAGTATGCTCCACGATAGAGATAATTATGTTTAAATACAGCCGTTTCAAGATAAATGAGCAATAGTAAGTAATGGCGGCTTATTTCCCATCTGTCTGTGCATCGCTCAGCAGCTGAGTCCTGTGAATGAACATCAGTGTTCTCTGTGAACAAAACTACTTCAGAGCCACAGTTTATCTCACCCATTATAAGTGTAGAGCATATTATTAAGCACACAACAGCTCCCACTGAAGCAAAATGAGATGTGGGACCTTGAAAGTGAACGATACGGTATTTATTTCATGCCAAATAACGGTGTGCAAACACAAATGAAAACCAGGAAGGACGCGTTGTTCTTCGTTACTAATAACAATCTTCCTGGTTCTGACTCACGGACCTGTAGAGCTAGATAGAGCAGGAGGAGTGTTTAAGGAGGACTTAATGCTTTGCAGGTTGATTGAAACCAGGCCACTGACATACAGGAGAGTGTTGTTGAGTGATTAAAAAAAAAGCAACTGTGTAAAGGGAAACTTTTAGAGATGTTCCCAGGCCGAGTGAAGGGAGGCCCTGGAAAACATCCTGCACACACTTAAACACAAACTTTACAGCTTTTCCCAGAGTGAGAGAGAGAAAGAGAGAAAATGGCTGCCTGTAGCCTCAGCCACCTGTGTCGATACATTATCCTATTTTTGTTGTCTTAGTTTCATTGCTTTTATTACCAGTTTCCTCCAAATCTGATTCCTTTTTCTCCCTCCACCTACTCTCTCACTCACTCACTCTCTCTCCCTCTTTCTCATACACAAGTACGCACAAAATGTCAAGGGCATGCAGGTGTGAAGGTTTTGTAAGCAGCTTATCCCAGGTGCAGATCGAATGTTCCTGCCATGACATACGCTGCGTAGCATTTCCACATTCCAATACATTATTAGTCTTCTGTTTTATTCTAACTGTTTGAAAAGTCAGATACCAAATGACAGATACAAACATTTGATACATCTGTTGTTTATGTCACATGATACGGAGACTTCAAAGATTTCTTGACAAGGTTAAGCTGGCTGTAAAATTTGTTTGCGGAAAAGAATGGAAAACAGTTACTTGCTTTCTTTCAGGTCAGTTCAGTTCAAGTGAAATCTTTTTCTCATCTACTGCTTTTTGGAAGCGATCACACCAAATGAAAACCTCGCAATGCACGTGCCAAGCAACTGGAGAAATAGAGCATTTGGTAAAATTAGGTGAAATATGTGCCCAACAACTGCTACACAAAGGTGTGACAGGAACATTGTTTCCTTTCTTTCTGTCTTTTTTGTTTTTTTCAGTTCTTTGTAAAAGTGTGGACCAGAGCCTGATTGATAATCTTCTAAAGAGGAATTAGATTGAAGAGGTAAAGCTCATCATAGACGCACAGACTCCCATCTGACAGTGCCAGGGCTCATATAACTGTCACCAGATGCAGAGTTTTCATTACTCCCTGTGGAGTTATGATGACAAACTGGCACTGTAAAGCATAACTGTCTCAGTAAGTGCAGCAGTATTTTTTAAGCATTCACAGGTGAGGCAAATTCTTATGTGTCTTATCAGATCAATTGCCTGTCCTGTCACATTGACTGCATTTTCAACTCAGCACTGAAGATTAAGCAAATATCCAAAACTATCTGCATGGTTTACAGCACCAGAGTTGGATGAGAGGACTTACTGCTAGTGGATTTGACTGGTCTAAACTGAAATAGCTCAGCAGGACCTAGTGGGTGGCTTGCCCTTGGCCATGGTCCCCAGAGGATGAATCCTTTAATGATCCCCTGATTTTTCCTTTGGTCCAGCCAACCCTCAATTTGTTTAGAAATTGAGGGTTTGGGTGAGGTCATTTAGATGAACTAAAGCTTTAATTACCTAACAGAACCAGTATGTACCCACAGCACGTTTTTTTGCAGAGCCTGTAAAAATCTGAAAGGATACTCATTACCAGCTCCACAGGGGAGGATGTCCACTCACCTTCACACATTTCTTCAACAGCTGGCAGATGCTTCACTAATCTTTCAAATCAGTCCAGCATTTCCTGTCTGATCTCCCGTCAAAAAAAAAAAAGAGAGCACGAGAGAGGAAAGAGAGACAAGAGGAGGAAGAAAGGCCAGCAATGGAGAGAGCTAGAGTGAACAGGAAACACTGATGTCATTACTGCGGTTCACTGTGCATGTCTGCTGGCACGCACACACATATTTACACCTGCATGTAGGTCAGTAACACTAAGACCAAATGTTCGCTCACATAACTGCATGGATGCATTCATGCATGCTAACATACACATACACTCATAAAGGGGTAGGAGAAGTGTCGAGACACAATATGGAAGGTATGCATGTCCTCAGCAGCTCTAGTCAGCAAAAGCAAAACATGCTGTACACTCACTTTGGCGTCAAAGTGTTAAACCATATTATGTAGCAACAAATAAATGTCTTGTGTAATTCATGTAACATCTCTGGCTATGTCATATAAGCTAGATATGCAGGTTCAGTTCCAACCCGGACCAGGATGAAATCTGAGATGAGTATATTTAATCCAAGACAATCAATCCTCCTGACTGCCAGACTTCAACACTTCCACATCACATAAACCTTGAGTTACATTTTCACTGCAAATTTCCTGTTATGGTCATGTTTTAATCAACCTTGTGTGTTTGACTTGGAGGCTCCTCACAGGTGTCAAGAATTAAATTATTCTCAGAACACAAGCTGAGAGGTGCAGTTTCCAGCAGACACTAACATCCTCAAAATGCTCATTAATATCACAGGCCTGGTCTTTTGTAAAGGATGAAATGCTGATGTGCTGATAATTTCCCCACTCAATTTTTCAGAACTTTTAATTTATTATTATTATTGTTATCATTATCGTCATTATTGTTATTATTATTATTATTCAATTGTTGGTGATATTTTAGTGAAATTTAGGTATGTGCAGGAGAAGCCACCAGACTGAGGGAAAGAAAGAGAGCAGGACATAAACCAAGAGACAGAGAGAAACTGTGACGTCCAAATGGAGACATGTGGGACTGTGGCCTGTCGGCCTTGTCACGCTCATGGTCTTAAAGAACCTGAGGTGCCCAAACTAAATAAGCAGAACAAATTCAGCACAGGAGGAGGGGTGTGTGCGTATGAACAGAAATGGCTAGGCTCGACACGTAGCAGCACCTTACCAGCAAAAATAATCACCACCGCATGTCCAGAGTGCGAAAGGTTAAATTGATCTTCAGGAGTTAAGATC
Organism: Echeneis naucrates; assembly: GCF_900963305.1. Taxonomy (NCBI): domain Eukaryota; kingdom Metazoa; phylum Chordata; class Actinopteri; order Carangiformes; family Echeneidae; genus Echeneis; species Echeneis naucrates. The sequence goes on along the minus strand of NC_042515.1, from coordinate 18,820,325 downwards.
CAGATGAATCTGAATGACAATTGATAGCTGTCAGTGGTTGTAATGAGCTAATGAGGAATAAATGCAACCTGTTGAATGACTTCAACAGGGACATAAAATGATGTTTACAACATGGGTCTCAGATGTCCAAATCTCATTATTAATCTGAATGTAATGCCTCTCCCCCTCCACAAATCCAGACATCTGCTGTGTAGCTACAGTACTATTTTGCAATACTAAAACCACCAAGAAACTTCTGATTCATGGGGGTTGTGTGGCTTTTTTGCATCATGCCAAATGCTGCCAGCCAGTAGAGGATTCAGTTGCGGTGTCTGGCATATGGAAGACATTGTCAACATCTTGTGTAATGCTAGATGTTAAATTATCACATTTGATGGCATAGCTAATTTGATTTAGCAAAGTTGTTTTGCGTAGCATTTCAAATTTGTCAAGGTGCTGCGGAATGTTAATTTACACCACATGGCTGATTCTTACTTTTGGCTTTAGGGTGATAGTTTTATTATTCACACAAATTAAGTTTCCTTGAATTTGACTTTTTTTAACACTGTACAAACAATTCTTATCTTTTTCTGTGTGTGTAAGAGAGAGAAAGATTATTCATCCATATAAATGTATCTTTGAGACCAGCAAGCAGAATAAACACTTAACATTCCCTCTCGAACAGGTTGGATGAAAGGGGCTTATGTAGATGAGTGTGTGTTTGCATGTATTTTGGCATGTGAAGCTATCACGGTGAGACCGCTACACGTTTAATTCCTGTCTCCCAGCACAGGCACTAAAGAATGAAGTGGAGGTGTATGCTAAAATGTTATGACTGTAAATGACTGTAGATGGATGCAAAAACAGTTTGTGGCTTCTTTCCACTTTATCAGTGCTTGCTCTTTTACAGGGGAGAAAACATTAGCAGAGGATAATCTCGCTTTACTTCTTCTTTTCTTTCCTTGCTGTGGTCTCTAATATACCTGTGCCATGTTGGTTAACTTTGACATTGTTTTGGGGCAAAAGATGCAGAACCTGCGGGCCTCGAAGATGAGGTATGCAAGAGGTCTCCTGTGCTGCACAGGAATTGGACATACATCAGAGGCAATGAACATCTGCTAGGTAGTTTAAACAGCACGTTTAAAACCTGGCTGAGGATACTCAGGAATGCTCAAAAGGCCTTTTGTTATTGTCCACTCATTTTTCAATAAACAGATGAACAATAAATCATGCTCTATCTCACCCAAAACACTATTCAATGCCTTTGTGATCTAGTCTATAAAAGTGTCAGTAATTTATCTTGAAACTTTTTTTTTCTTTTGGGTTAAAACAACTAAGAAATACAGTCAGTGTTACATTTTGAAAACCAAAAAGTCTCTTGATTCATAATGGTAAAAATCCTTTTTAATAGACTCTTGAATACAGTCTCATTCAGGAAGTTGTCATTATACAGTTGTCAAGAGATTAGCAAGCTCCAAATTACACAGCATGAGTTATAGCCCACAGCCCTGGGGCTGAGTTGCTGAGGTGAATAGTGAGTCTTATATTGTCTGAGGATGAGAGCTAAAGTGTCCTTAACAAAGTTTCTAATAAATCCTGGGAAGACAAAGCTGTGGTCTCTAAAATGCTTTATAGTATGTAGGTTCCCTAATTTAAAAGCAAGTATGACACATTGTCATATATAGACAAGAGCTGTAGTCATTTACCACATGTGCAATTTTTAAATTACACACACTTCTAAACCCCCCCTGTAGTTACCACAGCCTGATGGAGAAGGCAGACACACAACATTTACACATACACATGGACGCAGCCCAAAGCGCTGCTCTGTGGGTCTTAAGTGTGCATAACATGGCAGCCATTATCCTATTAGCAACAGTGGCGGCCTAAGGGCAGGCGGGGGAGTGGGTGAGGGGCGGGGGGGGGGGGGCATCGGGATTGAAAAAGCACCAAAGAAACTGGCATTAAATAAAGGAAGTAAAGTCAACCGAAGGTGATAAAACAGCAGCACAGGCAAAATAAAAAGGAAGATTTAGAAGAGGGGCATAGTTAGGGTTGCCCACCGTCCCTTAAAATACGGAATCATCCCGTATTTGGAAACTGCAAGAAGTGTTTGTTATTGAACTGATAAAGGACGCACTTTGTACCATATCTGTAGAAATCCATGTTGGGCAATTTTTATTACAATGAAACTCTGGGCAGCACAGTGGCATAGTGGTTAGCACTGAAGGTCGCATGTTCGGTTCCCTGGCCTCTAGCCTTTCTCTGTGGGTTTCCTCCCACATGCATGTTTAGGTTAGTTGGTGACTCTAAATTGTCTGTGGGCCTGAGTCTGAGTATGAGTGGTTGTTTGTCTCTGTATGTTGGCCCTGTGATGGACTAGCAACCTGTCCAGAGTGTAACCTGCCCTCATCCGGAACGTTGGCTGGGATTGTCTCCAGCACCCCCCTACCCACAAACTGAAAAGCGGTACAAGATGAATGGATGGATGGACAAAATATAAATCTCAATAAAGCCACTTAGATGAAAGCAATGGGAGATCTGTTGTGTGAATATAATTTCTCCTGTACTAGGCATGCATTTGAAAGCTCTTTAGAATGCCTGTTTTTTTCCTATAAGCTTCAGCAGAGGCCCTGCCAAGCTTGATTTGGACAGCACCCGCAGATCCCAGCTCCAAAGTCAAGCTCCCCTTTGAACTGCCCAAATAATGGGCTTGTCCTACCGCTTCATTATAACATGCTAATTTCCATTATGATTGATTAAACCAAACTGTTCTTCTTCTCTGTCACACACCATCCCCAAGAGCTCTGTGCACAGAGGGAGCATAACGATGGGTTTATGCAAACTCTGTACCCTCTCAACTCCTAATTAGACCCCCCTTCCCTTCCCTTTTTCTTCCTTCCTTGCCTGCCTTACTTCCATTCCTCACTTTCTCTCTCCGTATTCAGCTACCCTGTCCAGGCTCCTTTCACAAGGTCTCTATTGAAGCCAGGGAAAAAGGCTCAGCAGCAGCAGCTGGCCGCTCTTTTCTCAGGGCAGGTATAGAGGGGATGGGAGTTCTCTGCATGAGCGAGCTTCACTTCTTCAGCTCCATTCAGCTCTGCTTTTGCCTCCACTATTCACCGGGGCCCTACTTTGTCAGAAGGAAGGGAGCACAGGAAAAAAGGAGGGCGACCCTTTTCTCTCTTTGTACTCCACATAGCTATACAAGCGTTCCCAAAGCTTCTGCTAATGAGTAGACCACTGCAGTGTTGTGAGGGGAGAGAAGCAGGTTTGAGAAGGAGAAAAGGTTTGATTTATATGGGTTCGTTCCCTACACTGATGGAATGTCAGCCTGGTGTTCATCAGCCTGTTGAGTGTTTTAAGTACATTTGGGTTGTGTATGGCAGCTTTAGAATAATTAGAGGAAGAACTGAGCAATTAAATGTTTCATTAAATCTACAATTGCAAATGCAGTGAACTGTGGTTTTATTGAATCACTGTAATTTGTGTGCTTCAGGGGGAAAAGTGTAGCAGTTGTTTAAAAGAAATGTTTCTCTGAGCCTTTTATTCAAATGCGCGCGCACACACACACACACACACACACACACACACACACACACACACACACACACACACACACAGTGGCATCAGTTAACACACCATCTAATTGCCATTTCTCCGCAGTTAATGATACACTTAAGATAATGTAATGACGCTGAATGAATCGCTCGTAAACATATACAACTCACACCAAGGGACACCATATGGTCCGCCGTGCAGTAAACGGTTATCTGGTTTCTTCAAATAAATTGAATTTTCCACCTCTGGCCTGTGGTGCCATTGAGTATGTTTGAAGACCTAACTGAATTTAGACGGGTGGGCCATTCTGATTTAGATGGTTAATTAAACTGCTTAGTACATGTCTAAACACTGGGCCCATGTGTAACCATCTGTGAAATGTGACAGGTGAAAGGTAGGACTGGTGATTTTATACTCCACCTGTTTAAATGAGGTAGAGTTAAACACCAAGGGAGAAACCGGCTTTTCTGTTACTGGGTACTGGGTTCAATAATGATAATTATGATCTATGTGACAACAAAAGCTGTTTTTCAAGCCATCCAGATGCTGAGGAGAGAACAAGAGTGACAAAGACAAAAGACAGAATGGGGTTCTTTCTTGGTACGAACGCATTCACACTAAAAACACCAAAACAAAGAGTGCTGGCAGACAAAAAGCTGTTTGGCTGCTGCAACCGTACAACACAGAAGTCACCTTTCAAAGCCTGAAACAAGCACATTCCTCTCCTTGCACAGAAAGAAAACTGTTCCAGGCCATCGCTTCTTTTATGAAATATTCAATTGACAAGGCCTATTAAAACAACCATAGCCAAAGACACGGGAGAGTTGCCCTTCCAAACCCCGCCTGTCAAAGAAGCTGTAAACCAACAAACGACAGCTTTGACTTTGTCTTTGCAGGGTGAGGATGTGAGCAATGTACACACAAGTAAACACCTGCTGAAAGGACATGGAAACTAACTGCCATTTGGCCCCACTTTCAACAATGCATACCTTCATTGCGACTGACACTTGTAGCTTTAAGTGTAAGCATAACAGACAGGGCGAGCAACTGTAGCCACACCTCCCTCATGATGGAACAGGTTAGGGAGCTGGCATAGTTTGTCTCTCATCGTTTACCGTTGGGCCGCCAAGCTGCAAGTCTTAGCTCCTGACAGAAACTTGGCACAGCACCACCTGATTCATTCTCCTCATTAGACAAACACTGATGAGAAATGAAAATGTTGGCACACTTTCAATAGGGATTAAAAAAAAGAAAGAAAATAATAATATAAAGAGAAGAATGGGCAGAGCTGTAGTGTTTAGACACCTGCATATCATGTGGTTATGTTGAACACTAACAATGACACCACGGCCTAGCCTTCTTTATTCAGACTCTCTTTTCCTTTCACTTCCTCAATTAATGACTGTTTATTTCATCAAATTAAATATCATATAGCTCATTAATTGTGGATTTAAATGTTAACATGTCCAGTGACTTAGTCAATTATTAGATCAAAACCTTTCAAGATATAACAAAATAGAAAATGTATACTCCTTTTTTTTTATGTTGTTCCAAGGCACTGTAAGCGCCATAAGTTAGACTGCACATTTATGTGTCACTTAGACTCTGTCACATCTTGGTTTCTATTATTCTTGTACATGTTTAAGAATCATTGTCAAGTAAAGTAAACTGTAATGTAAAGGAAGAGTAAGAGAAATCAGAACATGGAAAGTTCATCCAGTAAGTAAAATTTGAATTTTCCAAGATGAATGGACAGGACATACAGGCAATGATAATGAGTGTCCTCAAGAGTCCTGCTGTTGCCGGGGGTTTTTCAAGAGGAATTTAGTGTCCTAAACCCCTGAAAACACATGTAAATGTACAAATTTGGAAAGAATGCACATTGGCTTATTTGCAAATTCCTTAACAGCCCTCTCTGGGTAGATTCACAAATATAGTGATGTGCCATTAGGATTTGCCTCTGGAAATACATCAGACAACAGCTTGTTCGAATGTACACATTGTTGATCTCTGCTGATGGAGTCACAAGTAATAGGTACTCAGACAGAAGTGTTACCTTTTCACATTTCATACATGGATAGCAGAGGACAAGGGATCCTTATTTACTTTGTGCATCCGTCTTTGGAGAAGGTCAGCACAGACACCTAATTAACAGCAAGGGACTTAACTTCCACTGTGTTTCATTTATAGCAAATAAACTGATATTAGTTAATCGGTTTAACCGATTTCTGTGCTCAGAATCCAAACAGAAGAGGAACAGGTAGTGTTTTAAAATTTGGTCTAATATAAGCGAGTACTGTCACCCTGTGTGTTGTCCCCCCCAATCCTAATTTTTTTCCCATCTGTCTTGCTTTTCTCTTCCACTCTTCACTCATGTTCTCCCCCTAATAGGTGACATATCACACCACTTAGCAGGCAGCCTGGTATTGACAGAAATGCCCAAACCGTTTCTGCTTCCCATGAGAGTAGCATCGCTGTGCTCCTGCACCACCCGTTAGCCGTCCCAGTCACAGTATGATGAGTTGGCTGGCTTTCACGCCTCTCCATTTTATAGCTGATGAATAGCTGCAGCAGATGGTTTGTTATCTTTGAAGATTCCAGTAAGAGGAGCATGATGAATTGGTCAAGGCCTTAAACCCCCCCACCCCATCATTGCTATCAGCACCATTGCCATCGGTTACCCTTCCAAGACCAAAAAAAAAAGTGAATTGTAAACAATATGTAGTTGACCAGAAAAACACACCTATACTTTCATTTCTACCATACCAGTCTCAAAATCTTCACTTCCTTTCTATTCCAGCTGAGTAAACACCAATATGGTTGACGTTAAAAACATACATACAAAAAAAAAAAAAAAAAAAAAGAAAAAAAGGCAGAGACTCATCTGGTGCATTCATTATCTTCTTTACAATGTAGCCTCATGACAGGATCATGCCGACTCTTCTCATCAGTCACAGTTTTACAGAGCAGCACACAGGAGAATGGGCATGGGGTGAGTAAGAAGGGCAGACCAGTTATGGTCGCAAAAGCTGGATTCTTTGTTGAGGCCTCGGTTTCTCAGATGATAAATCAATCCATACGCAAAGTGAAATATCACCCCAGCACTGTCCCATGTTAAATGTACGAGCCCTTAAGTAAAAAGACTAATGTCTTCAATGAGCTGCATATTTAGTGTTTCTGTGTTATAAATGCATGTACAATACAATAGAAAACTTGAACGCAGCCCCTTTGCAGTGACAACACATTAACATTGCTATATTGTGTAATGCAAAACAGCATGTTTTGTCAGTGGGAAGAAATGTCTACTTTCAAAACTAAATTACTGGAGATTAAAAACTGTCTTATCTAAAGTCACATGTTGATGGTAGGAACTGGCTGATCTTAATCAGGCTGGATTGGCACAGATGACAAGACAAAAGCATCCACATTAACATTTGCTGTGATAGACCCTTGAGCCTGGGCTTAGTATGCTGGTTGAAATTTTAACCTGGTATTTGCCTGCTGCATTAGTTAAGTTATTTGTGTGCCAAGTCATCCTGACTAGGTCATCCACCAAATAAATCACATTAAAAGACATGCCAGTCGACCTCTCAGAATAGACCCCCAAAGTACCTGGTCCACATACCTAATCTGCTGAAGGATCATCAAAATACTGGGGTGGCTGCAGCTGTTGACATCCTGTCACTTGTAAGCAAAATGTGCCAAGGCACAGTGTCAGAAAGAACAGATCCATAAGAAGGAAATGAAAATAAGATGGCAATTCATTCTCGTCATCAGGCTCAGAATCCAACACTGTGCCAGTGGCTGGTTAATTGAAGATCTTTGAGATGTAAATTGGATGGATGGCAGATATTAACTATTAACATTTTGGTATAAACATAAAATATGATGAGAGATGTCTCAATACTGTACAGAGGAGCATGCTTACGATTATTTGCTGTATCACTAATACTAATACTATGTATTTTTTTTAAACATGATGAGATCAATAGACTATATTTTAAATGGTTTTTCATTAACAGACATTTGACCAAGATATGCTTTGCTTCTAAGATTTTTAATTTTTTTTTGTTTGTATTCAAGTATCCAAACAAGCCCTAAACCTCACGTATTGTTGACAATTCAGGACAAACTATAGATATTTGTTTTCCTCCATTACTCAGTTTTCCACCCCTAATGAAGTCATGTTTTGACATGGTCTCATTTCTCAGATATTTTCCTTGCTTCTCGGAGCTAGAGGCCTCACCTGTAGGCTACTGCGCTCACTCACACATACATGATGCAATGTGAAACCTTCATCTATTCATTGGAAAAGGAACGGGGAAATGTGCCACTAAACTGCCTGCAGTGCTGCAGGTGTGAATATCTGTAGCCTTGCTACTGTGATTAATGGCAATGAAATCTGGGATGTCTCCACACACCAAGTCATCATAACAGCTCTGACAAAGTCAATCAATGCAATCTGTCAGTGCCAGGAAAAATATGCGATGAAAAAAAAAATGTTCATGAGGCCAGAAGCCTGACAGCGCCACTGATTTATCACAGATGTGCAGTCTGGAGATAACTGGTGAACAGGAACTCAACATTTGGGAAGAATTTTGGCCTATCATGTGGCCATTATATGCTCAACTGGTGAAAGGATCAGTCTGGATGCACAAAACACGCACATGTGCATATGAGTGCCTGCACACACAAATATAAACACCTTGTTTGCACACAATGACAAACACAGATGCTCCACCACACCTGCAAAATATATCAACTTTCACACAGGAGGAACAAACAGCAGCAGAGGAGACTTTCAAATCATTACCATTGCAGCACCACAATACAACGAAATTCAGTAACAAGAAAATTGGGATTCAAAAATCTGCATGAATTATTATCAGCCAAATGTACTAAATCGTCCAAAAGTATCTAGAAATGCAATTATTACAATAGTATTATCTCATTATTAATCTATTACTGGGTGCATTAACTTGTAAGCAGCATATTCCTTATTTTTTTTTGTCAATACAGAGATTAATATAATGTAATGTGTCTGTGTGAATCATTTGTTAAACTGTATTTATTACTATTTCACTGTTACAAATGACTTTCGAATCATTAATATAAAACATAATCAAATGGCAAATAATTGTTTAGTGTAGATTTAGTTAGTCAGCACAATGTAAAGTAATCCAATTTAGCTCCGCCTTTGCCAGCTGCATCATTGGTGTTGCTGCACATTAAAGCAGTAATAGCATTAATATATTGTATAAATGACATATATTATTGTGAAAATAATTTTTTGAGACATGGTTACTTGCAACAGAGCATTTCAGAACTGTTGAATTGTTACTTTGACAAAATTAAAAGGCCCCAATAAGTATTTAACCACCTTTGCTTAAAAGTGAAACACTTTGTGTTGTATTAAAAATAAACTGTAAGTAACTTAGTAGCTGTCGAATAAATTAGATTTGCCTCTTCATTGTGTTGGAGATGAGGAATGAACACTTAGGAGAAGTACTGGAATATAATTGCTCAGATTCATCCTGAAGGAAACTCACATTGTTGACTAAACTCAAAAATCCAGGTGGGTTTTTATCCTACTTGACAGGGCAATTTGAATTGTTGGGGTCAACTGAGGTGCTCATGAAACGAACATATAAAGCACTTGCAGCCCTTTTGGTATGCACTTGGCACACATACTCACACCTGACTCCAAACATTTTCTATTAAAACAACATGAACTGAATTTGACAGAAAAATTATGTGTAAGACCTGATAACTACAAATGCTCAGCGGTTCTTTCTTGATTAAAATAAAAATGCGGTCAAAATAAATATTGATGGCAGTATTAATAAAATATTGGTCGAGTTTGGCTATAACACCGGTTGCTTGCCTTTTTCCTGTAAATCCCTGTGTGGACAACAGTATTAAGCAGCACCATGTTTTTCAAATCCTCTCAGATTTTAATTTGATTTCATTTCATTTAATTTTACTGTATTATATAGCAGGGCAGACGATTTTAGTTGCACGGAAAAACTTTAAATTGAACTGTTGTGGCATTCAAACCAATTATGTTGTTATGGCTTGTTATAATGCGATTACAGAGCTCGGTCTCGGTGAATGTCTCTTTAAGGAGCAGTGAGAGTGAGCGGAGCTGGTGCGGTTTCACACCCCGGGGTGGGAAACAGGGGCGGGGCCACAGACCGCTGAGTGACGGCCGCTCAAACGCTCTCCAGCTCCGCGCTGCGCCGACAGCCGGCAACCGCCAATCAGCGCGCGAGCGGACCCGTCCGTCAAACCCCGGCGGCCAGTCACGGCCAGGCACGGGAGGGCCTTGGAATCGCTGTTGTGCATCCAACGTGGGACGAACAGACCGATCGGCCAGAAAAAAAGGAAAAGTAACTCAAGAAAGGAAAAAACTCATGGTGGTGGTACATGATCGGAAGGAGGGGGGGACTCTATTTTACTATTAATCGGATAGTCGAGATTTTGTGACCACAGACGGCACCTGATTAGCCGCCGGCTGACTTTCCCTGGATCGAGTGTGTTATTCCCAAAAGTGGATTTATTCGGCTACAGCAGCGGAGAGCAGCTCGGCTCGGCTTCACACACCAACGCTGGAGTTTCGGGCTCTGATCCTGCCGGACTTCAGTCCCTCAGCAAAGCCTAACTTTGGTGGCGGACTCTGTGAGCCCCCGGTAGAAGTCACCGGTGGTCCGTCTCATAAGGTGCCGCACAGTTTCGGCGCAGCTCCGTTGATCAACAGTTATTTCCAGAACGGTCCGGAGGCACGGTGTCCTTTAACGTTTCCCCGTTGCGTGTTTTCAAACATGTCACTACAGGCCAGAAAGTAACATTTTACCCTTTTTATGGACACCAACTGTGAACATCAGCTAAAGTTAGGACCGACCTACAAGCTCGCTGTAGTTGACTGTAAATCTCCTCAGTTTTTTGTAGCCCGCGTCGGACACCAGAGGAGAAAGTTGGACCAGGAGAACTTGTGTCCTAAATGACTTTTAATGAGATGGAAAAAAACGTTTTACTTCGCCATATTTGTTTTTTTCTAGCCTCTGGATGTCAAGAAGACAATTGATGTGCTACAAAAGACTTACAGTCTTTCCGAAACTACTTTAATATTCCAGTTTGTGTGTCCGAGGAGAAAGCTCAGCGGCCGCGGTATTAAAACTGGATACAAAATGGCGGCGTCCCTGGGACAATTTGGATGTGTTTCTCGGTGTGTTTTTTATTTAATTTTGACGGTCGAACTATTGAACAGAGGCGGATTGTGCTCGGACTTGCCGTGTGCCCAGAACTGTACCTGCACCGGAGATTCAGTGGACTGTAGCGGTCTGGAGCTGACAGCTACGCCTCTGGACTTCCCAGCCCGGACTGTTTCCTTGTAAGTAAAGCGCTTAGTTGCCCTAGCCTATTTATTGACCAGCCCATAACGGGCTAACAATATTTATAAAGACGAGAAAAAGTGCACTACGGAGTGGCGACTAAAACTTTTATGTGCCACCGACATGAGCACACAGCAGCACACAGCTCCTGGGAGCCTCAGCTGACAGAGTTTTCTCTGCAGGAATCCCGCCTGAGAGGGTTTTTTAGGTTTTGCCTTGAGTTGAATTAATGCCTGCCAACTGAAACAAGGGGAGTGAGGACATCTGCTAGAATAAATGTGTCTGCTCCTTCATAATCAGAGAACCCTTTAGCGACTTAGGAGTAAAATTGAGTTGATTGTCATTTAGTTTCTAGACGTCCCTCTGCCCCCCTAAAGTCCCCCGGAGGACCCTGCACCCATGTCTGCAACCTCTGCAACATCCCACTAGAAGCTTTTCTTTGCACACCATGTTGTGAATTAAACTGTCTTAAATTAAATATTCCCACAATCTTTCATGATGTGATATGTCGGACGAAATGGAAGCACAATGTAGAAAACCAATTTGGATGTTAATGCCAATATTTTTGTCACAGCATTGTGGATTTTACGCTTCATGTGTAATTTACAGCAGCCCAACAGGTGTTTTACAAAAAGATGGATTTGCATTTCATCCTAACAGCGAAATTCCTTGCTCAAGGGCACATTAAATCATTGTACAGAAGAGGGAGAGCTTTGTATAAACTGTTCCTTTGAAATCCCTATCAGGATTCTTCTTGTTTCACACTCTAATCAGCTTATAATTAGTATTAATATATGTTTTGTTTTGTTTTTTTTTTTACTTTTTGCATTCATCATCTCCCAGTATATGATACCTAAATTATTCTCTCTGTCATCTCAACTGTTTTCAGAAATGGGATTGAATTTTACAGGCCATGACTTATCATCATCTTTCATGATTTCTGACACACAAATAATGGACAGGCATTCTAAAGTAGCACGCTGAAAATGTTTTGTTTCTAAAGTCAGAATGAACTGTCCCTTCAGGGTGACTAAACAAATAGACACAAACATGTCATAACCAATAGACCTCTCCTTTATTCAGTCAGATTTATGACAGGTATTATTGTAACTCCTGTTTCTGTGTTGCTAGTCGTAGTTCACAAATTTAATCTCTTGTACGTAAAGCAGCAGTTCCCTAGGGTGAGGACAACAGTAGAAACCCTGTCTGCAAACTCATTTAGGAAATGAGTCAATATGAGTGATTTTTATGAAACATCCTCCAGTGTCAAAGGAAATTAAGCACTTATCAAGCTGAATTGGCTAATTTATTTGCAGACAGCCCTAGTTGCTGTCTTCCCAATCATTGTGTTGGCTCTCTGCAGCATACTATATTCCAAACACTGTCCAGTGGCAAATGTGCTCCCTGACATTTAGGCATCCTATTGTAAAACTTTTGGGGCTGGGAACTCAGGGTTAAAGACCCCTAAGATTCTGACTACCTGCTTCAAGTGAAAGGGAGTTCTTCTCCTCCTGGGAAGTGAGGAATGCAACTTTTATAAAGTCCTCTCAAACTATGAATAACAGCACTTGTGCCCGCATAGCCTCATTGCCCCGAAGCACCACTTAGCCAAGTTCAAGTGCAGAAGCTGTCAGTCATGTATGTACGCAGACAAACACTGCTCTCCCTGTCCTCATGGAGAATGGACAGCTATTGTGGGGCGGCTGTCCCAGCTTAAACAGCTGCTCTAACTAAACCGCTCGGTTTGTGTAATGTCAGGGTGCTGTATGAGCGCTCACTGCAAGTCTACTTCTTTTATCTTGGCTAAACCTTATCGGTAAAGATTTAAGGACCTGCAATCTTGTTGTTTTCAAAGGCAATGGCTTTATGGCTTTGAATAATCTTTTAAAACACCTAGGTTGCATATTTCCACACTAGTTCAGATAGTCGCATTATGCTGGCAGGTAATTCAAAGGGACCAGTTCCATTCTTCAAAGGTCTGTAACAGAGCCAGATTAGTACATGGTTACTGTAAACCTTAGAGACAAGTGTAGACAATTTCACTTTTGGCCCGATGTTATGACATTAAAAAGTAACTTACACTAAGTCTTATCCACTTGAGTGGATGCAATAATTTCTTGTGTTGCGGATTGAAAGTTATTTTAGGTTTAGAGTCCCCCCCGTGCTCAAAAATAGCTGAGTGGATTGCGGGTCATATACATGACCCACAACATGTCATACACAGACAAAAAGTCTGTGAAACTATAATACTTTCACAAATTATATGGTACTTGTAATGCAAAGCTGCAGTAATAGATTTATCCTGTCATTTAAATAGACAGAGGGTGTTGGGGTGCATAATACTTCAGTTTAAAATAAAGCGTGTTTATTTACTTCTACCTTCAGGCAGATGAGCCAAGTAAAGTCAGTGTGGAATCCACTGTCTCTGTGTTTACCTCAGGGAGGGAGCACAAGCAGCAGCAACAGCAGTAGCAGTTGTGGTGGTAGGGAGGACGCCACACAAGGGTTTCAATAAATGCAAGTCACCCAGACCAGCTTCCTCCTTAATCCTTCGACACAATGCAGATACAACACTCAGAAGAAATCTCAATACTCCAAAACACTAAAAGGATCTAGTTCTTAAATAAATAAATAAAACCTGCTATTGCAGTCCAATTAATCACATGTACAGTGATGTCTGAAGTCAGATACCACTCTGCCATTTACTTGAATGGCCTCAGATGTTTTTAAAAAAACGTTGCTATTTTTTAATTTTTATTTTTTTTAGTTAGTTTGTTTGTTTTTTGCTGGCTTTAAAATCAAGATTTTTCAAGCATAAACAATAAAAGCAGCCCAGAATGACTGGAGATTACCCAACCTTTTGTGTGGGTGAAGAATGATTGCACTGTCATACTGTAGCCGTTACAATTATCATTATGCAGGCTCTTAAATTGATATTACACTAACGAACACTGAATGGCTACTTCAGGGCTTGCATTTATACAGCAGCTCCCATAAGGAAATGGTACTTAAAGAGAGCCATCCGATCTCCTCCAAGGTGAAGTGAAGTGCAGGGGTTTAGGGGGACTCTCAGCAGGTAGCAAATGAAATTGGCAACATGGTCACACATTCTGGTAGATGTGAAAATCTTTAAGAAGTTTTTTCTTGAATGTATTGCAGTGACAGGGAACCAAATCCACAGAAAAAAATTTGTCTTGGCATCAACCAGATAATACATCTACAACAGCATAGATTTCCCTCTATGCTATGATTTATTTTTTTTAAGGTTTTGCAAAAACTTGTGGTTTTCTTGGATTTATCAATGCCATGAAATATTGCCAGACATAAGCAATACTTAATCCTTGATCTTGTGGTTAAGTTGTCCGTGTGCATATGGACAGAATTTGAATATAATCAATTAATTTCTGAAAATAAAAACGAGCGTTTTGGCTCATGAATAGTGTTTGGTCAGACTCTAGTGGGACTGGGCACAAACTTTATGTAAGTAACTTCTGTTCCCACCACAAGTGGCTCTGTTTTTTTAGGAGTAATTCAGCGAACCTTGATAAGTATTTCTCCAGAGAAAAGATTGGTGGCCAGAGGGTGCATATTGGCAGTTTATCCATCATAGCAGTCCTGCGGCCTTTTGGGGAAGAAAAAGCCCTGACGCTTTCCACTTGTCAAAATAATCTGCTGTCAGGATTCTGATTTTAGTGGTCCCCTGTGAAAAGTGGCCATGATGAGGATCGGGGAAACAATCATGTTGGCACATCCTGGCAAAGCAGGCTGAATGAAAAATGAGCACTGTTGAAGGGTTGTGGGGAAGATGTATTTTTACTTTGTATGGAACCCTTAAAGAGACAAAAAATACACTTCACTCTAATTTCAGTTTATTAAAATATGATCAAACTAATATATTTCAAGAACATTGATTATTATTCATTTGCTTCATCAGTATTCGTGCCATCTCTGTATTCAACCATGGAAGATTTCAGGGTGAACACACTTGATGTATGGCTGATTATAGCTTCTTTAAAGCTTCCTCAGTCATGAATTTCTTTGTCAAACGCATCCTGTGCTGTCTTACATCAGTGACTGTAACATTTAGCAAACTGACCACTAGTATCAGATGTTTGTCCATTGTTTCTGATTGATGAATAGCCTAATAATATTCAAAGCAAGTTTGCTCTCACACAGTCTCATATTGCCTCTCAGGACTGGTGCCTTATCTTATTTGCTGCCACGGTAATGTGTATAAAAAGCATTTTTGCCCACAGTACCACAGGCGTAATGGGATTTCGCAAGTAAATAAAAGCATGAGCATCACTAATTTTGGCTGCTATAGCTGTGGTTGGATAGAGATAAAGCAGATATATGGTGCCTGTTTGCCAGCATCTTTCTTATGTGAGATTGTAAAACCCTTTTTGTTTTTTTACTGTTACAGAAAAGCAATTCTCTCTCTCTCTCTTTTTTTAATGGAGTCTTTATTTCAATTTCTCAATGGGGTGTCCTTCAACAGCCTTTTCTGACTTGTTCTGGAGAAAACCACCAAAAAGCAATCTGATTTTCATTCGTCATCTTTGTTACTTCGCATTTCCCAAGTGGTTTTCAAAGTGTCCTGATGTGCGGCTATAATTCATGATGTATTCCAAACGTTCTGCTGCAACCCAACATCGAGCCATAAACCTCACAGTACAGCCTTATTGGTAAACACCACCACCAAAGATGGTTGAGGCCTCTGCTCTCAGGAAATGGGTTTGTGCTGGTGGTTTCCTGACAGGGGTGGGAGCTTTAGCGGGCTGGTTGTGGACTGGTTGGTAGAGGGTGAGGCGGGAACTCACCTGGCCTGAGGGGACTGAGAAAAGATCAAGGGACATTTTCCGCCCATATTGTGGAAGTGTTTTGTCAATGTCATGGTCTGTTGCTGCTGTTGGTCCTGCGATCAGACTGGTTCCACTAGTTGGTGAAAGTCCTGTAACAGGTCAGAAACCGCAGTTGTGGTCAAACATGTTCTTGTACACAGAAGAAACCCAAAGGAAATGATACATTACAGGACTGCCTGCTTATATGCCACACATTGTCAGACACAACTCTTTTCTTTTTAGGTAGTCAGACAGTGGGATTATCCTGACCCTTTCATTGTTACTTTTATTGCTTGCTGTTAGCGAGTGTGAACTTAATGTAAGGACTGACTGATAAATGAAAGCTGAACTTCACAAATGCTCCATCTTTTGTTAAAACAGATGAACATTTCAGCAGTCGGGGCTCAGTCGCACTAACAGCAGCAGTACTCAGCAGGGCTGAGCCCTTTGTGGTTTCTAGGGCATTTTTGCTACGCAGCCTTGTAATCTTGTGGTATTGGGAGATTATACCAGGTTTGCTTATTGTCATAGTTTCCCTAGCCTTGTGATTTACATGTCCACTAGCAAATATTCTAATGTATCAACTCAAATGTTTTGAAGGGTTTCGGGTGATATAATCATTTTTACTGATTTTTATCAGCTGCACTTCATTTTTCCTCTCTTATCAAGCTGTTTTGTGTAACATTGGATAGCAAAAGTACCTAAGTGCTTTTATATGGACAATCTTTTGTTAATATTCAGTTTTTCTATTTCTTTTATTGTAAATTATCCCCTTAACCACCTCAGATGATTCATGCAAAACATAGGCTGTGAACAAATTAGGAAGGAAGAGCCAAGATTAGGGTAATACTCCTACTCCAATAACAGATAAAGTCTGACATTAACATGAAGATATGGAATGAGCTCATGGCCTCGCACAGGCTTTAATGACAATCAAACAGCTGCTGCCACAAGTCATTCTGCTGGAATCCAGACAGCAGAATGGATGGCCCTTTTGTAAAGACACTTCAGAGCGCCAGGAACCCCCCAAACCCCCAACCCCCACCTCCCCCAAAGTCGGTGTCTACAAAGTCTACGAAGTGAGCTTGATCGATGAATCATCTGTGAATTCTCTACATCTGGTAAGAGTTTGGAAATCTGGAGAAGATGTTAGAAAAAAAAAAAAAAGCGTGACGTGAAGAGAGAGTGAGAGGGAACTGTGCAAGTGAAGCAGCTTCCCCCCAGAAAGCAGGCAGTCCTTCATGGCAATGAGTGGAGCTGTGATTCCCCCCTCCTCAACCTGCCCTTCTACACCCCCCACCGGCATGATATTTCACCATACTTTCAGATACTGCAAAAAGGAGCATCTCAGCCCTGCAGTGTCTAGACAGCCACACATTTGCATGCAATTAGATTGTTAAGATAGCACGATCCACTGTTTATCCACTTATTCCTCCACTGCCGGAGTGTAATTGTTGCTCTGGTACTATAATAAACAATAACTGGAGAAAAAATTGACTAATGATCTTTTTCTTCACTTTGAAGTTTAGAGCATTAGGTCAGCTGTCTGCACAGTACTAAAACAATAACCCCGCTAAAGTCATACAGTATTTATATTACTCTTTCAGATTCATTATGGACACTCATTTCCTGTTAATCTTTACAAAGTAGTCAGGCGCCATTTGGTATAAATCACAATATCATATCACCATAATCCAGTGTTCAGTTTAAGAGTGCAATCCTGTGTGAACAGTTTGCACATACATATATAGTGTGCACAGCATATGTTTCTTCTGGTTCTGAGCTGGCATTAGTAGGTGTTGTAAGGATTTCACCCAGTGCCTTGGGCTAGTGCAGACCCTTTTCCCAACCTTCTCTTTTTTTTTTTTTGAGTGCCCCTCTCAATCTCCTGCTTCAAACCTGCAGCACAGAGAACGGCAGTGCACATGGCCCCAAGATGTGGGCTGCCTTCCTGCCTTGGAGAACTTCACAAACTGAGTCATGCTTTTAGCCTGACTGATTTCAAAGGCTGGAACAGCGCCTTTGTTGTGTTGTGCGTATGTATGTATGTGTATGTGCGTGTGTGTGTGCGTGAGGGCGGTAGGAATCTGTAATGCAAATGGTGAAATATGCTGACCTCCTCAGTGCTGCATTTCTCTGATCTTACATCTAAGCTTTCCTGAGCCTCCCATAATCTTACACATAGTGATGTTTTTACTAAGATATTAGAGCATCACATTCATCATAAAAATAGCCAATCTTGTTCATCAGCTTGTGCTTTTAACCTTGTCTACTTGATGAGATATAGGCCTTTGTTCAGTCACTTTCCTTCCTCTGTTTGACTGCTGTGTAAAATGGTGGGCTGGAGCTGGTGTTAGCCCTGTGTACACTCTCACTGCAGTTGCCTGGATATAAACTGGCCTTTAATGGCAGGAAGAATGGTGTGTGTGTGTGTGTGTGTGTCTGCCTCTCTGCTACACAGGTTATTATTTGACTAGTTTTATGATGTTCTGAAATCGACCACATTAAAAGGCCTTTGTCTGCCAGCTGGACTACAGAAGGCTCATCCCTGACATCACTTCACACTTTCAGCGAGCAAAGTTCACACTGCGTTTATCTATGATAGAAATGGGAAAGATAATGATGATCTATGTCTGTAAGTCGCAGCTCTCTTCCTCCCTCCCATATCTCCTGTCTCCCACATGTACTAACCCAAGCCTACTACAAGCATACTGTCATATGCAGTGACATCAGTCGTGTTCTCCCAGCTTTCCCTTACTCCCACAGCACACATAACAAAACTATTTTTTAAAACCTTTTTAATGAGTTTTATATGTCAAATCGCCAGCATGGTCTAGCAGTGGAGGTGCTTTGTAGGCATGCGTTTTTCTTGCAGATAGTTTATTTAGTAAGACAGGTGCCTTTTAAGTTTATCACATTGTGTTGTGCCGACCTCTTTCCAGGCAGCCAATGTTTCCTTCCAGTATTTTGCTGATTATCAGTTGATGCAGTGATTAATTTTGTTGAGCCCATAAAACTTGGACAAATGGTCCAATAACCTAGAGGCTCAAGTCTGTTGAAACCTTTTGTTTCTGCTGTGTTTCATTGAGAAACTTCTCCCTCCTGATGTGTCACAGTCTCTCAGCATTGGGTTATGCTGGTTGGGAGGGAAAGGAAGGTGGGAGTGCGACTATACCTCCTCTTTCCAGACCAGCCCTTAGTCCAGCTACCCTCTTGTTTCATGTTTCTCCAGTTCTGCTGTCAGAAAGGAGGTTATGTTGACCTTTGTGCTTTGTGATGGTCAGTGGTTCGCAAACAACATCTCAAACAATGTTGAAATGTTGGTTGTTTTTAATTCTGAACAGACAATGAATGTTAAATGTGGCCTCTTCTTGATATATCTGAATTTCTTTAACATGAATCAAAGTTCAAATTAAATATGATTATTTGCATTTTTCTGCAATTCATACACTAATACTAATAATTAAGTGATTTTATTGTAACAAAAATACATTTACAGGAAATTGTAATTATAAAACAGCTATTAGTGAGAGAATAACAAGATGATCAGTAAATGTGCCATGCATTAAACCTAAGTAATTATTGATTTAAAGGCTGTATAATTAAGTTGATTTAATGTAGTAAACCTGACATGGCTTGACCTGGCACTGCAGCTTGAATTCAGTGGGAAGATTTTGGATTTGGCTCAACATGCGACCTCAAATTATCACTCACCTCCTTTGGTTAAGTACCAGGCAGAGAATGCTTTTGATTTCGATCTTGCTGACTAATGTCAAACAGTCCTGCCCATTTGTATGAACTAGTTGTACCATACAAAGGAATGCAGTGTTTGAAATTTTCACGGCTTTCTGAACCTAATTGGTTTGTATTGTTTGCCATGTTTAATCACAGTGCCTGTTCCCATCTCAGTTATACATCCTTACCTCATTGGTTGGCTTTTTATAATGTAAGAAGATGAAAGCCCTATTCTGCCCAGCTTGTCTTTTACAAATATTGTAAAGTTTGATAGGTCTTCATAGTTTATAGTTTATAGTTTTTTTTCTTTTGCCGTATCCTGTCCTGTGCAAAAAAAAAAAAAGTCAGACACTTGAATGACTTCCACGCTTTGGCAAACACTTCCAGAAACGGCATGATTGAAAGGCCACTTCCTGGAAAGCATTAACTACGCACAGGACTGGTACACCACCCCCCCACTGGGAAAGGCGGTTAAGGGAGCAAGAGTGGGGGGACACACGCGTTATCACCATCACCTCATACAGTAGGTGTTAAAACCTTGTGAAACTTATCTCATCTGATAGGCAAGAAAATAAATCTGGCTGAAAGAGATGGAGAAAAAAGGTTGTGTAAACATAGGTGACTGAGAGGGAGGTGCACACATGCCTGCTCACACACACACACACACACACACACACCAAGGAACCAGTTTTAGTTTGTTGCTGTGGCCTTTAACACCTGTACAGCAGGTTTGACTCTCAAACATGACTTTGTATTCAGTTCCCTTTGCCCTTTGTTCTGCCATGGTCTTTATTTTGAGGTATCTTGAGGCAATATTTCCATGCTTTGTGTGGAAGTCAGTGGTGTGTGCACTTTGTGTAAATGTAAGTCTCTTCAGGCAGATGCGGCCCATAGGCCAGCTCTGTGAGCTATCACTTTAGCTTCACCGTAATGAGGTAATTGCCTTCAGTTCCAGTGGATGACAGTTTGGTGATCAAGGTCACAGTTGGAGGTGCCTCAGTAAATGATCATAATATACACACACATGCACACCTCCGTGTCAGATCTGCGCCAGCGGGGAGATACTTACTGTGCCATTATCTTGTCATACACACATGAACAGAGAAAGAAGCGGGGATGGAGACTGTCATTATCTGCAATCAAGCACGACAGAGACAAGACAGAGAAATCTGTCGATACAGATTGGAATTTATTGGAAAGAATAGTGTTAAAATGAAGATTGCATGATGTAAGAGAATGAAACGTATTTTATTGTAGTATTGACTAACACCCCCCCCCCCAAAAAAAAAAAAAAAAAAAAAATTCCTCCTTAGTACCTACTATTGTTTTTTAAGTGACATTAAAGAACAGCTTCTGCTGCTATGGTCTTCCATGATCACAGCGGTACAAGAGGAGAATACGTGTGTACATGAGGATGGACCAAGAATGTGTTGCATCAAGTAAAAGTGTCCCCAGTGTCTGGGGAAAAAACAGCTATCTTTCAGCAGGCCTGTGAAACATTCCTGGGCCATCTCTCACGTCTGGACAGAGGGATGGAGGGGTAGGAGGCAGGCGGCCCGTAGCTGTGGGATCCCTTTGTTTCACCCAGCCTAACCCCACCACATGAACACTAACAGCACACTCACTGCAACATGCTCTCTGCCAACAGGGCAGGCTGCATGCCAGCTGAGCATGAGGTGTATGTGTGTGTGACAGAGATAGCATTTGTTTGTGTGTGAAATAAATTTGATTCATATTGCGTGGGAAGCTCAATCTGAAATACAGATGTGTGTTAAATGTGCACAAACACACACCCCTTCACTCGCTGTCTGACAGTGGTAATGCTATATCACTGGACAAATCACTCTCTAATAAGCCTCTGTACAAGTCAAGTGCCAGCTATTAAATTCTCTGTTAGCCTAAAGTGCAAATTGACTGCTGCAGATGAATGGGCTGTGGGCTATATTTGGGTAGTGAACCAGCACAGAGAGACACTCTGTATCAATAGTATTGATCTGGCCCTCCTTGAATGCCGACTGAATTGATGCACTGCAGTGTTTTCAGGCACACTTTATCTGGACGGATGAGGCTGTTCATCAAAATGGAGAAATAATTTGTGCAATTGATTATAGTCCTTTATCATTTAAACAACTGCAAAATACACATGATGATTCAATAAACGCAATGAAAGAAATTGATGCACTGCTGATATTTAGGCACATAAGGAATTAAATATTAAAATACTTTTTATTTACCTTTTTCTTTTTTGCTTTTCTCAGAAATCTTGGCCAGAACAAGCTGACCGCCATCAATGTTGAAGCTTTTGCCAACCTGCCCCACTTGAGAGAGCTGTAAGTATTACTCACATTTATACAGAATTTACATTGAGGCAATTTACATTGACTGCCTAACCCTGAAGTCGTTCTTGGTGTGTTTGGTGCGGTAGAGTTTTTTTTTTTTCTCTAACATGCTTAAAATGTTTAAGTTTCAACTGTGATGAGGGTTTATCAATAACTTACTTCTTACTAAGGTCTGTGGCTTGCACTCTTCTTCCTAACTGCGTCCTCATATGTGTTTCCTTGAACTAAGTCCAATTGAGAATAAAGTGGTGGTTTTCTATATTAAGCTTTCCCTCCACCACCTGATACTGTGGCCAACGCTGGCCTTGTAAATATTTTATATGGTGAGGAGAGGGCTTGGCTCTGTGTCACTCAGCGCCAGTGCCCAAGTCACATACACACAAATACACAAGCTAACTGGTGATACACACACTGGTGACATCTTTGGCAGGCTGTCCAGCCAGTCATACGCTCCTCGACATCTGTTTTACTCCCATGCTATTTATGGTTTTTAAAAGGATGACTTGCTACTTGCTCTGCGGCAGAGGTGACAAGTTGTGTTTGAAATCTTTTGATTTATATAAGGTTTGATTGAATTTATCTACACGTGAGCCACAGTAACTGTGCGGCATCTCAGCTAGCATATACAATTTGTGCAGACATTACGAGCACAGCGTGGTATCCACTTGAGTGTGGATTTAATGACACAGTTTCTGTTTTAAATTTCTATATATTTTTTTCTTTTATTATTTTCTGGGCCTGTTCAACTCTGTGAAAATGCCTCTTTATACTGCTCTGACCACATATTAACATTCCTCTGCATTTCCCTCTGTTTTCCTTCAAGGCAAAGTTTTGTTCTCTAACCTACTACTCTGTGTGTTTGTCACTTTCAGGAGGCTGGACCACAATGAACTGACCTCCATACCAGATTTAGGACAGGCTGCTTCCAAAATTGTATCACTCTACCTGTGAGTACTGCCCCATATACTGCTTGACACACAGAATTATATGGTTCTCTGTTACCATATTCTTAGGTCAGTGACCTCTTCAAAATGCTCTTGAAATAGTCTCTTGACATCTGTTGACGATGCATGTATACATCTTGGCAGTAATACTGCATTAATGTGACGTTAGTTAACAATGTGACTCACAAAACTTATTCAACAAAAATCCACTCTCCCCTCAGCTTGCTTGTTCTTAGTATGGAGTTCTGGCATGAGCGATTAGTATGTGGTCAGGTAACCAACTAGTCTTATTAGCTGGTTGTGTAGTCTGGTGAGCAGTACTGGCTGCTTTGAGTATCAGCTCGTATATAGTTCCAACTCAGTTGCTCCCAGTTGTGAAATTGCCTGTGGGGACTGCCAACACTGGGATCTCATTGGAGATTTACTGCCCTATTTGGGAACGGCATGTGTGTGCTTGTGTATGTCACAAACGTGAGCTCAGTAGTTCAACAACAGTCTCATTTTAGCATTGTTGAAGGAATCTTATGGTGAGAAAAGCGTAACTGTATGCAAGCAGCAGTTTGAAGCCAGCAGCATGTGAGTGAAATATACAGTAGTTGAATGTTTTGATTATAGAAATACAGGTGGGGTTCACTGGCTTTTTTTGGTTAGAGGTTTAATGGGTGTCCACTTTTATTTAAACATTATATCTCCATCAGTGTTCCTTTGATGCTCAAGAATATCTAAAGGAATGCAATGCAACCAAATTGAACACAGAACAATGACAGGCATTTTATGGTTAGACTAAAAGTGGGCCATAGATAAAATTGAAAGGATATATTTAGAAGAAAGTTGTTATAGTTCTTACAATAAAATGTATGGCAATACTTGTGTTGTGTTTGCAATATTATACACAGATATACATGCACCACACACATTCACACAGGCATAAGTCCACTTTTGAAAGCACTCCACCCGTGTCTACTGTTGAGTGGACAGTTGTTTTTCCACCATTCTACTGTTTTCCCTCATTTTTAACCAGGTAGCACGTTCACATCTCATTCAGCCTAAAATAAGATTTTATTTTTTTTTTTAAACACCTTCTCAGCATGTCAGTCAACTTCCTAGTAGTAAAGCATGCAGCTGCTGGTTGAGTTGTTGGTCATCATGTATCATTTTCAGTGGTGAACTTTGTGGGAGTCACACTTTGTGTCATCCGCCTGCTTTTCAGAATTTATCATGATGTACTAATGTGGTCAGAGTATTTCTGTAGGCTGTGGCCAGTTAGTAAGGGTGGATTTGAGCTTTGCGTAAGCTGCTCTGACAGCTGTCTATTAAAATGTGTCATGTTTGTTAAAAGGTTTGCACCTTTATTTTTGTATGGTTTCTATTTAGATCCATTAATCTGTAAGGATCAGCACAAACTCATATTCGCATCTCTTTTGATAGAGATCAGATTGAAGCAGGTTAACCTTTACTTGCCCAAACTTTACAGAGTCGCAGCTCCTCCAAATGATCAGGGTGTCTTTTTTTGGCCTGACTTGAAGCCTGTTGCTAGGGGAAAGCCTGCAGGCCTGATGGGAGTGGAGGCTGGAGGGAGGGTCAGATCTTTACAAAGCCATGCAGCTGAAGTGAAGTCCTGCTGAAGCACTTACAGCTGCAGCTGTCAGTCACATGGCTTACAGTAAAATGGGTGACAGTGAGCAAGGGAGGAAGGATGAGAAAATAGGGAGGAATGGAGGAGGGTGGATGTATCAGATCAGGGTGATATCACTACATGTCGAAAGATGAATGGTAAATGAGAAGTCAGTAGGGGAATAAGAGAAAAAAGGGAAGCAAGAAGTGAACTCGGGTTCCTTCCCAAAAGCCAATGCACTGCACTTGCCAACCACTTGCCAACCACCAAACCCTCTGCAGTGTGAGAGTGTCTGTGTCTGCCCTGGCAGAGGCAGCAGCACAGAATGCAGGGCAGTGTTCCTGTGTTGGAGATTGTCTGGAATGTCGTCTGACTACAAGTTTGTGACAGAGACACACACATGCACACAAACACACACTCTTTCAAGCAAATGGACAGAGAATCTGTTTTCAGCCCATCATCCAACAGTAAACTCTTTAAAAAGCAGAGAGCTCATTGTATCAGGCTTTTATGCTCTGATAGAATGAGCACCCCAAAGCCTTTGAGTGTATCAGTAAGCTAATCCTTTCTGAAAAAGTTCTGAATCTTGTCCAACACCCAAAGAAATTGACAAGTCTGCAGGGCCGTATGTATTTTTTGTTGTGGTGGACAAATGAGATGAAGATGAATTTATTGTTTTTATTACCATTATTATCATCCTAGTTACAATAAACATATCAAGAGATGTGAAGAAACCAGTGGCCTTATAATTGCTTTGCAAACAAAACCTTTTTATCAAACACATTTTAGTCATTGTATTAATTAATACAGACTAAGTACTGACTTCTACCTCTTTCAAAGATAATCAGCAGATTATTTTGAGGTGTCTGATTCAGTCTTAAACATTTTGCACTTACCAAGACCTTGATGACTTTCCACTGTGGTTGTGCAACACTGAAAATTCTAAAGATAAAAAATAAATAAATAGTAGATAGCCAAGAAAAGATAATTGCGTGGCTGGGGTTTTTCCCCTCCTCTTTTTCTTTCCCTTCTTTCTTTTTTAAACTCTTTCTTACCTAAGAGGTGATTCAACCCTCTCTTTTGCCCACTTTTAGTTCCCTTTTTTTTTTTTTTTTTTTTTTTTGACATTGCTGGCAGCTCTTTTTGATGGCTGCAGCTATCATGGAATCCAGTAGGCACAGATAAGCCTGATCGGATTTAGTTGTATTGCAGCTGTTTAATTTTTTTCTTTTGGCCAATCACTGTCAATTGGGTTAACATCCAGCAAGTGATCATGACAGAGCTTTGACAGTCATTTTTACAGGAGCGCAGTTTTACATAAAAACAAAAGTCACATGATCATGCAGAAACATCGAATGTAACTAACCAAAAGACCATATGCCAGGCTCCCACAGTCTCACAATGCACTTGGCTAGCCAACTGACATCCCACAGTCTCTCAGAATGCCTCAGCAGGATAGCGAAAAAAGAAGCAAAAAAAGTTTTAAAAACACAGTGTCAAATTGACAGCATAGCAGCACAAACTTTCTCACTGTGCTCATCGCCTCTCTAGTCTACATCAAACAGGCTCTTAAAGACAGCTTGGGATAGTAATCATATGCCTTGCTGGATGATCAGATTTTTAAATAATTCTTCTTTTGTCCTGACCGCCAGCTTCAAACGGGACAGGACGAGCCAAACAATTGCCCCCAAAAATGACACTGAAAACAGGAGAATGGGCATACTAGTGTAAACCCCCGATATACCTTCCATACATCAAAAGAAGTGTCAGAAGGAGCCCAGCTCATGCTAATCTGATGGTCAATGGGGGAGAGTAATGAGATTTGGAATTAAGTGGAATCAAGAGTGAATAAGGCCCTTGAACATCAAAGAGAACAAGCGTGAACCAAGCTCCTCTTTATCAGAAATGTCACCAGACGTATGATAATCAGTTTTTATAAACGCTACTATTGTATGTGTGGACTTCAAACACACTGAGTGCCGAGGCTTTATCTATCTCTCACACGCAGCTGGGCTCTGGCTGTGGGCGGGAGAGAGGAAAGGGAATTTGGTTAGAGTGGTGGAAGAAGAACGGGGGTGAGGGAACAAGTGAACAAGTGAAAGAAAGTCAACCTCTCCCACCAGTTTGAGGCTGATCTGTTTTTCCCAGCAAAGGTCACCAGCTGTTGATCCCCACCTCACTCCTGCACGCCCATCCCCCAACACCCCTCCTCCACTGCCTACCCCCGATGCCATCCCTCTTTTCCCTCTTCCGCGAATTCTCATTTGAGCTACTGTCTGATGCTCTGTCCCACATGTGCATTTCTTGTCTTTGTGTGTGTGTGTTTGTGCAGGCGAGCTTGCATGGCTCATCATTAACTATTTCTGCCACTGTTTATTCAGGTGGAGCACTGCAGTGTGACCCCCCCCCCCCCCCTCCTCAGTCACTAATAAATGACGTGTGTGTGTCCATGTGTGTCCATCTGTTGGCTGAAGACTAGAAAGAGGGAATTACCTTGTTTTGACAAGTCTGGCTGGTAGAATATCTTCTCTTTCTCTTTCTGTCACATATGCTCACATACACAGGCCTGTTAAGTGAAGCAGTCAGAATAATAATGCTGAATTTCAATAAAAGATAAGTCTTTTTTAGTGTCTGTGTATTGAAACACCAATAAGCTGCTAAGTTTTTTGGTTCAAATTTCTTATAAACAGGTCAGTGCTAAACAAGTGACTAACCTCTAACAAGAAAATGATTAGATGTATTACCTGAATTGTCCCTTGGCTGTCTCTTCTGTAATTGGCTTGACACGGTGATACTGCGGGTCATCAGATTTCAAAAAAACATAAAAAAAAGCCCTCGCCATGCTGTCTCCTTAAACACAGGTCTCTGTTGTAAAAGAGGACAGGCTGTGTGAGCAGGTAAGATTAGCTACAAGTTTATGGAGACTGCCGTGAGAGGAATACTTTGATTTTAGTTGTAACTTTCCTGCTGAGAGTTAGACATGATGATCCCTTTGTCACATTGTAGCTTAGCGTAAAGACATGGCACAGGGGGGGCCAGTTAGTCTAGATCTGTCCACATGGTGTATCTCATTTGTTTAATCGATAGAAAAACCATAGCGCAATAACAACCAGAGGGGTTATGTGCCAGACCAGTTCTTGGCATGTCCACAGTGACTTCCTGGAGTCTAGTCTCCACCAAGTGGTTGCCATGCAACCAGCAGAGACACACGAAATTTCTAGTTTTAGCTGGGGCATGTGAGTTGTGTCTTGATTTTCTTTTTCTATTTGAATATGTATCAAATAAATCTCTCTCTGACCTCATTGTTTTTTGTTTTTTTTTAGGGGGGATTATAAGATGAGTCGGCCAAATGAAAGTGATACTAAATGAAATTCTTGTCCCTAGTTAGCACCCAGGCATGTGTTAAATGTGTCAACCAGCAAAAGCTTTCATGGCTGCTCAGATAACGCTGGCCTTCAGGCTCCTAACACCCTCACATGTACATACCACGCAGGGCGTTGGTGCAGAAGATGTCTGCTTTGTATATTATACTTTATTTGTCCGTGCATGTTTGGAGTAGGAGCTGGGGAGCTGTGCACTGAGGTTTTTAATATGATCTGTGATTCTCTGATTATGTGCCTATCACTTTGGCTGTCAGTGAGGTTTCCTGCAACAAACACTTACTTTACTTTTACTTCACACCAACAGCATTTAGTGTGCACTAAACGTGTTTGGTCCTTTGGTTTGGTTTGTTTGTCGGTGTGAATGCCACCACCGCCCTTTGGAGCGCACCAGTCAGCCACTCCATCTCTCTAACTTTGGTGTGAAAGCAGCCGCAACAAGTTGGACCAAAACGGTGCAGTTTTAATGCATTGTGGGTATCAAGGTACTGAATTGTGGGTAAAATAATTCTTTTTATTTCCCGTTGATCCCATGGTTGACCCATTTGTTTATCCATCGCCGGCTAATGATGAAATGGTCATTCAAGAGGAGGGCATGTCTCTTCTCTCTGAAGCGGCGTGCAATGGGACTCCAAATGCATCATGATGTTGTTTTCGAGTCGCAGACGCGAATCATGTTCGAACTGAAATGTTTGCAGAAAATTACCAACACATGCAATATAACAGGCAATGATCGGCCCCAGGAGCTCAACGCAAAGCTGCTGCTCCATGCTAACTTATTGAAAGTGGTGCATTTTCTATGAGGAAGTTATCGTTGCGGTCTATTTTGGTTTGTTTAGAAATATACATACGTGAAACAAAATCGCACCAACGTCTGTTTGCCACATTGTAAAATTTTTCTGCCTGGTCTCCAAACTAACACCCTCATAGGTTGAGAACGTACAGGTTAGGGTCTCAGCACGGGGCCAAAAAACCATGTTGCAAGTCTGGCACAAAGCTTGACAAATGTGACCCCAGGTATGTTTCCTTGTGTGGAGATAAACAAATAGTTGTTTTCTAGTTGGTGTGGAAATTCTTGAAATAGAAAGCCAGTGTGCTGTTGCGCCTCCCTGTATTTTGGTATTATGATTTTTTGTGTGGTGTTCTGCTTCCATTGTAGGCTCCAAAATACCCCTTTGAGTGGCTCTGGTTGATCACCCAGGCCCCATCCATTCTAATAGATTTTGCAACTGACCTCTCTGGAGAAGTACAGGTGTCCTTGGAATTGTTTAAAAAAGTGCAACTTCTATTTGGAAGCTCTTAAAGTACACATTTTGTCATGATGAGGACCACTTTGTTCTGTGTACTCTTCTCTTTGTGCCACAGTAAGGCTTGGAGAAGCTGAGGGATCTGACGCTTCTTTCCTCCTTGGGTGTTTGGAAAGGAACACTTAAGTGGACAATTCATAGGGAAAAACTTGTAGGTCTGTAAAAACGATTGTAAACCGCAATTAATGTCTGTTATGCATGATTTTTCCAGACATCACAATAAGATCCGCAGTATTGATGGCAGGCGGACCAGAGAGTTGGTGTCTGTTGAAACTCTGGACCTGAGCAATAATGACATCACCGAGCTACGAGGGCACTGCTTTACTGCCGGCCTCCAAATCCGAGACCTGTAAGTGCAGTTATTACTGTGGCTCATAACAAACAAATCTTAAAGAAATGTATTCATTGGAATTAAAAAATTACCAGCACCTGCAGCACTCAATACAAAAATATAAGGAGTGCACGATAGTGCTCATGTATTTATATTGAAAATGTCAACCTCAAAACCACACAAAATATATTAAATAAACGTGGGACACAAATTACAACATACAACAAGTCAATTAACTGAAGAGAGACACTAACGGAGCCAATTTATGATTGTTGGAAATCTCTAATGTCAAAAAAACGCTCCATTTATGTTCAGGTATCTAAGCAATAACAAGATCAGTGTATTGGAGTTCGGAGCGCTGGACCATCTGGGTTCAACACTACAGGTCCTGAGACTGAGCCGAAACCGCATCAGCCAGATCCCCGTGAAAGCCTTCCAGCTCCCAAAGCTCACTCAGCTGTAAGTACCACTGGATTTCATCAGTCTAACAACATTGTTAGCGTGCTGACAAAGTTGTGTTTTGATCTGTCAGAGATTAACCCTGGAAAACGACATATTTTTGACATTCAAGTGTAGGCTGAAAATGAATGGGTATCCCAGATGTAGTCTTTAAAGACATTACAGAATTGAGAGAAAGAATGAGCAGATTGTAATGGGGAGTAGTTTGCAGTGTCTGTTGATTGAGCTCTGTGTGTTCAACGCATGGAATGCTATTAGTCTGAGCTTTACCTCTAGGGATGGATATGGTCTTACTTGGTAAACACCAGAGCCCTATTATTGGTGATTTATTGCCTTCTTCTATATCCCCAAAGTGGTTAGTTCATTCCATGCACTGTGCTCCATTATCTCTGTCAAACTTCCCTCCAGCGTAATAGTAAGGTCAACCCATTTGTAGATCAGCGCTTCCTATGTGGAGAGCGAAGGGACTCCCGTAATGAGAGTCTGCCCCCATTGTGGCTTCAGTAGTTTCCCCAGGTGTGTTTTGTTGGACCGGTAGCCCAGGTGACACCATATCTGCACATGCTAGTGGTGATGCACATTAGACACAAAAGAACCTGCGTGGATGTTTATCTTTGCCATCCTCAGGGGTTTTACAGGCTTTACACATACCTGCTGTGCAGATTCATTGTCACAAATCACAGACCTCCCAAGCTTTATATGCAGAAAAAGGAATGATGACAAATATTATACCACCGTATTTATGCATTTCTCCTTTTAGTATAACTGTCAATTCAAAGGGTCATAGCTTTGACCCTTGTTTAGAGTTTAAGTCTGCGGGTACACACCACTAGCTCTGTGCCACAGGTGGGAAGGACACTACTGAGGAATGCTTGTTAAATGAGAGACCTGTTAACAACAAAATGTTGCGGCCAAAGCATGCAGATTACAAGAATCTTAAGTTTTGACTTGGATATGATGGTTGCTCATGTGCAATGGAGTGAGGGCAAAACATTCCTAAAGAAAAAAAAAAACAACAACACAGGGGAGATGAAATTTGAACATTGTTTTGGGAAAGTCTGATTATGGGTCTCACAGATTTTCTAGCATTTCAAGTTGTCTTGTATGTTTGCAGGGAGCTGAACAGGAACCGTATTCGTCAGGTAGAGGGTCTGACCTTCCAGGGTCTTTCCAGCTTGGAGGTGCTTAAGCTGCAAAGAAACAGCATCAGCAAGCTGACTGATGGAGCCTTCTGGGACCTGGCAAAGATGAAAGTCCTGTATGTAAAAAAAAAAATAAAAATAAATAAGAAAAATAAGAAAAAAAAAAATCTGACATTTATGTAATTTTGTAATTGCAATTATACATGTGATAAATGTTTCAAGTGTTTACAACATATGTTACTGAATTCTTTTCCGCAAAACAGGTCTCAAAACACTTCAGTATCACCTAATATCTCAAACAAACCACCTAATTTATAGTTTGTTTGGAGCACATAGCTTGGAGCAATCACTCTCTGATAATAAGCACAGCTATTTGCACCAGTTGGCAACTATTACTGGAACATTCAAAAGTCAAACATAAGCATAAGATCTTTTTTTTTTTTTTATTTTTATTTATAGATAATTTTCTTCTTTTAGCACAAAAGGTAAAACAAAGGCCAAATATGAAACATTGAACAATTACACATATTCAAGGTCTGGGGGTGATCAGTATATCCAAAAGACAAAATATCATACACAGCACGTGCAAATAATCTTACTCATTGGCCAAATAATTGTCATTTCTGCCATCATTTTCACCCAGATCTTTTTAGAGTTGGATTGAGTAAGTCATTTGCTCTAGGACATGCAATTGTTTTACAATATTAACAAAAGTATCTGTGGTGGGGTGGCCAGCATTTTGTGATGGCCTTTTTACTTGCAGCCAGAAGGACCCTAAGAAGATAAATATCAGCTTTATTCAATCCATCTGGCATAGAGTAAGACTTTTTTGTGCGTTTACTGGAACTTGGTAGAAATTGCAGCAATCACACTTTTGCAGCTAACATGCAATTTTTGTGTATTACTTCAATTACATGCAAAATAACAGTAATTGCAAGTAATGAGTAACACTGCTGTAAATGTAGTCATTTTAGGGAGCAATAATACGTTTCAAATCATGACATCCTGTTGCCTACGAACCTCAGCACCAAAATCCCCAAATTCTCATTGTAATTATACCTACATTACTCACTTTTTGTCCCATGCAGTCATCTGGACTACAACAGTCTGACAGAGGTGAACAGTGGCTCCCTGTACGGCCTGACCTCCCTTCAGCAGCTATTCCTCAGTAACAACTCCATAGCCCGCATCAATCCTGATGGATGGAAGTTCTGTCAGAAGCTGAGAGAACTGTGAGTACCGACGTTTAAATTAGGCTGAACACCTAAACTCTCATGTCTAATTTCCTCCTATAACAGCCTTTCAGCAGTCCTGAACGTGGAATGATAACTGTTGTTGTACAATAAAGAACAAGTTCAGTGTAATTCATTTTGAGTCTGTCACAGGGGATCTAAAGCTGTTGTTGTACAGTCTGAGAACTAAACACCCCTCACCCCCACCCATGCCATCTTCGGCAGGGTTAAATGACATTGTGCTTTAACACTCAATATGCTACGCTATTCTCAGGATAAGCCTGTTTATCCCATAATTAGAACAGGGCTCAACAGCATTCAAACCCTTCGACAGGGGTTTTTGTATGAAGTTCTAAGACATGAGGGGGTATGGCAAACCAGCGTGTAATCCTCTGCCAATTGTGTTTTGGTAATTACACTGAGGGATCGCATTTGTGGTCTTTGTATACTGAATGAGGAGTTATTATCGGAGTCTTTCCTGTTCTCTTGACACGATTGTTGTATTGCAGCTGTAAAGTGCTTTGCTCAGCTGAGGCGTTGCTAACTGTGACGCAGCCTGGGGAATATGTGGCGCCTGATACCAGTCAGAAGGAATAAAGGAATAGATGGTGTACTTGTTAGTTTGCTCTGCCTATCTCAATGCTGTTTCGTGTGCACACATCTTACAAATGACAGATTGCCCCCGGCGCCATCCCTGAATCCTCCCCCAAGCACTGCTCCAGTGAGTGGGTGTAAGCCTTTATTATCTAGTTATGATGACCCCCACGGCTGATATAAGAGAGTAACTCATCTTTTATAAAGAGCCTGTTATTGCATTCCCAGTGGTCAGGCTGAGCTGGTCATCAGGGAGAATCTCTGTACACATGACTGGTCAAGCAGACCTGAGGCCTGGTCGCTGAGACAGAGAGCGAGGCCCACAGAGAGGGCAATAAAATACACAATACTGCCTTTGACCACTATTTGAAAGATACCCTTATGGGATTTATCATCATTTATAATCAACATTTAGCAAGAGGTAATGCATACATAGTAAGACGCAACATCTTTTCAAGTCATTAAAGAAAGTTCTGTGTCTTCATTTTCAATTGATTCTCAAGTAAATCAACCTGTTCCAAAAATACCCTGCAGTTATGTTTTGTCTTATTTCTTTCCCTATTTCTTTTTAAATTAATTATTAAATGTCCTCATCCCATTTAGAAAAACTGAATGTGAAAGTAAGTCATATTTTGAGTGTTGCTTATCATGATTGACAGTATATTTCCTTGGTGTTTACTACATACAGGCTCATGAATGAAGGTTGCAGATATGTAAAATTTAGACCAAGAATTTCTTTTCTTTCTTGTCCAATGGTTTGGCTCTCATAGCAGCTATAAGGTCTGCTAAGCACATTCTCCGTTCACAACTTGCGCTGTTAGAAAAACACACTGGAAAATCTCATCAGAAAGTAGCAAATGGACATTGAATCGTCCATAAAATCTAAGTATAATGATGTCGTGAGCTGCCTCAGCATTCTGCCGACCTGTCATCCCCTTCCAGACCTCACACAGAGCATTTCTCTTTCTTTCCCAATTTTTCCTTCCCTCTCTCCATCTTTGTGGCTGCCCCTGTGCTTCATCTTGCACTCTGTTTCTCTCTCCAGTAATCTGTCATACAACAACTTGACTCGCCTGGATGAAGGCAGCCTTGCTGTTTTGGGGGACCTGCACACCCTTCGTCTGGGCCACAACTCCATCAGCCATATCACAGAGGGAGCCTTCAGAGGCCTCAAGGCTGTACGCGTCTTGTAAGTACCCTCCCCTGCAACCACGATTACCAAGCCCCTCATAACCCCCCCACAACTTAGTCATTATGGTTTTGTCCCTGTTGAGGTGATAATATGTACTGATATCTAATCTTGATTTTTCTGTAGGATGTTTGATACTATGGCTTATGTGGTACCTTCACTTCACTTAAAAAAAGTGGGGGTTGTTCACTTTTGCCAAGTTTGATTTCATTTGCATTCATGTCTATTCATGAGTTGTTGTTTTTTTTCCCTCTCTATTTTTTTTTCTTACTTTTACAAAGTGTTTCTGCATCACTATTGTCTGTGGTTTCTGAGGCAACATCCTTTTTTGTAGCTTTTGTCTGGTTTTGTTTTGGGGTTTTTCTTTTGTCTTAGGCCCTTGTTTCCAACAAACTTGGATCTATAAGTGTTCAGTGTCGCTAATCTCCCTTGAGATCCTTCCTAGCTTTTAGAAGCCACGAATAAAGACAGAGGTTTCTTCCCCCCCATTCACCTTTTGTACAAAAAATGTCCGATCAGGCCTTAAGAAATGAAAGGAAGGAATGAAAGGGAGAAAGTCAGGGGATAAATCCAGAAGAGAGACTTGGGGGTCTTGGTTCCTGACCAAGGTCCTCTTGGCTCTGCTTCTTCCAAGTGAGAGAGCCAGAGGGGAGAGTTGTGCCAGAGCCTGCTAGACAAGCTCTCTCTCTCACGGCGAGGTGACAGGCCAAGGCACATAAGGCTTCTCTCTGCTGGCACACTGGGTGCTAGATAACTAACTACAGAGGGCTGTGGAGGGTGGGATAGGGAGTTGAGCTTGTGATTGCTATATATCTGCTCTTTTCGGATGTTTTTCTTTCTTGTGTCTAATTGTTCATTTTATTATGTTTGGCTTTTACTCTTTGAAAACATGAAAACACACTTAATGCCGGATAATTCCTTATGTTCTCCCCTCTAAGTGTGTTCTGTCATCTTCTCATGCTATCCACAACACACTCGCTATATTTTGCCTATTCTACATAACCTTTTTTCTCCTTGAATCACTCCTGCACTGTGTCTTTGAGGCAGGGCTAATCTAATCAGCGGTCAGGAGGACAGGCATGGGTTTGGCTGTGAAAAAGAGCTGGGGGAGCTTTAATTGAGCCTGCGCTCCTGGCTGTGCTGGCATGGGGCTGGAGCCTGCATCGGGTGTGAAAGCTCAAAACAAGCCGGCCTGTCCTGTAATTCAGTCACGGGGGTCGTTGGCTCATCGGGTCCCCCTTCTCTTTGCCCAGTTCTCCCTGCTCCATAGCCCCCACCGCTGGCCTTGCTTTAACAAGGCAAAGGCCATTCACATCCAACCAGCCAGAAAGAGTAGGAAATTGGCAGCCCCAGTGTACTCCAACTAAGACAGCGGCCAATGGAGATTGAAAAGAACCAGAGGGGGGATAAGAGATGCTTGCAAAAGCAAAAGGGGGAAGAGGAGGGGAGGATGCTATTGTGAAGGTAGGGAAGGGTGTGGTTCAACCTCAAAAGCCCTTCTCAAGTTTGAAAGAAAGTCTTATAATGGTGCAGAGGAGACCTTCGATTTCATTGTTTTCCTTTTCAATTATCATGCAAGGGGGACTTCACCTCTAGAGGTAGTTCCACAGCGGGAGAAACATTCAACAAGTATTTGGAAAGTTCCATACCTTTTTCTCTTTTCCTTCGTTCACTGAATCTCTTCTGTCTTTGCCACAGCAGCGCTGGGACCGTAACCTCATTAAGGCTCTTGATTCTGTCTTTGACTGTGCTGTACCTGCCACCGTCAGACCTACAGAACCCAACTGTCTTGCCTCTGACGTGGCATTGTGCTCCTGCCAATCCCTTCATATTGTCATGAATTATACATGTGTTTCCATGTGCTGGGACTTGATTCGACACACCAACACACATGCACACTCCTTCTCTACCAGTCTAACGAAGGAATGCACTTGGTTGGCAGCAGAGCAGCAGTGGGGCTCTTTAGGCCAGGTGCTGAGGGAGGGAGTGTGGGTGAGGGGGTAACCCATGACTTCTAGACCAGCCTCTGCCAGGGCTGTGAAATCCTTTAGTGCTGGCAGGACCTGTCCATGTTCCCCTACTTACCTCCCTCCTTCCATCTCTCTTATGCCCCTCTTTTCTCTCATTCTCCACAGGGAGCTGGACCATAATGACATCTCAGGCACAATAGAGGACACCAATGGGGCCTTCTCTGGATTGGACAGTCTCAACAAGCTGTGAGTGTCACTCATGTGCTTTCTTCTACCCCCACCTCTCCTCCTCTAGCAACCTTCCTTTTCATCCCTCTGTTCTGGTTTGTCTCTGATTTGGAGGTTCTCTCGGCTGTTCTTTAAAAACAGACATTCAGAGAAGGAAGAGGGAGCTTTTTTTTTTTTTATTTTTTTTGCAACCAAAAATTTCCATCCAGTTACAGACTCACTCCACTAAGCTTAGCCTAGCCAGTTTAAGGCCCCATTTTGAGATATCTACCCACTTAAGAAACCACATTTCACTTGATAGTGTAGCATGAATTAGAGGGCCCCTCTAATTTCTTTCTAAGGCTTGTTTATGAAACAC
The DNA here is from genome assembly GCF_900963305.1 of Echeneis naucrates. Lineage (NCBI taxonomy): Eukaryota > Metazoa > Chordata > Actinopteri > Carangiformes > Echeneidae > Echeneis > Echeneis naucrates. Next base: position 18,783,730 of record NC_042515.1, on the reverse strand, counting down.
TGAGGCATTTTTTCTTTACTCTCTCCAGCTTGTAGAGGCCGAAATAAGTTTCTCTCCAGTTCAATTTGGCATTCATATTATGATTTCATTGTTTCACTATAGCTTTATGGCCAGACTGGGCCTCCTTTGCAGCTAACTCAAGGAGATACAGTGTATTATTTTTATATCTGTATATTGTGACACTTAAACAAAACTCTCAAAGATGTTTTCGTCAAGGCAGTTGATAAAAAAAGGGAAAAAAGTTCAATGTCAAAAACTGGTGAGTTGAGAATTTATAGTGGACATGGAGTTGCCTGCATTCAGCAGCAATCATCAACCTGCAGCATGAAAAGATGATGTCCAGCCAAGATGGTTCCCAGTGTGGGCACTGCTGAAAGAGAAAGAACAAGAAAAAGAGCTTTTCTTCAAGCTGGCAGGGGTTCGCTCCCCAATAGGCTTATTTGTATTTCTCCTCCATGCCTCCGCTTCTCTCGTCCCCTCGTTCCCAGTCCCTGTTGTTAGGAACTGAGAGAGGGTGAAATTGAGGGCTGCATTCAGTCATCAACATCAAAAGCTTCATATGCCCAGCCCTCTGACCCTGCCCCTTTGTCACGACGTTGGCGGAAGCAGCCCGCTGCATCCTAACGCTGGCAAAGAGAGCCCTGGGAAAAATAGTTGTGGAAAAGCACAAGAAGGGGCGAGACTTCAAAGTATCCACCAGACACACTGTGTTCCCTAAAAGCAGCTTGTGAATGATAACACATGGGAGGGAAGCAGGTCAAGCCAATGAATATGATGTGATTTAATTTTGCCTGTACTTGTTTTCATTGGCTCATCAAAAAAATAAAAGTTGCAAAAATGAAAAAGTAGCTGTCTTGTCATACCCGTGACAAGACAGCCGTTTGTTTATGTGAACATGTGGATGAGTTTGAACTCTGGGGTCTTCATTGTGAATCAGCCAGCCGTGTCTCCTCTTCCTATGAAGTGAAGGCCAGAAGAGGACAGGGCAGAGGGAGGGGAGGGACGTGGTAGTGGGGAGAGGGCGGAAGAAGGGATTAGGACCCCAAATCAGAGGGAACAGCAACTCACTTCTTTGCTCAAACCAGGCACAGACACACAATATCATAGGTTGCACATATGTCGTTACAAGCTCTGCGTTGAAAAAGAACCACCACACACAGCGCCCCCTGGTCATTCTATTAAAATCTAATAAAGATAAAAGTGGTCTTTGAAGAGCAGAGCAGAGCCCAGGTCCCTCTCCCCCCTCTCCACCCAACTCAACCCCAACCCCAATCTCCCTCACCCTTCCTCCTAGTTAATCTCCATGCAGTTCAGATTTCCACTACCTCAATCCCCTCAATCTTATCAGATTCAGCCTTGCTAATTGTGCCTCTCTGCTTCTCTTATGCTCCCCTCTCACCCCTTTCTTTCTCCCTCTCTTTTTCTCCCCCTTCTCTCATCACCCATGGACTCCCTTCATGTTTGGGAATGGCAGGACTCTATTTGGAAACAAGATCAAGTCGGTGGCCAAGAAAGCCTTCTCTGGCCTGGAGACCCTGGAACACCTGTGAGTATCCCGCAATTCTTGGCCAAGATAGATAGATAGATAGATAGATAGATAGATAGAGCGAGGGAGAGGGAGAGAGTGGGGGTTGCCAAAAGTAGCTGGCAGAGAGGAGGCCGCTAGCAATTTAATAGCGTCTTTGTAAAAGGAGAAGACAGCAGCTTTTGCAAGAGCCCAGCTGCTTCACTCTTGTTAGCCTAGCACAATCTTTGGCCTTTTTTTTTTTACTGTGTCCACTCAGGAATAAAGTTATTGAGTATATGGTGAGGTTTGTAGAGGTAATGGAATTTGTACAAGCTTTTTTTACAGCCTTTGTCCAATAAGGGTAGGGAGTGATGGGAAAGCTTGCGTGTATAATCAGAGATGTAGACCTGGCTATTTCCACCTCACTTAAAAAGTGCTAACATGCGTCTGTATGCAAATTTGGCTGTAACTTGCATGTAGCGTATGAGTGATGAGGAATGTAATGTCGCAACAGGAACTTGGGCGAGAATGCTATTCGTTCCATCCAGCCTGATGCCTTCAGCAAAATGAAGAACCTCAAAACCCTGTGAGTTATATTGATGCATTCACACAAACACATCTGATTTATAGGCACAAACCCACACATGCACAGCCAGCAGCATATATCCACACACACACGCCTCAGCCCAGATAAAAACACAGTGCTTCAACCATCCATGCACATTAAGAAACACATATCGAGTTACAGATGCAGCAGATGTGATATATATCACATACGACATTCATACTTACCCCCCACCCCGCTCCCCTCTTCTTCACAGTCTCATTCAGAGCGACAGCTTCCTTTGTGACTGCCAGCTCCATTGGTTGCCTGACTGGTTGGTGACACATGGCTTACAGGCCAGTGTCAATGCCACCTGTGCTCACCCAGAGAGCCTCAAGGGCACCAGCATCTTCCAGGCCCCATCCAGCAGCTTTGTGTGTGGTGAGTTGCGTTTGTGTGTGTTTGTGTCCTCTGTGTTTATGTAGGTAGGCATGTTGAGCAAAAAGCTGGAGGCACAGATGGTCACATTGACAGCTTGGCCTTCTTCTGTTATTTACATAGTTGCACATATTTGTTTGTCTTGTGTTTTTCTTAAGCTTTGAATTTGCACTCTGACATGCTAATGGATTCTTATGCGTGTTTTATTTTCCTAATCTTCATCCATTTATGCAAAGCAAGCAGACACTTACTGAGATGCATGTGATGTTTGACAATGGACAGCATTTGTTTTCTACTTTCTTGAATTTACTGTTTCTCTTCTTTTTTACCTCTTTGTGCGATAACTGTCCTCAACTCTGTGCCTCATTTCTTAATTTCACATTTCTTTCACTTTTCTGTCAATCTCTGCCTTCAGATGACCTTCCAAAGCCCCAGATCACAGTGCAGCCAGAAGCCACAGTGACAGTACTTGGTAGCGACGTGCACCTCACCTGCACAGCTGCGAGTAGCAGTTCCTCCCCCATGACGTTTGCGTGGCGCAAGGATCAGGAACTGCTGCGACACGCTGAGACTGAGAATTATGCTCATGTGCAAGCTCACCACCATGGCGCAACATCAGATGCGCCTGGTGCAGGGGGAGTGATGGAATACACCACCATCCTTCACCTACGGCATGTCACCTTTGCACATGAGGGCCGTTACCAGTGCATCATCACCAATCACTTTGGCTCCACCTACTCCAGCAAGGCCCGCCTGATCGTCAATGGTATGTTGTTTTAGGGCTTAATGTGAGAAAAAAGGTACACAAGATGTGTGTGATTACATCATTTCCACCAAATGAAATGCCCGTAAATGTTATATTTGTTTCATTTGTCCTGTCTGATAGAGGTGCACTTGAAATAAGACGCCATCTTGAGTTCTTTCCTTCAACTTAAAGTCCTCAGTCATTTGTTTAGCCTTCCAGGATGATATTCAGAGCAAACTGATTTGCAGCCCATCTGTGCTAACAGGGACTAACTCCTCTGCAGTCAGTCATTCTGCTTTCCTGCAAGCAGAGTGTTTATTTAAAGCTTGGTTTGCATCAGATCTCTAGCTGGCTCTTTGCTCTTCTTTGCCTGTTGTCTTGGCACAATACAGATGTTTCCTAAAGACGTTGGAGACATTGGTTTCTGACCGGAAGTGGTGTGAATGTCAGCCAGCTGGAAAAATGTGGTTGGAAGACTGAATGAATAATGCTTTATAATATTCAGCAACTGCTGTTAAGGTTCCGACCCAGGACTCTGGCCCAGCTGAGCGTAGAGAGTGTAGAACTATTTGACAATGAGAAAAACTGTCAACCTTCTGGACTGTATTCATGAGCTGTGGTCAGCCCAGACTGATGTAACTGATGTCTTTCTCATCCACAGTTCTTCCATCCTTTGTGAAGACGCCCAAGGACAGCACCATCAGGACGGGCCACACAGCCAGGCTGGAGTGTGCCGCTGAGGGCCACCCAGCGCCTCAGATTGCCTGGCAGAAGGACGGAGGGACAGATTTCCCTGCCGCCCGTGAGCGCCGAATGCACGTTATGCCTGATGATGATGTGTTCTTCATCATGGATGTCAAGCCAGAAGACATGGGCGTGTACAGCTGCACTGCTAAAAACACGGCAGGCACAATCTCAGCCAATGCCACCCTCACTGTGCTGGGTGAGACATTTCTATCCTGTACTTTACTTTCATGAGCTAATATTGTCCCAGTTTTGACTTGTGCTCAGTGTGACAGTGTTGATCATATTTCCCACAACCCCAGAAATGAGCAATTGTAAATAGCTCTGCACTCAGATGGGAATTGGTCAGTCGGAGGCTGAAGAATGAGAGGCTTTATATTTTTCTTTTCTCGGCAGCTGTGGCCTTGCTGCAGGTCAGGGGCCAGAGGTCACAGTTGGGGGTCAAAGGGGGATGGGGGGGAGCAAGAGGGACTCACAGAGGGGTGTTTGTTTGGCATTCCCACCCCCCCATCCTCTCTTAGTGGGAGGGAGGGTCATGGCTGCTTCACTGCAGGCCTCAGTGCTCCCAGTTTATTGGCTGTTTTACACGTTTAAATCAAACAAAATGGAGCAGCTCTCCTATAACCATCTCAGCACATAGATCATCTTTGTCTTTTGTCCTTTGAACTGAGCAAAGCAGTCCCTTGTTAGACACATCTAAAAAAAAAAATAGGGAGATTCTTCACTTTGTTACCAGCCTGAAAAAGTCCCCAAAGAACACACAGGCAACTGTGTCTAACTTACAATTGTGTCAGTCTGGAGTAGTTGGTCTTCCCGCCACATATTTGCATAAAATGCAACTTGTTAGAGTCCACAGTGGTTCAAGACGAGTGCTAATCCACTCAACAATGTAGAATATTGAAGCAAGCAACTTTGTCTTTGCACAGAATCTGTGATGTTTGGGTTTGTGAGACAGAGGGAAGCTGGGGGGGGGGGTTTGACTGCAGTCGAGGGGCCCCTGTCTGGAAAAGAGTGGCTGGTGAGAAAAATGGGATCCAAAGAGGAACTGGAATGGTTGGAGTGTTTGGGGGAAGGGAGGCAAGTGGGACTCAGAGAAAAGAAAGATGGGAGGAGGCTGGTGGAGAGGGAGAGAGTATTGGTAAAAGAGTGAGGGGCGTCTGAAGTGGGTTAAGTGAGATCTCTTAATCTGTGTATGTCCCACTGTGAGGGGAAGTGCTCAGTCTTAGAGAGAGGCCTACACCAACACACCACATTGAGCTCAATGTGCTCCTCACAGTAGAAAGTGAAGTTGCAGTGAAAACCTTGAAAACAAAGCTCTGAAGAGACTTCTGTCCTGAGAGAAACCTTGTTGGTGTGTCATACAGCCTCAGGATGGAAATCAGTGAATTTGTCAGCGTTACAGATTCAGGTGCATTAATGTGGTTGTCAGATGAGACTATCATCATTAGATGGATATCAAACACAGAACATCACACTTTGTGCTCAGGCTATCCAGCTGAATCACCCTCATCCCACTGCTGGTAACAGACACTGAACAAAGCAGAAACCTGAGAACAGAAATCTAAAACTTAGATCCTACAGAATAACAATAGCATAATAGAAAACACCGACCTCAGGGAACCTGCAGTCTCCAAGTTTTAGATGAGAACTCTGTCTGCTGTCTACCATAGAAACCCCCCACCTGGCCCAGGACCTGGAGGATCGCAGTGTAGTAGTTGGGGATACTGTGGCCCTGCAGTGCAAGGCCCTGGGCAGTCCGCCACCCCGCATCACCTGGCTGCGCAACGACCAGCCCCTGCGCTCCTCCGACAGACATCACTTCACCCCAGGAAACCAGCTGCTGGTCATCGGATCCGCTTCCTTGGAGGATGCAGGCCGCTACACATGTCTCATGTCCAACACGCTGGGCACCGAGCGCGCTCACAGCCAGCTGGTGGTGACCCAACGCAGAAGCCCCTGCACCTCGGCGCCGGGCCCCAGCACAGTCACTATTGGGATCATCGTCATTGCTGTGGTGACAAGTATTGTGGTGACATCACTGGTGTGGGTGTGCATCATCTACCAGACCAGGAAGAAGAGTGAGGAGTGCAGTGTCACTAATACAGGTGAGGCTCGATCTCTGGCTATAAAGGTTAAGAGTTGTCTGCCCGAAGCCTGGAAGATTTTCACATTTTAGAGAAAGTAAAAGTGCAACTTCAAGGCTATAAATGACTTAGTAGAAGAATTAACTACCTGGAATATACATTATTACATTTAAAAGAATTATCTCAGCATGAACAGCCCTGGTTTTAATGTCTTCTGTTCCAAATCTTTTCACCTCTTTCCCAGATGAGACCATAGTTCCTCCAGATGTGCCCAGTTACCTCTCCTCCCAGGGCACTCTGTCCGAGCGGCAGGATGTGTGCATCCGCGTAGAGGCCAGTGGAGGGCCTCAGCCCAACGGACACATTGTGGACCCAACAGGTAGCCAACGGGAGATACTGCTGGGCAGCACAAACATTTCTGATGCAACCGTTTCCATTCTCTAAGAATGAAAGTAGCACATTTGACTATGAACGCCTGCTCAGCGTCAGAGATAATTACTACAGGCACCCAAACCACAGTGTTGACACAGTTGTTGGTTTTCTGCCTCTTGGTCATGTATATTTTCTTGCTTTCTCTCTCCGTCCAGGTTTTGACGGTGCAGTGGTATGTTCAGATTGTTTGGAGAACAGCAGCAGCTACTCCAAAGATCCCGACTACCTGACGCACAGCTTTGGGCCCGCTGGGGGAATGGAGTATCAGCAGTACTCCATTCCCCCACCATACTCTCATTTTCACACAGTGGAGCATCATGAACCAGCATCACACACCACCCCGCTCTGCAACGGGACACCCAACGGGATCCGGAAAGACATTCAGGGATCCACATATCCCAAAAACCACAATACGTTAAAAGGAAACCAGCATGATAGAAAAGGTAAGATCAGAGTCCAAATGCCAAACCCCCATTCCATAAAAAATATAAATAAATCCAGCAGGCGTCCTACAGCCCCAAAGTCTCCCAGCTCTACTCAGCCTATCAGCAGTCAGGCTGAGTGTCGTTGGCTAGCTTTTTCAGATACCTCTGCTGCATGACTCTTTTAGTTGCAGGTCAAGGCCTGTTCTGGGATTCAGCCTTTTAAGCGAGTAGTAATACCACAGGAATTGGCCTCCACATGTTAACACAGCCCTGTACTCGCACACCGCCGCCTCCATTTCCTTCAGCTGAATGTGGATTTGTGTACCTACATGTTATGTCACTGATTCAGCCAGTTTCTAACTCCAGCTCCTTGTCTTCCATGTGCACCAGCAAGCAGAGCGGGACAGATGCCGGCATGCTCTCCACCACAAGAAGGGTCCTTCCACAAGCCGGTGAAGCTTGCTGGCCTTATGAGCCAAAGTCACGCCAACACGGACTGTGAGCCTGAGCTCAGACTGACTCTGCTGTCCAATGGACACACCCTCAGAGCCTCTCAGAGTGACAGCACCCCCCTAAGGAGAGCCAGTGACTAGCAGGTGCTCCGTCTAGCCTAAAGCATGGACTCGCATTAGATGAGTGGACTTTCAAGGTTTCTTTTGCACTGGGAAATAAACTGCTACCTCATACCGAGGCGATGGATCCTGAGCCTCCTGGATGTCAATCGACACGGAGCGCCTGGAGGGGAAGAAACACGCGGGGCATCCGGAGTTTGAAGGTGGAGCTTGTGTGGGTGGCGTCCCATCTGAGCGTATGAGCTGTACATAGTTAAAACCTTCCCTTGGGAGGTGACCAATTTAAAAAAAAAAAAAAAAAATTCTAGCTCCAAAAAATGTGACTTGCATTTGAAGCATGTAAAGGTAGGGAATCTTGTACAGTGTATGAATGTGCAGGGGCAACAGATAGAAATATAGCTTTGGACATTTGACTGTACATAAGAGTTTTCTTATATTATATATTATATAACTTTTTCAAAAGAGTATTTGAATTTATGTGCATGACAGAGAAAGGAGTGATGGTATTTTTATTTTTCTTCAAAAAAAAAAACAAAAAAACTGTCTTGTCAGCTTTTACCAACATTCAGCTGCGGTGCCTTATTGCATGATCAAAGAAAACTCAACTTGTAATAGTATATATCATGATACTTTTGTGAGAGATATTGGTACACTCTTTATAGCAAACAAACAAAACACTTGATTGCACTTGAATGTTTTTTTTTTTTTTTTTTTTTGGGATAAACGCTGCCAACCATGGCCTTACAGAAACACAATTCACACTTGTTATTGTATGAAGGAAGAGCTTTGATGTATATTATTTTGGTACGTCAGATAGTTCAAGGTGGGATGTTTGTGGCAGTCAGCTGAAGCACTTTTTATACTCACTTCATTAACATATTGTATACATGATATCTGCCAATAGGAAAGCAGGAACGTCCTCTGCTTGATGAGATATACATATTTTTGACACCGTGAAGTCAACAGTACATGCTGAAACATTAAGGCTCTTCCACCTGTTTCACAAAATGTTACTGCGAAGCTGCTTGGAGCTGATTTGGAGAAAGGATTCTTCTTTATCTGTCAGTGAAAGGGACTTTGGCACACGTTTGCAACCAAATGTGGACAAATGAAACTGTAAAAGCTAATAATGATCTGTCAGTGTGCTCAGGCTCTGACCTGTGATTGGCTGATTGCTCAGTGAAACAATTATGTGTTGAATTTAGGGGGAAAATGGAGGATCAGGGACAATGCTGTGTTGTGTCATTATGTTACTGCTGTAATAAACCTTGAGAACCACCAGTGATGTGCATTCAGAAGCAAATGGCCAGTTAACACCCCCCCCCCAACATTGTTACAATAACTTTACAAGCATCACTGCAGTTGAACATTGATGCTCACAATGCTGTGAACAGTGGGAAAGCTTGTGAAATAATGCAGTCAGACGCTCCCCGAGCCTTCAGTGGCAGTAGTTACATTGTCGAATGCGTTTCTCCCAGAGTGCCCTTGTTTGAACCATGTTCTTTTAACAGCGGCCTCGTCGAGGTAAGCTGGAGGACACGCTCCTCTGGTTACAGCTGATAGCACCTATCAGCAAGCGTTTTACCAGCAGGACCAGTCACAGCTGCCTGGAGGAAAACCAATCCCAGCGCAGCAGGTAAAAAGACGGTGTTCTGAGTAATTTATTGAAACAAACTGTCCAAAACCAGTGTACCAATGTCACAGCTGCAAACAGTGAAGTGTCTAACATGGCATTGAAGTGTCTAATAAAAAATAAGATGGAAAAAAAAAGCATTTTGCTTTTATTGGAAGTGTTTTCTGTTTCTGCCTGAATCCACACATTGCAGATTCTCTTGTGACAATTGTCCCTTAAAACAGCTGAGTAAGCATTTAGCGCCGCTCACGTGTCACTGTGGTTATGGAGAAGTCATCAATTCAAATGGAGCATGCACAAACACATGAAGGCCAGAGACCTTGATCTTCAAAGCAGACAAGTAGCTGAACCCTTAACACACACACACGGCTAATCTTCCAACCAGGAATGTCTCCTGGCTCCCTGAAGCTCCAAAGACAGCAGGCATATTTTTTCCTTCTGTGGGCTGTTTGCTCCTGAGTCCAGGCTGACTGAGGGTCAGTTGCTGGCCAGAATGTGCATTCCAGATGGATGTTTGTCACCAGATGATTGACATGCCCCCAGCCGTGGCCTCCACCAATCACACACCGAGCATTGTTGTCCAACAGCCTAGTGACAAGCAGCATGACAAACACTCCCACGTGTGAGGCCATCCGTCTCTGCCCCCCCCCCCGATTTACCCACACTGACTGCTGAAGGACAACACTGAGCTGACTGACTGGACACGAGCAGGGAGGACACTGGCACGGCTGCCAAACACTCAAGATCATCAGGATGATCCTTCCTGGGAGTTATTCCTTAGAAAAAACTAAACAAAAACTGAGACCACTAGTGAGCTTACAGTCTGCTGGTGCAGAAATCAGCTCCTCATCTCCTTAAACAGCCCAGACATGAAATGATTCCAGGAGTAATCCACTGAATCACTGCATCGTGATCCATTTAACGTCAGCACAGACTGGCTCATTCACATTCTGAGTAAATTCATGTTCTTTCCAGCAAATCCCTCTACATGTGAAGATATTCTGTTCATTTAGCATAAACACTTCGCTTCCTTGTTGAATTCATACACAAAAGGATTATTAACGTCCTTCCTCCTTTGAGGTCAGTGTTGTTACTTTGGTCAGAAGCTGGCTAGCTGTTTCATCTTTCTGCTGAGCCAAACAGGAGCAGTGACAGTAACTGTCAGAGTGCAGTTTGAACTTTGTTCTGAAGCATGGACCTGCCACGTTTTGCCATTTCTACATTCCTTCTTCATGTCTTTGCGAGTTGGATGAAGGAACTGTGTGAAGGGACAAAACAGAAAAACTGAATTTGGATCTAACTAGCTTAAAGAAACCCAGATTTATTACTTAGAACCAGCACCATCTTCTTTACAGTATATTTCACATTAAAGCCAACAGACAGAGCTCAGGCTGTATCAGCACCGTGGGTGCAGGACACCTGGGGCTCCTCATAAAACAAAAGCCCTGTTAATTTAACAAAGTGCTTTATTGTTGGAGGCATCTTAAGGCTGCAGCAGATGGATGAGCTCAGCTTTGCTCCAGCGGGAATGTAACAATGATGAGATATTACTGTGCCTCCCCGGTGGATCTTAAACACAGGTGGCTTGGCTTAGTGCGAAGAAGAAAATATGGATAAAACACTAAAATAGTCATGAAACAACGTAGAGAAGGCTTTTGGAAGAACAATGGGCAGCCCACGGGGAACCAAAGAACCACCAAACCTGCCGGTGTTGGAGAGACGGTCTTCTCCTTCACTCGCACACATAAACAGTCCAGTCCTTCACTACTCCACTGGTGCTGTTCTACAGTCTGCGGTGCACCGGACGGCTCCTCCCCCAGGTGCTCCTTTCTCCTCTGTGTCCTGGCGGCATGGCGGCGTGGCGGGACCCTCCAGGAGGACAAAGGTGCTGCCGCCGCTCCCCTACCAGATCTGGGCTCCTGACGGTCCCACTAAATGCTACAGCAAAGTGCGGCGGACCTTCTCGTAGGCTCCCAGGAAGATGAAGCCACCCACGCTGATGAATGTCATTCTTGGTATGCTACCTGCAAACAGACTGCAGAAAAAGAGGGAAAGAAGAAGGCATGATTTAAACAAAATGTTTTTGCTCAGTCATAAAAAAATTAAGCAGAGTACAGAATTTTTCAAGAACTTATTGCAGAAAGACTGAAAGAAAAAAAAAAAAAAAAACAACTATCACTGTGTTAAATGATTTATCAATCAGCCATCGGCAGCCACTTTGCTGAGGGACATCTGATAATCATTTCCACTGATTCCCAGCTAAAATATGGGAATATGAGGATTCTGATTTTATGTCAGTGCAAACAGAACAGTTTTGGATTCTCACTGCTCACATGCTTCTTGCATCAATTCACCAGGTCTGTTTCCATTACACACCCGAGTCAAGTGGAAAGACCTTTTGAAATAAGCAATTTTTTTTCCTAATCTTTGGCTTTTTCTCCCATTTTCTTTGTTTCTGCACAAGTTCTTCTTGGTGCAAACTGAAAACGAGCACAAACGATAGATTTCAAAAACCTAACAATAATAATAATACCCAGAGAAACTGCTAATCTCCATCTGACTGGTTCCTTCGTGGATAAAAGGCCACACTTTGAAAGCTGTGTTCACATTTCAGTTCAGTGGCCTAGTACTGCTGTTGCACATCATTACATCATTTGCCCCCCCCCCACCTTTGTTTCCTGTCAACTATTCCCTACCAAAATAAAGGCAAAATTCACCCAAAACAGGGAAGGAAAAAAAAAGAAAAACATCTTGCTGTTGTTTTCAGTGACTTGAGAACAGCTTGCAGAAAATAAACAGCCTCGGATTTTCTGGCTTCAGAGTTTTAACACAAATATCAGCAGAGAATTATTGTAAAAGACCCGAATGGAGAAATGCAACCTTCAAAATCATCCTACAGCTGAGGACGCTCACTGAGTTTATTTTCACTGCTGGTGGAAAAACAAGCGGGAAAGCTGTGCGCAAGGATGAGTGCTACTTCCAATCACACAACTCAGCGTAGTCCTCACTGTGCACACAAAACAAATCTGTCCACTGAAGAACAGACACAAAAGTAAATTTACAGCACAACGGGAATAACGATCAATGTGGCATGTTTTTTTTCCCCCCACAGCATGATCCTCTCCGGCGAATCAGCCTGATCCCCCTGCATCTCATTCTGTCGCATGCAGCGGCACACACTAACCCCAGCTTCCTTTTGATGAGGCGTTACAGGAAGATGGATTTACTGGATTTACTTTTTTTTTTTTGTAAGTAAACTGCAGCTTTTACTAAGAATTGCTTTCGACAGAGCTGAGACTCATCATGATGTGATTGACAGCATCTGTGAGGGTGTTACAGCCACCTCAGGCCTGTGGAGCAGGGGGGACCCAAACATTAGGTGTTTTTTTTGATGGAGCCACTTCAGAGAAGAATGACAGGGGCCGAAGTTACAGCCCCAGCCAGAAGCTGCTGACGTCCCAGAGGTCAGAGGATGCAAAGGGACATGAGAGAGCACCCGTCTCCCAAGAACCAGCCTGCCCTCCCCTCCTTCCCCACTACGCACAGCTGTTTTTGGGATTAGGCTTTGCGAGGCTCCCCGGAGCTCTCAGCCCTCCCCCCTCTGTGTCTTTCTTTTTATCTGTGCATGACTGATGGTCAGATGACATGCACACATGTCCCTCTGCTGGCCATCCATCCATTTCTCTCAGCCTCCCTGTCCAGCGACTGCCCCCTCAACTGGCTCAGTTGTTCGGGGATTTCTCCTCCGTCTCTTCTTTTGCTGCGTCATCCACTTCTCAGACACATGCTCATTTTATGCCATCTGTTCATCTGCGTTTTCATGCCTTTCTCCCCCTCCTTTTATTTTCCCATTGCTCTCGCTCTCTGTGTTCTTGCCTACCAACACCTTCTGTCTGCCAAATCGCCCCCACGCTCACATGGTCTGGAGCGGTCCAAGCCAGATGTCATGGATGAAAACTACAGTATTGTGTGTGTGTGTGTGAGCGTAAAGAAAAGTATATAAAAATGTCTACGCACACAAAATGTCTGTCTGCATTCATCAATGGGGTATTCGTCATCTTTGGTTTCTGGTTTTAAACGCCTTGGATTGTCCTGGGCTGTTTGTCCAGACTGAACTACTATCGATGACAATTGCTTGCCTGGAGACATTTTTCAGACATTTGTGCTGCCCAGGTAAATGGATCCTGCTGACTCCGCTGGTCCCATGCAGCTTTTTCACATATCCAGTGAAATATGCCAACACAAAGCTTGTACAAACATTTGTGGCCCAGAGACAGTGAACCCAGACGACTTTGGTTATCTCCTGACTGCTAAGTTTGTGCTTCTAACAAGAAAATGTGTTCATTTTTTGCTAGTTTAATAGCTGTAACATTTTACACACGGATAAATGGAGGAAAAAGTTGCTCCACAGTATGTTTGGATCATGTTTGTGTTTCCGTGTTAAAAATCTCAAGATTGAGCCAACTTTTTCTCTTGTTGTCATCCAGAACCCTTTGATTTTGTTCCCATCAAAGCCTTATAAGACACAGAATGTTGGTGTTCATCCAGGCAAACTCTGAAACTCTGAAAAGCTCAGCTGTGTAGTCACCAGTTGAGTTGCAAGAGCTAATCAATAAATGTTGTGTTATTTTTCAGTCATGTGAAGGAATGCGCACAGCTGAGTGGGACTGGCAGTGCGGAGAGAAGAAAATCCAGACACACCAGATACCTACAGAGCTGATGAAATTCCCATCAGCCTGGGGACTTTGCGTGTTGCAGGAATTAGCAAATGTAAAATAAAAAAATAAAAAAAACACAGAAACTATCAGCCTATTCGCAGTTTCACTGTGACCATGTCATCACGAGCATCTAGCTCAAAGCAGCTTTTTTCCTCAAATAAAAAAATAGAGATCAATCTGTGTATATTTCTTTGTCCTGTCTCTTGCTCCTTCCCTGACAGCGTCAGATTTGGGTCACAGATGGATGTAATGCTTGTGCATCACTTTTTGACCACTGCAAAGCTTTACAAGGTACCAAGCATGTCACGAATCTCCCGGACATCCCAACAATTCACACGGCTGCACGTTTCAGAATGCCCCGGCCCGGATCGGGTGTTTCTAAAAGATGCTCGGTGGAGGGTGAGCTGCACATTGCTGGTGTTTGTAAGACACAAAGAGTGTGTATGTGTGAGTGGGAGAGAATCCGAGTGTTTGTGTAAGCACGGACTGGTGTAAATGCTCCAAATAAACACGCAGACATTAGTCAGGTTGCTGTCCTGCCCTTCCATGTGCTCATTCCATCTCAACGCAGCTTTCCATCACCACCTGCTGAAACCCAAGCCACAGGCCCGATCCAGGCAACTACTCAGCATTACTCACACAACTATATTAACTCTGATCTGAAGCTCAGCAAAATCCAATGACGATAAGGGAGAAATGTGAAGAGAGGAAAACCTGTCCACCAGGCAGCTGGACAGTCGGAGAACACCACAGCAGACACAACAAGTCCTGACTTATCCCACTCTGTCTTCGTGCGATTGCTGGCACTGTGATGGATGAGCTAATTTTAAACTCAACACCCTTGTTTCGTCTCAGCTCTGGACTGGAGTTACATTTCCTATCCGGGACCAGTCCCACCTGTGGACTCTGAGACATCGGGCGCCCCCCTCGGCTCGCTGACTCATTCTGACATCACAAACTGGCCGGCCACTGAGAGCCGTCATGCCCCAACTATCCACCAATCGGCTCCCGTGAGGACGGACACTAAATATAGCTTCGCGGCTGTACAGGAGCATGTGGAAGAATAGCGATGAGCTCAAACTAAATTTCTTGGCTTTAGTTTTGAAAGATGTCGGTGGACATTTCTGGCAGCTGCGTAGGAACAATGCTGAGGTAATAACAAACGGCCTCTCTGAGATGTACAGCTCTTTCACAGGATACATGTAGCGGAAATAGGCCAGTCCTAACCTGTGTGGATCTGAATCAAGACTGAGACATCTGAATGTTTTATTCATTCCCTCAGTAGAGGCTGGGCTTACTTGAATTTCTCTGACAAAAAGGTGATAGATGATAATAACACAAGACTAGTCAAAAATACAGATGTTTCAACACTTTGCAGTGCTACAAGCTCTGTTTGTGGTACATCTGCACATTTCACCACAAACACTTTTCACTATTTGCCCCAGTATTCCTCAGTTCAACTGTTCAGACACAGAACTGGCTGACACTATTGAAATAGAAGAATTTCTTTCCTTATTGACATCTGGGAACTATAGTTTATTTGCACATCTGTCCTGCTGTCGTAAATCCTCACTGGTGTGCTAAACCTGCAGCTGCAAATAGATGTTTACTCAAATGAGCTGTTTACTCCTCTTTCAGTCACACAGCTGTTTTAGGAGGCTATCTAACCGTAGAAAAAATGTGTAGTTTTTAACTTTTAATCTATACGCTCAGGAACAAGGAACCCGACCTGAGGAACTTGTAATATATTCGGACTAAACCACTATTCATTTTTGTGTTTTTGTGGACAACAATTACAAACACCATCAGTAACTTTTAGCTGTGTTTTCAAATTTTCTGAAGAGGTTTTCAGGTTGTTGTCAAAGAGGGTTTTTGTTTTTGTTTTTTTTTTTTTCAGGATGAGGCTGCACCAAATCTATTTAACAGATGTTAGGGATGAATTTCTCTCTTTACTCTGACTTCTAGCGGGCAGGAAACGGATCAACATGGAGTCCCAAATTTAAAAACAAGCTAGCCGCTTCATAAAGCAGAAATACGTCTTTGTTTGGTGGAACAGAGAGATGTGTTCATTGCTCTGTCTGTACTACAATCATCCATAACAAGTGAAATGTATTTGAATTAGGCTGTGAGGATTAGTCAACTAAACGTCTGATGCAGACAAACTAAGCATGCAGGAGCCATAAAAGTACAATTAAGTTTCGCCACAAACTTCCAGACTCCCTGCTTTGTTGTGTGTATGGGAGAAAAAAAACATGCCATTTGTTTACTTTTCATCCATCGTGGTTGACATGAGGCCCAAAGCAGCCACAGCCTGCAGGACGTGCTGCCTATCAGTCTTTGTTTTGACATGAATCCTGGAGCAGCTTGGTTGTTTTGCAGGTTACTGCGGGAAGTTGGTGTGAGCTGCACCACTCTCTGCTCACCCAGCGTCTCTGGGGCATGGCACACACATGGAAGCACTTTAGAGCTTCACTACACTGCAATTGGGCCTATTACCATAATTACAGCTTTAAAGCCTCAGCAATTTGTATCAGGCATGCACCAGCGCAACCACCAGGCCTTTGGCCCCACAGAACGACACCCCCCTCCTTTCACTTTCTGCACATTCTTTTGTCTCTGCGTTTCATTCTTTCACCGCGTTCTCTTAGGTTGCTCCTTTTCTTTGTTTTCTCCACCTTCTCTCGTTACATTGGTGTCAGGGGAGAGAAAGATTTTCAGGAGCTCATCGTGATGTAGAGCTTGTGGTGCACGTTCTTTGGCCTCTGAGCTAGAGCTGAGCCCAGGGGGATATTTGGAGGAGGGGAAAAAAGAGGAAAGAAAAAACATCAAAGGTGTGGTGCAGAGGTGGGTCAGGCATCAAAGACGCCTAGAGAGTGGGATTTGTGATCAGGGTGTGCAAATTTGGTGTTTCAAATGCCACCTTTATCTCTATATATATATTTTTTAAGGGGAAAAAAGTGCAGCACTTGGCTGAGAATCAGCGTCAGTGACACTCAACGCCAACATGTCATTTCTCTCTGATTAGGCTCAACACTGCAGCAGCACAAACAAACAATGATACAGGGGCTTGTAAGTGTGTGTTTGTGAGATGAAGGGGAGGGGGAGAGCGATGTCCCACTGGTGTTTGGCCCAGTCCCAGACCTAATCTGCTATGAGCATTGAGCCGGGGTACATCCTGACTAAATGATGGTGGCTTGTACACAAGCAGGCCCATCATTCACTGTGGATGAGGGTTTGTTTTAGTGCTGGCAGCCCTCTGTGGCCCCATTAGACCTGGCCTTTTGTCTACTGTGCATCATAAACACATCAAAACACCAAATAAACCCTTCCACTTGGCCTTGTAACACCTTAATCAATAGGACTGTACAGTGGGATGGCAGGGAAAGCTTTTATACATCTCATTCATCAGCTGCAGCTGTAAATCTCACCGCCCACTCCCCAAAAAACATGATAGGACTAAATGGCCAGTGTAAAAAGGCCATTTGGTTTTAAGCAATCACATCTAGCCTTTGAATGAAGACACACACTCACCCTGGAAGACCTCGGCTCTTCCACACATCGTAGAGAACTGCTGGGATGTTGCCATTCGCTGTGGCTGAGCCGGCCTAGACAGAGACACAGAGAGAGAAAATAGAGGTGTGATGATGGATGGATTGTCTTCTGTGCTTCCTGCTCTCCCGGATGCCCCGTTTGGCACGCTCCCCCTTCTTTCATTCCTCCATCTCCTCATAGACAGCTGTGTCAGCGCAGGTGACACTTCCATCTCCCACCCATGCACTCAGCTTGGAAACACACCCAGCCATTTGCCCACCCAAAAACACACTCAACAAGTTCTCCTCGTCTCTCCACACCCGTCAGTCTGGCACTTTTATTTACACGATAAGGCTTAGCTGGCCAGAGAGTTTTTAATCCATCACTGTGCAGTGGCAGAGCAGCAGGATAAGGCCTGCTGGGGTTAAGTGAGGGTAGGTGGTCTAAGCAGAGAGGAGGGCAGACCAAAATGAGGACATCAGCAGAAGTGTGTGTATGGGTACACACACGATGTTTCATACTGCAGATTGCTGAGCATGTAGGAAACAGTTGGCGAAGTCTGCTGTAAATTGTGACTAACATCTGCTGAAACGAGAGGAAGATTCCCGCATTTCCTCATTGTGTGAGGGGGGAGAAAAATAAACTCCACCCCTGTTCCTTATGTTTCTGTTAGAGACAGGTGGCTGAGAAATGAGTCTCTCCTCGCATTGTCTGACAAGTTTTCTTTTCCTTTAGCACTGTGGAATGGTGGAAGGCGGGAATGGAGGAACAGGGTGTCCAAAGCACACACACAGAGTTCCTGTGTAACTCACGCTGACATACAAAAACACGTTCATGTAGCCCAAGCTATTCATTTTCTCTGGCTCATGTTGGATCACTTCATTACGTGACTTCTAAGCATTGAAAACTCTCTTTGCCACTCAACATCTCATTGTCACATCTACACAACATCGTGGGTGGGTGCTGAAACCCGCCAGCCAGGTCCTGACGTGTGGAGAGTAGTGAAAGTGACTCTAATGGACACTGCGGCAGGAACCACGTACAGTGCTGTACAGTAGCAGCAGCAGTGTGCTGTGCCACGGTTGTTGCTGCACTCACGGTGGTGCGGCAGGAGTCCTGTCCTGGAGGAGCTTTGCGTGTCCAGCTGTGTCTGGACATTCGCCCTGGGGCACAGACAGCCTACTGTACAACACCCCTCATTCATTCTGCCTGCTGCAGAAAAGAAAGAACCTTCTCCTCTGCTGCTGTGGGAAGGAAACTAATGTAACAAGCTCCAACACCCACATTTCCTTCCACTCCGTCTGATCCAAAACCATCCATACCCATCAATGCCAGCTCGGCTCACTCCGTCTGTTTCACTCTCCTGCCTGAACTTGTCTTCCTCTGCTACTGGAGGACCAAATTTTGTCTGACAAGATATCCAAAAACTAAATCTTATCTTTAAAGTGGTCTTTATCAATTTTGGTAAACTTTTCTGTCCTCATAACATTTACACTACAATTAGATTTTTTAGTCCAAGATCTTAAATAACCTCTTAGTTCAGCTGTTAGGCAACTGACGTCTGATAAACGAATCCTACATCATCATTTCCTAACCACATGGCTACGGCTTCTCAAACGTGTCATCATCAATTTTACTTTGGGGGAACTGTACCCTTGTGAGATTTTATAGACGAAGGATTCATCTTTAAAAGACAACACAGTTAAACATCCTCATTTTCAGTTGTGTAGCGGTTCTTGGCTTGTATTTCACTGAGTGAATACGCTCACTTTATGAGTGAAGTGAATGAAACCGTTGATCCGGCTAACCTCGGCTGCTTAAAGTGAATCAAAAAACTTGGCCTTATAAAGTTATAACTGAGCAGCTTTGAGACAGCACAAGTCGAGTCCTTTGCTGGTGGTAAATTACAGCAGCTGTATTTCAGATACTGTTTACAGGAAGCCTTTGTACCGTGCTGTTCCACCTACAGCCAACAGCTTCTCACAGGAGATCAACACTGACTGAGTGTTTTTTTAATTCCAGTTTCTCATTAGTTAGGATGGAAGTTGGGGGAGCGGGGGGGACACTGTGTCTTCTTCAAGAGCAGTCCACGTGTTTGTGTGCGTGTTTGTGTGCGTGCGTGCGTGCATGGTTGGGGTAACTTTGAACTCACTACCCTTTACACACTGTCTCACACAATCACATAATCACACACAAACAAAGGATGAAGTGAGGGAAGCCAGACGTACAGTCAGAGTGGGCCAGGAGTGAGAGAGGAGGCGGAGAGATGCTTCACATACACACGCACAGACAAACACACAGACACGCACAGGTGGGGAGGTGGTGCTTTAGCGGACTTACCACAGAGGAACTGAGTTAACAGGAGGGACACTGGCCCTCTGGTTCGCCTCTCGGTGACAAGCAGCCTTGAGATGGAAATACCTCTGGAGCAACGACAACTCCAAACTTTAACACTAACCATGTGCGCAAATATGTCTTCCTGACACTGTCCATACTGCAGGTCACCTGATGAATGTGTGTGTGTATGTCTCACTACTGTCCTGGTGTTACTTCGGCCTGGCCTGTCCGATGTGCCGACACTGTTGAAATTTGCTCAGGGTCTAGACCCACTGAGTCCCCTGCCTGCGAGGCATCACCTGACAGCAGTGTTTAAAAGTCTTTGCCAACGTGTGTGTGTGTGCGTGTGTTTGACCGTGTATACCTTTGCGAGCATGATCCTGGTCTTTGCCACGTCAAGAGGAGTGGTAACAAATGCTGCTACTGCACCTACAAAAGACAAATACACATATTCAGTAAAGGGCAGACGCAAAAAGGCCTCTCTGCTCTCAGGACAGTCTTTAAATATTAAAAATAAACCCTTAAAAAGCCCAATTACTTAACCGCAGTAACAGTAACATATGAATTCAGCAATAAAGAGTGAAACCCTTGGCCCTCCTCTCCTCCAAGTTCATAAAAATGATAATATTCCACTTACGAGACCTTCCCCATTATTACACCACAAAAATCTGACAGACACACTTTTACTCCAACCATCCCCCCACCCCCACATTCACACACACACACCTGCCTGTGTGCACAAGCATGAAAAACAGACGCATTTGGTTACCTTCAGACGCAAATGTATACACAGACAGACACACACACACACACACACACACACTCCCTCCTCAAAGTTTTATTACAGCAGTTACACCCTGACTTCCATTCAACTCTCCAAGTTGGAAGCTGAATGGGCAGCACGATCCAGAGGTGTCCCCACTGAGCTGCTGTTTGAGTGTGTGTTTGTGCGCCTGCAACAAACACAGCAACTGTTCTGGGTAAACATACTAATATGGGCCACCGAGGAGCAATGTGATTAAAGTGAGAGGAGGATACAGAAAAGCATTAAGATCACACTTACATTTTACCACTAACTGCTGGCTATCATAAGAGTGGATTAGCAGTTAGCAAGAAAGACTCTAAACTGTCTGTAGGTCTGAGTGTGAGTGGTTGTTGGTCTCTGTGTGTTGGCCCTGTGATGGACTGGTGACCTGTCCAGGGTGACCCCGCCCTCAGCCAGTGTGAGCTGGGATTGGCTCCAGAACCCCCCACGACCCGGAAATGGATAAGTGGTGAGAGATGAATGAATGCTGTGCGATGTTTCCAATATTCTTGGAGAGCACTAAAAGGATGGATTACCGTAGTAAATCTCACACATGCAACACTGAATTGGAGGATCTAAATTTGGCTGGAAACACCATGCAATGTGATGAAGGTTAGACACGAAACACTCGGTGATGCAATCTCGTCTTGGGCTAGGCAGTTCAGATGGGGTCAAGTCTGTCATAAGTCAGCGCGGGGTACTTGTGGAGATATTTGTGATGATTAAATGCTCTTGTGTGAGCATTTCCAGTGTCAAGCAGATTATGTATGAGTGAAAGAGAGAGTGTGAAGTGCAATGTAAGGGGAAGCAACTGAAACTTGAGGCTCCCTCTTGGACAGCAGCTCAGCCACAGGACCCAAACCCTCCCTCGACCGCTACTCCACTGCCAACCCAAGTCCCCTGCTTCTCCCATTCTTCTTCTTGACTCAGGATGCATTTTATTCAACAGTTAAACAATTTCAGACACTTTTTCTGTCCGTACAGTCAGTCATGATATAGCCATATTTATATAAAGTTACTACAATATTTATATTTAGTCTCCATTATTCTAACAAAACCCCAGTAATGAGAGAAGAAAGCACTTTATGTTTTTAAAAACACGCCACTGTCTTATCTCCTAAGTCTTTTACTTCTTGCTTTCCATCACCTACTCATCCACGTTTCCTGTCTCCTCCCATGAACTTCTTCCAGTCTGGTCTAATTTCTTCCACCCCACTTGGGCTGAGTCAAGGGAAGGGGAAGAGAGCCATATCTAAGCTCCTTGGGGTGCTGTCTTGTTCACCTCCATCTTCATCATCCCAAGAATAGCTAACCTCAATGTTCCTGTCCTGTCTGGCGCGCTGTAGTGTCACAAGAGTTATAGACTGTAAGCTAGAGACGTCCAATCACAGCTCTACGGACCAGTTCCTGTGCTGAAGTATGTATGTTGATTTCGTGTCTGCTTTTTCATCATGGAAAACATGATAAAAAGCAGGGGGAAGGATGGATGACGTCATACATTTATAAAAAAAAACAAAACAAAACAAAACAAAACCTTGACTTTCTCATTCATAGAGGCAAAGTGGCGTTCAGTATTGTATCTTTCATTAATGTGTTAGACTGTAACATTTAGATATGACCCCGCACATTATACCAAAAAATTCATTAAAACAGGACGAAACTCATCAATCAGTAATGGGGCCTTTACCTGCAGGAATGTATATCTTGTGCGTTTCTTAATTTTCTGTTGTTGCTGTTTCCTTTACCCTATTCGTCCTGTTTTTAAGCCCACTCCTTTTTTTCCTGTGTCTCTTTCTTCTTTTCTTTTAAACCACTTCAGGCCCCAGTGCTCAGGAGGTCGCACAGCTGCAGGCGCTCAAGCCCAGCAATCAGCCCTTCTCATCCCTCCTCTCTGGTCCTCTGGTTGCCTTTCTCTCCCCCTGATTCTCATCCAGGCCAGAACAGACCCATAAAGTCTGCTATGGTATGATTTTTATTAGCTGAAGGGCTTGAGAACCGGTATAATAAGACTTTTCTCATTAGTGAGAGAAGACTCACTGTGCTTGGGATCTCCAGTTAATGCTGTTTGGTAACAACTTTTCAAAAACGCTGAAATTATTACTTGTTCTTATTTGAATTTATTGTCTTCCCCTGTCCCCTTCTCTTGGCTTTGGATAAAGTTATCCTGCCCTCCTGGCAGACTAGTCATCTATCCAAGTATCTATCTATCTATCTATCTATCCATCCATCCATCCATGTATGCCCCCCACCCCAACCCCCTTCCCTCCCCACTCCCCCCTTTCCCAAAGCAGCATATAATCCCCTGCACCTGCAAAAGCTCCACACACTGCAGCCTGCCAAGAGTAGAGCGTGTGACCTTGCCTCCGCGACCACAGAGTCTGGGAGAAAGAGAAAGAAATGTCAAGAGAGAAAGAGAGGGTTGTCGATAGTGGAGGATGATGAAAGAGCAAGAAAAAGGGGGAAAGCAGGAGGGAGACAAAGAGGAGAGAGGAGATTGTAGTTAGTGGCGATATTAGACACACTGAAAACACATTGTGAACCTTGGTCTGGTCTGGGGTTCAGGCCCACGGCTGGGAATCAGTTTGTCCAGCTATTTTTGTGTTGCCTTTTCTCCCCAGTGATGTCATGCTACTTGTTTCCCAAGAACTGGGACTGTACAAGAGGGAGGCAAGAGAATACGCTCCCAGTCGATTAGGATAAATCTTTACACATGTTAATGGCATGTGAGTTGGCAAATGTCAAGGTCTCACAGATTCTTTACCTACATTTATCAATGCACTGTACAAAACTAAAGGGATGTTGGTACATTTTTGACAGTTCTTCTGTCTGCATGGCTAAAGTCTGAGATATCCTGTTTCTCTGAACCACAAGGCACTATTTCTGTTCAAAAACGATTAAAACCATCAGTGAGAATCATTCTCAGCGACTTAAACTATTCTATTAGATAACATATCCCACACACACTGTTCCGCTGCCAACAGACGTGTGCTAAAAGCTACAAAAATGTGTCTTTTTTAATGCATTTGTCCTCATGCACTTTTTTTTGAGACTGCTGCACACATATTTATTGAGTGAAATGACATTTGTGAGGCAGAGAGGGCAGTGCTACATCACAGCGAAAGCAGAGGGGAACAAAGGTCAGGCAAGATGCAGGTGATGACCAGGGGAAGTGAAGCAGGTGGTGCTGTGGTGAAGTGGTGAAGTGAAGGATCCTGTGCTTTTCCTGTTGTCTCAATCAGAATTAAAAGAGTTCAGAGAGTTTCTGTAGAGATCTTTGGAGAGATTGGAGTCCAGGTAGGTGAAGGTGCCCCAAAGATAGGATACATAGTGATGGAATGAAAGAACAGCTCAGCCCATTTCAGGCAGGATTCTTCATGATGTGACCCAACACGAGCTGGCAAGTGACACCACACATGCATGTGGGCATTCCCTAAATAGGAGTGAGACCGTCACTAGGGCCCTGAGTTGGGTTAGGGGCTCTGGCTCCCCAGGCCCAGGAGGGATAGGAGGGCCCCAACACCCCACATCCACACCTGCCAATGACATCTCACACTGCGTATCCCCGAATGACTGAGTCTTTTAAAAATATGATCTGCAAATTAGTAATTGGGAACAAATGGACTGATCACCACAGAAGTTGTTAGTCACATCTGAAAAAGCTCAGAGGAATGGTGCTGGACAGAAAAGTCTATTTAAGGAAAGGTTACTGCTTCTATTGCAATGGGATAATTAAAAAAATAATAATTCTTCCCTTCCTTTAAATTTTGTTTAAATAAACTGAACCTGACCTAAAACCCAAAAGTCAATTTCCAAAGTGTGTTAAGTCAAAACTGCAGAGTCCAGAAGATTAACTTCTGCTAGTTAGAACAGCGAGACTGCAAACTTTTACAGGCTCTCGGTCTCACTAACTGAATACCAATGTTTCTCTAAAAAGCCTGAAATCACAGAACTGCAACTGACTACTGAGTGAAACCACCTGATGTTTTTGTTTTGAGGTTGAACTCAGGATGGGGAAGCAGGGTGTCTCTTTTTCTCCCCCTGAGCCGTTTCGGCAAAGCAGTGAGGAGACCGACAATGCAAGGTTAGTGTTTGTATAAAAGGCACATGGACAGCTGGACTGCCTCGGGCACTGCAAGGTATGATTACTTCTCGGGGAGAGCAATTGAGCAACAGCATGGAGCAATTACTAATATTTTCTTTGTCCATCTAATGCCCCCACCCCATTCTCCACATTTAATCTGTAACATGTTATCTCATCCTGGTCCTATCTCACACACATGTGGACATCACAAAACCATGTGTGTGCGCTTGTGCGTGCAAACGCAAACAAGTAAACACAGAGGAAGGCAGAAGAAAGAGGGGCAGGCAGAGGAGAGTGTGCTTGGGCTCAAGATGTGTCATGTGTATTCCATTAAAGGCCAGATTAAAAAGGAGATTTTGTTTTCCACATCAAAGGCCTCACGCTGGGGGATTCTCTGCCGCACTGACTTGCTCCCTCCGTTTTCCTCTGTTTCATGAATAAATAATAAGGGGTAAACCTGGAAAAACAAACTTTTTGACCTGTGAACTCTTAGTGTCAGGGTCTCTCTTTGCACC
The DNA here is from genome assembly GCF_900963305.1 of Echeneis naucrates. Classification (NCBI taxonomy): domain Eukaryota; kingdom Metazoa; phylum Chordata; class Actinopteri; order Carangiformes; family Echeneidae; genus Echeneis; species Echeneis naucrates. The sequence continues at coordinate 18,758,619 of NC_042515.1, read as the reverse complement.
TGGATGACTTCCCACAGGAAAGAGGTAGTGGGTCTGTGCGTTTGTGTCACATACGCATTTTGTATTTTTGTCCATTTTATAGCAAAGGCAACATTTGTCATACCTGTGAAGCAGAGTTTTAAAAAATGTTTTGTATCTGTTCTTCGGTGTTACACCCTCCTGTTTTGCTTATGCTGTTCTTGAGCTCAGACCAAATGGAAAAAGAGTAAAAGAGAATTTCAGTTGAATATGGGAATTAGGTGGGAAAAGGCATTGAATGTTTATGCAGTGACCAATGTGCCAAATTCATTCATAATCTCAATAAATTGACTAAATCATCTGGCGTTTCCTTCCAGCAACAAGCCTGTCCATGTGAAATTCAGCGACCAACATAACGTGTTCTATGAAGGATTAGTCTGCTGACTCCTCTTCCAGCAGCCCAACAGCAGATGGATGGTTGGTTTTAAATTTTTCTCTCACTAACAGCTGCGCAGCTCGTTGTGAATTTAAGAAGAAAGAGGATGCAAAACAGCATATTGCTTTACCGAAGAGTAGATGGGAGATCATGCCACACACATTCACTCGCTCAAATTTCCCCAACTTGGGCATTTTTTAAAAATCACATTTATTTATGAAAGCCTCTGAGCATCAGGGTGGTCACACTCACTCTAGCAGTAAAAAAACAACTTATTTGGCTGGATGTAGCTGCCTTTTCCTGTCTCCTATTCAAACTAATATTCAGAGCATCGTTGTAATACAGCAGAGGAGAAGGGAGAAGAGGAGAGGTCCAGATTCCAGCAGTTCAGCTCTCTCTCCGCCAACGGACGTGTCCAGATGGTCTGGAGAGAGAAGGCCTTTTGACTCAGGGACAAAGAGACACTTGTGAATGACAAGCGCTAACTCTCACAAATACAGATACACACACACGCACACGCACACGCACACGCACACACACACACACACACACACACACACACACACGTTCGCTCCCAACATTGATGGAATGTTTGACTGTCTGCCACTTGCGCCCTTGAGACATGATGTCACTCCAGCAAAGCGCCATCTTTTCAAAAAGAAATAGCTTTTTATGTATTCAGGGATGCACATTCTAACAACACAGGGGGCAAGGAAAGAGGCAAGACATGGGAGAGAAAGACATTAAGAAAGAGGCCATGAGAGAGAAGAAAAGAAGCACCATTAAAACGGGGCATAAAGTCCTGTTTCCGCCTGTCAAAATGATACAGGGGAATGCAACGGCTGAGCCGACTGTGAATGTGTCAAGAGCATAATCACACAATTACAACTTTACTATGGATTTACCACTGAGAATAATTATTGTTAATGATGGTAGTGGGGAATGCTGGAGAGTTTAAGAATAAGGAAGGAATAAAATACATGGATAAAAAAAGACAGGGAGGGAATAAAATGTGCAGGACAATATTTATGATACGTACCTTTAAATATTCCCAAAGTGGGAACTGAACCAGTGAGAACGGGATCTGAAAAATAAAGCATGAATTGTCAAAATGATGTCAGTACCTGATTTTCTGAACAGTCAAGCACAAGTTAGTTCTGTCACTTTTCTGCTCCCTTCATCTTTCTCACTGCTGATGATAAACGGAGGAGAGGGTGCTGTTTAATGGCAGGGATGGATGGATAGATAGGTAGAACTTAGGAACAGGAATACAGAGGTGGAGGGCAGGTCCACAGTGATGGCTGCGGTGTTGTGTTACTATTGTAAACAATAAATCACCTCAGGCAAGAAGTTACAGCATGAGGAAATCAATAGTAGTTCCAAGGCAAGGGGCAAATGACACACAGTCAGACCACACACACACATGCCTGCCTGCATGCAAAAGAATGGGCATACTTTATATAAACAGACACATACAGAAAAACACACCAAAATACCAATTCAGACTAAACACAGACACATATATTCTCTTTTTCACAGTCACACACTGCACACACGTTTCAAGTTATGCTTTAGGATGGCAGAACAGGACAGGAAGGAGGGAACAAAACAAAACCCAAAGGGAAAATAAATAAAGTGACAACAACTTGTGTCATTGGTCTTCAGTCAAAGCAACAACTGAATCATTCATCCATCTGCACTGCCTCCACCAGCATGTTCCATCAGGCTACATTAGCCCATTGGTAAAAACTGGACTGATCACAAGGACCATACATGAACTGTGTTTATGCCACCTAATGAGCTTATTAAACACTTAGTCCAAAGAAGTCACCTCATAAACACTCTGCAGTAGAGTACGCTTCAGGGTATCTGCTGCATCTGCCCTTTGAAAGCACATTAAACTTATGACTGAGTTTTATTAAAGGCTGTTTAAAAACTAAGTAAAGACATAAAGCTGTCAATTGAAAATAAAGTCAATTGAGAGGATCAAATTTAAGTTCTGAAATGGACTGGTGGCAGACCAATTGCATTAAAAGCAAATGTGACAAATAGGAAACATGTCATTTTATAGTTAGAGGAGGAGAGGAGATGAGAAACTCCTATTAGCCATCTCTGTATTGGGGAAAACATTTTAAGTCAAATAGTCTCTTGCTCTTTCAGACAGATTCAAATAAAATCCATGACAAGCCAAATACATATCAAATACACATCAAGACATGATTACTCTCCTATAAGGCTTTGTTCCTCTTGGTAGATTTCTCCTAATAGATGCAACAGCTCATGATGATAGGGATGGCAAATTTACTTGAAACTGGTTGAAACAAGCCTCTAGTTTCACTCAAAATATCTGTTGTTGTAAATGCTGTAAATTCAATCAAATGAAATGACAGCTGCAGCTAGTTTTCGTAAGATAATATTAACAACCAAACACAGAAAGCCGGCTAAAAATGGGGAATGACCCCTCAGTATGAGTTAATCCATGTTGAACCAAACCAAATGAAGAGCAGCACAAAGCCAATATTGTTCCTCTCTCTCTGATGAACTGAAGCTGCATCTTGGCTCACAGACTGATCAGTCATCAAGAAGAAGATTTTTTTTTTAATCAAACTTGGAACAGTTAACACACACACCCTGTCGCTCTCATAACTTTTGGTTTAACACTGATCCTTACTCCTTCAGACAGCTTGTTTCATTTGTTTCACTTTTTGTGGCAGGTGCAAGGTGTCTGTCTGGTGTCTGATTGGACAGTTCACTTACGAGCTGATCCACACCTCTCAGTCAACGTTTTCAGGGGTAATGGGATAAAGATGTAGATAGAATTTCCTTTTTAATTTCACACACATAGTCACAACAACAGCGTTGTTTGAACAAGCAGGCCCAGTACACAGAGCCAACAGAAGTGTTCCAGTGGAAACCCCTTCATGCCAATCTGGTTGATCCAGCCAGACGGGGGTAAATTTCCTCAGCCCTCTGAGATAATCTACAAACTTTATTTGACAGACAAGCGGTCTGGTATTTAGTTCCTTGAAAGTGGGGTGTTATACGACATAGAGTGAGGACAACTCAGTTTTCCAAAAGAAATAAAAGTACACCTGTCTTTTATTACCACCTAGATGAGTTCTGCTTTTCCAGGCCAGGGAGAGAGATGGTGAGAGAGGGAGAGAGAGAGAGAAATTGCTAAAAATAATCAGAAGCTTTTGTACCCTTTTGAAAGCAGAAGGGAGTCTACATTTATATATGTATACATAGATACATGTGGGAAAGTGTTGCCAAATCATACCCTCAAAATCAAATTTAATAAAGGCCACAAAAGAACTTTTTTAAGCACTGCAACAAGTAGAAGAAGAGAGTAAGGCAGAAGGGTTGAGCAGAGGATCTGGAAAGAGTGATCCACCAGTGATTTATGGCTTTGTTTGACACTCCTAGCACACTGCATTGTGTGTGAGTGTGTTGGTGTGTACGAGTGTGTGTGTGTTGCCCAGTGTAGAATGAATGTCTAAAAACCAGATGTGGTCTGATTAAAACTAATAAGCCATTTATAGATGAGAATGCGCATACTTGCGCGCACACACGTTTGAAACGTGCATGAACCTGATGAGATGCCACATGTGGCAGGATCCATGTGTGTGCGTTTGTTTGTTTGAGGTATGAAATTAAAAATATAAAGTGAAGGACACCTGAGCTAATCTGTGCAGCGTGTTAACTTGACTCATCCGACTTCGACAAGCTCCGACATCAGACTGCTGTAGTGATGGAGTTGAGACACACAATAAATCACTCAGTTTAATGAGAAATGAAGACGAGCAGAGACGAGGAGCGGGAGAGAGGACTGGACACCTAATCCATCACTCCCTCCTTCACTTTCCCCTCACTTACACCAGACCAGGAGAACATATGAATATCCACATCAAAACTATCTCTGTCTGCTAACTTTGCATTGAGCTGCTTTTCAATAATCTTCTTGCTTTGGTTTCTTGTTTTTTTTTCAGGCAGGGTATCCTTGGAGGTAGGCCTTCGCACCACCTTTGTACCTGATATACAGAGACCTGTACCATTCAGGCAGAAACTGTACAAATGTCATAGAAGCTAAAAGCTTAATAACCATATAAATGGAGGAAGAAGAAAAGGGAAGACAAACACTACACACTGCAGACCGCTGAAAAATAACTGTATTGGCAGCCATTTTAACATCACCATGATTAACCAAGATGCAGTATTAGACAGTGAACTGAAGTGTTACACTCTGTTTGACTCCTCAGGCAAAGCAGCTAATCTCTACACAACATCTGAGATCTGAAAAGTCAAGAAATTATGTATGACAGTTACTATTCAATTGGTTCATTGTGCAAAGTGCCTTAAGGTGAATATTGAGTAATGTGTTTTTCACAGTGATTTTGGGCAGTCATCCTTCATATTCTAGCAAAAAAAAAAAAAAAAAAAAAAAAAAACTTTGCGACCATCTTGCACAACAGTGAGAGTTATAATGAATCACATAGGGCGTTTAGATTATCCCACTGCCTCTCTCTTTTAATTTGGTTCAAATAAGTGCAGCTTTCTCACTCAGTGGCTCTTCAGTGAAACTGTGATTCCAACTTGAATAATGATAAACAAGTCAGACAGACACCATTTTGCCACAGGGGAAACATAATATTCTGCTATTGTGGATAAACCTGGTTTTCATAAACTACGTCATTTTATTCCAGTGTAGATAAGACATTGGTTGTTATCCAACCTATTCCCTATTTGGATTTCTTGTATTGGGAAAAAAAAAATCACTTTACAGTCTTTTTATTTAAACACAATACCTCACAGTTGACCAGTGTTAAAGCCAGAGTTGCCCACTGTTGATAGATGGATAGAAATAACTATCACAAATGACATAATATCTATTTATTTATTAACCTGTAATGCAACTTGTATGGTGGTGTTACATTTACTAGCTAGCTCTTCAAAAAAGTCAGAAGCATAGCAGGTTCAATCGATTGCAAAGATGAGATTGCCACTAACAATTGGTTCAGCCTCCAATAACTTATGAACAAGACGCATTGGAGGTTTTTACCAGCAGCTGAATTACCGAAAAAGCTCTCCTCCTCCTTCTCTTCATAACAAACATATCAGGGTATTAAACTTGGTGAAAACAACTTATAAAGCAGTTCAATTTAGAAAGTCATTTGTCATTTGAGTGTTAAAGTAGAAGGCAGCTGAGTTTCACATTTGAGTGGCTTTTGTCTCTAAGAGTTTAAGATCCAGATGTCTGATGATTCAAATCTTTCATCCAGTTAAAATATGTAGTTTAAACAGCTAGTATGTAAAATGTTTATCTTGAAATGCAGCCTATAACTGGACAAAAGTTGATTTTGAGCCTTTTGCTGGCAATCAACACATGGCACACATAACACCATTGACAGATGACCAAATAAAACATACTGTAACCATGAATAAAATCAGGGATTTCTCCTGGTTTGAGAAGTGAATATTTGGCATTATGCAAATTAACAATTCATTAAATAACATAGGCCAAAAAATTTCTATACTTTTAACGTGGTAAAGGTACATATTATTCACTTTTTTTATAATCGAATTTAATATGATTTCATCAAATATTTGAGTAATAAAGTAGTAAAGTAGTAAAGCCCTGTGCAAAGCTTTTGTATTTTTCCCAATTTTCCCAATTTTGGCTGATTTCCTCTGTCCTCTTCAGTAGTTGTCTGATCATCTATTGACTCGTCAAGTGATGATATCTGGATAATGGTTTGGATAAAGTTTTAATATTTGTTAGACCAACCAGTTATCAGAAAAAATAATCATCACTTAGATAAAGCGATCAATGATGAAAAGATTGTTAAATGAAGCCCCTATTGTGCCGTCTGTGAGTTAGGGGCCTGGTGTATTGCTCGAAGACGATGTGAGGCCTGGTTGGAGCTGCTGAACCTGAATTCCAGAGGAGACACTTTGTCTAAACGCTGACTGGTGGGCACACTGCATGTTATTGCACTGTTATTGCGGTGTATTCAGACTTTATCTATAACCTGTGGCAGACTAGCACAGGGTCATGCTACGCTAGGCTAGCACGAAGGCAGCCAGGCAGCATAAAATCTTCCGTGCTTTACAGTACCAACTGCTGACTGTGTCTCCTCCTGCTGCCTCGTATAATGCCTCAGCTACCATGGTTGATTCAACGCTGTGAGTCCAAGCAAAATGTGTGTGTGTGTGTGTGTTCGTGGTCACAAAATCCCTTTATGGTAACCCTAAAAAAAAAAAAAAAAAAGACAATGCTTAATAATAAATATGCCACAACTTAACTAGCTCACGCAAGTCCAGCTTAAGCCAATCAGAGTGCTTTCAACAATTAATCATAACGATTACCCGAGAGGGGAACACACCCAGGGCATTTAACTTCTGCAACCCACCTCCAGCTACCAAATCTACTTTCTCCACCTTAATGACCGCTCGTTTCCTCACGTTTCTGTCTTGTGAGACAGTTAGACCAGCAGTGACATCCACAATAGTAAAGACCACAGCTAGTCTGCTCTCAGGTTAGAACTCAAACTATGGCTCTGGATCTTGGCTGCAGTGGGAAATCTGTGTTCCAGGAGCTCAGCAGCATCTGCTCCCAAAGCCCACAAACATCTGTGTCATCCAGCTGGCCTCCAGGGACAGGATTCTCCTGCTGGGAAACGCATGGCCAGCTCTCTCACGGACCTGCTACACTTTTGTGTTTTTGTGATGAATGTGTCGGCAAGCTTAATCATATTTCCACTGATGTGTATGCGTCTCAAGCTCAGCGTTACATGTTTGCAGGTTGACACATTTTGTAGCTGATCGAAGGTGACAGTGCCACTTGCTGTGACTGTCAGATACTATATTATATGAATATGGAGATTGTGTCTGCTGTGTCATTCTGCTGACAGTGCTCCAGTTTGTGTGTGTCTGCATATGCGCCCTTGCCAACTGTATTAGTGCTAACTTTATTAGTATTCAGAGAAGCTTCAAGCTGTCACAGGTCTTTAGGCACTCAGTGGAGGGCAGGAAAAACACATGTCAAAATATATTCACATTGAGCCTGATTGCAGGCAAACAAGTTGGCTGCAATTTGACAAATGACTTTTAATAGGTCAAACTAGAGCTTCTGCATACTGATGAGTATTTAAGAGGAGACAGAAAGAGCCAGGGAGATGGATATTAAGATGGAGGGACAAGCCGTCAAATATAAAGATGGCCAAAGCAACAGCTAAGATACATTACTCATCTTTCCCAGCACTGTAACCTCAAATGTTGAGTTATCCTCCTAAACATCTACAACTGCTACTGTGGAAAGGCTCCCCAACAGCAATTTAACTGGAGAGCTGTGTTCAGATTCTTTCCAACAAAATCTAACTATTTGTCCTAGCATGCCTGATATTTATCGTAATACAGCTTCATTATATTAATAGAGCACTAGTTTGGACCTTCCACTTTACACATTAACAACACACTAGAGACTTTTTACCACAGCCCACAAAAATCTATAGTATGGCTGACAGGTATTTGTTAAAATCCTAAGCATCTGGTCAACTCTTTGACCACCAATCTCTCAACTGCTGACGAACGGTACTTGGCTTTACTTTGACTTCATAATGATGCTCCAGGAAAGCAGCTGGTAACAGCTAACAATGAGTTAGGGTCACCAAGAGTCCAGCGCCATGGTAGTCTGAGTAGTGCAGATAAAGCTGCGATTGGGATTTCAACAGCTTGCCTTTAATTGTGGCAAATAATAATAATAAAAAAATCTCTGATGTATCTAAGTCACATAAACGTCAACTAAATTCTCTTGCATTTTTCATGTGATACTGAAATAGATATTTTACAAGCAGTTTGATTGTCCGTGCAACCAGAATGCTGATAATTCTTATCTTGGTTGAGATGGGGGAAAAAAAAAAAAAAAAAAAAACAACATAAAAATTTTTGTTTCCTCCATGTAAAAGCTTCAACCTTGGATTGGAGAATGGCAGTAAAGACAGTAACCACTATTTTATTACCAAACCCTAGACACAAATAGCATTATATTGCAAGCTACTATTCTAACTCAAGACAGTCAAGACACTGTGGTGCAATCTTTAACCCAGCAACTTACACACTCATTCCACACCGCTCTTAAAACCAGATGTGGAGCAAATGAACAAAAGAGCAAATGATTCATGAGCCAGAGTCATCTGTTGGATCCTGTGTTAGTGTTTGATGCTGAGTGGCCATTCCAACGCCATTTGGAAAAGCAGTGAATTAGGAAATTCCCTAATGTACCCTTTCAAATGAGACCATGTATAGCTCCCAAATTCAATTTATACGGAAAATAAAAACAACAGCTTCTTAAGAAATACAGCACTGAGTCACTAAAGAGTTTGTTTCAAGATTAGAGCAAAGGGTCCCTGTCCTGTAGTTCCCTTGTCCTATTCAGTCTTTTTCTATCTTCTATCAGTGCAAGCATTTCCACGCACCATTTTCAATGGTTAGTATATTGCACCATGGAGATCTGAATGTCGTCTGCATAAGTGTCCACCACTGTCTTCTGACTTTACTGAGATTTCATTTAAATTCCTTATGGTTGCAGGAAGGACAGCTAGCTATCACATATACCCAGGTTAGGTAGAGGTGGAGGAAGAGGAAGAAGAAGAGGAAGAGCAGAGGAAAGAGGAGTTTTTAAAAGAAAGCAGATGCAACTCAGTTGAAGTGCCGTGTGAAGACACACAGGGACACACAGGGACACACAGATGCACACAAAATCATATGGACTGGCCCGGTGGAGCAGAGTCCCAAACCTAAGTCCAAATTTATTACCTGTTCATGCAACAAGGCTGCAAGCTGGAATCACTTGGCGTGGTCATACAAGCGCGCGCACACACGCGCGCGCGCACACACACACACACACACACACACACACACACACACACACACACACACACACACACACACACACACACACACACACACACACACACACACACACACACACACACACACACACACACACACACACACACACACACTATTCAGACACACCCACATTCTTTATGCTGTGTGTCACAGAAGTATGACATGAAGCTGACTGTGGTGACACACTGATAACAAACAGACAAAGATCAGATTTTAATATGTTGAAAGTTGATAAAGTCATTCATCATGTCAGAGAAGCGGGTGGCACTGGACACCTCTTTATGTCACAGTGCCAATTCTTAGAATATCACTGAGCAGGATGAAGCCAGACCTGTTTTCCTGTCAGCTAAGGGAAAATGTGGATAAACATATGAACACAACAGATGCATGCAAAGGAATACACCGACGAAAACACAAGAACAGCCACAAAAACCACAAAAGAATGACCATACAGCAGTAAGCACAATAATCTAATGCGCACACAGAGACACATCCCTGGTTAGTATTATTCCAATGAAGTATGACAGATATTTAATAAGGCTGCATGTCGCAATACCCTGACCTCAGAGTAAGCGGTGAGTAGGGGGGCTGCAATTAACTCCAGCTAGGCTGCTTTGGAATATGATTCTTGGTGAAATAATAGATATCCGTTATTGGCAATATACACCATTACATGCCCAATGCAGGCTAAAAGCATGTATGTAATTGGAATAGATTTGGCCATGATATAAACACACACACACAGAGCACTACATATATAATGTGTGTGTGTGTGTCTGTGTGTATGTACATCAATAAATATATATAAACATATAAGTAAATTTTTGACAAAAGAATATTCATATTACAATGTGTTATAATCTTAATCTCAAAAAAGTAAATACGCATTTACTGTCTAAAATCACATACAAGATGAAATTTTATATTGTAATTTTTTTGAAAACATAATTTTATCCACCTTCATTTTATAACCTAGGATTGTGTTTAGAATTTTACCTCTATCAGCCTTCACCGGCCTATTAAATGTCTCATTTTAACAACATATGGACTGTTAATTATTTGGGCAGCTCCAGGTATGTTATGTTATGCTATGTTATGTTACTAAACACCAGACCCCACCTTGCCTGTGCACATGTGAACTGTCACGGCTTGTTACTGCAGTGACGACACACATTATAACAGAGAGTGACGCTGAAAAACCACTGGCTAAACATAGGAGCACAGGAGGATTTTGTATGTATACAGGCCAGCAGGAGAGAGAGGCTGTGGGTGTGTGTGTGTGTGTGTGTGTATTAGCAGCACCTAAATACACCTCAGGGACAGAGGGGTTCAGGGCCTTTTAAATAAATAAACAAACACATAAATAAAGTCAATCGATCGAAGGAGCCTGATCCGGCACTCTGGGCCTGTGTTTGGCCTCTCACTTCATAAGACAGGCCTGGAGGAGAAAGAGAGGGAGGAAGGAGGGGAGGGAGGGGGAAACTGAGAGGACTGGAGAGAAAGACCGAGAGAGAAGGTTGGATTACTTCTCTCATGGCGGTTGTATAGTGCTGGTTAGTTGAAGCTAAGGTCTGCTCCCTGTATTACAGAAAACAGACCTCCGCATGCTCTCATATCTCAGTTCAGGCACGCACACACACACACACACACACACACACACATATACACACCTGTCTTTACACTCCCCTGAGGCACGTTATACACAAATCATATGCCTATCCAAACCTAAAACCACAACACATACAAAGCATAACTCCCCTACTGTTCAGCGCAGTTTTTCAAAAATGAATTTGTCACAGATATGTGTTATATGAGTGTTGGAAGCCACGCACTTTTTGCATCCTCCAGAATGAGCCTGTGTCCCTTTAAGCCCTGTACTGTGTTACTATGAGGAGTGTTCAGGCCTTAAGCAACTAACAATCACTCATTTCAACCGTCCCGGCACCTCAGTGCTGTAGAAACCAGAATGAGTGTGACTGCACTTGCTGAGGAATTCCACCTGACAGATTTGAATGCCGAGGGCAGCATGGACTCTCTCTCTCTCTCTCTCTGCATGGGTGTGTTTAAACAAGCCAAACTAAGGAGAACGCCGGCACTTCTCTTGTGAGCCAATCAAATCACAGCTGGCCCCAACTATGACTGCGGGAGCTCAGCAAATGCCGGCACAGAGCAGTAATATTCCTTACAAATTAAGACTTGTTCAGAAGTGAAGGGGACAAGAGAGGCAGGGAGAGGCAAAGGAAAAGAAGGAGAGGTAGTTGTGGTGGTAATGGAGGGGGGAAACAGTGCACTGGCAAAGATTCAAGAGAGCAATTCCATCGACATGAGAGAAACGCTTCCCAGAAACTCTCAATAATATTTATGTTGCGCTGGTGATTTTTTTTTTTTCTACTTCTTCCCACCTGTGTGAAGCTTTGTGCAGCTTGTTGCCTTAAAATGGACGCATGATACCACAAAACAGATGAAGGAAACCACAGAAACTCCCTTATCAACAGACACCTGATGCATCCCTTCCAGTCTCCAAGTCTCCAGTCTTTAACAGAGAAAGAAAAGCATCAGTCAGTGGCCTGCAGATCAAATTTACACATGAAAGCACAATGTAACAATGCCAAAACAGAAGCAAAGGCAAATCTATACCAGAGAGTTATCACAAATATGCTTGGTGTTTCCATCCATCTTCTACTGCTTTTTACATTTCCAGGTTGTGGGGCTGCTGGAGCCAATCCCAGCTCATATTGGGCAAGGGGCATGGTACACCCTGGACTGGTCGCCAGTCCATCACAGGGCCAACACACAAGGACAGAGACAAACAACTTGCATTCACACCTACGGTAAATTTAGAGTCACCAGTTAACTTAGACAGGCATGTCTTTGGACAGTGGGAGGAAACCCACACGGACATGGGGAGAACACGCAAACTCAGAAAGGACTCAGGCACCCAGGCCGGGAACCGAAGCCGCGACCTTCTTATTGTGGGGTGACATCGCTAATCATTACGCCGTCTTGCTGCCCTGCTCAGTGTTTTCATAGGAAATTTGTATGAAGAAGAAAAAATGGTTGGGAAAAATTCTTCCTCTATTGACTTTTTCTCTACTGAAAATTAAAAAAAACGTGACAGTTTGGAGCTGTCATAGCCACTGACAGATGACGTCAAACACAGTGGAGTGGTGCGACACAGGACGCCCCGAGGGTCAACCAATTAGCTGCTGACAGGAAGAGAGATAAATGACTGCCTGAGGATCTGGCTGAGACTAGCAGTCCGAAGGGAGAGAGGACTGAAAGTAAATGTGTTGGTGCTGGAGGGCAAAGCGTGGGAGAGGGTGGCCGTGATTCCAAAGAACTAACCTTACAACACAGCTGGATGACTGTCAGAGGCTAACAAGTGGCAGCCTCCAGAGGAAGGTTTGATAAGATTTACAGAGTTGGCGATTAAAGAAACAATGGCCATAATTTGAAACATCATTTCCCTTTAAAAGGGCAGTGCGGCAGCATTGTGATTAGTGCTGTCGCCTCACAATAAGAAGGTTGTGGGTTCAGTTCCCAGTCTGGGTTTGCATGTTATCCCTGTGTATATGTGGGTTTCCTCGAGGTACTCCAGTTTCTTTCCACCGTCCAAAGACATCATGTTTGGGTTAACTGTTGACTATAATTGTCTGTAGGTCTGAGTGTGACTGGTTGTTGGTCTCTGTCTATCTCTGTGTGTTGGCCCTGTGATGGACTAGTGACCTGTCCAGAGTGTATACTGCCCTTGCCCAGTGTGAGCTGGGATTGGCTCCAGCACCCTCCGTGACCTGGAAATGGATAAGCGGTTGAAGATGAAAGAATGTCTCTTTAAGGTCATGGATGGAAAAAAAAGCTCTACCCACACCGACTCATTGCTTTCTCTAATTGTGTCTCCAAATGTTTCCATTTACAGAGATTGTTCTTGTGCTAATCAGAAATTAATCCAGACATAATCAGGTCCAGACCAAAACGTCATCTAATCTGTACATACCTACTAGTTTTAACTGATTTCAGAGAGACATGAAAAGAACAATGTCCCAAAAACTTGTAATGCCTTGGGCTGCACTAAATCAACAACAGTGCCCAGCCTCAATGCTTAGCTGAGAGATAGCCTGCAGAAAACTGAATACCTGGGTAATTCAGACAAAATTAAACATCCAACTCAACAGGGCTATGATGTGAACTGAACTTGATGACAGCATGCATATTTTTAGATTCGATTTTTTCACATTCGATTACTTGCCTCTGCAACCCAGCCCTGGATAAACGATGAAGATGGATGGAATGATGGCTTGCAAAAGTACAATGAATTCCTAACTTTTGTAGCCACAAACATTGTGAGAACAGGTTAGCTGCATAAATTGCTAAATTTGTTATTTCGAACAAACTATCCACTCAGAAAAATGCACTTTGGTTCAAGTATTATCAACCATATATATATATATATATATATATATATATATATATATATATATACTATATATATATATATATATATATATATATACACATATAAATAAAAAGTGAGGCAAAGCACTTGCATGATAAGAGCCAAAAGTCATGCCAGTACCTGAAAACAGGATGTATTTTTCCAGAGCTTTACTGCTATATTTTGAAATAGCTACAGTAAAAGAGGGTTGTCCTTTAAAGGAAAGAAAATAAACTAATGTAAAAGAGACAAAAGGTCCAGAATGAGGCAGCTTGTTGCAATATCACCAGCATACCATACACGTATATGTATGTGAAAACACACATGGCACAAGAATACAGACACATGCGCAATACCCACAGCAATAAAACACGAACCAAAACCATTCAAGCTCACAAATCACTGAAATGCCACACAAATCTGTATTATCAGCTGGAAATCAGATAAGCACAGCTGCAGCACAGCTGTATGCATAACAGAATCTTCATGGTGAGACAAGTGTATATTGGTAGTGACTCAACCAGTTTGAAAACACAAATTCACTCAAATAGTGAAAGTGTCAAACAAAGTCATGTTGGGCCCAATCTATTAGTTAGGGGACTTGACACAACACCACCAGTAAGTGGGAAAAAACTGCAGAGAATTAAAGGTTTAAATGTTTGTCTCTTGTATGATGTTCTCCAGCATGACAGTGAATTTTTAAAAATAAGAAATAATGCAGCCTTGCACAAATATTTTTCTTCTTGGTTTTTTTTTTTTTTTTTTGTCTGCATTTGGGGCAGCACGAGACCTTTCTGTGTGGAGTTTGCATGTTCTCCCATTGCCTGAGTGAGTTTCCTCCCACTGTCCAAAGGTTAATTGGTGACTAAATTGTCTGTCGGTCCGAGTATGAGTGGTTGGTGGTCTCTGTCTGTCGGCCCTGCGATGGACTGGTGACCTGTCCAAAGTGTGCCCCTCCCTCGCCCAGTGTGAGCTGGGATTGGCTCCAGCACCCTTGTGACCTGGAAATGGGTGGGTTGAAGATGAATGAATGAATGAATGAATGAAGTGTTGCTGGAGTTTTTGCCTTCATAGAACAGACACTCTGTCCGTTTATGCTGCAGTCATTTCTAATATGGCACAGACAATGTGCTTTTTTTATTGTGATCCACCCAGTTGATATTTCAAAGGGTAATTCATAACCAAAGCTGTCAACCTCATGGTGCAGCTCAAAGAAGTTAGTGGCCCCCATCCTCAGGAGACAATGAATGTCAGTATATATACAATAGTCATTCATCAGTTGTTGGTGTGTTATTTACCAATGGATCAAAGCAATTTACTCACGAAGGGTCTTCTGCAAAAAGATTGCTCCTTACTTTTCTGATACCACCAAAAATATAAACTGTCATGAATGCAACATCACTTCAATTATTATTGTGGCTATCAAGCACAAAATTTGAAGTAACTGTTGTGCTCACATAAAGAACAGCCTCAGCTTCCCATGAATGTAGATGAGTGTTGAATTATGGATTGGTTTGAACTCCTGACCCCTGCTGGGGTTGAGTGAGGTAAATGCTCATGGTGCCGGTGACACTTTATATTTCTTTTTTCCATCGAACATTAAGCAGTGACATCACAGTGTGACCCCTGACATTCAGGTGGTTTGTTCCAGATGCTTTTGGGTCATGAGCACTGCTGCTAGCAAGATGATGATTGCATGAGGAAACGGGGACAGGCATATGGTTGGCTGGGCGGGGTGGTGGAAGGGAGGGGAGAGGGCATTAGGGGCAGGTGCTTCTGTCTAGAGAGCTTCATATGACTGTCCGGGGAAAAGGGGCAGTTATGAAACAGTAAAACTACAGCAGCAGTAATTGTACTGCAACTGAGAAATCCAATTGTGTGTCTTAGAGTCCAAAATGATTTACATTCAAAAAGGCAAATTAATTCACAGGAGACTGGTTTTGGAAAGGAGTGAAGAAAGGGAAAGGGAGAGGGATGTGCATTGTTGGTTTCCATGAAAGAAAAGTGGTGCTGTAAAAAAGACTTAGGCTAACCTCTAATTACTGGGTGCTTCCCTATGTCTAGCCATTTCCCAGCATTGATTTATCCACCTTCCTTTGACTCTCACTTTCTCCTGTCATTCCAGGCATATAAAGTGAAAATAAGACATTACTACTGTTTAGAGTGGATTTGATTGCAGGATTAATTAATGTAAATGTTTCTTTCGGAGACTTCATAATGGGCTGATTCTCTAAGATGGTTTTAACAGTAATTAGGCAGTAAGAGTATTATGTCACTTTAATGTCTATTAAATTCAAGTGGAACAGGTGTCCAGTCCAAAAGAAAAAAAATGCAGTGCAAATATTGCCATCAGGGGAATAATGTATCACTCTCAATCTGGTGTACTGGCACCACATACCAACACACAGGAGCGTAGTCTTGACACTTATTTCCTTCAACATGACATCCAAACCACTGCTGTCCCTTTTACCTCCATTCCAGACATACTCCCCCCTCCCTTCAACACACTCTCACTCCCACACCTCCCCCCTCCCTCAGACCCTTGCCAAGCCAACTGGGCTGTGCATTATTAGAAACACATGTGGAGCACCAAAGTTTTTCTGCTTGGGTTGAGACAAACATGCATAAAGTTGTGGGAAACAAACATAGCCCGAGTCCCAGAGAAACACACACCACCAATATGGCCACCATGGTCATGTACACAACATTCATTCACACACACGGCATAAAAACAACTATTGCTGTCAAAAACAACTTTCTTCTTTCTGGAAAAACCTCTGGCAGGACAGATTAGTCACAGAATGTAGAAATCCCTGCATCACAAATTCTATTCACAAAATGATGGATTTCTGAGTGGATTGAAACGCTTCATTGGGGCAAACACACTTAGCTTAAGTTTGTGATCCACAGCCCTAAGTGGCAAAGACTTCCAATGCATCATCCTTCACTGGGAACACAGAAAGCCCTGCACTGTCCCCTAGCCAAATCTGCACTGAGCAGAAAGCACTCCTGTGTGCCAGAAAGCATGGCAGCTCACTCCTTAAGCCCGACCAACTGTAGAACTCATCACTGAAACCACATGTTGATTTAAGAAAGGTTACCGAGGTTGAGTTTGATTTGCACCATAAGCCTCCTCACAAAGGTGCACCCCAATGGGGCTGGATGTATGAGGGGGATGCTTTGCTGTAGATGCGTAAGCCAGCATAGACATATGATGAAGCAGAGAAAAAGGAAAATAAGAGGATACAATTGCATTCATACAGCTACACTGATGTGAATGACAGGCGAAAGCAGTTACTGTGAACCAAAGCCCAACCATCCGTTATGCAGAGTGACGGTGGGAGTAAAGCAGAAATCCCTGAAGTGATGTGCGTGGTAAAGTGATAGAGCTGATCCAGTGACAATGAGGAATTATTCTCTATAGCTTAAAGAGGCCATCACTCTTTACACAAATGTCAGCTCAACCTGCAAACGAGTCAAACAGGGACAGTGTTCAAAACTCATACTCCATAACTCAAATAGATAGACAGGAGCTCTATCAAAGATGAGAATATTATTACAGGTTGCAACATAAACAGACACATCAGGCAGCAGCCTTTCCTATAGTTCGTTAGTCTGCTGGCTGCCTTTAAATACATGTGAAAGAATTTTAAATATTTCAACCAAACTGTTGGTAAATTTGTAGCAGGTTTAGTTTATTTGAGATGCTGCACCCATTTACCCAAAGGTAAGGCTAAAGGCGAGTGCCAAACAATTTCATCTACATGTTCACTTCTATCCCTCTGCAATCAGGTTCTTCACAGGGACACTAGTATAATATTATTATCACAGTCTACTTACCAAAAGCCTATTACTAAAAGAAAAGTAGCTTGTGGGTCTGAGTCTGAGTGTGAGTGGTTGTTGGTCTCTGTCTGTCTCTGTGTGTTTGCCCTGCCATGGACTGGTGACCAGTCCAGGGTGAACCCACCTTCACGATTTATGAAAAAATATTTGATCTGCTTTATATCGCTTGCATAAAATCTGAGACAACCAATTAAAGTGTATCTTGTAATAGTAACAAGGATCAATAAGAAGGTGGTGGCATAGAGAAACAATCAGACAGTAAGTGTGAGGGAATAGTCTGACATTTTGCTCAGCGCACCTGCCGGTTTTCTTGCTGGGATCCAGGTGAAACTGTTTCATAAACTGCAGCTTTAAAAGTTCGCCACTTCATATCCTGTAGCCTGTTTGTTTAATCTGTACAAAAGTTTAATACATAGGCCTCTGTAAAACAGCAAATTGTTGTTTTACTCCAGTTTTTGTAAGGATTATAAAATGAGATACAAGTTACTAATTAGTGATCTTTTGACCTTGGGGCAAAATGCAATCTACTTTGTGTGCTAAACTAAGTAAACCTGCTATTAGTGATAGATTCATACTTGGCTCACACACACAAGTAAGGCCTTTTCCCAAACATTTCATTTAACTAACTGCCCACGTTTGTCCAGTTTTAAGCAGAATGTTTGTGTACTCTGTTAATTCAATGCCAAAACTTACTGTGACAATACATTAACAGCTCCCTTCCCATAGCAGGCACACACCTATCTATATGCCTACAGGGACCAACAGGTTTTGTTGGCCTTCTTAGGCTACTCATTGATCACAGTGTAAACAGATAAGGTAACACCAGTAGCTCACATTGCTTAAAACATCCAGTGGCATCTTTGAATACATATACTCAAACTCTATTTTGTTGATTGTTATACGACTGGCTTTCAGACGCTGATTTAATTTCTACAGTAGAACAAAAACGTATTCTATTACTGCATTACAAAGTGAATGAGCAACATTCATCTCACAGCTAGGTATTATATTTCCTTTTTAAACAGCAGTTTAATATTTTCCTTCCATTTTTCCCTTTTGCAATGCAAACTTGTGACATTTTCCATTTCAGTAAATCCAGCCTTGTGAAGCTTGTTTTTTAGGTGTTGAAGTCATTTAGGAGAGTTGGTTTACTGTCTGGCTCTCACAGACTAATGGCAGCTGCTCCAACGGTCCAAGTCTAAACACAAAGCAGGAGGAACCCTCTGCTCCTCCACACATGTCCCACAAATCCTGCCTTTACATATTTAAAAGAAAATAAACACCTTTTGCTTCCCCTGCCATGTCTCTCTTCCTCACTTTTGCTCTGTCTCAGTCATATGAGGGTATATAAATATGAGCCTCTGTGGATCAGTGCAGAGAGACACAGGATATGAGCGATTCCCCTCACCTCTCCCTTTTGAACCCGTGACACTGAAAAGTGGCTCCTTGCCAAAAAATATCCAAAAAGGGGTCAGCTCTGCTCTGCTTCATGCCTGTTGATAGGGTTTCAACCTTAGCATCCTTAGTAGAGGAAGCATAACTCTAGCTCCCTGCTCCTCATGGACAATACAGAGCAGTGACAGCAATCATGGACAATTATAACATAATGTCCTTACCACAAAAAGTGCACTCAGTTGTAGTCGGTTATGATTGGATTTACTAAACACACCAACCTCCACCTGAATCCAGTGTGGCTGAGGCTGAGCAAAAGGGAAAAACAACAAGGGGAAGAAAAGAATGAATGGAAAGAGTTCAGACTAGAACCCAGGGTCCAAAGGGCTCTGCAAAGATAAGGAAATTGAAAGTAAGAGTATATGAAAGGGGGCTGTTGTGTATCGGCTGTTTCTCCTTAGGAAAACTGAATATCTTTCAATTTTGAGCAGTTGGTCAGGCAACATATCATCTTTAGCTGTGAAAAATCAATTAAAGTAACTGTTACTTATAGCTTTAATGTGAATGACCAACCGTCATCATCATCAAGCAAAAACAACTGAAGAAATATCCTTTGGGAAAATGACGTTGAGGTAGTTCTGTGAACTCATAAAAATCAGTTCTAAAACAGCAGGAAACTACACAAATCCTAGAGCTGGAGCAATGTAAATCCACCTGTTGGTACCAATTAAAACCCAAGACAGCAAGTCTGTGGCTATAACCCTGATGGAGGGAGCAGATAAAGGATCAACTAAGAGGGATAGGATAAAGAGGAAGCAGAGGTGTGTTCGGGAGGAGTCTGGATGGAGAGGTGTTTCATAAGCCCTGCTGCTATATCCTCCTGCAAGTCAGATTGCCAGGTCCCAGCTGTTGGAGTGAAAGAGCTCTGAGGCAGATTCAGAGGTTGGCTTAAGAAAAATATTTATAAATGCCAATAAAAGAAAGACCAGCAACACATTTTTCATTGAACACTGTACTGCTCACTCTCACTTAGCTTGGCTCAATTACCTTTCTTCTTCTCTCTTCCCTGTCCATGTGCTTCCACACTTTAATGAATGAAAAAGGGAGGGTTCAGCTTCTAAACTGAGTAGGTGAAGATTCGCATAGTCTGGCCATCTGCTACAGTCAATCAGGTGATGTTCCAGGTGTCTGAGTCAAACTGTCAGCTTCATTTACACATATCCTGCTACAGTCCACATACCACCACATTAATAAATTACATCTAATAGCCACTCTCAGGCCCATTACTCAAACTTGAATTGGAGCAGTTAAGATCAAAACTGAGATCGGTTCACAGCACTTTTCATCAGAAAAATAAAGGCCTCGCAATAAAAGAAAAAAGCCATCATTTCCATGGCGGTGACTGCAGCTCATAAATGTCATAAAGCTGAATTGGTGTGATGGGGTGGAGGCAGAGAGAGGGGAGAGGGGGGAACTGTAAAGAGCGATCAGAGGACGAAGAGAGATTCTAAAGCAATGCTGAGCTTGGCATGCCATCTAGTGGTGACAGGTGATGCAGTTCACAGACAGAAGTGTGGTTGCCCTTAGAAGACAAAATGACAAATATCACTAGATGATGAAATATTCTTAGAATCTTGATTAAAAAGACTACTTTGTGTATATTAATTCAATGAACACAAATCAACACCCAAACAACATGAGGAGCTTCCACTGGGACTTGGGACTCTACTCTCTCTGAAAGTCCTCGCCAAACTCTCATTGCTGTTAATTAATATGCCTTCATTTTTCGGTGCCAGATAAAGTCATTTTTCACAGTACAACTTTATCTCCCAAAATCTGAATTGCACTGATTTTATGCTCTGTTCAGCAGGAACCCAGAAAGTGCTGAGTTGGCTGAAAACTTGACAGAGTAGGCCCGAGTAAAGATTAATGTGGTGCACAACAAAAGTGAGTCAATGGTCCACATATAGATTTTAAATAAACATTAAAGCCTTTCAGGGGTGTTCTGCAAAACATCTAACAGGACTAAAACTAAAACTTGTGCAGCTGGGTGCAATGTTGTGAATGTGGGTTGGGGCTACGATGCAAACTGGATTGGCAAATGAGTCACACCTCCACGCCACCTCCTAACTCCAGTCCAGCCTCCCCTCTGTGGTACATCCTTTCAAATCCTGCACTAATGTGATATCATGCCCACCAGAAATGGCTTCTGAAGGCAGCCTAATGAATATATAGCACAGAGAAGACCCCAATTAGAGGGCCAGCTAAAGCAGGGATGGGGGGGGGGGGGGTGCAGTGCTGCCACGCCATACCACATAAACAAACTTATCTTGACAGGGTCGCCTCACCAAAGGAGGGAGATAGGTGGATAGCGAAGGAGGCTGGGAGAAAATGAATTACCTTCCTGACACACGTTAAAGCCAATCAGTGTGGTGCATCCTTTGCCGCTCCCATGCCCCAAATCCCTGCCGCCAACGTTGCGTTTCATCTGCCAGTGTTAGTATGCATACAGACCACGCACCAGTCTCCAAATGTATTCATTTATTCAGAGCCCCTCGGAGAAATCACAGTGTCTTGTTGTCCTTTTTTCCTGGCTGTCCAGATGGAATTTGCGTGAATAACATCAGTTTAGTGAGGCAGAAAATAAGTACAGGCTAGCACAGCGGAGGGGACTAGATTACACCCTCTCCCACCTCCCAAAAAACAGGATAGAAAGACAAGTGTCACCTTCATATACTCTTTTCTTCCTCTTTGTCTGCCTTTCTTAGTTTCTTTTCAAGTTCTATTGAAACTTAGCAGGCAGGGGGGTGGACTGAAAGTAAGAGATCTATACAGCTTTCATGACAATTATTTTGTGTTATCATGCACTGCAGGTTCAATTAAACAGAAGACCATGAATCAAAGAACTAGAGCAGCTTTCTCATTACGCAAAGGTGAGTGGCCATCAAGGGAGTGCAGCCCAATGCTCATTTATCCTTGTTTTGTTTTGCATTTATAAGGTAACTAATTGCATTAATTAATCAGATGTACTTCCAATAGGAGAGAGAGCATCTTGAACAAGAGTGATGAAAGGATAATTGAGAAAAAAGTAATTGAATGAGATGAAAGTGAGGGGAAAAAAATGTAAATCAATATTTCCAACTTCAATAAAGCCCCAGAGAAATTAAAATGTCTTCATTCGGAAGAGTGGGAACTCTCAATATTCGTCAGGCCTATCAAAAAGAATTCACTACACAGCTTTCAAGGAGTCAAGTAATTGTCTCTTAGCATAAACTCTGGAAATTGATTTCAATATGATAGGGTAGATATCCTTCATGGTTGACTGAATCAAAACTTAACAGGCAGGCAGAACGTTTGTGATCTGCTTTCATTGATTATTGATCATTATCAAAAGTGAATGAATGAGTCAGTGAAAGACAGAGCCAAAAAAAAAATCTTCTGAATTAATCTTACCTCTCTGAGTACTGTACTTCCAAATCCTCTGTACAAGCCTCGAACACCCTGCTCAGAGAAACACAGACAATTTTAACTAACACACTGTTGCAAACACTATCAGACTAGATTGAGAATTGAAAAATCTTTTAATATTACCTGATCAAAAGTTTGTTAGGTAAAAACAAAATTAAGGATAAGGAGTAAATTGAGTTTGTTGAAACATTTTACTTTTATAACCGTTGGGTTTGTGCATGACTATGACAGTTTAGACGTCACAAGTAACGACTTTTGACATCTGTTGGACAGCATCTAAAATCGTCTTGTCTTCGTGCAACAGCTTACACACACACACACACACACACACACACACACACACACACACACACACACACACACACACACACACACACACACACACACACACACACACACACACACACACACACACACACACACACACACACACCCCCTTTGGTGTGGTCCTTGGTTTAGATTTGTTTTTTCATTCAACAGTGCATTCAGTACTAATAGAAATGGTGACCAAAACCACATGTTGCAGTAAAGCAGAATTTTCCTTTACAAAAGTGCCTGTGATTGCTGTGTACCTCTTCTTTAAGCGTAGCCAGCAACATGTGGTAGGTGGTGGAGGATGGAGAAGCCTGGGTCCTCTGTTTGACCACCTCTGTGGGGACCCGTATCAAACACGCCACCTACAGGATGAAAAGAACAGTTAAAACAAAGAAGTAACTGTTTTGGATTAGCTTCTTTTGGGTTACTGTATAAAAATTGTACATCCTCACACCACACACCAGTCCATTAGGTACACTGCGGGCACTGCTGCAGCACATGGTCTCAGCCTTTGTATGTTCTTGCTATGTGGCAGGTGGCCATAGTATGTCATGGCCTGGGGAGAGCAATTACTTCGGGCTGGCAGGCTAACAAGTGCTTTAGTTAATGTGCAAGTGTGGGCAATTAACGAAACTAGTACACAAAGCAGACATGACACCTGAGCAAAAGATAAAGGTCATCAGGACAACTGTGTATCTGTGTCCAAACAACATGCACTTCCATCAAACACACTGATAGATCCAAAATACATGCACACCTCAGTAACCATACTTCCTGCTACAAGTTACAACTCATCCACCATATGTCAACAAAAATATGTACTGCCAACAGCTAGTGAAGATAGACATGAATATTTATGCTTCATGACTCCCATCGCCCTAAAGGCAGGCAGGCAGGCACAGCTGCCCACCTGGCGACTTGATTTCCCATTTATCCTGCATCGGAGCGGAAATACCGGCTAACGGCAAGCAATCTTACAGAGCGAATGGTGAGCCGCCCCCCCTGCTGCGACTCCCCTCGGTCATGCAGATGCCAGTCTGCCGGTGCCACCCTCACCACACCAATGTAAAGCAGGAGGGAGAAAGACTGATGGAAGCAATGTAGTAAATGCATGAAATGCATCCCCCTACGTTTTCTGCTTTGCCCCTTTCCCACTCAGCTATCCTTACAGATTTAGCATTCGGATCCAAGCAAAAGTTTTAGAGGAGCCGTACCCTGGAAGATAAAGCCCTGCTGCTGTTTCTGCAATGGGAGAGAAGGCTACACAGACAGCTGTTTTAGGACTCCTGTCTCTCAGCTGCTCTTCCTGTTCCGCAGCCTCCTCTGCCAAGGAGCAAGGACACCTTATGAAGGAGAGCATGTATTATTGTGGAACACAAAGTATGAAAAATAAGTAAGCAGTGCTGGGAGTGAAAGTGAATCACAGCCTGAACCAGGATCACACGTGAACCAATAGGTTTTGCACTGTATCACAAAAAAACCCTATTAATTATTATCACCTATCAATTAGTGTTTGGTCAACATTTCAGCTTTACCTTCACTCTATCACTTTTGTAACAGGACACAGAAAGTCTTATTAAGCACACACTGAGCAGATAAACCTTGTTCTCTCAGAGAAAAGAGGATGGAAACATCTATGGGGACTTCAGTGCTCATTTCATTGGTATTTCAGGTGAGTGGGACCATGTTTTAGCTGCAACCAAACCACAGTGCAACAGTACCACCAAGTGGCCAAACCTCAATCTGAGTCATCTCCCTGTGATAACTAAGCTGGCAGCATCTATCTCAGAGATCTCATTTACCCTCCCTTTGGTCAAGTTTATAATATATTGTACATCATGTTTTCCCCAAACCAATTCTCCAAAGGAGCAGAATAAGCCAGCTAAACAGAAAGAAAGTGGCTATGACAAGTAATTACTGACGTAATTGGATGGGGGGTCTGGAGTGGAGACGGCCTTTCCTCTCTTGTCACTGCTGAGGAGACAGCAGAATGAGGCAGAGATTATACCAAATAAATTAGGGACATTGTTTATTTGGGAGTAATTTGCACACGATGAGGTGGGGAAAAGGATGTTGGGTGAATAGAAGATGAAGTGTGCAGCCCTCTGAGGCCCTTTCAGATCACAGCAAATGGGGGAAACACTGATGATGAATTGGACCGTGATAAAATGGGGCTGGGTCCAAAGGAAGTCTGGATCATCGAGTCATATCATGTCTGGCAACGCAAAAGTAGTATACCATCAGATTTTAAAGAAGAAAAGAAAAAATGCAAGACCTAAGACCGTTTTCCTCATTAGAAAACTGACTTGTTGCCTCACATTTAGAGGAAAGCTGGAGGTGGAGGGCTATCAGGAAGACAGACATCTGTCTCTTCACCTACATTGTTTGCTCTTTATTCTCTCTGCTTGGGCTTGTAAACTTATGATAAAGCCGCTGGCATCCTTTTAAGTTCCTGCTACTATTCATCTTTATTTATATGTTGTTGGATCCACCAGGTAGCTTTAATTAGGAGGCTGTCTGCCTACGATTGGAGCTTTTCAGCTTCGCTTGGCCTGCTGTTGTTAATCCAAGTGACTGAGCATGTTTTTCAGTTTCAAACTATGTCCACCTAGCAACAAGGTAAGAAGTCGGTCGCTCAGTCAATGGCAAAAAACACAGTAGGGAATGAAAAATTAACAGTGACTCGCAACACATGATCAGCATAGACAACGAATCAATCTGCATACGGAGTCATTGCATCTCTCTGTTCTCTGCTCCTTCACAGCATCCCTTTTAAACACTCATGGCCATCAGCACACAGTGCAACAACTAGTTTTGGGTCTAAATAAATAAAGCTGCATTCTGCTGGATAATTTTCGGTAACCAGTAATTCTTTAAACTTTAACCTAATTTCTGCAATACCCAACAAAAGCACAAAAGCCAATAGATGAATTAACTCAAGGGTTAATTACCTACATCATCTTTTATGTTACACATCTCTTACAAATATGAGATGAGTTTGGAGGAACACAAAATGCTTAATCTACTAATCCACTAGTCTATCCTGGAGAAATAGTTTGTTTCCAATACAATGTTAGAAGCTCACTATAAAAAAAAAAAAAAAAAAACATCTCGCATCAAATCTCAATGACAAAACAGCGTAGTTTGTCTAGACCATAAACAACATCCCCTTCCTTTGAAAGACGTTCTGTGAGAGTCCTGGGACTTTTTCTAGGTTTCTGATTATAAGCCCATTCCTGGAAATGTATCATACTACCAAGAAAGACTGAAACATGAAATGACAAAGGAAGAAGCAAGGAAAAGAGAAAAGAAAAAAGGTCATGAAAAAAAGGGAAAGAGATGAGGACACTGCGTGTCTTCTACTTTGAAACAACAGCCAATAAATCACAGAGCGTGGCGCTACTCGAAGGCGATGCATGGATTATTTCTCAGTGCCAAGTTAAGTGGCTGCCAGCCCCCCCACCCCCCAAAAACTCCTCCCTCATGCTGCCTTCTTCTTTCTGTCCTCCTATCTTGTCATGTCACACTGTATTTTCCAGTACATCCTCCCACAGACGCGTGGTGGCGAAGGAAGGGGGGTTTATAGATGCGAGAGAAGCCTGCCGCCTGGCCTTGACAAATGAGCTTTCAGGGCAGACGTCGAGCGAATGGGAATGAAGATAAATCTGATTTAATGGCTGGATAACAGCCTGCTAGAGCCTGACAGACGCCATCAGCCTACACATTCTTTATGGGAGCGTCCCAACATTGCAGTCACACAAACACCAGGACACTTGTGGCAAGGGGATTTCTCTCATCGTCTTGACCCTCTTATTATTTCTCCCGACTGCCCTCCTCTCTGTCTGCAGTCCTGCTTTTGTGTACACAAGAAGCCACGTGTCAAACTGGTAAAAACACAAATTATATTAGTGATAAAATTTGAAGACCACCATCCAAAAGTGGAGTCAGTTTCTAGAATTTATCTCTCTCTATTTCCAGCACCAGGATTTGAATGAAAGAGCGCATTTAGATCTTAAGATTTCAATTAAATTCTCCAATAACTATCTCATTCATTCATTCATTTTCTACCGCTTTTCCGTTTTCAGGTTGCGGGGGTTGCTTGAGCCAATCCCAGCTCACTCTGGGTGAGGGCGGGGTCACCCTGGACAGGTCACCAGTCCATCACAGGGCCAACACACAGACACAGACAGAGACCAACAACCACTCACACTCACTCAGACCTATGGACAATTTAGAGTCACCAGTTAACACAAACATGATGTCTTTGGATGGTGAGAGGAAATCAGAGTAACCGGAGGAAACCCACGCAGAAAGACTAGAGGCCCAGGAATCGAACCCAGAATGTGGTTAGTGCTGTGAGCACCGTGCTGCCCCGAATAATGATCTGTTTGCTTGTTGTTGCTGTGCCTAACCAATCCTCCTTTATCCTAAACATCTGTTAGACTGAAGGCTGACTATAAACATTAAAATTAAGTGAGTCTAAGTATTCTCTTTTCTTTCTTTTAATTCCCATCTCACCTCTTTATGCTGTATATATTCTGACCTACAACTCCATCTGGTATGATAATACCATAAGAGACTTTGAATGAAGTCCACCTCTTGTAAGTTAGTGCCAAGTTGAGTGCATCATCCACAGAGGGAGGCTTGGGGAAGGGATTTAGAAAGCACTAAGTCCCATAAAGCTTCTATTGTGAACATTGCACAGTGGAAACAGTTGGCAAAACATAACTAAATGGACACCTCGGGAAAAGATCACGGGCTGATGGGGGGGGTAAAGAAGTCAGACAAGGACCAAATACAAAGTTCTTCTACGTCTTATTCTTCTTCTTTAAGTTGCTGAGTGTAAACACCTGCCAGCACCCAGCTGCTGTGAGAAAGAAAGACAAGAAGGATAAAAAGGCACAGAACAGAACTATAATGCAGAGTGCAAGATGAAGCAAAATCTGCTGCATCATGTCTCATGTCAGTGTGATTAATGCTAAATAATTTAGATTTCGACTGAAGGTAATGGGAGTGAAGCATTTGATAACACAATAATATTCTTTATTAAAGTTATAGCTGAACAATGAATCAAAACCTTATCAAATCGCCATATGGGAAATATCCAAATCAAACAATAGGAGCTGCAAGTTTTTGAGCAAGGTTAAATGTGTGACATCATCCTACAAATAAAGCACTGGCATACTAGAGAGATGCTCTTGCTAACATATTAACATATTCTCCCAATGAAAAGGAATATATGATTGTTCGGTGCAGAGCTTCAATTAAATTCAAATCATCATTGCCATGTTTTTGTTTTTTCCAATGTTAGTGAAATGTAATTCTAAACATTCCCACTATGATTGCAATGCAATTGCGTTATCTGTAAAAATGTAAAAGCAACATGATTTTTCTGCACATCATTAAATCCCTAACGAAAATGTATATAAAAGAATAAAAGGTAAATGATGAAGATGCAGGGGTTGACAATGAAAGGGGACTAATGGTGGCCGCTTGGCATTGACAAATGAGATTTCAGGGCAGACGTCAAGCAGTTAAACACACTAAGCTCAACATGTGCCTTACAGATAGTCTGATGTCTTGACCTTCCAAGTGTGGAAGGGCTGCATTCATGTTGCCCTAACAGCTAATCACACCAGCAAGCTGAACAAATGACTTTATTTTATCTTTATTTCTCAAAAGATCTTTATCTTGCTATTGATCCTTCTGTTGGGTCTTTTGTCTATCAAGCTTAAAAAAAATATGTTTCCTCAAGCTGAATGTAACAATTACAGAGTGTTTGTATTTCAAGCAAACTTCTATTCCATTACAACTAAAATCACTTTTCAAAAACAACCTGAAAAATGCAAATTCTTTGCTTGATATGCAACTTACACTAACAATTGTCTAAACTGATTAAATTCATTCATTCATCTGTCAATGTGATAACTGATCGTTCATGTGATTGCTACAGAGACATAACAAACCTCTTGCACCGAAGCTTCTCAAGCCACTTCTGCTATAACTTTTAATTAAACGTCATTAGCAATGAGTGAGGAGACACAGAATCATATGTGGCAGCAGTTGCATCATACTGCAGGCATTTAGGCCTTACATAAAACTCAGGGCAGCACTAGGGTAGACCTTTCATTTCTAAGCCTTAAGATTACTCTCTTTGAACAAGACATTCAGTTGCAGGAATGTAGAGGGTTGCCGCCCCTGCTCTGCTCAGCTCCGCTACAAGGATTTGAGCATTTGATGTGCTCAAATCAGCACAAAGGGTTAAAGGCCGCAGTAACCGAAGCCTCACCTTTCACATGCATCTGTCCTGTGCCATAGACAAAAAGTTAGGTTCATTGTGATGAGAGGATATAAACTGAGTGCAGTGCTTATTGAATTTGTGCTAATCTGAGAGTAACATGGTGTCTCTTCTCAGCACTGTCACACACCAAAGCACATCAATTTAGGCACAGTGAAAAGCCTCCCATGTGGCATAATCCCATTTCATAAACATGCAAAACTTGACTGAATTACATCCATCCAAAAGCCATGAATACTGAAAACCTAATATTTTGCAGAAAGCTGTGTTGGTATAGCAGGGGGCAACCCTCTTTCCATACCCTTCATCCATTCATGCCATTGTGAACACCTATGGCCCCCAAATGACTCAGATTCAGCAGTTCTGTCGTAGAGTGATTGGGAGAGGATGGGCTGAGGAAATTGCGCCGCTCCTTGTTGCTTTAAAGCCTGAATTCCCCAGACTAAATTGGCAGAGTCTGGGGGCCTGAGCTGGGAAAGTAGATGAGTCAATAGGCAGTAATGAGAGCTTATTTACCCAGCTGGTGTGAGGGAAATACTAGGACAGTTCTGAGGAAGTGCCCTTAACTCATCCAGCTGGACCCTGGGGCTTAGAGGCAAAAATACACTCAAACACTCAGAGAGAGAGAGAGAGAGACCCCCCCCCACCCACCCATCCCCCTGTAGAGTGGCCTGTGAAATCTGAAAAGCAATACTGTTAGCACAACATGGTGCTCATTTGAGAGTTTTATTAGTGGGAAAGAAGCAGCAGTGGAGGAGAAAGTGCAAGGAGGAGCAATAACAAGTGTGCAAGTCAGCTGCTCATCTAACGATGGGATGACTGCAATTCAATCAAGAACAAATAACGTAATTTAAAAGTATTGGCAGTGTGAAAAGGAAAACCAATCAACTTGAAACAAGACAAAAGTTGCAAGAATGAAATACAAAGAGACTTACTATTTCACCCAAGGAGGCGGCCAGCATGTGAGTGACAGGTGCCATGTGGGGCACTGGTAGAACTCCATCGGTGCCAAGCAGGGACTTTGTGCATTCGTAGGTGACAAAGAAAGCAGCGGCTGAAACCAAGCAGAACCACAGTCATTTAAGGCCCATTAGTCAACCTGCATACAGCAATTAATATCCCTCACTACCACTGACAGGGGAGACACTGAGGTATGTGCATGAGTGTGTCAGTCTGTAAGTGCAACTGAGGTAAAAGCTAAGAAATTGTGTCCCTTCGGGAAAGAAGTCAGCCTTTACTTTCATTATTCAAATTGGTGCATCCTACAGAAGTGTTGAAAACATAAGGAAACTGCATCAAACAAAAGATATTCAAACTGCCAAGATGTGACACACACCTGATCATGTCTTATGTTCTGTTCAGACTTGGCATTAAGATTAATCTTGGACGATCTGACCATAAATGGACAGCTCCAAGCATGTCAGTGCACATCTGGGACTAAATGAATTTTAAAAATGACCACTTGTGATCTCACTTTAATGCTCTTCATGAAACGTGTTACGAAATGTGTTTCTGGCTTTGGCCCGTCCAACAAAGATAGATGGGGTCTTGTCAATGTGTTGAGAGGGAAAAAGAATATCGAGTGGGCTGAGCACATCACTACCCTCTGCACAGCTTTACAATGAAATAGGCTTTATTCGTATAAAAGTAGTTAAATGTTTTCAGTTCATTACTAACTGTAAATGGACAAATTAGACCATCAGCATAGAAAGCAATGTGGCTAGATAAAGCAATGTGGTCCTACAATGTGGCTAGGTAAACATTTGCAATCACATAGTTTAAAAAAAAATATTGCCACATGTGACCCAGGCCATTTCCAAGAATGATCTAAGTTATTGAAACTAAAATTTGTTCTCAAAGCATCTTGGGTGTGATATTCTCTTAGTTACCCACTAGTAACCAATCTCCACAGTCACAAACCGGCGAGTCCAAAACATGCAATCTAACTCATTATCACTGAATTCTGTCTTGAGGTATAATAAGTAAACAGAAGACCGTAGTGATGCATCAGCTGAGTGTTGTATCAGATGATATTGCCCTTGTTGGCTAGTATTTATTTGTCAATGGGATGAAATTTGCTATTGTCAGTGGCTGACTGACATCAGCGTGGTATGTCTTGTTTGCCAGTGGGTTGATGTTGGTTGGCCAGCTGGGGAATATCAGCCAATGCTAATGTTTGGCCAATGTATCGTCGCATTCATAGTTGCTGCTGCTGCTACTGTCTCATTCTGGCTGTCTACACGCCAATAACCTCAAAAAAATCTTATTTGCCAATCAGCCAAAGTTAGTCAATGGGCCGATATCGATATTTAGCCAACATAATAATACATTCTACCTAAGCAAAATTTATTCTTGAGAAATGTGAAAAAAAAAAAAAAGCTCTAAACCACCAATGTAAACAATTACTTTGCGGAGACTCGGTGGAGAGTTGAGTGTCAGTATGGTCTTTTGTTGTTCAGCATGTAGTTCTGAGCAAACAATAATGAATTATGAAACTTCAGCAGAACATGTATCCAGTATCAATATAAGTGGCTTACCATTGGGGAAGGAGCCGACAGCGGCAGATGGGACCCCAGCATAGATGCCCCTGAAGCCCCCTGCTTTGTAAAAGCCCTGCTGACTCTGCAGCCTCGTCTTAATGGTGTCCAGGGGAAAGAGGGTCAGATCTACACACATCCCTGCGCTGCCTCCTGCCTGGGGAGGCAAATCACAACGTAAGACACAGACCTGTAATACGGACACTGAAACACTAGTGACAGAAGATGCATCCAGAGCTTTTATTTAAAGATATTCACAAATTTCTGCTCATGTCGAGACAACACAAAAAGCCACAAAGCACAACCCTACCATCAAAGTATACATCCAACAAACACAGCGCTAGCCTTGGGTTGTTTTAGCAATTTTTGTTTGTTTGTTTAAACCAGCTCCGAGGGAAATCAGCCTCTGAAGCTGCCAAATGTTCCAATATGCCCTGAATATTAAATTTGCGCTTTGGAGCTGGGCAGGTGCAGGAGGTGAGGTTATCACAGTTTTCTTGGTAACAACAGATGCCTGTTGCTGCTGGAAGCAAGGCAGATTTGAGGAGTCAAAGAAAATATTAACCATCATTCGTCAAAATACTGTATTAATATTTTAAGATATGTGCTAATAAGAGCAAAACTATAAAGTGCTTTAAGACAACACAGTATTACCTCCATTAGGTTAAGACCCCCGCATCATCCAGATCTCACTAACACTTTTGATTTCTATGAGAACATTTGTAAACATTGATTTTCTATTCTTTCTCAAACTACTTTTGCTACTCAAGTGTATACTGTTTATCTATTCATATTTTAATTTTCATATTAGTCTTAAAGGCTGGCTCATTGAGTATATGATATCTGTCCTGGTGTTTGCTCAATGGAATAGTGAATGTAACTTTTCACGTTAGAGCATTTCAATGTAGCATTTGTGAGAACTGTAATGTCAAGGTTGAAACACGCATGACAACGTGAAGGTGGGTAATCCTGTTAATCATAAAAATACAATTCTGCTTCTTCACAATGACTTTTTCACTATGTGGATCAGTTTAACTTACCACAAAGCGCGCACCGTAATACTTTCTGTCAACACCATATTTGACTGTCATAATAATAACACACTTTAGCCACCTCCCATAGCATCAGCCTGTTTTGTTATTATGTTGCATTACAACGTTTGTGCAAAAGAGTCTTTGCAAGACTATTTTTAATGTTGTGAACGTGCAGGAGTGTTGCACTGGAAAGCCTGATAGCAACTTTTCCATCCGGCTTCCTGCTTTCGTTCCAGAGAAGCTGGCCAGCAGCACCGTCTTACCACCAGAGACGCCACAAACTCCCGTCTCTCCATGTCCCGCTCTCGCTGTCAGCGCCGCGACTGCCGAGCATGTCCGACACACACCTGGAATCAAAACATGCCGTTCAAGGACGCTGCCATCTTGGTCAGAACGCTTCCGCACTACGTCAAAACGCACGCCGGCCACGTGACATCGAACGACGTCAAGTTCTTTGCGTTACTGTAGAATAAACTGCTGAAAAGAAAAAAATATAAGTTTACGGCTGATTGGAAAATATGGCAGCACAGACTAAGTCAAATTTAGTCTAAAATCAATTTTAAAAAGGAATTAACTTTATGTTTTATCAACACCTTAGCTAATCCAGTTATATTATGTGCTTTGTTGTCAAACCTAAGTCATAAATGTGTTTCTGTCCTCTCCCTTGTGATGCTGCGGACTGATTGTGCTCAGGTGAGTGTGCTCTTTTCCAGTGACATGCCGACTGGGTTATTTATGTGCTGCTATCGGCCAAGCAGCTCTTCCTATTAGGAAAGAGCAGGCGAGGGGCCATCACCTCCTTATTCAGCCTGGACCCAATGATGTCTGGGCTGAGTGTGCCCAGTTTGAAGCTCAGTGCCCGTCATCCATCTTGTTGAAGCGGCTCTCACAGGGATCCTATTGGACATGAGCCCCAGCTGCATCTCGACTGGGGTGCTATCTGTTCTGTATTAGGCTTGTGGATGGCAATAGCATCACTTACACTCCACTTTTTGTGCTTTTATTGTTTATTGTTCAAGGAGTTCAAAGGAGGTAACATTGAGGTATTCCTTTTTTATTGTGTTCACTTTTAGTCATGTTGGTTAATAATGTTTTTCTCACTGGTATGCAATGATAATTTATTGGGACACTGACTTTGTTTTCTTGATTTGACAGCCTATTGCTAAGACAGACGTACGTTGTTGTCCCCAGCTCAGTCAATACGCCGCATTAATTCCATGCCATACCTGAAATTGATTTTATTTTTTTCCTTTGTTTTGTTGTCAAGAAGTTTGCAGTGTCCAAAGTCCCATCTGTTCCATCATGTAAGGCCATTTATCACCCTGTCACAGCCCTTCCTTGATTATTGGGATTTTTGTCATTTGTGCTCCAAATGCTGTATTCCTGTAAGTCTCAATGGACAGTTCACAAACCTTAATATGGCATTAAAAATGCATAAATCGGAGAAGACACTGGCACACTGAGCTCCAGTTTTTCAAAAAGTTTACTCTCAAAGATTCTCTGGAGCTCACACAGACTCGGCTTCTGAGTTGTTGTTGTTTTTTTTTTTCCTTCAGTACTGATGAAAATTTCACCTTTTACCTTTGAATGTGTACATTCCACCTGTCAGTTTAATTTCCTAGATTTCCTGAATGATTGAGTTTAAGAGGAACTCAAATGATGCCCAACATGGCCCATCTCTTTCTGATGAGAAACCCATGAGTAGCAGAATTTATGTGAATTTATCCACAGAGGCGATTGTAAAAGCTCGCTGGATGAGAGTAGGACTGCTTAGTTACCCCTGTGTAAGGTCAATGAGAGGCACCCAGAGTCTGGGCAGATTTGCAGGGAGCACCATTGATCTTGACCCACTCTGAGTATGATCTCAGAGATAAAAGGGAGGAGACGAGAGGGGAACTTATTCACTGTCAGCCACAAGTCAGCAAAGGGCAATTCCAGCCCGCAGGCTGTCTTTGAAAAAGTGAAGGGCAAAAGCATGGAGGATTAAGCCACGAGTCGGGGCGGGAGCGAAATGCAAGCAGCTATAAGGGTTTTTGTAATAACACAGAGCCCACATCTATTGTTTCGCTCCCCTTCAGAGGCATGCTTTAAGTGACAGCCAAAATGAACTCTGAGTCAAAAGGTTTTGTGACTCTCACAGGTGAGAGGGAACTCAGAGTTCCTCCTGAAGTTTTTAGACACTTTATCTTGGTGCTTTTGTGTGTATTTGTTTTTTTCCAACACAACGCAATGCTTAACATCTGAATCCTTTATTATGAATTTTCATTATCTTTTTTTAAAAAGTCCAGTTGATCCATTGGACACTGTAACGGACCAACAATTGTCTTTTTTTTTTTTTTTTCTAATATGTAAGCGCCATCTGTAACGGCCATTATTTGTGAGCTGAGAGGAACACACATCTTGACTCTGACACAGTGATATTATTCATGAGACAGGGCGGTGGAGCAGGGTGGTAAACTTCAGCTGAAACATAACTCTTGCTCATTAGCCAGCCTAACATTTGCATCATTAGGACACTGCAACAGCAGGGGTACGAGGAAATGCGACTAAGCGCCTTTCATATAACTCTTTGTTTTTACTCTTGGGATGATAGGTTACATGAATCTGTGACAGGGAGGGAGAGTCAGGAGAGGGGAGTGGAGGTGGGGCATTGATGCTCCAAATGGAAGAGGAGGGAGGTGACAGGAGGGAAGGAAGGGGGGAGGTGAGATAAAGGGAGTAAAGAAGAGAAAGGTTGGAGAGCAAGAGGAGAATAAAAGAATATTCATTATAAATTCACTGAATCGACAAGCTGTCAGGCTGCGCTGCCGTCCATACAGCAATAAGTCTCTGCTGCACTATTGACTCCTACGTCGCACCCAAACTTCTCTTTCCTTTTCTCACCTCTGGTTGCATTCATATCACCTGTTCCTACTCCGCACTACCTGCTTTCTGGCTTGCTCTCCTAAAGCCTTCCAAAAGCATGGCATCATCCCATCTTCCCCATCCCCCTTTTCTCCCCCTCTGCCCTCTCATTCCTGCTGGGCCACCAGTGAAATATGAGCTGCCTGTAGCATATTGATCCCATGCCTAGCTCTTGCCTAAAGATAGATAGATCACAGAACAATGCAAACCACTCCTGATGCCTCCTCCTCTGCAGCAGGAGTGGTGCCAATGGCCTCACTAGTTGGTATTGACTGCAGCGATCAATTTCTCCACAACACACACTGATGGATTTTGTGCTCTGGTTGTCGTAGTCTCAGTAAGAGCAGGTGAACTGAGGGAAGACCTGTCACTAGTCAAACTGTGATGGCCTTTGATTGGGCAGGACAGGCGTAATCACCCCTAGTGTTTCAGCTGTCCAGGGGCCACAATAGAGACATCACCTGTCAATTCTTTTTCACAGTGTGGACGATAAAAATTGAAATATATTATAAAATGTCAAATGTTGGCTATGACAATTTATTTTGTTATAGATCTTTATGTAGCTGTGGCTGGGTCATGAGTTTCTTATGTGCTTTGATGGTTATGCACAATTACAACTGGCAGAGCTGATATTACCACAGTTCTCAACAGCAACAACTATCCTTTGTGTTTACTGCTAACTTGCAAATTACTGGTAATACTAGCATGCTAAACAGTGACAAGTAAGACAGAACAAAACCTGAGACTCCATTTACAGCCTATTTTAATGCTACTCTTTAATAATATGTATTGCGTGTCCTCCATTTTGCATCAACTGACCAGGCAAAAACCTAACTGTGCAGACAAGAATCTGTCTGTCTCCTGTGTTTCTTGTTGACCAGTGAGCTATCTCATCATATTTAAGCATTGTTTTGCCCTGTTAACACCCAGATTAAAATTAAACAGGCTTGTTCCTGGTGGACATTTACATTTATTTGCTTTTGAGTGTAAATAGACAGCTTTTGAAATAAATGAACTTTTTTTTTCTTAAACTAATGCACTTTTAGATAAATTATGCTTTTAAAAGTTATTGTAGAACTCTATGTATTGTATCTAGGTTTTCATAAAACATATATGCCTACATGTCGGTTCATCATTTTGTTTTCAAAACTGTGTGAGCATAATGTTGACACAGGAAAAGGCCGTCAGGTTGAAGCCTCTTTGAGGAAATCTGCTGACTGTTGTAAAATCAGAAAAAATGTTGAGCCAGGCTTCGAGATGGACAGAAACTGGCCCAACATCATCTCAAAGGAAATACACTATCTATTCATCACAACTAGTGTGGCTGATTTCCTCCCTCCACTGGTATTAGCTTCTTTTCCTTTTGCTGCTTTGGCTTCTAGTCACAGATGACACTTGCATTTGTCATGGCCTAGCTGCTGAAGACAAGAAAGTGACAGCACCCAAAACAACAATATTTCACAAAGAGCAGAGGAAAGTGTCACACGAACCGCATTTTGCACCTTTTGATAAATTGCTCATTTCTCAGTTCTGTATTGTTCTCCGTTAATTCAGCTTTTTTCACTTTCTGTTTGAGTCACATTTTTCTATAGACTGGGTGTAACACATTTAATAGGTGATCGTCTGATAAAGAATGGAGGATTTACTTACATGCATGGCTGCTGTAACAACAGAATCCGAAGGAAAAAAAACTCAAATACTGAAATGCAAGAAAACTTTTTCTGACTTTAACAGCAGGCTATAATGTGCTCCTTTCCCATTAGAGAACATTTTGCCTCGTTGACTCCACTAATGTTGCCCTGTCTTTGTGGCTGCAGTGACAGATCTCTCTGCCAAGCCTGATTGCTCTCTAGTGGCTGATGTCTGAGCGCTACTTTAATGCTCTACAAAATCTCATGCAACAGCACACAGACTTCTCCTGGATTGTTTTGTCTCTTTTATGTCTCTCCTGCTGCTGCTAACTCTAATATGTACACTTATACAACACTACACTTGAGACATTTGCTGCCACTTTCTGTGCTGTTTTTGTTTGTAACTATGTGTGCGACTGTGCCACAACATGATGTATTTTTTGTTTTGTGAACTAAATGACTCATAATGACTGCTGATTATTGACACTAAAGACCTTAGGAAGTTGAACTAGTAGAACAATTTCAAACATATTGGAATTAAATGGGAAAATAAAAATTAAGTTTTGATGATACTACACCACAACGCAGCCATTCAGCACCAGCTACTCTTCTCTTCTTCACTTTACTCTAGTGTGTCAAACTATAATGGACTTCATGAGGCCAGGAGAACAGAAAGTTCTGTTATGGTACAACTGCTAGCACAAATGTTGCACAAATGTAGTGGTTGTTTTCCTTTCTGCCAAAAGGGGCTACAATTAGACGCAAGCTGTTCCCCAGGAGGACAATGCCTGCTGCTCTAAAAACCTACTGCACTTTTCCTGCTCTTCCTACATACAAGTTGGTGAAGGCCAAAGAGAAGGATCAATAAAAAGTAAATATTGGGCGTTTTTACTGCCCCCAAATGGCCAAATAATTCAGTTATATCAGATTAAAATTTAACTCACTAAACGTTCAGTAATGTTGTTCTGCAAACAAATATTTCAGTTCATATTGATATCACTCTTTCGGTGTCCTTACCGCGATGACCCTGACAAGAGAAAATAGTTTCCATTGTTGGCTCATCACACAACCTTCCATTAAAATCAGATCTTCATAGCAGAGTTCGAACCCACGGTCATCTTCTTAACCCATTTGTCATGCAACAACCGTAGATACAAATATAAGATATTGGCTATGCCTTATCATTTTTTCTCGCGACCATGCAGAATACACCTGCGGCGCACCACATGTAATTTCTATTGGTGCACCTCACCATGTGCTACTCAATCAATATCGTCTGGTTCTGAGAACTCATTGTTGTATGTGTGGCCTGCCAATAGCCCACACTGTGCTACAGGCCTCTGCAGCAGGGGTGCCAGATGTGAACAAGATTTCATCTTCACTGGCAGTCATTCCCTTCAGGCAGCTGAGGATGGATCAATAATACTGGTCCCTTGTAACAACCAGAATAAGAAGTCCTGGAGTGGCTCTTCTGGCAAAAGCATGTACAGAAATATTCGCTTTGTCTGGATCAATTTAGGACACACACATCAAATTCAAGGGGAGGACAGGGATAGTGTGTGTCGTGCGAGTATGTGCATATTCCTGTCTATATATGTGTTACCTCCGGGGGGGCATTTCCATCACCTCCTCTGTAGGTCAATGAAGATAGAGGAGGTGTGTTACAGTAAAATATGCACAAACATGCCTGGCAATCTGGTCTTATCTGTTTTGTCTGTGGAGCCTAATGGAAATATGGATCTTTTCTCATATGCTCCCTGTCACACTGACATTTGATTTGTCCCTTTATGAGCTGATATACTGGCCCCAATCCAGTATCACTGTGACACATGGACACTTTGTGATGCTTTTAGTCACAGGAGAACTCAAAAGGCAAATTGGAAACATGAAAGTGAAAAACATTTTCATCCACCTGGGAAACTCACATAAAGAGATGTGCTTTGAGGAGAAATTGCATTATAAGCATTAAGACATCTCTCACCACATTCACCTTTAGGCTGGATGGAGAACTTTGTGAGCGGCGCAAAATTACTATCCAAACTGTGATAGTGATCAACTGTGCACCTTGTTGAAGATGATAATTATGATTCTGCAACATAAATGTTACATCAGATTGTCCTCGGCTTGCAAATGGTGACCTTTCACATAGCAAAGAGTGAGCACTGAGGGAGAAGCTAACCTTTAGATTTGAATAACATCTGGAGCGCTCGACTGCTTGACTGCTGTGTTAGAGTGCCATCTAGTGTCTAAATGAAAGGCTGAAGTTACAGCTTGTTCTTCATACGCTCAATGTTCAACCAGGATCAATAATTTCATTCTGCATCTGTAACTGCATTTAGACGCTGGAAAATAAATGTGTAATAATACCATACTATACTACACCCCCCCCAAAAAAACTAAACTAAGCATAAAAAATGAGTGGCAATTTTTATTTTACAGTAAAATATATCTGACTCTGATGAAGTCAAAATATTGTGTGACTTCATGAGCGCTACATTTATAATTCAGAATAGTACAATTTATCAGTTGTCAAGCGTTATATATTATGC
This sequence comes from Echeneis naucrates, assembly GCF_900963305.1. Taxonomy (NCBI): domain Eukaryota; kingdom Metazoa; phylum Chordata; class Actinopteri; order Carangiformes; family Echeneidae; genus Echeneis; species Echeneis naucrates. The sequence goes on along the minus strand of NC_042515.1, from coordinate 18,718,912 downwards.
CTGTCTCCCCTTCAACACATGGAAATGTTCCCATCAAGAAACTGATCGCAAGAGAGTCTTTTGGGACCAGTGTACGTGATTGTGTGATAATAACCCATTAGCATGCTAATTTCATAATTCATCTTCACAGTAATTGCCTCCATCAATATGAGTTGAGACACTGTGCATTTTTTGAAACATTGGAATTTGGGTTTTTTTTTATGCCCTTTGTGACTAATAACGGGTGACACACGGTTGTGTTTAGTGCCATAACATAATGTAGGATTTGGGTATAAACCAGTGAGCTTTAAAGGACAACCTAATTGTTCCTGTTTTATGGACACAAATGCAGCTGATGCAGGTGTAAATAATAGCAAAGCAACATAGTCAGAAAACCACCTCTGTAGCCCACTGGGGATGGCTGTGGCCCCTGTGGATTTCGAGTTCACCTCAATTAAATTGTTTTCGTGTTTACATGACCTTATTCTCCAGGTCACAACTCCTGAGCTCAAATATCACGGCTGCTGTGCTGTGACCTTTCACCCCAAGCTCACTATGATGAGATTCAATGTGCTGTGATTCGCTTCTTGTATATTGACCCCCAACCTCTGTGAAGCTTCTGCACAGCATCAAGTCTCATTAGATATCACCCTTTTGTTAAATACTGCTTCTTGTCATCCTGTCAAGTACAGTCTTGGTCAAGTGCCAAAGGACCTGCAGCCTCTTCAAAATATTTGGTGAAAGATACATTTTTGCAATAAGTGACCAAATGCTGTAGCCTGTTACTAATCCAGTATAGTGCCTTCCCTTCATTTTGTAACCCTCTCAAATTCATAAAAGAAATAATCTATAACTGGGATTAAACCTTAAAACTTCAAACAAACATTAAACAGTTACTAAAATGTTTCATGTCTTTGATGGGATTTTGAGTCTGACCACTTCTGCTGTTTCAATTCTGGGTGTTGAACACAGCAAATTGAATTCTCTGAGATTGCTGCTCCTTTTGACACTAAACAATTCATACACATCATGTGTTGCCAATCCACCAAGGTGACAACGCTCTACAGAACTGACAAAAGGCAGTACCATCCTACAAACCCACAATATCAACCACATACTGAAATCTGAACTTGGGAGTTTTCCTACAGTGAAGTTACCAACCTGCACTTACAGCCACAAACACAACACCATTTATCCACTACAAACGCCACTGAGTTCATATATAAAGTACATTGTATGTTAGAAAACTGACAAGCATAAAAAAAAAGAAGAGAGAACGTGAAGGTTTCATAATGCAAAGCACATTTGTCAAATAGCAACATACAGCTGACTGCCAACATTAAATTCTCAATTCCAGCCATGGAATCAATGTCAAGCGTTGGAACCATCAGTAACTTTGAGCCTGTGCGATGGGCTGGAAATTCTCAGTATGGAAGTGAACAGGAAGCCAAAAGGAGCAGCTCCCTGGGGTGCTCTAGAGCTGCTCAAGAGCTTATCAGCTCTAAACTCCTGGATCACTGGATTGAGGTCCCAGAGGAAGTAGTCTGCTCAATAGGAGAAATGTGAACACACATGTGATGTGAGGTTCCAGTATGATGTTGAGACTAATTGATGAAGACAATGAAATTCAGCTCCTCATATGTCATATCTCAGAAACTCTTTGCAGAGCTGAATAGTATCAGCTGATTATTTATAAAAATGTATTGCATTCATCAAATCTTTCAGAAATCATTACTGTGATTACTGTGAATGCGTGTGCGTACGCTATACTACAGCGAACACACCTCCATCATTTGTTTACATCTAATAAGTAGATAAATATGACGATGAAGGTGAAGGCCTCCATTTACTCAGCCATCCGGTCTCAATGTGAGGTTCACATCCTGCCAATATTCATATTATGCTGACAGACCACTTCACTGAAAATGTACCGGCTGCAAGAATGCATACTAAACAATTTAAAATTTTGTTGAAAAAGGAAGAGATCAGCACACCAGAGCCCATTCTGCATATGTGACCAACCAGAGAAAGTATTCTATCAAGTTTCACGGCGTCACATTTTGTATCAATTATAAATGCGTAAATAAATTCTGGTAAAAAGTAAAAGCTTTGAAAACTTTCATATTCAGAAGTGTTGTGATCAAATGTCTGAGAGGTGTGATTCTTGAATTCAGTAATAGGAAGTAATAATAGTAATGAAGTATGTTTGATCAGCAGCAGAACGTATTCACTAATGACTAGTTTTTGACAGTCTAGCTTTCTGCTGGCCCTCAGTTACCTTGTGGGACTGAGCCCTCAGTGAGAAACCAGTGGACTGAACGGCATATAAAATAGGTACGAGTGAAATTGAGCTTTACCATTAACAATGTAATCATTTATATTATTTATAACAATCACTCTGTCGAGTGATATTTTACTGCATAATGACCATTTGGCGCTGTTTTCTTTTTTGTTTGTTTGTTTGTTTTTGCTGCAAGTCTGATCTAGCGTTTTAACACTCGTGCTATTTGGGCTTTTATTTAAGCAAAAGGCCTAAATATTCCTTCCACTGATGCAGCCAACTGTGACAGATTAAAGACCTTTGATTTATTAATTAATTAATTTATTTATTTATTTAATTTCATTTTCCTTTTTATTTCCCACGCAATTAAATAATGACAGGTCAAGATTCAGTTTGTTGAATCATGCATGTAAAAACAGAATCATTAACTCTATTGAACAAGACAAGGCCCCATTTCCTTAAACAGTCTGTTTGCAAGCATCACAATTTAGAGTTCATAGCTTGGACAGTAAACGCGGCTAATTAAACTCCACCAGTACATTTCCTCCAATCTTATCTTATTTCACCGAGCGACTGTCATGTGTTGTCCCATCCTAATTGGTCCCCTCATCGTTTCTCATCTTAGGAAACTGCTGCCACCTAATTTTCCCAATGGTAATGGTTCTACACGCCTGCAGGCCTACTGAAAATGACTCCGGAGATGTGTTCGGTGATTACTGAATACTGAATACTGAATACTGAATATGCCTGTGAAATAGTTGGATATGAGCAATCAACACGAGAGGCCATAGAAACATTTTTGGTGACAGCGTAATCAAGCATGGCAATGTTAACAAATATATGGAGTCATGTTAGTCTGTTGACAAAATTCATCAAAAATCTCTTTGCTTGATATATGGGGTTTTTAAGAATTGTGTTTTCAACACAACTTTTCCAAGATTTTTGTTATGTTTCCTCATGTTTACTGTGTCATATTTCAAGTTTCCCTTTAGCTGCTTGTAAGGTGCAATACTAATATTAACCAGCAGATGAAGCACATGTCATTCTGTTATAATCTGAAAGCCACTGTGATTGAAAACCGTGACTCACTGACCTCTCACCAAACGGATGCATGTTCTACTTCAGGCCTTTAATTTCAGACTAAGAATGCACTTAGACTGAGAGCATCACATGAACCATCCATTCTATTTCTATTACACCGTGTTGAGCTCCCACTTACACACTTGGGAACAGCAGTACAGAATTTCAAGCTCATTTTGATACTAACTCGATCCATCAAATTGGACATATATCTTCATGTCAGTCAAAGTTTACCAATGCAAGTCAATAAATAGAGCTGGTTTGAAAAATGCGATTAAAGAATCTATGATGTGAAATTAAAGGGGGAAAACAGACCCAATAACAGGTGCCATTACAACAAGATCAAATTTTTTAACAACTGCTCCAGGAACAGGAAGTTGGCCTGAAAATTAGAAAAATGGGGAGGGATCTTTTATGCAGTGCCTATGGCTAATGGAGTCAGATAATAGCTGGTCCCTTCAGGTTGTTTAATAAGATCAAAAGCTGATAAATGTGTCTTGACTGTTAAATGAGCTCCTGAAAGGGGAGAGGCGGAGAGATTTCTATCCGTGCTGATAATAAACTTGGACGAGTCGGCAGTTCATCAGGGAATCTGGGGTGGATCTGTGTACAAACACGACAGATGCTGTCTTGTCTGAATCAAGGATACGTTGTGCTGAAGTACGGATGTACTGTAAGAAAAGCATGCTGTGTACCCAAGGCCAGGCCACAGGTCCACAGGTCCACAGGTTCAGTACATGTGATTCCACTTGAGCGTGGCGAGATGTGTTTCATTCATCAAATGCTATCTGTTCATCTATGTACAGTAGTTTTCATAGAGGACACTTTTCCTTGATGCCTCATAATACCGAATGCATTTAATCTGTCTCTCTTTAACTGCTCACCTCCCATCTCTGCCAGGGGTCTAATCCTCTGTGACTAATAGCCTGGATATGAGGATTATTTTATACCTGCCCAAAGACATGGTAAAAGAGAAGCTGAGAGGGAGAGATGAATGAAAATGACAAAAGTTGATCTGTTTCATGGTATGACAGTCGTCTCCCTGTTGCCAAATTTGAAAGTGAGTTTGTGTGTGTTCACGACCTGAAATAAAGCTTGAAAGCAGTGATGCCTGTATTGTGCCAAAGTTGGCCTTCCTACCAATCACTTCTTAGACTTTATTTACGGTAGTCTTGAAGCTGGAGTGCAGTCTGACTCAGGGTATATGACATAAAGGGTTAGGGTTAGTTTTTTCATCATTTTTCTGCAGAATCATCTGATCTAAAGTTTGTTGAAACATTTAAGCTTATGAAGGGATTAGTCGTTTTGATCTCTGAGGCTTTCTGCTTAGAGGAAAGTGCAGTTGATACTTTTGCTGTATTGCATATCTGTTCTGTATTGATAATAAGAATGTAAGTTCTGATAGGCTAAACCTCACAGTAGCCTTCATTGAAAAGAGACATAAAAAATGCACAGTAAATGAATAAGAGTCTACAGGCATGCTACAATCTCTGTGAGGCTAAATGTTAACATTACAACTTAAATGGCTCTCACATGGACGATGTCAGCACAATGATGGCACACTGGCACATTGTTCATAGTTCATAGCTCATAGTTATAACTAATAAAAGGTTTCACTTGATGAGAACACTAGATGACAGATTCACATACAGTACAGTGTATGTTTCTAATATACTCTTGAAGACAATAATGGCAAAGTTCAAAGCAATCAAAGTTGGGTTTTCCAAAAACGTTGTTGGTGGTGGACCTATACCAGCCCTAGACCTGTGCAAACAAAACAAAAAGCACTTTAAGGAAGAAGTTTTGGAGTTCTTGAGGGCAGCGCCTCATTGCTCAGGCCATCCATTTCTGTATGCTCCTAGAACTACAGTGAAAAGTGCTTTAGCTTAAACTTTCTCATGCTCTCTTCTATAGTTCACTCCTTTGAGTTCAGGGGTTTTAACTAGTTAAGACTGCATGAGTGGATTGTACAAAGAATTAGTCAGTAATTCTTTACATCTGAGACTGATAGGGTATAATAACGCTAATCTTTTTAGCAACCTCTATAGTAAATATATGCAGTGATCCCTATTTGACTGGTTCACATTGTAATCCCATCAAAAAGCCATGGACAAAGAGGAGAATGTGCTCCTCTCTTACAGCAGTCTGTCAAGCTGCATTGAACACAACAAATCCACTCCTGTCTTTCCACTCGAGAGAGTCCTGTCAGGATTTGGGATAAGTTGCTCTTCAAAATAAGGCAGCATAATAGCCACTGGACTGAAGGATTGATTACGCTGGGATATTAACTTGTGATTACAAGTTTTCTTGGAATGGGTTGCATAAGGGCTTTGTAAATCTATTATTATGTTTAGGTGTCCTGAGATTTTTTTAGACCCATAAACTTGTTAAAGCAATTAGGCTTTATTATCAACAGTTTAAGAAACAACCTTATTTACTATTCTTTTGTAAAATATGAGTAGCAAGCACCTCGTTTCACTGTTGTATGGAAATATGTCAGTGCCTCCTCCACTTTACTAGATTTAGGGTTAGGGTTAGGGTTTGTAAAACCTTCACCTAAGCTCATCTAATATGTTTGGTGTTTCCAATTTAGCAATGTGTAATCTTATATCTGCATTGAGGTATGGGCCATACAGCAGCAACGTCCATGGAAAGTGAAGGGGCTGGCAGTCACTCCAGTTTTAAATGGATCACTTGTAATTGTTTCCACAGCGCAGAAGAATTGCTCTATTCTGTCCATATGCGACCATATACGACCAGTCTCACAATAAATTCAGTCCAGGCGGAGCTCATTTACTCAACTTCTCAAGAATTTCCACAAACCCTTGTGAATATCAACTGCTTTTTCCCAGTCAACTCCCCACACCTGCTGTCCACTGTACATGAAGAACAAAATGCAAGTGTTAACGTTCTTGTTCACTCCTCAATGTGAACCCCCTGTAGATTAGGGGTGGGTCATTTCATTTAATGAACACATAACACCTAATAGCAGGTGCAAACATACTGTATATGTCATCGATGTCAACCCACAGTAGCCATCCAGGCACACACGCACACATACACACACATACACACACATACACACACATGCTTCCCACTACTGTAGCACCATGACAAAAAGGACCCTGCCTATACACACAGGCCTTTCACACACATCCATGACAAGATAATTATTTGTCTTCCACTGATCTGCCATGCCTTGCTCACTCAGGGGTGGAGTGCAGCAGAGTCTATGACTGCATGTATATACAGTATATATGTGTGTGTGTGTTATCATACATAATCCCCAGTCCAGGCCCCAAGTGGTACAATGTAAGCCTTTGGCCTGAGAGGTGTAAAAGGTGTTTTATGAGCATGCTTATGGAGATCAATATGTGTAAGCTACAGTGAGGAGGGACTGCACCTTGTTGCAAGAGTTTATTTGTTCTGCCTGGAATAAACTATTTTTGAAGGTTCACGTGGCACAGTTGCTTTCTAAGTGATGATATTTTCCAAGCACTGAGTGTACAGGCTAGTGAAATTGTGGACCACATACCAAAACTTTAGAAAACTTCACAAAACATTTTCACTGAGACACAGTTGTCAGTCAATTCAGATTTTTTTGTATACAATGTTGTTTGCATAAATGCGGTGAGCGCAATTTTATGTGCCTAACTATGCATCAATTTGCCCTGAAAGCCGATCAAATGACTTCAGAAATGAACAAATGCAAATACAAAATTCCTGTCTCTGTTTCTGTCTGTCTCCATGCGTTATTTTAGTCATGACAACTTCGTATCTTGCGTACCATGCAGAGCACTCCAGAGATTCCAATGATTTTAAACTATGCACCTGCTTTATTGCTGAATAAGGCTTTTTTTTAGTCCCATTGATAACAGGCCAAACATAGATGGCAAAGATCAACAGTTTTCACTGGCCTTTATTTTCTATGGACTAATAAACAGCAATCACACAAGGAGGAAACCACTGAGGAGGCAATGGTGTGAAATCTACCCATAAGGTTCAGGCCACAATATTTGTCATGATTTGATTAGCTAAACACATTTTTCTTTAATAGGAGTTCTTTATTTGCCCCTAGTATGCTCCAATTACATCTTGATGAAAAAATGTACAAATTAATTCAACAAATTGGCTCTTCATCACTGGGAGCTGAAGGTAATTTTGGGGGAAGCAAGAAATCATCTGTGGCACTAGAAATTGGTATGTCAGACTGAAGGAAAGTGGATGTAGTGCAAATAGGATTTTCAGTACATGTGTTCATGTAGGCAACTTCCAAAACAATTTAGATCATAGTATGGATGTTTCCTTGCGAAAGCTGGCAGAGTTTGTGTGTCTGTGTATGTGAGCTACTGTGCCACTGAGGCTGACTGGCCTCCAACCTGCACAGGCTGCCTCCCGAAGGATTTCAGGACTAATAATGAGAGTGGTGCTCCATCAAGAAATGACATACTCATTACAACCTCCCTCGCACTGATAACACAGACTCTCAAACATTGTGTCAAACCTGGACATAAACAACTAACCCACAGTTGAGGACATAAGTAGAGACACACAGATCCCATCTACACATCTTCACATTCAGGTACAAACAAGTGCACCAAAACACACCCAACCATCTGTCCTCTCCCTTCATATGAATGTACAAGGACACATACATATGGTGCACTCGCAGGAGTCAGTGTAGTAGTGGCGCCACGTTGGATCAAAATGAAAAGCCAATGAAGATCTGCATCTTTAGAGACCATGGAAGAGAATCAATCTCTAATCAAAGCAGCTTCCTGCTGAGGACAGCGAATGCGACACAGCACATTGTGACAGAGAAGTCAATGCCCGTAATCATTTAGCACAACTTGATTTTCCCATCCCATAAACCAGCTCACGCTTTACTGACTGCTGAATTGGATCACATTGTTTCTAGAGTAACCCAACCAGCATGACAGGAAGGTTGTGCGTGTCTCCACGCAAATGCATTAAAATGCATTTCATTATAACGCTTTTAAATATAGCAAAACATAAAATATTCACACACAGCTGTGTCAAAGTGGACATAAATGTCTTTGCGGCCCCTTTCTGGCATTGTTTAACTAAGTGGTGTGCTGTTAGAACACTATATGTAGACGAAGTTAAAAAGGATCATTGTCATTAACACGTGTCTGTGGAAACACATTAAGCCAATTCCAAACCCCACCGGCTCAGTATATTCCAAAAGCCAAATTATTCCCTGAATATGGCTAAATGCACTGTTTCCATCTCAAACCTCACCCATGACCTTTCATATTTATTTAAATGTCTTTCCTCAGGAATACCATGTGTGCATTAAAGATATGGTTTAAAGTCAACACATTTGAAGGCCCTCTTTTGCTGGAGCTCTGTTTTAAATTATTGTTCACTTCCTGACTGCTCACTTCCCTGTAGTTGAATGTTCTCCCAGGCTACATCCCGGCCTCTCCATGTGAAACCTTATACAGCCTTGACATACATAACCGGAGCATACCAACAATCAGGCACTCCCGGGTCTTGTGGCCCTCGCCCCATACAAGCCCACAGATGCTCTCCAAGGGGACAGCTCACTCAGTCTCCCCCTGCATCGCCTGAAAGCCTGCCAAGGCTTCATTCTCCATTGGGATAAAGCCAAAACGAGAACACGACCTCCCTGTGTATTTGTAAGCAAACATTAAAGACAAACATGTACTTTTAAATTACATTTGTGCCTAAGTCCGCAATTGCAAACTGCATTGTATACTCTTAAAGCCACACTCATCAATACTTTTTTTAACAATGGATAAAATGGTCATGAATAATGCAAAGGTTGCAGCTCATAGTGTCAATGCTAATAAAATATCACCGGGCTCCTGTAGATTTCCCAGTTCTCTCTCCTCAGCCACTCTTTAAGAGAAAAATTGTTTACTGTAAGCTGTGCTGTACCCTCCCAGCAATCACTGACACACAAAGGTATAGAATGAGCTGGCCGACATCAGGTAACATTTAGCCGCCAAGAAGACCATTCCACTGCCCCTAAGTATTCAAAGAGAAAAAGATTATTTAAAAACAACAATAACAAAAGAAAAAGATAAATGAAAACAGGTATTCTGATTCTGAATCTGAATACAAGGATCTGATAAAAGCCTTCAGTGACTGGAGTTACAAAAGCTATGTCCTTCTGAAGCCCTCAAAGACAAAGGAAGTCATAGTGGATCTCCAAAAGACCAAGCTCGCTCTTCAGCCAGTGAACATTCATGGAGTGAACATTGAGGTGGTGCCAACCTGCGAATATTGGGAGTACGCCTGGACAACAAGTTAAAGAGATTCACTCTGTAGAAAAATGTTGCAGATGCTTTACCAGTCTGTGGTGGTGAGTATCCTGTTCTATGCTGCAGTCTGCTGGGGAAGCAGCAGACAAAACAAAATGATGCAGGGCTGGTGGACAAACTGATGGAAAGTGTTTCCTCTGTGATTGGAACCAGATTAGATTAACTGGGGACTGTGGTTGATCGATGCACACAGAGGAAGACAGAAGCAATCTTAAAATACTAAGTCCATCCACTTCATAACACCCTAGCGGATCAGAGAAACCAGAGCAGTGGACAGCTAATCCATCTACGATGCAGGACGGAAAGACACAGAAAATCATTCCCACTGACCCATCAGACTTTGGTTCTCCTTAACTATCAGAAGATAAACTAGCAAATGACAGAATTTTGCTCCAGGAGGTTAATAAAGTATTTATGAGTCTGACTCTGATTAAGTCATGTCTCATTCATGAAGCAACACAATGGCAATCACAGGCATCATTATGTCCTGTGCTTGGTACGGGCTCTCTATAAGTTATATCTGCCACTGTAGTGAGTGGTGATGGTTATCACTCGACAAGCACTTTGGCCATCATTGCATTTACAAGATAAGTGCATTTAACACATTCCTTTAAGTGCTTCTTCGTCTCGGCAGCTTAGGCTGCTTGAGTTGCTGCTGTTGTTGTTTTCAACAGATGGAGACAGAACTTGGTGAGTAAAGAAATACATTTTGTAATGAAGCATTTCAAATATTCAAACATTTTTCTGGGCATCTAAGTAAACAGCTGGTAAGCCTGGCAATGTAGAAATAACAAAAGATACAAATAGCTTTTAAATACATAGCTGTGTGTGTGTGTGTTTTGTTAGGTATGTGATAAGGACCTTGTTACTCGTAAGTTTTTTGAATATTGAGCTAAATACAGATAAAAATAAAGAAATAACACGTTTAGACTAATTTGCGTGAACTACACTTTGACTAATGTTCACATATGTGACAAAACCACAAACTAAACTTTTTCAATAACAACAGCTTTGATCACCAGCTTATTGATAAAGTCCCATTAAAATGCATTGTAACGGAACAATGAGGCTGCAGTATTTGATTGTATTATATTGTGAGATGTGTCTTTCATTTAGGTAAACCCCTCATGTACAGTTTGGGACTATGTTGCATGGTTTCAGCCTTGCTTTAGATTCCACATTATGTGTATCGAAGCCACTCATCACATTTTGTTTATAGACTGTGTTACATAGTTTGATAAGAATCATAAACAACAACGAAACCAACCCATGATTTTTGGGGGGATATTTTTTTCATGTTGACTCCAGCTTCCTCTAATTAGTGCTGGGTTCAGACACAAAGCCTGGCTCTGTGTAGCAGACTGAGGCAGGTCAGCTGACAGGGAGTGAAGGTGGGGTCGTGTCGGCCTGTTGGTCCATTTGTTCATCTGCATGCCTCTGTTTTAGTTTCTATCCCATCAGTTATTTACAGTGTGTATTTTTCTTTGAAAATCTGTGGCTGTCGTTTCTTGTCTGTTTGTGTGCTGCAACTGTGAGCCTCCCTTGTGGATGGTCAGGGAGTTTACATTTTGAATATTCATCTATATGTGTGCTGTGGATTGCTTGAGCATCTGTGCATATCACTACAGGTGAAAATATTTTCACAAAGCTAAGATAAATCATTTCATTACATCCTATCTGTAGCTAAAAAAAATCTTCGTGTGAAAGTGTTTGAATGCATCATATTCTTTTATTTTCCATGCTTTTGTGATTTGATCATTCCCTTCACGGTTGAAGTTTCAAGACTGATTTGATGCACACAGTCATCAAGCAAACAGACGCAATCAGTCCCATTTTGATAGTTATCACCTCCTTTAAAGTGGAGCACACTTGAAAAATCGTAAAACATGTGGTTTGTGTGGTGCACAGAAAGGATGTGGCTGTATCAGCTTCCATTGCTGTGAAACAAAGCTCTTTGTTGGCTGTTTGATGGAGCGGGTCCATTATGCTTGACTCACTAAAAGGGGAACCACCTGCTCTCTGACAGGAGGGCCCATATGCTTCTTCCACTAGAGTTTAATACAGACAAACCTGCCTTATGCCCCAGCTGAAATCATGCCAGCTTGTCAACTTCTCAGAGCCCAGACCAAAGGTGGTCCCATCAGATCAATGGAGAAATCTGAATCTTTTTCCCACTGTATGAGAGCTTAGCATGGAAATTCTGATTTCAGGAGTCATCTGGTCCATCCATAGGAAATGGCCATTAGTGGCATTTTCTATAAAGAAACTATAAACACTAAGTTCTTCAGTGTGTCTTGGATCCAGATTCTTCTGGTCGGGAGGCCACAAAAAGCTCTGTTTGTGTGTAACAGTCTGACAATGACTGATAGCAAACTGTGGCACCAGCATAGACCATGAAATGTAAAAACAGCACAGCAGACATTGTACTTCTGAGCTACAAAAAGGCTCTGTTTATAATGTTCATAACAAATCTGAAGATGTCAATCAGTGTAATCAAAGGGTTCCGAGGCAGGTTTCCGACCACCGAGCACTGGAGGAAAAGGAAGTCATGCCTGATGTGATGAGGAATTTATCAGGACCAAATGCTTTTTTGTGTGCGCTTTGGTCAGGCAAAGCAGCCCAGCAAAGCAAGCAAACAAAAGAGCACCTGGCGACAATAGCTCCCTTGTTTGCCACTGTGTGACAACATGACAGGTCCTAAACTGAGAGCAAGCAGGAAGAGACCTGGTGTGGAATCACTGACAGTGTTTTGTTGGGTCACTCAGTTTTTATCCTGCCCCGTCTGCCCTGGCTTACAGCTCATTACCTGTGTTCTGTCAAACAAGCACATGCAGCACTGTTTTAATCCTCACTGGCACGTACCGACACTGCAGTTACGTCTTTCATAACACAACACAAAGTTGAAAAGCATTGTTTATCAGGCCTCTTGCAGTAGCCACGCCCAAAGCGGGGTATGGGTGTTGCCGATAATGTGCCTTGACCACATCAAACAGTGATGTCGGAATTTATTGAGAACGCCCTGAGTACACTTCACATCACTGTAACAACACGAGAGCCTCAGATTGGGAAAAGCAGCCGTTCTGCATGAACATAAAATGACCAACAACATTAGCAATACTTATTTGGTCTGTTTAATCTGTCTTCATTCATCTTCACTCTTCTCACATGGTTCAAAGTGGGTGGGGCTCATTTGAGGAAAAACAGTGATGTGACACCACAAGAATTCAATCAAAATCAGATGATAGCTGGGACGTTGTTGGCTTATGTTGCCATCTGATGCTAATAAAATGTGATCAAATCACACCCACGCAGATCGTCTGACTTTTAGTCATAAATTTAAAATAGAAAAAAAAAGGTGGAGCAGGAAATGTCACTCACTGTTTGGGAGCCCACATGGCAAGTTATTTCAAAGTTGTAAATTATAAGGTGCTTTATTAAACACTGTCGCTGTCCTTTCACTCTGCAGAGTATCTCACACATTCATCTTGCCCTGATACTCATAGAAATGAAAAGGGACCCATCTGGCTGCACGATTTAAGAGCCACTTTATTTATTCTGAAAGACTGACACTGGTGAAATAACTACACAACACAGCGATGGGTTCTACCAGCAGAAATAGGAGTGGTGGTATGCAAGTCTGGCTATCAGGATAGTAGCAGGACATTTCAAATGTTTCTAGTAAATGTAAAGTACAGTAGTAAATTACAAAGATTAGAAGATCCAAAATGTTAGCTGAAATTAGATGTCAGTGCACAATTACGCTATTTGACCAATGTACTGAGCTATATTTTCTATTTACAGGTGTGACAAAAATAGACCAGGCAGCACTCTGTTACATGCAGAAGAATACAAAGGAGATACAGAAAGAGCAACATAGAGTAAAAAAGAAGAGCGATCAGCTTCGCTCATGTGGGCTGGCCGAGCAGATTCAAGTGACCACATCTGAAATCATGAGAAACACGACAAGCAGCTTTCTTCAGGCAAGAGAGCGAGGACGGAGAGAAAGAGCCGGCAGCTCATATGGTCCTAACGTGAACCATCCATCTGTGCAGCACACTGTCGCAGTCCCTTCATTTAGTCTTTTTATTAATTCAAGCCTCTTGTCGTGGATCATATTGTGTGAGAACATGCTTTTAGAAGTAAGAAAGCTGAAGCAAAAGCACGGAGAATGCACCATCCCCTTTTAAATGACAGCAGTATGGGACTTTGGAGGTTGTCCCTCATATACAGTATTCCCTATTACGACTTGGAAACTGTCAAGTAGAGGACATTGTCAGCTTCCACAGACCAACTGTAAAGCTCAAGTGTCCATTTGACTTGCTTCTCTTTTTATTCCAAGCATGGTGCTTGTGGATGTGGCGTGGGAGTCGGAGCACTGAGAGAAACCCTGCTCTGTGCAGATGTTGTGCTGCGTTGTTTTGAATTATTCAGTTATGCTTTAACATGGCACACATGACCTAACCCGGTTGTACCCAAATAATCATCATGGATCATCATTCTCTCTTTCTTAACTCTATCCTTGCTGTTATATTTTCTTTCTTCAAATCAAAAGAAATGAAAGCATTAGTCTGGAGTGTAGCCGTATTTGGAAGTGAGGGGTTGGCATAATGTGAGTGACATGAAACAGATAGTCCGGCTAACAAGGCTAACAGGTAATACACATTTACTTAAAGTGTTGTCAATTAAGATGAAATGATGATGTTTTGATTTGTTCTGTTGAGTGAAATGTCTAGGTCTAAATTATGTTTTCATTTTGCTTTAAATATTGAAATCTTTTTTTCCCCAGCAACTAGAGGCACTGAAGGCAAAAGCAATAAGCCTTTAAGAAAACACTGACATGTTATCGCCACTGACACTGACAGTGTCAATGGCGATAATCAACACATCCTAATTTAAAAAATCGACACACACTGAAAACCACAACGTGTGTATGAAAGGCAGAAAATGAGCTAAGAGACATGCACACACACACACACACACACACTATGACTGAGTGATTGTTAACAAGCTAACTGTACATGCAAAAGAAGTTTTAGTGTAAACAGAGAGTGAAGGTTTACCCCACGTGGCTTGTCAAGCATTATCTGGCAACTTGGACACAAGAATAACCCAAGAATTTCCAATGTGTTATGTAAATGCACAAATGTCCACCAGTCTTCAGCTAAAGCCAATCCTCCTCTCCCGAAGGCTCTGGAAACACAGATAAAAAAAAAAAGAGATACTTAACTCTGCTCAGCTGCCAGTCCAAAAAAGGAGATGATCCTCTCCGGGTGCCCCGCGCCGACAGGAGGAGCTTTGGAGGGCAATTGGGAGCACTCCTGACACGATGACCCATATGTCACACGTCTGAAGACAACATCAAAGTCAGCAGCAGGGTTGGGAGATGTGTTGAGTGGTGCAGAGTGATGAGGGGTGTTTTGGATTCAGAGCATACAGAAGAAGATTTGCTGGTGTTATTCCAGCGTTTTGACTGGAGATGTATTTGCTATAGCAACAGGACAAACATGATCTGTGATTGTATTACAATAGAACAGACTCTATATTCAAGAGGGGTTCTTAACATGCGCATACAGAAATTATTTGCCTACAATAATATGTATATATGTACTTCTTTATACCTTTAAGGATGTGTAATAAATAAGTGATAGGCATTGATCTGGAAGACCTTGTTAGCAAAACCCGGAGAAAAGAGGAACTGGGCTGGACGACCTGTCTGTTCTATATCAAAGTAAGAGGGAGCCAAACATTTGCAGCATCCAGATCCGGCTGATGTTTAATTGCTTGGGAGCACAGCCAGCTCTGAAAATGTGCTGACATTAATGGAGACGGTTAAATGTGCTGAATAATGTGTATGATTCACTCAATGTCCCACTCCTGTCCTGGTCCTTAGTTAAAGAGTTTCAGGGCTCACTCCTGAAATCTACTTCTTTTTTTTTTTTTTTCATTTAAACTCAATTATATCTAAATATTTACATGGTGTTTTTATACAGTCAAGTAAATTATAGTAAATTAGTCCTAACTACACCAAGTACCTCATTAGCCCCTGTTATGAACCTGCCCCCTGTCATTGACTCAGACATGACTGTACTCTCCGCAGCACAGTCATACAGAATAATCTGATGGCTTTTTTGTGCCAAGCCATTCATCCTTAATCTTCGAGGGCAACAGTGAGCTTTGCAGCGGTGCTTTAGTTAAAAGACGAATTTCACAATTTTTCGTCTCACTCTCTCAATCTACTACTCCCCTCACTCTCTCTCTCACCCTTTGTGGATATTATGATGAATGAGGCATTATCAGGGCGCAGAGGCAAAGTAGATTACAGTGACATCTAAAGCAGAAAAATGACCCTCCTCATTTACACAGCCTGTGTTAAATGCTGAGCACAGATAAGTCATGGGTCAGCAAACATGATCAAAACCCAATTGTGGTACATTGCCAGGGTCCCTTTGGAATACCTAAGTCATACACCAGTAGGCTTCAGAAAAAAAAGGTTCACATGGTTTTAATGAATTATGAATAATGCAGACTCTGCTTTTCAGATGGGCTAAATGCTGCACTCCCACAGATAATACAGCATCATGTTTGGCCTGCAGGTCGCAGGTTAGCTTTTCATCCATTGAAATGCATTCAGCATCCCTTGATGCTGAGGATGATGCAATGGCAGCAGTCTCATCCTGTTCTTCACACCATGAACTGGGAGAGACGAGGCCAGAGAAACTTTTCTACAGTGATCAGTGATTAGTGTTTCTAAGAATTAAGAGCGTTCCTAAGAATTAGAAGAAAAAGGTGGAGTTGAGTTAAAAATTTACATGAAGTTCACTTCATGCCCTTTGACACACAAGAAGCTTGTAAAGATTGCAGAAGCATTAAAGATTGAGATGTGAAATGTCAGAGGGAGAGCTCAGGCAAGTTTCCCAACCTCAAAAGCTTCAACTTGAGGAAAAGAAAAAGAGGTTTCTTCTTTGATGGATGGATAAAAAGGTCAAATAATGCAGCTTTCCATGTTTCTACAGCTAGGACACCATTGATTTATTTAAAGAGCCATTACCTTAAATCAATTAGTTGTCTCGTTTTTCTTATTTCTGTTACTTTTTTTCAGTTTCTTCACTTTTTCTTCATGATGTATGAAAGCTGTGATACAGACATATCGCAGAACATTATGTAGTGATGCAATACATCCCAGTTCTTCTGCTCTGCCAATCTGCTTGTCAGCATTTAGGTGATGGAACTTCACATATGCTGAGTACAGCAGACAAACTCTAAAGTAATAGTAGTTTTAAAGTCTTCTCTTTTCATTGTAATTTGTAAGGACCTGTAACCTGCAGATGGCTTTCACTTAATCAGCCATATTCTAACTACCATGCTAATTCTGCTACAATTGCATTCTGTTAACCCTTTGCTTCTTTTTGGCTTATGCATGTAATTATGGTTAATGCAAAAATCTTTACACAACAAAAGCACCTATTTGTGGTGACGCCTCCTCATTATGATAGTGCAATTCTCCCATGTGCACTGTACGCAATTATCACAAATATTTCAGAGCAGGGAAGCATTGATCTCTTGTAAACAATACAGATGTGAAGAGTAGGACAGACCCCTTATCACTGATGTGTCTGATGTATCACATTACATTATTTCAAACGAGACACAATGGATGGCTCTCTGTCACTGTGAGCATCATGAATGCTCCGGATTGGAAAAGGACTGCCAGACTGCGGCAGACAAAGTCATCCGAGCTCAGCTGTCACATTTGAAGGCTACATTATTTGTGCTGGCCATTAAGTTGACACTGTCACTACTTGTCAGCAATGTTACCAGGTGCATCTGACAGAGTGAATGGAAATGGTGACTAATGATAGCTAATGATAAACAAACTGTTCTCATCCAAGGCTTCCTCATGACATGCTGTTATAACCCACCTGCACACTGGCACACTGCTTTAATCAGAACTCTTGGTGACAAGGTCTTAATCTTGCTATTTAACTCGTCAAGATCAACAGTAATGTGCTTGCATGTTCTTCGGGGGTGAGTTTAATTTGCAGATCCTTTAGAGCCATCTCATTACATTGTGACAGTGAATTTGTTATATAATGCTTCATGCAAGCTAAAAAATACACATTGTAATTGTGATATCTACAATCTTAGTTGCAGACATAGAGGAAATTGACAACACACCGCCATGTCGTTTTTGTGTACACACAAATGTCTGTTTTTGTTAACACAAAGAAAGACAGGGAGAGCACAACATGAAATACAGCGAGGTGGCAAATGGCAGCAAAAAGACATTGACACAGACAGACTGATAGATGAATGGAAGGGGAATAGGGTATTTAGGGCCTGTGGCAGTGTGTCTTCCTCTGTCGATCTGATTTAGGTGAGACTGTTTGATTGGGAGCTGGCAGCTGAGCTTTGAGGCTCTGCCCATCCACTGCTCGTCACAATAGAAGAGGCTGGTACCTTTAAAGATTCAGAGGCATTCACAAATCTAGCACAGTCTACAGCTGCAAAAACTTCCCACCTCACCACTGTGCTTCATCAGGCCTCAAGCCGCTGCACACTGGGAATCACACTGATATAATTCTGGTGTTTGCCACCTCTAAATGCCAGGGAAGTGGTAGCGTAAACGTTTGAGAAGAGAACTTGTGGTTGCCAGCTCAATCACCAGACCAGCAGGATTAAACCCAAGTGGGAAAGTGAAAAAGCATCTTACCAGAGCACCGTTTGCAGCTGCTTAGTGGCCAAAGGATCAGATTGTGATTTTGCCTAGAAAAGAAAAGTTACCTCTTAATCAAACTGCCTTAAATGAGGGCAAAAAAGAAGCAGCTGGAAATTGGTAAGTGGCTGTTGACCTTAGTCAAGTCAGGAGGTGTAACACCTATATCTGTGCTCCTATGGCAATCTTGTTCAAGGTTAAGAGTTTACAGCCATGATATCACTCCTGCATTTAGGCACACTGGTGCTATCAACCTGGCAACAAGCTGACAGTTACAGGCTGATTTATAGCAGGTATAACCTTAACTACCTCTGCATGGTGTGCTAACATTTGCTGATTAAAATGAAACACAATGTAGAGCCATGAATGAGGGCCTTACCACATCTGGGACCGGATGGTGAGATGCATGTTGCAGGTATATCCTTTATTCCTTTCTTCCTCAGTAGGCTTTTCCCTTTTATCAGAGGGTTCACACCTTTCGAGTGTAACTCCCTCGGGTTAAGGGATTTTTTTTGTTTCTTGTACTTTTGAATAGTTTACCTCTGGTGAATGTATTTTTCATAAGACAGATACAAGTGCGGTGTTAGTGCTGTTTAGTTTAATGGTCCTCTGCAGATGAGTGAAAACATTAATAATTTATCACAATTGTGTCTTATGTATATTTCAAGTACTTTGCTATATTAATGTTTATTGTTCATCAGTTGCCTGCAAGGAGAGTTTCCCGCAGAGGAACCTCCACTGGACCGAATAAATATTAAACACGCATTTCTTGTATGAACAGCTGATAACACATGAGGATAAGGGAAAGTTGTAAGGTTTCAGCCTTAAAAGCCCACTGATTATTTCCTGTCCCATCCAGGCCAGCGGTTTTTCTTCCTATGGGATCGAGAGTACTTTCACTGGTATTTTTAGGTTAAGAAAAGCTCATCGGCTGCTCTAGGTGAGAAGCCTCAGCCATCTGATCAGACAGTGTGTTCCTCTACTGTCTACACTTACTGTCTGTCTAATTATTATCCACGTTGTCTTTATCATGTCTTTTTCATTGTTTTTTGATTTTAAACATCCTTTATAATTATGGCCTTTCATCCTTTGCTATCTTATTCTCTTTAACACTCACCAACCATGTCTTTCCCTGACTTGAAGATCAGAGAAGGCAAGAATGTCTTATAATTATTGTCATTTCTAATGGGACTGAAAATGTTGTCAAGTCTTCCTCCACGTGGATATGAATGTTTATCACAGAGAAATTTTTTTTTTAACAGCTTTCTGCAACTTCTTTTACTCATGGAGGCATAACAGTTTCTGTAAACATTGCTCTTCCAGGGGCAAACATACACGCACACACACACACTTAGGATTGTCTGAACTGCGAAGGGAGGTTTACTGCACTTTCATGGTGTGCTACCTGTCTAACCTGAAACATAAAAATCCTGCAAGACAGGATCACAAGTGTAACCCCAGAGTGACAAGATCTTTACCATTTCAGTCACAGCCATCAGCTCAAGACTGTTGAAAAGAGGACCCATTCATTCAGTCATCATCTTATACTGCTTATCCGTTTTTGGGTCGCAGGTGGTTGTGGAGCCAATCCCAGCCCACATAGGGTGAGCCTACACCCTGGACAGGTCACCAGTCCATCACGGTGAAAAGGGGAGCTCAATGCCTGAGAGGAAAATTCTCAAAGAGATATAAATATCACTGAAGGAATTACTGAAAATGTCTGAGAAAGACTATACAATTAATTCAGTATTTTCTGAGTCACTTTAATCACATCTTTATTTAGTCAAATAAACATAAAACCACAGCAGAGAAGCTAAAAGCTCTTTGATATTGATTGGACAGTCAAGACTTTCCTCTATGGTTAGAGAAATACGCATGCGCTTTGGATAAAGGCGATGCTTTCAAGTGCTGTTTGTAGGCTACGTTTTTTACACCTCCAAATTTAAAAACCTCATTGTGTCCCAACCAAAGACGATGTTGGCCCCCAAAATACTAACAATATAAACTAGGGACATGCATCAATCGTTATACATTTTATTTATGTTTTTAGAACACAAAAACAACAGGATACTGACAGATAATATGCAATGAACAGTCCTCAAACAGCTTTTACTTAATATCACCACAGAAATATGAACCTATGCGTTTACTGACAGCTGTTTTGTTGAAGGCCCGTTTAAATGTCGCTCATGTCACCATTTTAATATACTTATTTACAGTGCAAAGTTATCAAACGGACTTCAGAATATGATCTGTAAGCACATAGTATTGAGCAATACGCTAAACAAATGATATATTATCTGACATTATGACTGTCCTACAGTTAAATGCTTCCTGTGATAACAAACAGAATTGTACAGTTTATAATTCAAATCATGTCACATGAAATATTATATTATATTCAAACCTACTCATCGATTACAATACCCATCATAAAAATAGGACAGCCCCCCCCCCCCCCCCCCCCAAGCTAGAAGCCTATATTTCCACCAGTCCCTGAATGCAGCTCGAACAGCAACACATTAGAGCCCCGGCAGAGCGCGGACAGAGTCTGAGCTCCGCACACCGGAGCGCCGTACCTGCTGCAAGCCGCCCCGGACGGCCCCAAACACCGACAAAGTCAGCGCTCCGACACGGAGAGGACAGAGACCACCGCCGGTTGGAAACAAAAGCCAGCCAAAGCAAACTTAAAAGGGTGACTGAGAGGATTTTAATAAGTGGAGTCGCCGTAAAATGACATCGGTAAAGGCGGATTAAAGTTCATGGGTGTGAAGTGAAAGGATGAAACAGCGACCTGACGGTGAAGGGGCGGGGATGGCTTGATTTCTCAGCCCGGGGACAGCGGTGGGACAGCTCGGCCAGAGGCGCTCATGTTTCTGCTGAAGGGAAAGAAAGTTTGCTGCGCTTCACTCACACACGCTCGGTCTACTTTGTGAAACTGTTTCTCGTACCTGGCGGCTGAAGCCCGGCACGATTCACGATGTCTAAACCCGCTCTGAAGAGGAACCACTGGACCTCCAGGGTGAACGAGTGCGCCGTTTCCAAAGACTCGGCCGGAGAACTGAACGTGCCGCTGCGCGGCGGCGCGGAGAACGGAGAGTTCGCCTACATAGGGCCGCTCAACGAGGACGCCGTGCTTTATAAAAGTGGAAAATTAAACGAAGGAGAGCTGCTGCTGGAGGTGGAGAACCTCTCCATCTCAGGATTACCCTTGTACGACGTGCAGACAGTGATAAAGAACTGCAAAGGTGCCGTCAGGTTGAAAACTGTCAGGCAAGGTAAGGAGTGGAGGAGGCGGCCGCGGCGCGCGACTAAAGTTCGCTTCGGTTTTTTTGCCGTTTAGTTTCATTTAGTTGAATGATGACCGGGATCGAAAATGTTGAATGTCTTTTTTTATATATGTATATGCAAGAACGATTATAACACTTTGGCACACATACGATGTTGGAATAAGCTCCGACATTTCTGAAAACAGAAACCTCTGAATTAACTGGCAGTAGTGAGGAGTTCTGCATGTCGCATTGAAGTTGGTCAAGTGTTAAAAGAAACCTAAGGCAGATGAAATTGGGGTTTTAAGGAACTTAAGAGGGGAAAACCTCTGAAAGTCATGAGGTTGTGTACCTGTTTATGTACAAGGCCACGCTAAATAGACGGATTTCCAGATGATATTTGGTTTGCACCACGCCCCCTCCCGAGAAAATGCCACCTGTCGGCTCCGAGGAGACGGAAGCGACATTCACCGTTTATTCAGTTTTTTTTTCTTTTCGTGCTGTCTCCATATAGACCCTTTGAAAGAGCTCATCTATTGATAAATTCCCCCAAATTATGTTTCCGCTTGTGATGCCGTCAGCTCTCATTAGACAACTGAGATAATCACTTCCTAAACAGGTGTCCCTCCCATGACTTTAAATTCAGGCTACTCCGTGAGGCCTTCATGACTACCAGGTGATGATTTAAGATATCAGGTCAACCTGATATGCCTGATGGGTGACTTTATACTGAGGTTTAGTGATAATAAGCCAAGTCTGCTTCTGTTTCCTTGATGTATCTGTCAAACAGGCTGGACTGACTTCATATGTCTATCACCTAACAGGAATGCAAATTATCAAGAGCCCAACAGAAACTCAGCATCATGCCAGTGTGGCTGGTCTGGCTCGTTGTTGGTCAGCTCGCCTCAGCAGGGCTTGGCAGTTTGACATTGAGCCGCCCTGACAGGATCCCAGCGTGGTAACACAGACAGCTGAAGGGATCCTCCAAGCCAGCCCGGGCCACACTTGCATCCTGTAGAGACAGAAAAAAAGAGCAGCAACTCTTCAAGGACAGTTTCACATATTTCTAACTTGTTAACTCCTACAGCGATATTGGCCTGGTGTAAAGGAGGCACCAGTTTTTTTGCTTTTTTTTGTTTTTGTTGTTCTAAATGGGGCTGCATGCAGCAGTTTTAGACCGGTATTATAATCACGGATTTGTGAGGACAAAAGAGTTCGGAGCCGACTGCTAGAGGTCTATGAAAGGACAACACCATCTCTACTGCAACTCTGAAGTCCAGATTTTCACACTGAAACAGCATACGATGCTGATTAGTTCCCCTTCTCAGATTGAAAGTTTACGAACTAGTTGAATGTCCTGCTGTCATGGACTTTAAGTCCGTAAATTTATAAATCGCAAATTTCTCCTTAAGGTTTGGTGTGGGTGTAACATTTTGTCTTTCAGCATCTGTAATTAAAAACAAGCAGAGTAGGACCAAAAGGAAACTTAATGGCGTTTTCACTTAGTGCCCTAATTGGTTGAGTGGCATGAGGGATGTCACCAAACTTGATGGGACTTTTGACTCATCATTGCAGGTAGAACGCAGGTGATTACAACATCACAGGCTGCTCTGTTCTCATCAAGTGTCCCACTTAGTCATGGGAGTGTGACAGTCAACCTGCATGCACAGTACCAGGACGGTCATTAATTTCATTATTTGCAACTGTGCTTCTCCCAGGGTGACATTTCATAATGTCACAGTTGTACACACCTGCACAGTCCTGAGAGGAGGTCTGATCAGGCACGTTATGTGAAAAGGGTGTGTAGAGTTCAGTCAACTGTTGTTAAGATGAATTACTCGGAGCAAAAATATTGTTTAAACCTAATATTTGTGACTTGTCAGAAATAACAGTAATTTTTCTCTCTTAACTTCAGTTTACCTTGCTTGTTTCCAGATGATTCTCTGGGTCATTCACCCTTTCCAATTCAGTAAGTGCATAGTGGGGAAAAACAGCATTAAATATTTCTCAGTGCCAAGTTGCTTTTTTTGTTGCCTGTGCTGGATTCAGAGACTTTTTCTGGACTCTGGACATTTTCATGGAAAATGTAAGCAAGGGACTCTTTTTTTTTTTTTTTTTTTGTCTTTGTCTTTCTGTTCAAGTTGCCTATGGAAATTCAGAATTAAAAAATGTAGTCCACGTATCATCATCCTGAGTTGACTGTGCACGCTCACATTCTGTCTGCAGTTTGAAATGACCTGAAACAAAGGAAGGAAACTTCCACTGCTAATCAGAAGTCTCAGGACCCACAGCTGGTTCGCTCATTCTCTTTTTTTGGTTTCTTGTTTGGGACCCATCTGGGGATGCTGGGTGTCAGAGCTGTACAATATCACATGATCAGATTCCATCTCAAGCTTTTAATAATTCACGCTGTCTGGGAATTTCCCTCTCTAATCAGCCTTAATTGGGAAAATATGCTCAGCAACAACGGCCATCTGTAAAATCTAAGTGGCCTAATTTTACACAGAGCTTGTGTCATTTTCTCACTTTAATCAAATGAGATGTGAGGAGAGGTGTCACTGTAATGGCTCAGTTCACTGTTATTCATGAAGGTTCAAGGAGTGTATGGAGATTTGTGGAAAAGTGTCAGGTTGAGACCTTCAGCCTGTCTATTCAAACCTGTTCACACAGGGGCATTTCTAGACAGAGCTGATAAGAAGCTTGAACCAGGGCTACTGCTGAGATTGTAATGTTTGCGTTAGGTGAAAAAATGAACACACACACAATTTCTCTGCAGAACACACAAACTTAGCACAAGGCTAACAAGAGAAGTCCACTTTGCTGAGAATTGATCAAATAACAGGATTATATCATCAAGGACCATTCTGTACACACATACACATACACTCTCACTCATCATCCTTTTAACCAAGCAGGCTCCCCCAGTGCACTAAAATGTTTAATGTTCGCATGTTCATGTGCTGCAATGACAAAGACACTGTGCCGTGTTTGCAAACAGGAATTTCCCGTTATGATAAGACTTGTCAATCTGGTAAACCCCTGGAAATTCTTTATGGATAATCTTCATAAGAAGATGACCTACTGCTCCATATATGCAAAACAATTACTGGCTACCGGAGTGGATAACATGCAGGCACGCATAATCACAGCAGAGCAGTTTCAGATTTGAGAGCAGATTATTGTCATGGTGCCTGTAGTGTTAACACATACCAGGGAAATTTCTGTAATGGTGTGTGTGTGCGCACGCGTTTGTGTTAATGTGGACACAACAATGTACACTATTGAATTTTAAGCTTAAACGTCAAGCAGTACAACATTGTGAGTGTATGTATTTGTGTGTTTGTTTGTGTTATATGGACATGGAAAATAGCACAGTGACCAAGAGTTTGTGGGTATCCCCAGGCAGGAGGTGGGCTCCGTGCGTGTCGCTCCATCTTACCACACTGTAACACGCACACAGCAGACATTTGAAACCTCTTCACATGAAACCAACCTTTACTTTCTTTCCATGACCAATCAAAATCTGGGCCCCTACAGCTTCAGAGGAACAGATTTCTCCTCTGGCTGCATTATATCATTGAGCTGGTGTGATGAATGAGTCTGCACTAAGAAATAAATTTTTTGAAGCAGAAATATTTGCCTTTTCATGTGGCAGAGCGAGTTGCTAAGTAGGGCCCCGGTCGCATTTACAACACTGCTACTGCATTAACTCCAGGCTCAGTGTGTGTATGTTTGATTGTTTCTGGCAGAGGCTGCATATGGAAGTGTTTATTTCCTTTCTCTCAGCAGGAAGTTAAACACCCCTCCTTGCGCCAACCATTCTTCCACCTTTGTATTCTCTGACAGCCGGTGGAACGACTTCACTTCCTCTCATATAGCCTGGCTTTAGGAAAGATCTCTGGCTTCAATTTCAGGATATGTGTTTATGTCAGTGTGAGTCTGTGTGTGGGTTTGAGAGCAAGCAAGAGGAGGGGATGGAAGTTGCATGTGTACAGTATAAGCTACTTTGAGCTGAATTTGTGTTTATGTGTGTCAGCACTCTGCTTAAGCTCTGCGTTTAAATACACTGGAGGGACACTCAGTTACCAGCTAAATAGACCATGAAATGCTGTCTCACTAATGCAACGCTTTTTGTTATTCCACTAAAGAGGTGCATATGCGCTGTGCACTGTCTTCCCATTTATTTACTGAAGAACCCTCTTTCTTTTCCTAATTAGCTCAAGTGTGGTTTGTTGTATTGAGTGTGAATAGGAATTGGTCACACTTGACACTCACAGTTACACACTCTGTCAGACGAAGAGAAAGGCGAAGTCATTTACGATAGTTTAGTTTAGGTGGGGGAGGAGTGGGCCAGTTCACTTTGCTTTCCTTTGAAGACTGCTCTTGTCCAGTGCCCTCCAACTGTGTGTGTGCGTGCGTTTGCAAAGTAGAGCACTGTGTATTTCTGTGGAATGTGTCAGGGTTTAGACGTGTTTGACAGAAGTACCTGAAGCAAGCCCTGCATAGCAATGAACATTGGGCCCAAACTCTCCATGATATGATGGTCTGCTGTGAGCGAAATCAAAGTATCTACAGAGATTACAAAGGCAGCTGTATCTTTTATAGCTGTAGTACCTATTCCTAAGGAAGTAGGTGAAGAGATCACAGTCAGTTTTCCCATAGGTCCTTTTCAGTATAATTCTGAACCAGTCCTGAGGAAATCTGTCACCAGTCTCTTCTCTCAGCGGTCAGTTCTTGAGGATTTGAGGCAAGGAGTCATTTTACTGTGCTGTCCTGTTTTCTGTCTGTCAGACCATGAAATGATGAGTCCTTTATGTGTGGCAGAATTTACAGTGAAATTAAATCCAGAAGCTTAACATCAAGCTGCTTTGGTTCAGTACTTGACTTTATGGTTAACCTAGTCAAGGTGGAGGATGAGTTGACAAATCTTCTCAAGAGGCCATCTGACTGCCTGGTTAGCATAATCTAGCAGCCTTTGAACTGCAGCGATTCTGTTTTAGTAAAATTAGCCTCCAACCTCAGAGGTGAATATTGTGATTAAAAGAAATCTGTAGAGCATTAAAATCCTGAAAATATCTACGTCGCTTCAGCTGCTTAAAGAGTTAATGCTAAAACTCACTTTATTTCAATATCCTGGAGCTGAACTACAGAGATACCACACCCGTCACACCACTCATTTACATCCTCTGTTCTGTCTGGGGACATTGGTGCAACTAAACCATCAGGTGTCAACTTCATAGACTAAAGTCACTCTCACTGCTTTGATTGTCTGTGGGTCTGTGTTCTCAAAGGGAAGCAGAGATTTTAGTTGCTGCATTTTTTAAAAGAGAGTCACGTTTATATTTAAAGGTTTGAAGATATTACTTAAGCGCCAAAATGGCTGAAAACAGCTGAAACATGTCAGGGGGACGAGGAGAGGAGAGAAGAAGAGAGTAGAGGGGAGGTGGAGGTGGGACAGGGTTTGGAGTCTGAGGTGGCTTTGAATGCATTTTTTTGAATTGGAGAATGGGGTGTGTTCAAGCATGGCGTTAATTTGTTCTTTTTAATGTAGAGCAGAATAGTTGTTTTTTTTTTTTTTTCAAGCACATTTAAAGTTTACCCCTTTCATTCCACTAAAATGGCTGGCAGTAACAAAGCAACCTTTTTTAATAGTAAGTACTGCAAAGGTGAACTATAGTAGTGACTGTACTAAGACTTCATGTGGTCAGTGCTTTGTTGCCAACCTTCACTTTGCATGGAGGCCCTGAGCTATTCTCTGTACTTTGTGAAGTCAGGATCATATGCACGTCTGCAGATAGTAGTGGCGTGTGTGCATGAGCACGAGACAGGCTGACATGGCCAAGTCCTCGTGTCAGCTCTGCTCCAGTTAAACTCTGATGAGATGTGGATATATGTCTGCAGCAGGCACAACGAGGCAGCAAAATGACAGAATTGGTTGTGGCTCTGGGCACGATTAAGATGGCTGAGATGAAACCCTGCAGATGTGCCTGAGATAAATGCTGTTCATGTCAAAGTTAAAGCTTTTTTTTTTTTTTTCCCTTTTTTTTTTTTAAATCAGCAGACTGTACTCCAGCACACAGAAATGTAGTTAAGTGCTTGTACTTCTGTAACTCCACCTTTATGTAATGTTACTTTGCTACATATTTGGCTCTATTTGACCTTTGGACTGCTTCCATAGAGTTAGTTTTGTGTTGTGGTGCGTACAGAAGATCCATATTAGTCACCCAGGCTCCTTGACATATAGGCCCTTTGTATCCCAGTCTGCTTCCTTCTTTTTTTTTTTTTTTTATTATTATTATTTTTTTTACCTTTAATAGCATTGTGGATGAAGCCTTTGAGGTTGTTTACACAAATCCCATTAATGTAAAGCCTTTGGGAAGCTTACTCACGCACATTTTCTGTGCACACAAACAAAACAAAGGGACATCTACAGGTTTAGGGAACAGTCTAGCCCCGATTAAGAGGATTTGGACACAAGTCTGTTTGTCCACAGTAGTAACACACACACACACACACAACATAGCCACACACATGCACTCACAAACTCCAAACTCCCAGGGTCATCCTGCAGTGGCAATTATGCAGCAGAAAACAATGCTTCACTGAACCGCATTGCCTTATTCCTCCTCCTCCTCCTCATCTGTCGTCGCTCAATTCATCTTGTCTACCCTCTTCATCTCTCCCCTCTCACATTCTATTCTCTCCATATTCATTGCTGCCTGCATATAAGAGGAACTCTGATGGTTTCTTTTCATAAGGAGATCAGTAGAAGCTGCGCCTTAATAAAGGCAAACAGGTCAACAGGTCTTTTTTATATAAATATAAAAAACTAAGATATAAGGGAAGACAGTGCTAACGTGCAATGTATTTGATTGGGTGAAGCCAATTGAAGTGTGTCTTTGATATTTATTTGTTGAAATTATTCACAAATGTCACTTTCCTGAATAAGTTAGCTGACTCTAGTTACTATTGCTCTGCCTTCAGGTAGTCCTGCAGGTATTCCTGCATCACTGCTTCATATGATAACTGTAGCGGATTTATCTCACAAAAGCTTTTATTTCAACAGACATTTACGGAAGTGGGCTGAATGATTAATTGCATTTACAATCATTTCACGATTTGATGAAAGGAGGCTAACTTTAAAGGCTACGATTACACTATGGTCATGTGAAATACAAGTGAATGTGGAACATAAAATGAATCGTATATCTTATAATTTAGCCTATGTTTGTTGAATAATGCAGAAGATAAGGAACTTACAATTAATTGCATATTAGATCCCAATAGTGGTTAAAAAAAAAAAAAAAAGCACAATTGAAATATTTTCAAAGTTGTTCACCACCAGACAAAAGGGCTTCATCTTCCTGATGACTGATTTCTTTTTTTGACTGAAATTACAGTGGATACTATCTGTTTTTTTTTTTTTTTTTTTTTTTTTTTTTTTTTTTAATAGGCTGTAGCTAGATAGCTAATGAAACTAATGTTTGCTGTATGAGGTAGTTGCCTCAGGCTGAGTTAAAACTTTTCCTCTGAAAAGGTTTGAAATATTTGCCTGACTGCTATATCTGTTGTTGCACTAAAACAGAGGCTTGTGGTGGAGGAAAAAAAGCTGTTCCTTTTGAAGGTTGTTTAGTAGAGTCTACCAAGATGAAATATTGATGAAAATGTCCAAAAAACAAACAAACTTTGGTGCCAGAATCTCTTCTGAAGAGAATATTAATATTGCAATAATATTAAGGAAGGACTTAAAAAAAAGCGTTGCTCTAGTCTAGCCCTTTAACCGCAGCCATACCAACATTTAATGACTTCTGGCTCCAGCCCATCCATCTACCAAGTTTGCTGCTAATTTGTTCAGTCCTTTTTGTGTAATTCTGCAGACAAACCAACAGACATGCAGAACCTTCTTGGTGGAGGTAATTAGATGGCTCTCTGCCTCAAAATGATGGCTTACATTACTGCTGTGGTAAGCTTGTTAGCTTCAGATGCTCACGATTGCAGTTATTGGTCAGGCAGACATAAAATCATTCATATCACAATAATTCATTCCTTTATAAACTTTCATGTGTTTTTGGGGAACACACACACAAAATAAACCCCACCACCCCTTACGTATGTTGCATTGGTATATATAGTGTGACACACACCGTGCCAACATGGAGAAATCCAAAGCTTGACAGGATTGCTATTCCTAGCAACTGTTGCTAAGGGCTGTTGGTGCATATGTAGTCAATTATACATTCCTGCAAGTAATTCCTTGGGAAATTTAAAGTGTGTCTGCTGCTGTTTGTTAAAACAATAGCTATCAGCAAATTTTACCAGGTAAAAGATGTTTATAAAACCAAATCTGGAAATACCAGCCTGTGTGATGGTGACCACTGTTTAAGCAGCCTTGATTGAAAACCCTCGCCTGTCCGGCGGTCAGCTGGGAAACTTTTAGGACACCAAATGGCTGTAGTAATCTGTTCTGATGCCAGGCAGGATATTGTGTCATCAGCTGTGCAGGTGGCCTCTCAGTGCTTATAGATATCCAGTAATGACCATTCAGCAGTTAAAGACCAAAGTGCGTGTATCACAGCTATCACAAAAAAGTGTTATCCAGATGACACCGAACTGTGTGGCCTGGCATGATTGTGCACCAGCTGTCCCTTTAATCGGGGCACTACATGACTCAAACACAACTTGCACCGCAGAACAAAAGTCAGTTCTACACACAACTAATGATTTAATAATTGCAGGGGACCACACACAAAACCCTCTTTGCATGTTCTGTCTGGTCAGCTAAAATGGAAACCATGACTTTCGGTTTTAACTGATTGGACTGATTTAGGACTGGAGAAGGAAGAGCATTTTATTCAGATTTGTGCCAAAAGAAAGAACAAAAGAAGCAAGCTAAATGCCAAAGTGGGAGGAAAATGGCTTTGTGCATTACTTAATGTTCAAGCTGCCGATTTAGGCCTCTCTGGGGAATATTTTTTTACTAGCCAGTCCTCAAGCAGTTTTCTGTTCCACATAGTATCCCGTCATTTTTATCCTGAGATCTTTTGGCTAATGGATTTCAGCTCTTGTTGCTGACCATTCTCAAGCTGCATCTCAGACCTGGTGGTGGAGACACTAAAGTGTGGGTGAAGTTAAATTAAGTAAAATTCCTTCTGTTACCTGACAGCTAGAAAACACATAAAGAAAAATATTAATTGACCATATGGGGTTTTTATTGTCTCAAGCTTTATGGGAAAAGCAAGGAAAATGGAGGCAGACACAAAAGTTACTTAACACCTCCTTACTGGCTCTTTCATACAGTTAATGTGGGCCAAACAGGTTTGAATAAATTTTTCACCTTGAGCATTCAGGCATGATATGGTGTTCTTGAAAGTCAAAATGAATGCTTTTAAGTCTGACTGAGGTCAACTGAGCTTTGTGACTCGTCAGCTGCTCTAGACGCACAAAGTTACACTCCTCCTACACTGTGTGTATTTGCATGTTTGATAGAGCAACATAAAGGTAAGTACTGTATGTGATCACAATAAGGTCGGCACCCATATGTGAACACCACAACAGAGAGACTCTGTCGGCCATCATTTACTGAACAGGCCTCACTAAATCAACACAGTGCATAAAATGTGACGGCTTACTGATAGAATCTTAATTAGACAAGTGGAGACTAATTAGCTAAGACAGAGAAAGCATTGAGTTTTAATTAAGAGGTCACTGGTGTCCATCCTCTCTCCCCACTGCTGGCGTCAGTCACAGATGCTAATGTCTGCTGTCTTGAAGGGACTTCTGTTTATGTGACAACTCTGTCACCTTCTGTGTGTCAATGTCAACAGCTGAGCCATCCTTCACTCTTTAACTTCACAAGGTACTGAAGGGGGTTCTGTTTCATAAGAAAATTCCCAGACCTTATAACAAAACTGCTTTTTGCAGAAAACCGAGTAAGAGATTTTCAGGATGAAAACAAACAACAAATTACCTCATAAGTTACTTCTGTATACATATGTTTATATCTTCATAGGGAGACAAAGCGATAGATTAATGTTGGGCTTCAGTTAATTTATGTTAATTTATATATTTTCAGTTAGAGCTTGAACATTCAGACAGATTTTTTTATTTTTTTCAATCTGTACGATGTTCTTGGAGTTTAAAGCTAATTGCAATTTGCTCTCTGAAAATCTTCACACTTTCACATGGTTATGATAATCCTCCTGTTTTGAGAGGAAGAAACTATATCCTCACTGCCACTCTTTTTTTTTTTTTTTTTAAACCTCATAGCCATCGTGTTTCTTTCTTGAATGAATCTGATGTTGAGTTAAATTTAATTTTTGCCCTCAGAAACGGCTGCACTTGACACAGCACCTACTAAATGGAGCACCAGACTGCCCAGGGAAGGTGATTTGTCCTCTTCAAGCCATGTAGCTCTAACTATGTAACTATAACCAGCTACCAGCAGAGAGGCCCAATGGAGCTCATCTTTGTTATTTAGTTAGAACTATATTTTACGCAATCACATTTAGATCTTTTGCTTTTGTGCTTTCTAAGCCGTTTTGTTCAGCTTTGTGGAGGTGATGTATCTTTTATAAGCAATATGTTGCTGCTTAGGGGTTTTACATAAATTTGACACCACAAAATGCATTTAGCCAATTTTATGAGATGGAGAAGCTTGGCTTTATACTCAAATTTGAAGACTTCAAGTGGAAACAGCCATTTCACACATAACATGTTGTAAACAAATCCAATGCCAGCCATAGATAGAGTTCTAGATTTTGTAGTTATTAGCAGTAGTAATTCAAGCAAAACACACAGACCTCATAAAAAATTCAAAGTACATCACAAAAAATCCTTTTGCCAATGAGTGATCAAAGAAATCCTCCTGGACTTGTCGTTTTGCCTGTATTTTCAGTTGATCTAATTACTGTTGAGCAGAACTGACTGGTTTTGTTGACCTGAGGTTTACCACACGTAGCACACTGTTGATACTATTGGCAAGGCTTTTATGTGGGCTACATATAATTTTTTATTTTTTTTGGAAGCTGTGTTGGGTGAAGCAGGACTGTGTAGGCAGAGTTTGAATCGCTGTTTGTTTCTAGGTAATGCCAAAGTATATCCAATATCCTTGCAAGTTTACATGCCGTCTCTCTCTCTCTCTCTCTCTCTCTCTCTCTCTCACACTCTCACAGACACACACACAAAAAAACACACACACACACACACAGACCACTGTTTCCCTGCACTCTGTCTGTTCAGGAATGCTGTGTTTATATAGCTGGGACTAGCCCAGATCAGTATTTTAGTCTCTCAGGTGTCTGTTGTGTGTCACTGACAGTTATTTTATTGGCCTCTGTGAGGCTTGAACTCCAAATCTAAAACAACTCTAAAAACTACCCCCTGCCTGTGAGATTTACCTGACGACACAAAGGTCTGGACACTTGCTGTGCAGTGGCTGAAAAGCATTTCAGAATTAATGTCATTAATTTTTGTAGTTAAGTTGTAGTTAGTACCACTGCAAAAGTTAAGGCATTTTTCACCTGGCCTACTCTTAGCATTCGTCTTGAATGTTGCCACTGTGATAAATTAATGTCCTCAATGTATATAGTCTCACTTTTCCAGCCCTATTCTCACTTACCTTTCATCGTTTATCAATGTTGGTGACAGGATTGGATGAGTGAAAGCAACTGGGCCTTGTATTCCTGCAGGAGGCCTATGAAATTAGACTGTGAGCTGCTGAACTCTGACTGAAATTCATCTTTCTACCTGCTCCCTATCATTGTATATATGCATAATCAGCTTGCCTTTCTATTTATATAATTTGGCTGGCATCTCTTCCCCTCACTTTGTGACGTTCACTTTGATGCACCTTGCTATGCAGTGACAGTTCTTCTACCAGTGATGTATGGCACCACAATGTATTCAACACATAGAGAATCACCTATTTTCTTAAAAACTCATCGGCGCAAATTGGCAGAAGATTGCTGGCAAACAGAGAAGTCCCTCCATGTCCTCAGGCGGTACTGGGCTCCAGAGCTCATAATTTAGACAAGAAATCTAATTTCCCTGTGGGGCTCTTAGGCTCTCAGTACTCACAGCCACACTGTTTCCTTTCAGGGGCGGCTGATTCCTATTCTTCCTGATGAAAATGGGATGATAAGGGGACAGTTTGAACTGGATTGTGGCCTAGTTGCATGCTGAGTCACCGTGGACAAGTAGTACTCTCTTTCTGTCAGACTGACTCTGGGGTTTTGTAACGGTGTACATGACAGGCCTGTTTGGAGTTTTCGCCTTGTGGCTGCAGATATCGCTGTTCTGAGAGGGAGTTTATTATGAGCGTTGAATGGCGTTGGTCCCCAGACTCTGAAGGGTCACAGAAAGCACCACACACTTCAGGACAATGTTATCACCGAAAACAGCTGGGAAAACAGAGGGGGAATGTCTGTGATAAGCAGAGTCATTTTCAACATTCCCATACATCAGCAAGCTTGCCTGTGGTGTCCTTTTCGGGGGAATTTTTGTGTTATTGTTCAGCTGTTTTTAGACCCCGATTCCTGCGTGTCTTTCTCAAGCCATTGTGTCGCCTCTGGCCCCCATGCCCTTGATATTCACAGCGGCACTTGACATTTCCTACTTCTTCAAGGTAGAAGAGATACGTGTTCAGGGCATTTGTAAATTTAAGAAGGTGCTGAGCAGCCCAACAGGTCTCAGGAGTGAAATGCTTGGCAGATGTGTTTTATTCTAAGCACTAAAGCATTTGGTTCAGTGTTAATGCCAGCTTATCGGCTCATCACACAGTTGAACCCTACTCATGCCATCACTTTGTTTGTTTCAAGATAATAAAACAAAAGCCATTCACATTCACCCCCGCACTCTTTGCCCTTGAACCATGGTGAGCCTCACTGGCTAACATATGCTTCCTCTTCAATTAACGGTGCAGGTAATGACACTCTTTCTTGCCAAGAGATATTCCTTCCTGCATTGGGAGCATATTGTTTTTATCAGTGTAAAATTAATGCAATTGTCAGATGACAGTGAAATGAGCAGCAAACTGTTTGATGGTCAACTGATGCTTGATATTTGAGGGCTGTTGTCGCAATGGTATTTACAATATAGGAGGAAAAATGTGACTATAGTGTATAGGGCAATCATATTCTATTCGGACATAAACACAAAACATAAAAAACTATCACAATCCAGATCCCTGGAATTTTATGTTATCAAATTTGGAATGTAAATGATTTGAGGGAATCATTACCTCCTATAAATCTGCTCAGAAATAGAAACAGGAATGTTCCCGAAAATATCCATGTTTTTTCACTTCCTCTGTATCAGAGAAATCCAGCGATAGTTGTCTGTACAGACATGGGTGATTTGTGGAAAAAGAACTGCTAGTAGTATTAAAAAAAAAAAAAAAAACAACACTGTGCTTCCATTTTTTTTAATGCCACGTTTAGGGGAACTGTTGATCTAAAAAGTAGAAGAATATGACAATTTCCCAAATCAAGGAAGTTCCTAATGTTTGTGATCTTCTGATTCTTGATGTACTGCCTGTATTTTTGCATTGACACTCTTCAGCATGAGTTTCTGAAAACCCTCCAATTAATGTACTGATACCTGTTGGACATAACAGACTTTCCCCATTTACACTTTCTGGAATGATCATGTAGGCCTGTATGACAAATGGTAACCTCCAAAGGCTCCAGCAGTGTTGCCTGTGACTCTGTGTTTTCATTAGCGACATGTGACCCCAGCCGGTTCATTAGCCTTTTGGTAGGAATGGTTGGAATCTTACACAGCCAGTTTGTCGTCACAGTGAGTGTATGTTACTGTCAGTTAGCTGCCGAGGAACATGCCAGTGTCAGACATTCTGCTCAACAGGAGAGGAGCTTTGGGAATAAGTGAACACACAAATGAAAGAAGTTTAAATTCTTTTAAAAATGTATACCGGCAGATACTTAAATTGACAAAAAGGTGTGCCACAGAGTATGGATTCAATTTGTAAGCTATTTCATGAGTCAGGTATCGGCCATGATCAGTCATTGATTAATCACCTAACAGAGAGGCCCCATTGTCAAACTTTCCTCTTTGTTCCTGTGTGTGTGTGTGCGTGTGTGCGTGCGTGCACGCTCGCTTCTTTGTTCCCACAACTGAACCGGTAAGACAGGTTGAGCTGAAACTGCAGCATACTTCCATTACACCTGTCAGCAGATGCAGAGGGCGGAGCAAGAAGCCGACTGCATCATGAGGTGCTGTATAGCGATCTAAGATCAGCGGCTGCGAGCTTCCATGAAGCACAATGTGATGACACCCATGCATGGCCCCTGTTTTTCCTCCAACCTCACTTCCTTACTGATGAAGGCAAATTCCTATGGGCATGGGCAATCTTTGCCGACTTAAAAGTAGAATTTCTTGTGTAGCATCAGAAGTGTGATGGCGCTTTGCATAGGTTGATAGTAAAGACGTGTCTTCACCCTGGTCAAATACAGTGAAGTTCTCTCTGTCTCTCCGCTCTTATCCCCTCTTATCCCCTCTCTTCATCTGGAGAGTGTAAACATAATGTCTGAGGTGATTGGTGTCAGGTGACCTTTTGGTTGCCAGGGCAATGGGGTCCTAAATCCCAAGGCGCCGGTCATCTCCAGGGGCTTGGCTGATTACTAAATAAAATCTCCCTCTGCACACACACACACACACACTGATTTGGATGGTGGTACTGTAGATGGTAAACGGTGGTGGGGAGAGGAGCAGCTTGTAGTCTCATGATGTTACAGGCAGATAACTTTGTTTAGCTGACGGACAGACCACATTCCTACAGTCTCACTGCACAGACATCGGGGTACAACAACCTCGTTGTGCGTATCTAGTTGGAGTAGATTCTGTGCCATTTACTAACGTGTTGGCTGCCTGTGTTATTTTATAGAAACAGGATTTTTGAAACTTTACAAGAGCATCATTCACAGCCAGATTAATAATGGCTTAGTTGTTTAAATCATATATATACAGACACACACACACACATATATATTGCATAAAACTCTGTGAGATGTGGGAAAATTTGAATTGAGAAAATAATCAAAAGATTGATTGTTGATAATTGTTGTTGGTTGCAATGTTAAAGCCCACTTATTTTGTTTGTGTGATAACTTCAAAAACTTTTTTTTTTTTTTTTTGGGCAAAGATTAAAATGAAAAAAAAAAAAATAAAATAAATAAATATATAAATATATATATATATATATATATATATATTTTTTTTTTTTTTTTTTTTTTTTTTTTTTTGTGGCATCACCAAATAGAGACATTTCTACTACTGCTTCAACTGCATTCAGATTTTTTGGAGTAAAAAGAGCCTCCTGTCGTTCCTCTCAACTGTGGAGTTTTACCAAAAAGCCTCAGGAAATGGTTTCATCAGTGCCCAGCGGCACCTTTGTTCCCCACTGGTCTTCTCTCTTAGATAAGCTATAGGCTGGCTGCTCTTGAGCTCCAGCTTCTACTAATCTATGACAGAAGAGAAAGGGCCAGGGGATGAGAATGACAAACTGTCTGATGATGACTTGCTTCAGTCATTAGATGAGTGTGTGAATATTTTTAGCTTTTAGCTTTAGGAAAGAGGTATGATCGTCACTGAAGCTGTGATGATGAACTCGGCTACACAAAGACAGAAATGCAAAGGGAAGCGAAACAATTACAGGCTGTAGCTACGGCAAAGAAAGCTGTATGTGTAGGGTGTCACTGAAGCCAGAGTTCACGTTAAAGAATTGAAGGGCAGCAGGGAGAAGTAGCATTAATGTTTCCACAGGAAACGTTTTGCTGGGAAGGGAGTTATATCTGAATGCATTTTTAAACAAATGATGTCATAGCTTTGCTCTCCATTGTAAAGGAGAGTGGAGGAAAAATGTGTTGGTTTGTTCTCTCAGTATCCAGACTCTTGACCACAGGCCCTGTTCACTGTGTGTGTGTGTGTGTGTCTGGGTGTGTATGTGCGTGTGTGCGTGCGTGCTGGCAACTGTATCCTGGCGTATATGCTTGTGTGTGGTCTAAATACGGCTCTTTACTGTTGCCCAAATCATTGCATGCCAAAAGGCACAAACAAGGTCATAAAAGTGACTTTGTTGTGCTGCTCTAAACATAGGCCAGCTCTATATTTTGATAGCAGTTTTCCTCGGGCAATTGTGTCTTTGTTGAACGTGAGTCAGCAATGGATCTGCATTCAGCTACTGTTTGCCCACGAAATGTCAACCATCTGCAATAGTTTTGTCATTAACAGATGTGGTGTGGTTCTCAATGAGCAGTTTCAGTTTTTTCACCCCTCCTGACCAAGTGGTCCAGAACTCATAGAACTGTAGGAACATGCACAGATTGACCCACGTTCACTGGTGTCGGACTGATTATGGTAGACTTTCTCTCTGTTAGGCAGCCTTCATAAACAGTATCATCTCTGAAAAGTACAGATGGAATTATCTTGTTTTAGATGTTTCAGGTGTGGTCCAGTAGATGTGGAGGACA
This sequence comes from Echeneis naucrates, assembly GCF_900963305.1. Classification (NCBI taxonomy): domain Eukaryota; kingdom Metazoa; phylum Chordata; class Actinopteri; order Carangiformes; family Echeneidae; genus Echeneis; species Echeneis naucrates. Next base: position 18,680,795 of record NC_042515.1, on the reverse strand, counting down.
TGCACACAGTTAAAGGAACCACACATTTCCCATCTGCATGACATACAGATGAAATAGAGCAGACACAGGAAGAGAGGCTCGAGTGTTTTTTTAGCGTGTGTGTGTTTGCGTGTGTGTGTATACCTGCTCATCTGGCCCATTTCTCTTACTTCTTTCTGCCCTGCTAAGCGCCAGCTGTACATGGAGGTATTTCAGTCTACCTGACGCTCAGCACCACAGCCTAGGTCAACTATGGAGCCCATCACTCTATTTATAGGAGACTGAATGACAGGCAGAGGACGATGTAGGTTTGATTGAGGTGTAGGAGAATGGTATGTTAATGCTCATCTTTGCTCTAAAAAAGGGCTTTTAAAATGTGACCATTAAGTTAAGATGCTTTGCAGAGAATGACTGCTTGTGGAGCAGAGGAAGAAACATCAGATGTGGTTGTGTAATATTTGAAGATATCTTACCCTGGCAAAGTTGGCTCACTCCAGTTGTTATGAGTGCAAAAGTATATTATCTTTCACCTTTAACATGACATGTATGTTGCAACTCACCATACTATATTACAGGTTGAATGATGCATAAGAAAAATTCTAAGTGACTTTTTGTGGGTGTTTTCCTGCCAGCCTGCAATTTCACAGTTGATACACTCATCAGTTCAACACTACAGCAGTCTCTCGATTTCTGTGGTCAAGTCACACATTTTTTGACATTTCATAAAATGAAATTACAAGCTGAAGTTCTGCAATGAGTCTTGAGCCGTGGGAACTAGAAAGAACAAATAAAAATGACCTCATTCTTCTGTCATTAGCATTTTAGCTCACGCCCAAAAACAACATTACTTAATTTGAGTTTCTTTTGCTCTCTCTGTCTCTGGGGATCTCTCGTTCTCCTATGCTGATTGAACAGAGAACGTTGTGGATCGTAAAATCTGGGTATGGATAGTTTATTCCAGCAGCCATAGTTGCTTTGACTCTGCCTCATGAAGCCGAAGGTACTGAGATCCAGAGACCAAAACTGGCCAGGCTTTTCCACCAACTAAGTCTTCCCCTGAGACTCATTCCAGCGTTGAAAACGAAATCAATCCTCTGCCGTATGGCTCTGAAACTCTCCTCCTCCTGCTCCACCCCTCATCTCCCTCATTCTCTCTCTGTTAAGTTACCTCCTCTTGTCCGCCATCCTTTCCCCTAGGCCCATATTGTCAGGAATCCAATTACACCACAAGAGTGAACCCAGTGTAATGTGCTTCAGCCTTCTTCTTAAACAATTTTCCTCTCTCATCTCTTCTTCCATTTCTTCCCCAATGGAGTACAAGAAGAACCCCCCCCCCCTCCCTTATCCCTTGGACATTTGCCCTTAAGGCATTCGACTCTGTCCAGAGTCAGTGTCACCTCATGGCCCCTCCTCTCCAGACCCTGAGTGCCTGGCTTTCTTTGCGTTCCCACACTAAACAGTAGCTGTGTTGACACTGTCTTATTGGTGCTGTCATGTTTTTCTGACACACAGCAGGTGAAGCATGAATAAGAACAAGGCCAGAGCAAGGCCATGGATGGGTAGGTGATGGTTTAGGGGGTGGGGAGACAGGGGGCAAAGAGTCTGCATTAATTGGATTTGGATTTTTCTTCCACTGTTTTTTTTTTTATTTTTTTTTACAGTGAACTGAAAGTATTTGTTCAGGAAGCATACAGTTGGGTGTAGAGAGTCATTCCACCTGCATGGTTTTGGATTGTGATGTTTGAAAATAAGTGGCAGTATTCTTATTGTTTGAGAAATCTGTCCACACATAAATGACACAATGAATCCACTAACACTTTAACTTAGAAAAATCACCAAAATATGTTAATTTAACAGCTCTAAAGGAAGTGTGGATGAGATAGTTTAAATCCTGTGGCTGTGTCTTTTGTGTGTATGTGTGTGCATTTGTCAGACTTTGCCGGCTGCATCATTAAGCTGTTGGGATCCTCTGACAGAAGGCAACAGATATTACTGCCATATTTCATGTCAGGAGGAACGGACGTGCCTGACTGCTCCCCGTCTAATCAACACAAAGTGGACTGTGCCAATAATCAACAGCCACAAATCACTCATTCCCTGTTTTGGAGGTGAGGTGTTTTTGTTGCAATTGTGTTGGGCTCACATTCTTATAGATGCCACTCTATCTTTCAATCTGCACTGTCTGCTGTAGTTTGTGGTATTGGACTAGTAATGGATAGAGACTGATACACAGGCAGAGAAATTATGTGCAATTGTGTTGCTGAGATGTGCTTTTACCCTATCAGTTGTTTGCAAATGACTTGGAAAACTCAAGAGATGTTGAAATACCTGCAGTACATTACAGGATCTAATTTGACTCACGCAAGATTGGTATCTATATTTTAAATATGGATCAGTCTCAACCATTTGTTTATTTAACTGTATAGCGTTGCACCTGGATGAGCTGTGAAGTGGCACTAGCAGATAAACAGAAGCTAGCGGTTTCAGCAGACAAAGCCACTTTTGGTGAAAAGAATGGTGCATCATTCCTCTAAAGTGCAGCTGTTGGTTAAAAACTGCCCTTGAAATGTTGTTGGGGAAAAATGAGGTTGAGAACAAATTGTCTGCTCATCCTGCCAAACAGCTCCACTCCACTGGAAACCATGAAAAGAGAGCTGTGGTGCAGACCATCTCTCCCTCTGCAGAGCTGTTCACTTGTCCAACTTCTAAATTGAATTGAATTGGCTTCACTGATTTAGTATAGAACTATATTTAAGTGGCTGTATTATCGCAATTAAAATTTGGTAAGCATTGGTATTAAATGACTTTGGTAGTTTCAAACACTAAAATAACTCCCTGAGATCAGCTTTAAATATCAGGTTTGGAAGCAACCTCCTCAGTGTTAGGGGAATGTGTTTGAACACATAGCTGAGCGCCAATTTTCTCCACAACTGAATTATAAGTAGATGTGACAGGTTGCAGGACACTTGTTGAAGCAATAAAGTAAATTTTGATCAAAAAGTAAATCTGTCTGCTCGGATCACAGACTGATGATACCAAGTATGAGTGTCTGAAGTAGGATATTTGCTTAGATTCCTTTGTTTAATTGTGTGTGTGTGTGTGTGTGTGTGTGTGTGTGTGTGTGTGTGTGTGTGTGTGTGTGTCTGTCTGATGGATAGGCTGCATACGTTATGTGAGACGCTTGTCTGTAATGATGACTCACTCCCACAGCTGAAAGAGGAGGAGTGTAAACCTTCCTTCTCATCCCTCTCTTTCTGAGTTGGTGTCTCTGTTTCATATTATTTGTTGTCCTTCATTCTGAATTTCATGCTGAAAAGTCAGGAGCTCACGTTCTCCATCTGTAAATGAATTGAGCAGAAAGCTGAAAGGTAAACATTCATATAAGAATGATGTTTTCTTTCTCTGCTGTAAGCAGTTGAACATAAATTACATATTCAGGCCAGTTCAGTTGCATAAATTCCCTTCCCATGTGCTAAAAGTTGCTTGCGGTCAAGTTGTTGATGAGAGTTATGTTTTCATGTCTGTTGATCGTTTCCTTTATCTTGTGTAATCCTCCTCCAAACTCTCCTGCTCTGGCACTGTAAATTTTCATTGTTCACTGACTATGTCTCTGATTTTAAAAGCAAGGAGTCATGGCATCTTCCCATTGAAGTAAATTGAATCTAAATGTTTACTCATTTAGCAGCTGAACACACTCATGGAGAACTTTCTACAAAGGAAATCATTCAGTAAGATAGTTCTACACTGCTGCAGAGGAATGTCTTGGAGTTGGGTTAGCTTTGCTTTTTCTCTGTCCCAGCTCACGTCCCTGCCGTTCTTGTTAATGTCTTCTGCAGTTGTAAGATGAACCTGGGTGCTAAAAAACCTGTATGTTTTATAACATCCAGGTTCAGGGAGTCAGTGTAGTAAGGAGACCCAAAAACTGTTGAAGTCCTCAAACTTTTTGCAAAATCATCGCAAAGCCATGAACTTGCTCAGTACAGTCGGCAGGTACTAAAACTGCTTCGTCTCTTTGCTCTCAGTCCTACCTCTGTAAACATGGCAGACTGAGCTCTGTGACTGGCACAGCCCCTCATAAAGGTCCACAGCCCCTTAGGCAGCATGCTAAAGTAAACGCTGTGCTCTGCTGCCCCTGTTTTAATCACAACCATATGTCTCGCATTCCTCCCCCTCGGGACCTGGACCACGCTCCTGCTTACAGTCAGCTGGTATAATACGACATCTACTCCGTTTGCGATGTTGATTAGTTCGGCCAAAACGTCCCATATCAGCAGACTGCCATTTTAGAAATATCACACCTGATGAGGCAGGATTCCAGCAGTTGGAAAGGCAAGGTTGTGGTTGGAGATGTAGGAAAAAAGATAATGAACATTTTACCCTCTCATCACAGCTGCAGTGCCTTTGAGCAGATGTTCACCCCATCAACTCTGCTGAAACTTTTGGTTAAACAAAGTCACAGCAAAATGCTTTTTTAAAAGGGATCATGCTGTTTTTGATGCAGATTTTAGATGGTCAAATAAAAGTTAAGGAAAAAAAACAACTCCCCCCTGCAAAAAAAAAAAAAAAAAAAAAATTAATTTCTTGAATTATTGCACTTTATTCACTTATAGGTGAGGTGGGACCAGTAGCCAATAGACACACTCATAGAAATGTTTCACTTAATGTTATATGAGGAACACCAGGAGCCAAAGAAAAACTGCTTTTATTACAGGTACATATATGGTCTTTGACATACAGCCACTTCTTTGTAAGCACTGCTGATTACTAGCTGTTACATCTTTATACTAATGAAAGCGCCTCTTTAGTCAGGCTCATTGACTGTGGGGAGTAGTTTACTTTGCTGTTATCTGTGGGGCTGATTGGTTGATGAATTGTCATCCCCTTAGATCCCATCTGACCCCTCCGTTAGAGGAGGTTATCTGAGGATGCAACGCAACACACCACTGAATCAGGCAGATGGTTACTTGGTGTGTATTTGTCTCATTTGACTTTACTCCCTCACCCTTTCATGCCCACTCCTGTTTTTTCTTTTCAACTTTCCCAGTTGGTGTCCTGTTGATTGTCTGTTCATTTGGGCTCAATTATTCATGTCTGCGTTTTACACTTTTCCCCTGCTTTGTCTTCAGACGCTGTGATGGATTGCTTTTACCGGGCCAATAGTGTTACATTTATCACCCCTGCTGATTAATTTGACAAACAAGATTTTTTTTTTTTTCCTCCCACTATCAATAAACTAGGTTTTGTTTTGTTCCGGACAACTGTGTAACCTAAATAAGAGCCTAAATAAGGATTAGCGAGGGCCCGAATGTTCTTATGTTCTTATTTCTCTTGAAGACAAGCATGACCTGGGGCTTTGTATTTCATGTGTGAGCACTAGGGAGTAGAACAAGAAGCAACGCTATCAGCTTTGATGTAAAAAGAGGCCAGTGAGGTCCTGTTTGGCAGTGTGATACAGACAGGAAGAAGCAAAGAAAAACATTTTACAACATGCCTTCACTGTGCTGCACATGTGGTTGGACCTGCTCAGTTAGATTTTGGGTGGCCTGATGTCATCTTTCACACATGTGGCCAGTTTCTGTCACAATCCACCTTCAGTTTCAGTGCACATATGTATGCTTCAATTCCCAATGTTTATTCTTTGATCTCCTATCACATCTACTGTTGAGGCGCTAGGAGAGTGCCTTCAAGGCCCCTTTCCTCCTCTACTCCCCAGGACTCATGGAGAAAATAGCTATACAAACAACAGATGTGCACTCTGGTCCCAGGCCACCACATTTTCAAAGAATGGCATGCTTCCAACCCCTTGACGTAACTTAACAAAGAGGGCTTCCTGAGAGACTGTTGGTGGTCTGAAGTTCAGGCTGTGTTGTGTCAGTCCACCTTGATCTTTCCTGGAGTTTTGACTCCTCTGAGACAGGTAGCAATAGGATTATGCCCGCAGCACTCTCCACTGTCACGCTGTAACAAATGACAGTGCATGTTTGTGTGTACTTGCCTGTACCGCCACCCGCAAGCGTCCCATACAGGTCGAGTAACAGCAGACTTGCTGGGAAGATAGGAAAACCTCCTGATCTCTACCTGAATTCCCACACAGCACAGAAACAAGCAATGTCGTTTGGGAAAGATTGGGTGAAGGTAAGATCAGCACTTTGGCTTCTTTCTCGCCAAAAATTCCCAAATTTTAGCTGAATAAATTTTTTCGGATATTGTGCTCGTCATCTCCAAACAATCAGAGTTTTAATATTTTAAGTTTTAATCTCTCTCATTTGTGCAGGGACAAACACTACTCAGCTAAGAGCAACCTTTCCACTTTGTGATTATTACACAAAGTTAGAGAAATAAAAACCTCACTTCAATATATTCTTTATGAGAGCTTTATTGCGAGTCATATTGCTGAAGTTGATGTAATTGTTGAGGTGGGCGATGAAAGTGCTCAAAGGCAGAGGAATGCTTGCCTCACCTGCCTATATATATATATGATACCGGCCTTTTTTTTTTTTTTTTGGATAGTAAGGGCCATTACAGTATTTCTGCTTTGTAAGCTTGTTGCTGTGTTTGCTTCTCTTCAGTGTATATTATTAATGTTGAAATACAGGAGTGGTGTGTGCAGACTTTTTTTTTTTTTTGTTCCCACAGCCGGTATCATCTTTTGATATTGTGTTCGATCTTCAAAGTAACACAAAAGTGAGTATTGCTAGAGAGAGAAATCCTTTATTCTCTCTCATCAGTGTGACTCACTTTCTTAATAAAAAGCAGTGCAATCCTCTCTGGAAGTCCTGCAGTGTCTGGGTCCAGCAGTTCCTCTTGATAATTTTCTGTCCAAATTTGTCCTGCCCTGCTTTTGGAAAAGACAAGAAAGCAAAAGAAAAAAAAAAGCACAGGCATTTAGCTATTGCTGGATTGACTGGTAGTCTCTATCTCAGAGCAGTGGCATTTTGTTGTGCCTATAAAGTGAGACCACATTTCCTGTTAACCCAGTTGCTTTTTCTTGCACGGAGGATGTTGCTACTTGGTCCACGTCTTTCTTCCCTGCCAATTTAGAAGTAAATTTACTGCATGTTTAAGAGCCATTTTTAAATCCCTGCCTTGTCCAGGGATCCACTTTTCTCTTCCATTGCACTGATTCTAATAGCTCAACTTGATTTGCTTCTGACTGACTCAATCAAAATAATTAAGGAAGCATTGAGAGTTATAGTGACATTGAAGAGGAAACTATTTACAGTTCTGTGGATCAGTCACCACTTGGTAGATACTCTTTCCACTCAGCTACATTGATAACACCAACAGATAGGACCAATCCAACAACTATATAAAGTATTGTCTCTGTGATAACAGCGTTATTAGGTTGGAAAGCAGGAAAGTAGAATATTAATTGCACCTCCATGGTAGTTATAGACTTGTCAGACTGTTACTAACCTTTTCTGGCCAGCTGCTTAGTCCCAGTGGAGGAGGCAGCAGTAGCAGCAGCATGCTGCCATATGGTGCCTCAGTGGACCAGTGACGAGATGATGATGAGGATGGAAGGTCGGATGAGAAAGAGCTAGCGGATATGCCGGTGTAACACATTGGTCGGTGCACATCTTTTTTTTTTTTTTTTTTCATATGGTCAGCCTACATTGAACACTACTTTGCTTTGCTCTGCCTCCATGCACTCTTTGACAACTGTGTCATTGCTATTGAACATGGCTTATTATTCCAGCTGCGGGCTGGCAGCAGCTCACTACATTTTGTCAGGCTGAGGTCAGGAGCAGGTTACCACCACCACGTCAAACAGTGCAGAGGCGGAGTGGTGCGTGTCCCACTGTAAAATGATCCAGCTATTGATCCCACTCCTCTGCTTTGTGGAGACGTGATTACTTCAGAGGATCGTGAAGGGAGCGATGCCATGCAAAGAGAAAGGTGGCCACTATGAAGCTAGATTGTGCTACAGTCTGACCTGAACAAGTCTGACAGAAAAAATTTGTGTTACTGTGATGTAACAGCTTCCCGCTTGTGTCTCATTTGCGAGAAATTAAGTAGCCCTGCTTGTGCATGTACCCATGAAGAGTGTGTGGCCATAATGCTACTGCATGTTACAGATGGATCATTTACCCCAATACCCGTGTGATCATGCCACAAGGCCAGAGGCCCGCCCCACAGCTGTGTCCCCCAGAGTGCTAGTTGCTATGACACGCTGTCAGAGAGGCGAGCGTAGGCCAGCATGGATGTTACTGATCTTGGTGGTAACTTTGTGTGTAATTGATCACACAGAGAGCTCAGCACTTTGTCTGTACACACGCATCTACACAAGGAACTCTATGAGAAAGGGTGTCCCAAGTCTTAGACACAATGAAAAGCGATTTCTTCCCTTTTAACCAATATCTTGAGTCTGTGGTCTGTGTCTCTTTTAAACACATTTAACCTGTCCGGCACTAAACTAATGTATTGATGTGTCTACACCAACCTTGTATTGCTCAAATTTAGAATTTTGTTGCACAGTTTTGTTTTTCTGCTTAGCTTTTGAGCAGTTTGTTCTTGTGCCTGATATTTATACTGCAGCTAAAGTGGAAGACCCCGTCCCCCAAAATGTAATTAGTGAAGTGAAAGCAGAAATGTCATAGCTATTGATCAGAGTGCGAGTGGCAAAAAAGCACTGGCCAGTTCCCATATTTAATTACTAATTAAAGGGCCTCATTAGGAGGGCAGGGGCTGATTGTCTGCAGGACAGCGGTGGCACAGCCCTGGTCATCCAGCCTTAGGCGGAGCTCTATACTCATTTGTGAACACAGGAGGTATATATGGAGGCCAGAGTGTGTCCGTTGCAGCTGGAGCAGCAGGTTAACTAACAGAAACAACCAAAAATGTGTTTATGCCTCTGTGCTTACAAACTTATAATGAATTGCCATTCTTTGTGAGCGAGTCCTCACAGAGTCATGAAAAAGGAGGATCAGTAATCTTGAATTATGGATGCAGTTCCTCGGAGAGTGAACATTGGCCAAGTTTGTCATCTCTCATCTTGACATGAATTATTCTCCTCTAAAGCAGTCGTACATTGTTGTTGCTCTCCCTCGGCTCTTCCTGACAAACTATTCTTTTGTAAGTAATTTTGTTCTGCTGTGTAGGCTTACACCCCGTTCTATTTGTTAATTTTTTTTTTTTTTTTGGGGGGGGGTAGGGGGGTTTCAGACAGAGAAGTGACTTCTCTCATCATTAAGAGACAGAGATGGAGATGAATTGTTTATCTTGGCCTTATCTAACCACATAGCACCATATAATCTGATTGCCTCAATAAAAGCCATCTAACTCTTTATTGCTTTCCATGCTCTTTGCTATATTAATGCTACATTATCAGGGGACCTCTTTTTGTATGCTGTGGCACAAGAAACTAATATTTCAGACCAAGTAATAAGTCTTCTGTAGGTTGCGAGAGGAATACACAGAGGTTACAGAGCAATGACACGGACATACGCTGAATTGTTTTGCGGAGAGTTTTTTTATTTATTTATTTTTTTTTTGGTGTGTGTGTGTGTGTGTGTGTGTGTGTGTGTGTGTGTGTTGCTACAGCCCAATGCGATGTTATTGGTCCATTGCCAGCCTTGCTTGCCAGCAGGTACATTTTCATACACAGCTTTCTTCGCCTCTTTGGCACACAGGCACAGCCTCTCACATTTGTGATTTATGCAAATAACCAATAAGGTGATGATGACAAACAAGGCCATTATCAAGTCATCTGCAAAACGATGATGTTAGCAACAGTTCTGTCATCGTTCTCCTTTTAACATGGAGACATTGTATTTTTATCATTTTTTTTTTTTCTGAAACACTGTTCTCATAAGGTGAGGAAGATCTCTGGAGTGAGACATCAGAGTAAAAAATGTTGTTCATGCAGTACCTGATGGAGCGCTCACCGTGTATTGATTTTTCAAATTTTTTGTTCACAAATCTGTCTTTGAGACTCTTGGTGGACAGATATGTAATCAAACTTTATTTACTGCCCAGCTCTCCAACTTTGACAGCAACAGCTTTCAATCAGTTTGGGATTTTATGGTTAGAGTGTTCCAGACGCCTTGAAGTGTTTCTTTTATAACTCCAGCAACTAGAGCCTGGCAATTAAAGCTCATGCTTTATCCGCTTGATCCTGAGGAGATGCAATGCATCACGTAGTCGCTAGAATCATAAGAATCGCGATTCTTGTTTATTACAATTCAGAATTGATTTAAAATGTCCCAAAATCAATAAAAAAAAAAAAAAAAGAAAAACAAATCCGCAGGCTGTCTGCTGGCTCATATGCATGTGCGGTAAGCACAAACTACAATAATGGAGGAAAGAGAGATTTAACTGGCCCCGTCGTCGTTGAAAGCAAAGATTTGGACTCATTTTGGTTTTAACCTAGAGTCCTATAAAATCTGTTTTCCATTTATTTATTTTTTTTTATTTTTTAATGTTTACATTTTTGAGAATCCCGTTTTTAGCAAAATGTGTTCCATCTAAGCATGGATAAATGTTTAAAACCTAATAAATGTTAGAAAGACACAAATGTCTCCGTTTGTCATTCTGTCTTGCAAAGCAGACTGGAGTAGGTCATGAGGATCCTTTGCACACCTATAGATTGAAGCAGAAATCATTCTGAATCAAATCGTGTTAAATCGAATTGCCCTAAAAATCAGAATCGAATCGTGAGATAGTAATTAATTTAGTGATTCCCACCCCTAGTAGTCACATCTCAGTCAAAGTATGCTGGTCTTTCAAAGTAGACATATAAGAGGCAGTTGTTTCACAAAGAAAAGGGCCTTGCAATGGAAACAAGCGGATTATATAGCATTGTTAGAAAGAAAGGTTAGGAATGAAAAGCAACAGTAGGTGACCCTGCACTAAAATGCATCTGTAGTATGGTTTGCCAGATGAATTCAGACTCCTTTGCTTTTGTTCCAGATATTACTCACCAAGAAGAAGGAGGCATTGCACTGCAACTCTTTGGATGCAGACACAATGTTGTGTGAGGGCTCAGAGGCTCCAGGCTGACTTTGAAACTAATTCAATAGTGTGTTCTCCTCCGCTCTGTCGCATAATGAGATTGGAACACAGACATTTGGTCCTTTTGATTAAAGTGCCCAATCAAATGGAGGTTATCAGGAGACTGATTCCTCTGACACAGACTGTAATGGAGAGCGTTATCGCCATCTTTATCAATATTGTTTTCTTAATTGCAAACAACGATGCCAGTGTTTTCCTCGGCAGACCTCTTTGAGCGTCTTAAATAATATGGTGTGATAGCACAGATTGTGAGTTCAGAATTTTTAATAAATAGCCGGGGGTTCCCAGCCCACCATATTTTCCCCAGTTCATTCATTAAATAACTATGCAGCAAGCAGATTTGTAACTGTTTGTATGAAAAATAAGCTGAGTTTACCAGTTTAAGTTGCTGGAGTTCATGGGGCCACGGGTCACCAAAAAATGCAGCAAACCCAAGATGGACTGCTCTGTGGAACACTTTAACTCGCTCCAACTAGACTTTAGTTCATCTGATTGTAAACCTGATGTTTTTGGGAAGACCATAACGCGTCTGTGATCCCACAGAGGAATAAAAGTTTAAGCACATACCTGTCCATCACTCCTGTGATAAATCTCTGCCAGCCTGTGTGACTCATAGGAGAAGGCAAATTATATTTTCATTGGCTCAACCAGGTAATAATCAGCTTTATGGTTCGACTGAAGCATTTCATAGGTCAGCCTAACCAGTAAGTTCTCCAGTCTGGAGTTTCTCAGCGGCCAGCATATGATGCTCGGATTCCCATTATTTCACGGTTGTGACTCTCAGAGGCGAGAAAAACCATGCATGGATTTTTCTGGATTCCAATGTAGTGCAGCATGACGTCTGCTTTTTAAATTATGTGCTATGATGTGAAGGTTGACTTTTATGTCGGCAGTACCATTTTGTCTCAGGATCCCAATGTTCAAAACCAGTGTTGTGGTTTTTTGCTTGTGATTCATCTTTTCTCTCTCTCTCTGTGTGTGTGTGTGTGTGTGTGTGTGTGTGTGTGTGTGTGTGTGTGTGTGTGTGTGTGTGTGTGTGTGTGTGTGTGTGTGTGTGTGTGTGTGTGTGTGTGTGTGTGTGTGTGTGTGTGTGTGTGTGTGTGTGTGTGTGTTAAAGGCTCCTGAGGCACCTTAACCATTAAATGGCCTGTTGGGCTGCTGATGATTGAGAGCTGTTTTGTATTCCAGTAATTCATATTCAAATACACTACCAGTTAAAGGTTTGGGCACACTTTCCTATTCATTCATGTGTCCAAACTTTTGACTGGTAGTATACGCTTGGTTCATCTTTCCTTTTCTTTAGCACTCCACCCTCAGCCATGGCCGGGGCTACCCATTAGTGTCTCCCACTTGATCCTGATGCTTAAGGACAGGGTGCTTTCCTGAATGTTATCATTTCTCCTTCCTTGATGCTATATTTTATCTGTCATCTCTTTTCATCCAATTTCTTTCTTCAGTCAACACCACGACCTCCTACCACCACAGCCTTTCCCTTATACATTCCAATTAGTCACAGATCATCTTCTTTTCTTTTTTTTTTTTACTGCACATCTGTTGGTTCCAGGCTAATTTATGTTTTTTGATGACCTTTTTACCTCAGTCCCTGCAGCTACATTGTTAGAATAGATCTGCTATCCAAGAATGAGGCTGATGGCCTGATGTGGTCAGCAGTGAGTGATGAGTAACATTAAGACCTGTGCTGTGCCTTTATTCTTTTGAGTGGAGCAGCGGATGGGGGCCTTCAGTTTTATTCTCCTGGCTCTAATTGCAAGTAAGTGTTTTTTTTTTTTTTCCCTTTTGCTTAGGCGCACTTACAGTACAAGTACAAGTGAACTACTTCATTTCCCTTGGTTCTACTTCACCTTCCTCTTATCTACCTACCTTCTGGTCAGCTGTTGATTCAACTGAATAGTCCCTCAATGAAAAATTTCCAGGTGAATTCTCAGTTCAGTGCAAAAATACAAAGGCACTATTAAAAAGCAAAGCAAAGAGAGGGGTCTTAAGCATTACATCTTGACATTTATATAATTTTAAACATTTTCCTTTGTTGAAGTCATAGAGTTGGAGATTACAGCAGTTAAAGGACAAGAGGGAGAGAAAGAGTATAACGTATCTCAGCTGGTATGCATTGTTAGGCGCTCATACAATACACAAGCAAAATTATGACCACATGCTCTGACCTTCTGTTGTGTACATTATTATTTTACTTATACCCGAGCTTTCATTAAAAACAGTTGTGTGCAGCATTACGTGTTCCTTTTTTCATGTTAATATTAGAACAATATTGACCTTTTAGATTTTGAAGAACCGGTTTTTCACATGCCTTTGCTTTCATTAAGAACTTGTATCAAGGCAAATAAATCACATTGTGCTATAGTAAATGACACTTTTTGACTTAGTTTGGGAAGTATAGTAACACTGCCCATATTACGTCTTTACTTCTTGACATTTATAGTGTTTCAGATATTCCACCATCCATTTTATGACCAAGGAGTGGATCATTTTAAAGCAGACATTGATATTAAACCGTTGCAATACATCATGTAAGTGCTTTTTTTTTGCAGAAAGAGGGATCTCTGTTCACTCTGTACTGTACATGAACAGTGGGTCCTATTGCGCAAAACATTTCTTTCCATGTGCTTTGAATAAAAGTGTCAGCCACAGACTTCTTATTTGATTTAAAAACTCCCCCACAGGCCTGGATCTGTGGAAATTACATCATTTTTGAGATGTCTTGAAAGTGGTTGAGGTTTGTTGATGTTTTTTTGTTACATTTATTGTAATTAGAGGTATAAACTTTTGTTACATTAGATTACTGTCCTTTGGAAAATGCTAACGTCCTTGACCAATCAATCAAATAAAATATTGTCATATCCCAGAGCAGGGATCTTTTCCTTGGTAAAACTTTCTTCACAGGACTAATCCAGTTCCTCATTTCTTAATTCAGTTCATGTACCAATTTCCCGTGGTGGAAACTCATGAATGCACGAATCATAAAACGGTGCAACCGGTGAGCAGAGGCCTTGGTACAAGAGCTGATCTCTGTTCTTCTGTGAGTGTTAATAGCCGTCGTTCAGGGTGATGATGTGACCCTCTTTATCACTTTGTGTGGTTGGTTTTGGATGTGTGTTTTCAATGAAGTGTACTTATTCCTTGACTTTTTGAAATCTAGGGATACATAAAATGTCCCTGTTCTTTTTTCACCTCCTACAGCGATATTAAAATGATCTCAGGCCAAGGCTGAGGAGACAGTTTAATGGATTTAACTGCCTAGCTGGAAATGTTGAGGACCGTGTAACCTGGTTTTGTGACTTGTTAACGTTTGTGTATACCGGTGGATAAGTTGGATACGTTTTTGTTTTCATAGGCAGATGAAGACTGTCGCTTTGCTTGCTTAGTTTTTTTTTTTTTTGCTCGTCTAATCTGGCCCTTCTTTCCCCTCCACCCACTAACACACCCATCCTCCACTCCCTCACATCTCTTTGAAGAAAAAAACAACTTCATCTCCAGCACTTCCAGCTCAGTGGCTTTCACGCAAATCTGGAGGATCAGGAGGTGGGCACCGGTGGGGGGTGGCACCAAGGCCATCATGCTGATGGCTTGCTCATGCTGCCTGATAAATCACTCTGAGAGATTTCCACACGCTCCCACGACTTGTTGATTCATTTATCATTCTATCTTTAAGTTACCGAGCTGCTGCTGCTTCAGGCTGTGTAGCTGCTTAGCTGCCAGTTCAAACCTCATTAATGTCGTCACCCACTCTGTGCAAGGTTCTTGCTAAATGATTATTCACCGGTCAAATGGGTTTTTAATGATACCAAATCGAACTGGGCATTGTGAGGAAAGCTATAAAGGACTGGATTGCACATTTTCAGGTGAGGATCATGTGAAGTGACTGTACTGTTTAATTCACTGCAGAAGGGATTAGCTTTGAGTTTTGATTTATTCAACATCATCCACTCTTTCAGCTGGACAAAGTCAAACAAATACTACTGCTTCAAAAGAGGTACTTTCCCAACATGACATAAGGATCGCTCCCCCATACCCATTGTTTCTAACTCTTTAGGGGAGGGGCTCATAGAAATTCCTTTAAGGGGCTGAACAGATTTTTTTGTTTTTCCTTTTTAATCATCACATTGTGGTTTGTTTTTTTTTTCCCCTTTGAAGTTAAAGCTTTCTAAGGTCCATTTTGGTCTATTAGAGCAGTGGTTTCTTTTTTTTTTAATTATTATTATTTTTTTTTAGTAATTGATAGAATAACTACAGATGTTGCAGCCATGATGCTAAAGGATCTATAAGACAACGTCATCAAGCATAATCGTCTGACTGCTGTCAGCTGAAGCAGCATTATAAGCAAGTGGTTAAGCTGCATGTTCAGTTTGAAGAGCAGTTTTTTGTTCAGCAGCCCAGTGTGCAGACTCCCCTGGAGAGGGAGTGGGAATGGTGAAGGGAGGGGGTATAATTGGGGGTGGGGTGCATTTGACTAATTGTCGTATTGTGGTTTAGTGGTGTGCAACTCCAACTCACTCCATCTCTGTCATTGTGCGTCAACTTGCCTTAGAGTGTTCCTCTCCTTAGTTGCCTGGAATGCACACAGGCACAAATGAGATGCTGCAGAAAGACTGATCCCACACAAACACAAACACACCTCACTTACCTCCCGTGGGAGTCAAACTCAGATCATTAAGTTTATCCGCTCCTTCTTCAGTGTTTGTTTTTCCTACATTTATGTCATCAGGCACAATTTCCCCTCAGTGTCCCCTGCAGTCTTCCACCATAAACTGCTGTTATTGCCTTCAGCTCTGGTTTGCTGTAATGAGGGATTTCATGCTGACATGTTATGAAATCCTCTGCACGTCGTGTGATCTTGTATGGCTCACTTAAGGGAAATGGTGAGAACTTTTGTAATGGTTACGGAGGTTTGAGCACATAGCAGTTCAAATAAATATGGTATAGTTGCATCCCATTGGTTAACAATGTGCTAGCTTTGCAGTTTTGTATTCCCTGGAATATTTGAAAATATATTGGGTAGTATGAACACCAGCATCTCATAATATATATAATAAAGCGTCCTGAACATGTCTTTTCAAGATCAGCTTTAATTGGCTGAGAATTTTCTTTAGCCCAGATGGTTTTGCTGGAAACTCTGAGTGACTAAGAGAACAACCTGTAGAAGGTGCTTCACTGGTGATGACAGTCTGTGTACTCTGGTAAAGTGAATGGTCTCTTCTTGATTAGTCACTTCTTAGGAACAGGAATCAGTTGGTCAGGGTGGTGCTTGTTATTCAGTGGTGTAATGCAAATGTCACCATTTGACACACTTGTATAAACTGGCTGAGGATGTCTGATAGGGTTTCATCATGCTGCACAGAAACCATGGACATTTAGATCTGACACAATTAGGAAATGAAGATTTGCACTTTTAACTTTTTAATGGTTTGGAGTTTAGAAATAGTAAATGATTATGTGTTTATTGAGTCATCAATAAATCAGTGGTTGAATCATGGGTTGTGGAAGTGTTTGGTTGCTAGGGAAATGAAGAACATTATGACTGATTAGAGTAGTGTTGTTAAGGGTTACAAACCCATACAGTGTCCATATTAATTTGAAGCAGACTTTATACCAGCGAGAATTATGTTTAGTAAAAATATGGTCAGTTTTAAAAGCCCAGAGCTCTAGGTATTCTTGAGTTTTCTTTTAAAAGGCCCATAAAAATAACACAACCAGGGATATAACCAGACATGTTAGGTTTTTTTTATCTTCTATTTTTTAACTAAATTTTCTGTGTAGTTTGTCAAGATACTTCAAAATTCAGAGTTTGGATATGAATTCGAAAGTTCTTGTCAGGAGGTAAGGTTTTTGTTAAAAGTGAGATGTCATGTCTGACATCTTTGCTTTTTGCACATGAGCCTGTGCTTCAGTTAGAATGATAAAATCTGGTACAGTCTTGAGACTGATTACTGTGTATTTTAATCCAGATGAGACGCCAGATGCAGGTGCATGGTAAAATCTGAAACATGATGGCGTCATAATTTGGGCTGCAAATAAAGATGATTATAGAATGGAGTTACATTTGCGCTCGAGTGCTTTCTAGTTTCCACTGGCACTTTTGTCCTGCTAAGATCTCAAATACAGGCAACATGAACCCAACTTCATCACACAAGCGTGAAAACCAAAGAGTCCCGCGCGATTTTATAAAAAAAATTTATTTTAATGATTTTAAAAATTGTATCCTTAGATTATACAACTGTCAGTTATTGGCAGTTAGAAGAGAGATTACCATCCAACTGCAAAACGTCAACAAATAGACCTGAACATCACTGGATGTTTTCAGATAAATGCCTGATAATAAATAATCCTCTGTGTATCTCTAGGATTATTTTGATGAAACTTTACTCCGCACAGCCTTCAGGCGCCTCCCATTGCTGACCAGACATTTGCTTGATTGCAGCCATGCGTTGCTCTTTTGCGTGACCCTCTGTCATTGTCTGCTGTTCTTTCTGATGACAGAGAACACACTCCTTCAGCTTGCTCTCGGCTTCATCTCCCATCACTCACACAAGCTGTCTTTTTGCCCACAGTAACAGTTCTCTAGTGGATTCAGCGGTTAGCCACACCTCGCTGCTTTCACCTCTTTCAATGACCTGTCACTGATTGAAGCTCATTTGCATATAAATGGACGACTAATTCTCTCCCACTTAATGGTGCCTAGTTGAAGGATTTCAATACAAAAGAAACCAGCCTTTTCAGAGTTTTTAGACACATCTCACCATTTGACCTCAAAGTAAACTAATTTTTTCCCCAACACAAATCCCAAGCACTTAAAAAGTGCTAGAGCAGATATTGTGACTGCAGTTAGGAAAGTGAACCGGTTTAGCTGTGCTGGTTTGTCCTGCTATCTCTGTTTTCTCTCTACTTGCTCTTGCTGTGTCTCTCCCCTGCACTCTGCTCTGCAAAGGTCTCATTTATGGACAGATGGATCCTTCTTTGTCTCTGTCTAGACAGTTTCCACTTTGGTCCTTATCTCTCGTCTGTCCATTAAAGGCAGGAGGAGGGGGCAAGGGGCAAATGGAGGCTGGTAAAGTGGAGGAACTCCTCCTCTCTACACCCCCCCACCCCTCTCGCTTTTCCTGACATCCTCACTCTCCTCCCCTCCTCTCTGACTCATATCCTCTCTGCATTCCTGCTTCTCTTTCCTCCTCTTGTTCCTCACCCAATATCCTCTTGTTCTTTCTCTTTGTGCCTTTCCCCATCCAAACTATTTTTGTTTTGGTTCATGCAAACAGGTTTGAAACTAATTGTTACTACAGTAGCTGTTTGTCACCAGCTTGCAATATGCTAATTTGACTATATTCCAAAGATTTTACTAAGACATGCTGCAAATATCTCCAGTTTTCTGGGAACAAATTGTGTCAGATGATACCGAAGCTTGTGAAAAGCTTCATTGTATTGAGCTGAAGACATTTGCCACTGTAGAAACTCTATTCTTATCCCCTCAGGTTATCCCTGTCCTGTGATTCAAATATTTTTGCTCCCTAACACTCATTATAATGCTTCAAATCATTTGAATGACTTTGTCAGGAAAAATGCACCGTGCTGTCCCATTGAAAGCAATTAATAATTTTAGCAATTTATCATCTAAAATCTTCCCAGTTTTCTAATTTGATTTAGACATGACAATGATGCAGTTCCTTAAGGCTGGGAGCTCATTCTGTTCCTGCGTCAACTGTGGAGCTGGAGCTGACACTGGCACCAATAACACCGCCTCTGTCCACCTTACACACAAACATTTACAATCTCACAGCTTCTCATTACCAAATTTTAGGCTGCATCAGCAAGACCCGAAAAACTGATGGAGAAGATTAATGTGTGCGCATTAGAAAAAGAGCGGGTCGGTGTTGTTGAGCGTAGGGCTGTCCTGACTGCTAAGATGGAAGTTAAGGTTCGAAGTCTGTGTAACGTTGTTGTCTACAGGAAACCACTTCACTTAGACTAGGTTAGTTCAGCAAGCCTTTTGTTCGACAGCTTTTCTCTTTCATTGTAACTCTCTCTGTACATGTTTGCATCATTAGTGGCCTTTCCTGCCTGCGGTTGCTGGGGGATTTATTTCTCCTACTTCTCCCTCCAAAACAGTGATAAATGATACACCATTTCAGAGTTAACAGAAATGGCAAAGTATGCCCAAGTTTTGAAAATTATTAATAGATTATTAATAACACAGAAGACACAGCATTCACTCACAAACACTTATTACTTCTTCTCATCAACAAAGTTTTTACCTTTCCCAATCCCATGTTTGGTCTAAGTGGATGTGATGTTTGAAAGGTGTCAGCTGTCTATATTTTCACTTGTTTCATGTGGCTGGATTGAGCCTGCCATTGAATAAATAATTTCTTTATTTATTTATTTTTTGAATAGCGAAAAAGGCCAAACATTTTCTTTCATTCATGTGAGCTTTTGTTCAGAGGGAGTGAAGTTTAACAGGTCGTGTTGTGGTTTAAAAATCTGGTTTTAATACAGTGGTTCCATTTCCACCCTCACTTTTTTATGATGCCTTTACCATCAAATACTTTGTGTTGGATTAGTCCTGGCTAAGTACACCAATACAGTGATGGAGACATATTTCTTGTCTATACATCTGGACTTAGTGTAGAGCAATTGAGATTTATTTCTGGCTGAGTTTGGTTTCATTGCTTAATATTCATGTGGGATAGTCCCTGGGTCCCCTGTGGCCCTGACAGAAATGCAGTATAAAATAATGGATGGTTGGATAGATGGATTGATATTCATGTGCATGAGAGAGAGAGGCCACTTTGTCTTTGATTTGTGGTTAATAAAACAAATAGTAGCTAGCATCTCGTGAACACGTCGTAGTGCATTTTTTTTGTTCATGTTAAACTGTGTTGCTGTATTTTTATCTGTGCTGATGAGCCTTGGTGTCTTTCTCTAGCTTCTGAGTGCAGCGCATTGCTGAGTTACATCTCTCAGTTTGCCCAGCCAGCCTCCAAGGTAAACACGTCCATAAGCCTCAGCAGCCTCCGCTCTGTGCCGTGTTAGCTTTGTGTCTGGCTCCTGCACATTGCCAGAGTTAACGCTAAGGCTTCTGACTGCACCCAGGACTTAGTATGAGCTCTAACACCAACACCATAAGCCCCCACCACCTAATTAAAACAAGGTCATTTTCCACCACGACCCACATTTTCATCTGTGACTCTCCATGTCTGCCAAGCTCTGTGGTGAAGGCATGTTGTGACCCTGTTAAATGCAGAAGTGCTGGTCTCATGTTACCATGGCAAGATTCTCTCGAGGATTTGTAATTGGATCTTAATCACCTATTCCTCTTTTTAAACTTAGCTTTTTAGAAATTTTGCTTCACTGGGTAGGAAAACAGTGAAAGGTATTGTTGTGCCCATGTGTGTCATCTCAGTATAGAGCTTTCTGTGTAATGATGTGTACTTAGGCAGTTTTGCTGATTGTTGCCTTTTCAGTGGATTTTTACTGGCGCTTATTGAGATTGAGGCAGACAGAGTTGATGTGTTGTCTGTTAAAGCGATTATTAGGAGCTGAGCATCAGAGTCAGCACATCAGTCAAGTAAGGAGGTTTGTTAGGGCAAAATCAATGTACAGTGTACGTTTTTCTAAAAAGAATTTCTAAACAGAGACATCCTGATGTGAATCTTGTGTGTAACATATTTTTTTCTGTCTCTTCTTTCTCCCCCTCTCTTCAATGGCCCTGTTTTTTTTTTTTTTTTTTTTTTTACGCTGGTGATGACAATAATGGCTCTTCCTCAGGTAAGAAAAACACTCCATTCCTTGTGTATTTTCTTTCCATGTATACTTTGATGAACATCTGCCTCTTTCTCCCTCTGCAAAATTGTTTAATGACAGTGTCCATCGCTTCACCTACTGTACCTGCCATGACAGGAAAGGAAATGTGGAATCTCCATTATTCCACAAATTGTCAGAAGAAGAACAGAGGAAGTTAAGATGAGGAATGAGGCAGATATTTCCGCACTGCTGTCCGTTCAGTGGAGGTTTACAATAATTTTTAAACAGTAGATGACTGTGTCTGTCTGCATACCACAGGGCTGACAGTGGTGATAATATAGTCATGCAAAAAGTGTTGGGGGGGGTGACTGAGAGGTGAGCAGGTGTAGAGTCTTTGCTGCCACACGTGCATAGAAACACAGAGGTGGAAGCCAGTTGGATTCTTTTTCTCCTTGTGAAAATGACATCTTTTTTCCCCCTCAACCAATTTAATAGCCCACAATCCCTTGATCCCCGAGTGCTCACCGCAACTGCGCTCGCTGTGTCACCATTACTGACATTTAGTACATTTTCCATTCTGTTTCTCTGATCTCCCAAAAATCCAGAGCCACAGTAAGGACCCAGCTTTCACAGCTTACCAAAGAGCCGCGCATGAATGTAACGTAAAGCGGCAGCATGTTAAAGCTCACGGGGGAGGTCTTTGGATGGGAAAGAGCAGTTTTGCAATGTAATTTTTACTTATTTGAACTTGTCATAAAGAGCGTGAGAGTGAGAGATCCTGTCCATTCAGCACATTCCTACCTGGGGTGGCGGTGGACACATCTGTGGCACACTCCCTGCCCTGGCCTTCATACCTAACTCCCCCTGTTTCCCCCTTCCCATCTTTTTGCGTACCCCTCCCTTTTTTTGGCTGCTGTTGCTTTGTTTACTGCAGTTTGTGAATTCTACCCGTAATCCTATTTCTGTTTCATTTTCCTCCAGCACTCATCATCATCATTGTCCTACCCCCAGCTTCCTTCCCCTTAGGTTTCTCCGTTGCTCTCATGCTCTTTGGCTCTTTGTTAAGAAGTAATGTGTAGTTTTGAAGTCCAGACTAGAACAATGGAAGTGTGTGTGTAGGTCTAGTGTGTAATCCCCATCATGAGTAAACTACCTCTGTAGAACAAGAACACTTTTCTCAATATAACTTTTTAAGGTATAGTCAGTCTTATTTTATACACAGAAGATTCCCATACGTAAAATGCTAATTCGTGAAGAATCTCCCAAATAACAGAAAAAATAGCAACACATCGTACACATTCCATATCTTAATTACTCTTCATGTTTGTCCCCTGAACGCAGAAAAATATATGATCATCTTTGTCTTTGTAGATGAGAAAAATATACAAATAATTCATTATAATACCTTTTGCTATTTGTTGAATGATATGTATTACTATTGTATTAGTTCAGGACACACTGACACCAAAGTATATTTTAACATTCATTACTGTTTAATGAACAGAGAATGAAATGCCTGAGCACAACTTGCAGCACAAAAGTAATAAACCTAACTGCGCTATAATTACATGGACAGAAAAAACAAGATACTGACTCACAAAGCTGACATATAACATGACTTCTGCTGACTTTCTCTTAAAAATGTTTCTTTTAAACCTGTTGATTCCCACATGCATTTATGCTCGACCTGCCTTGCTTCTTTTACCATTCATTCCTTTCCTTCTTTTCTCATCAAAACCTGGTTTGTGAGTTTGTGTACATTTGCATGGCTGCGTTGGGACACACGATTGGTACAAAGTGAGCTGCTCAGAGTGATTATTTGCTGCTGGTTCCTATCCAGCTTATCCCCTGTCCCTCCGTCCGTCTGCCTGTCTGGACTGTGGACCTGCCTTGCTCGATACTCCTTTTCATCCTTGTCTTTGGCTGACATTCTCCCATGGCTCAGTGACACGCTGCTCTGTGTTGCTCTCTGCTCTTACCAGGCTGAGGGAGGCAGATGTGCCACTTTGCCCCAGAATACACTACCAGTCAAAATTTTGGACACACTTTACTATTCATTTGAATAAGAAAGTGTCTCCAAACTTTTGACTGGTAGTGTATGTTAAATAAATGTTGGTTCAGACGGTTTTCTTTTTTTCTAACTTAACTCCACTTGAATGTAATAGTAACAGGTTAATTAGAAAATAGATCGTTTGCTTGAATCCCCTGAGCTGATTTTCCTAAATCTGAAACAAACGCACACTTTGCTATTAAGAAGGCAGGTGGGCATGTAAATGTAGAATACAGATACATATATTAGCGTTGGAACAAGTCAAAATCTCACCAATATCAAGATATTTATATCAAATTTGACTTAATTTACCACTTTTGTTTATGTCTGCCATAACAAAAGTAAAATGAAACACTTCAAACTCACAAAGAAAACAGAGAGATTAATAAAATTAACTGAGATTCTTTCAGTGTTGCGCCTTTTGGATTTGGTAGATTGATTTGTTGACCTGTAAACTGCACGACACTAAAGATATATTTACCTGGTAGAAATGAAGGTGATGCCAATCAACTCATCTAGCTCGTGACAAAAGAAAGTGAATAAGCACATTTCTCAAAAGACTGAATGAATTTCATCTCTGACAGAGATGAAAGGGCTTTTCACATTTGAATTGAATTATGTAATTATTTTGCATTGCCTGGCATCAGTCTTACACATGGAGCGGATGTTTGCTCTCTTAAGAAGCCCTACTTTGCATGCTGGGACACAGTGAAAGCAGAGGTTGTGCAAAAGTGTGTGAGAGGGAGGTGTGTCTATTCGTCACTGTGTCGTCACCACCTCGTGGATTAAGGCTGTGAACTGGCGGCCTAGTCCTCAAACCTGGGGCTGTTCCAATCTGAGCTGCTGTCGTAATAATTTGGTGTCTGAGAAAGTGATGCGTGTGTGTGTGTGTTTGTTCCACCCATTCTCCTCTGTGTTTACAAATGGTGTTGCACTTGGAACAACTTCATCAGAGTAGGCTGAACAACCCAGTTACACACAGTATTATTGCCCTTTAATTCTAACACATATAAAGCTCTTTCCATGGTTCACTGGACTTCATCTTGCTCCTCATACTATGGTGTTAGGACACTGTGGCCAACTGTAGCCCATATTTAATAAGTGTGCTTCTGTTTACAGGCAGCGGACTCGCTCTCACACAGCATATGGCACGATGCACGCTTAAAGCCTCATATAAGCATACACACTTGTCAAGGCATGCATGTAAAGCACAGCGGAGTAACTGATGCATTAAATCCTCTCTGTGCAGAGGCTGTTGGTGTGTGTGTGTGTGTGTGTGTGTGTGTGTGTGTGTGTGTGTGTGAGAGAGATTCTTGCTTTTAATGACTTATGGGTGTCTCAGTTCATGCAACATATTTATAGTTCAAATGTGTATCATATTTTGGGGGGATTAAACTGCTCATTTGTCACATTTGAGTTACTTCATTCACTTTATTAACTTTATTAATATTTATTAATATTATTATACCAGCTACACTCCTCTTTTTGCTCATCTGCCCCTGCTGGTTCTCAGTTAGTGTTACAACTACATTACCGTGTGTGTGTGTGTGTGTGTGTGCTTGTGAGTGTGTGCCTCCGTGTCTGGCCTGGAGTCAGCTGCTGAGGGATGCAGTGCTGGATGAATGTAGCCTGATGCTGACCCAGAAACTACTGTAGACGTAACCAGAGGTGACTGCTGCCCTATTAGCCCACAACCCTGAAACATACTCGGCCGTTGTAAATTGTACATTTGTAGATCTAAATTAGATCTTTAGGTGTTTGTTTGTGTCCAGATGAGGCAAGATGACATCTTGAGATCACATGATGATGGTGGTTCTGATCAACACACGTGAAACATTTGAGTGCATTTTTTGTTTCTTTTGTACTGCCAGGCAGGAGGGGAAGAGGCACATTTGTGTGTTTTCTTTCTTCTATCTCTATTTATGTTCGTTTATTCTGTGTGTGTATGTGTTCCCATTCTGTTTCTAAAATTAGATCAGTGAGCAGAAGAAGTGTGTTTGAGTGTCCCTTTTGCATGCATGTGTTGTCAAACGTATTTGTCCGCATGAGCAAGGCTGCATGTCTGCAGTTGTGCATTCACACATCTTGAGCCCGTCTTGAGTCAGCAGTGTGACAGGGTGACGGGGGCAGGAAAGTGGGTCAGTCATGCCCTCTCAAGGCATGACGGAGGCAGATGGAGTGATGGATGGATAGACGGGAGGATGGAATGAGGAATATGACTTGCGGTGGATGTTGACAGTTTGAAGGGTGTGGCCGAGGGAAGGAAACAAGGATTTAAGGATGGAAAAGGAAATTAAAAGCTGAAAAGACATAGAGCAGAAGGGATCTGAGAAGGAGGCTGCAGACCTTTTGATGAAAATGAGCAGACAATGACAAAAAAGTGGAAAATGCTGGAACATAAAGGATCAGTGCCTTTGTAGTTTTGTTAACCAGACACAGTGTTTGTTTGTGTGTGTGCATGTATGTGTGTTTTCTCAAAGACATTTCAGAGCAGCCAGGGCGCAAACTACTGCATTTCTGATTAATAGGGCCCACCAGTGGCACTTCACCCCCGATAAGGACCAACGGACCCAAGATTCCCCCAGGGACAGTGAAAAGGAGAATCCTTCTTATGACAGGTAGAAACCCCGGCCAGCAGTCGACTCGTGCTGGATCCGCAGGTTGTCATGTTGAGACAGAGGAAAAAGGGCTGTGCGAAATAGAGTTGAAACGGCCTTCTGTGACATTTCGCAGACCAAATGATGAAATTACTGAGGTCAGTGTGCTGCCAGCTCAGATCAGCTCAAAACACTGAATCGATGAGCCTGTGAAGGCAGTCATAGAAATCAATGTTGTTATACAGGCACCTACAACTCAACAACTACGACCCCTACACATGCCAGCCGTCAGTGGAAGGACACGGTGGCGGACACGGTGGCGGACACGGTGGCCTACACACTGTCCGTCACACCTAATGATGCTGAGTAACATATGCCCCCTGGTGGCAGAGTCACTGAGCTGGCTCTGGGCTCTGAGGTGAGGTGGACCGACACAGACCTGGCTCTTAGTCATTGAGAAGTCTTCCTCATGTAGCTAGAGCAGGAAATCTGTGATGAAGACACAGGCCAACTAGCTGCTTACACAGTTGACAGACAGAAGACACGTCTCACTTCAGTTGTGTCTTCATTTCACTTTTTTCCGTAGTCTTTCATTACACTGTTAGGACTTCATGTCTTTATCCCTTTTTATCAGCGTGCTGTCCTTGTCTTTAACATCTCTACCTCTGTTGGATTTAATTTCTCCATCTTTCCTCCTGTTGTTTATCTTATTCCTTCCTCCTTCGCCCTCTCCTGCCGGTGACCAGTGGTTGGTCTGTCAGTATTGTGTTCACCCACTGTGGGCCTGGGGTGACTTAGCACACTGCTTCTGATTACACCCCAGCGGTCGCCCATTTATCTTGCCATGAAATGAAATAAGGTTGGAGAGAGGCCAGTAGATATTATGGTAATACATCTCACAACTGTAAAGGCCTAATAAACCAGGAAATGTTCATCTTAGTCATACGTTTGCACGATCGGTCTACAGCTTTAATTTGGAGCTTATTATTTTGCGATTTCTTATTTACTGTGCTATTGTTTTGTTGGATTGATGGTTCCCAGGTTTACTGTGGATTGGCCTGTTTTACTGGAAAATAGTCCTTGAGTTTCTGCAGGTATCTGAAGTAAAATATCTGAAGTATAAATGCCTGAATTAGTCATTTATTACGACTACATTGTACTCCAAATGGGATGTAAAGGCATTTACAGTTGCACAAGTTAGTAATACATATTTCAGACATAGCTAACGATAATTGGTTAATTGTAGGAGGGCAATGGTAATTTTTCAAAGTAGACAGGAGGTGTTTGCTGCTTTCATAATTTATTGTTCACAGTATTTAAATTATTCATAACTTTCCATAAAGCCTTAATTAAATAGAGTATATAATTACTCCATTCTCTGAATACATTTGATGCTTTAATCACATTTATAAATGCAAGCTGCCTTATGAAAGACGTGTTGAAAGACTGGGTATTCCTTTTGCTGCAATGAAAATACTTTGCCTGTGTTTGAACATGAAAATCACTTTGGCAACTGACAGTTGAAGCATTTGATGGTTTAAGCTCCCTGTAGCCCCGTAACATTTTAGACCGCTGGTAAACACATTACCTTTCTGGTCACATCAGCCTTTAATGAGTCTTTCTCTCATCTTACAAGTTATTGTCGCCATGTATGTCTCTGTTGATCATTCCTTCTCTCATTCTATCTTTCTGACAATCTCATGCAATCTTTCTCCACCTCTTTGTATAAAAGTGCTGATCTACCCCTTTACCCGGGGGACCAGTTTTAAATCTTGGAGCCAATCAGCTGGCCTGTCACAGGAGATTAATACTCCTATTGGTCTTGAAATGCCGCCTGTCAATGAGAGGAGGCCATGATAGAGAGGTAATTACCTCCAAAATACTTGTGTCCCGCTGGCTTATGCGTCAGTCAGTCAATAATCTCATCATTAGCTGGACAAACCCTGCCCTTAGAAAAGGTTTGCATTGAGGAAACCTCTAATTCATTGGTTAATGTTAATGAAGACACATTTTGTTTTTCCTTTTTTTTTGGGGGGGGGGGGGTCTGAATTTGGAAGACTTTGTGTTGGTTCTTTTGTCCTTTTTTGTTTTTCACATTTTGGCTCTTTAGCAGTAAATGTCACATTTCCCTGTAATTTGCCCTATAATACCCGTTGACATTAAATGCAAAGTCACCAGATGATGGATCTTCTCATTCTCATGGCTCTCAAGAGGGAGCTCCAGTCCCTGAGAGCCATCAGGAAAATATCAAAAAGATAGAACTTGGTGTTATGTTTAGGGCGTGTATAAATCACGATGCAGGCACTGTGTTATTGTTTATAGTTCCAGAGTCCTTGGCTGGCTCTTGTTAAGTCTAATTGGACCAATGCTCATGTAAATAATGGCATCTAAAAAATGACCTAGCACAAAGAGAAATGTCTAACCACATCATATTTCACACATAGTCACACATGGTTCCGTAAAATAGTCACATGTATATGCTGCTCTCAATCCGCTGTCAGGCTGCAGCGGGGAAATTGATGCAGCCCTTGTACGTGCTGAAATGATTCCTCAGAGGATTTCTTTATGCTGTTGGAGAGTGACGATCAATTAAAGCAATCTGGAACATAGCAAACAGGCAAGCAGCTCCAGGACACGCAGCCATATAGACGGTTGAAAATGTATCACAAATTTAACCCGAACTTCATTGTATGTGGTGTTTTTTTTTTTTTTTTTTTTTTTTTTTTCCTTCCTATCATTGCTCAACAATGAGCAGATGTCAGAGGAACACAGTTAGTTTTGTGTTGTTCCATATCTATACTGGCTAACATGTACCGGGCTCTGTGCTTGTCCACAGCCTTAAAATTGATTGGAATCATTCACATGCTTGTCCTGAGAGTCACATCAGCAGCTGTTAATGCATTTTAAATAACATGCTATCGAGCACAAGAACACAAATGCTTCCTGCACTACTTCTCCTTTTTATGTGTGATGATCTCTGAAGCAACCACTAAAACAATTTCACAAAAAGCTCCAATTCATTCATTTACACGTTTCATTTTGTTGCACTAGCAAAATAACAAAGCTGGTTACAATAGAGTTTCTTCTAAGAAAAGATCCATGGTCATGCAATAAAAGCCTTTTACAGATGCATCATCTCAGTTTCTGAATGCATTTCCTCCTCGCTTTAGAGTTACACTGTTTCATACAAGCTGTCCTTTGTTTTTGTAATGCCCTGTTCGTCCAGAGGGGGGGGGCAGACCATGCATGGCTGCGACCATCAACACCTTCAAGCACACTCGGTACTCATCTGGCTGCTGTTGCCATGGATACAGAGCCTGGCTATAGCTGTGATGCAAGCCACATCTCATAGAAAAACATAGAGGGTAGTGTTGAGTTCAGAGACAGAGATGTGTACACACACACACATGCATACAACACACCTGTTTGCTCTAAAATGATGAAAGGTCAGACCTCCTCGCATCTGTACAATATGGTTTGGGTTTTACTATTCTCATAAAAACACTACTAACCACACCCGTCTTTTTGTCTCTTAAGGCATAAAAGATCCTGCACCCAACCTGAACTAAATAAGATGGATATACAATCCGAAATCGCTGATAACGGATCGGCTAGAGCTCTCTGTCCCCTCCGATCACCACTAATCATTATGACATAGGGTTACGCTCTGATAACTGGTGATATAAATGTTAACTGTATGATGTTGCTGCAAAATCAGTTAAATGGTGATTAGACCTTATTATCTGATTAACCAGAGGGTGGACTGCTTACTTAAGAGTTGATTACTTAAGACGTGACTTTGGACAACCTGTGTGTGTGTCTCATTGCTAAATTTAACGTGAAGTAGGTCAGGTTTGAATGGCACAAATCCACTTGACTTTAAAGCCCACTTTCTTTACTATGTCCCACTTTGCAGCAACTAAATTTAACAATAAACAGCCCACTGTACAAAGGCTTTAGTTCTAATCATAGCCCCTGCCTGAAAACGTGTCCCTTGATGTAAAAAAGACGATTGAAGGGAGGAGGGAAAAAAGTTATTTGTTACTTTGTACACCAGACTGACGTTGCGTGTTCTATATCAATACAACATTCAGTGTCCAGCCAAACATGGCGATACTGCCAAAGCTGACTTGGCTACATGTAAAACAGGCAGGCGCCCTGGCATGCTTTTGCTTTGTTACTTAGACGGTTGCTTTGTGTTAAGAGGGTGATTGTTTTTACCCATTGCCCGGTGTGTTGATTAATGTCAGAAAGACCTTTTCTGTCTGTGGTATTTATTTCTGTTCATGCCATGCGTTGTAATGATCACCAGCACTACCTGTAGTATTAATCAAGTCCTCATCAGCCCTTTGTGCTACTTAAAGCCTAAAATACAAAATTGATGTGTTTGTGTTGGTTGTCTCAGATGTAACTTAACAAATGTAGATTTGTGCTTGTTTCCCTCTGCCACATGAAAGGGGCTAGCATGCCACCATTTTGTATATACGTATGCTAACATCTGCTATGATGAAGCAATAAAGGTTGAAAAGAATAATGTATGTTTTGCAGGTATGTGGTCATGAAATATTAGACAAATGAATGATGGTAGAAAGCTAACGATTCACCAGTAACCACAATTTATTGTGTGGGGGAACATGAATTTCTTATTACAATGTCAAGTCAATCCACCTGGCAGTTTTGGAGATGTTTCACTCATGATATCACTCAGATACACTGGAATAGATTCCCGTGAGGCCATGAGAGTCAGTATGAAATATGGTGCCAATCGATTCAAGTAAATGTTAAGAACAATTAATAACACAAACCTGCTGGGGACATAAAAGAAGAAGT
Source organism: Echeneis naucrates (assembly GCF_900963305.1). Classification (NCBI taxonomy): domain Eukaryota; kingdom Metazoa; phylum Chordata; class Actinopteri; order Carangiformes; family Echeneidae; genus Echeneis; species Echeneis naucrates. Next base: position 18,650,558 of record NC_042515.1, on the reverse strand, counting down.
CAAGGGAACAAGTAATTTAAGTCATCAGGATTATTCTTTTGGGATTCATGATTTCATACTGGCATAGACGAGGGTTCAGGAGATCAACTGTGACGGTAGGTTTCGTTCTCTGCAGACGGTGATTATCTGCGAACAGTAAATACTCGTATGAATGCTCCTTTGGAACCAAGGTTTAAATACAGGGCTTCCTGTAATCAAGACTAACAATGTTTAGGTTTTTGCCTCAGCCCAGGCCTGGAATTGACAGCCTCAGCTACCTTTCCGCTATATACATAAGTAAGTTTCATTTTAGGAAGGGGAGAGAGTGCTTACAGAGACATCTCCATAGCATAAATAAGTCAACGGTTAGGCTTAAAGCTTTTGAATAACAGATATTTCCCCATTTCTCTCCACTGTGTAATGACGTTGCTCATCTGGAGCGTGAAGCACCCATACAAGATCATGACTCCTGCCATTTCCGAGGCAGCACAAGTAGGCAAAACCTTTCCCTTCTCACTATGATGTCCCAGTGAGCGTGAGGATCGAGTTTCAGTGAAGTTCGGTTTTTCCATGCTGTGAATACAGATGTCAGCTGCCAGCAGAGGTCTGGCTGGTGCCATGTCTGGCTCTGCATGTCTGAGCAGAGCCTTGGCTGGATGATCAGAGCTGAGGGGTGCAGGGGTGGGCTCACTGGGAGATGCCTGGAAAGTAGTGGGGCTTTTCACATTTCAGCTTTGTCTAAAACCCTTTTGATGTTTTGTCTGGCTTACTCTGATGCTCTCTCTCTGTGCGACAGGCTCTGCCTCTCTCCCTTGCTCACTTGCATAAACCCCTTCACCCCCACTTCCCTTCTGTCATGGATTGCTTGAACCCCCCCCCCCCCCCCCCCAAAAAAAAAAAAAAAAAAAAAAAAAAAACTTGCTTATTTGAAGGGGCTTATTGAAAATCTATAACAGGTGGGCTATGTTTGAAGGACATGTCTTTTCTAATTATCTGTTAGCAGAGGGATTTGTGTGGGTGGCCGCTGGGCCACATGTTTTCCCAACCCAGTCCTGCTGCCTGCCTGACTGCTGTTTGTTGACTGTGAGTGAAATTGCAATCAGCTAAATGAGTTGTGAAGCAATTCACTACAAACCTGATCCAACATCAGCATCTAAAATGCACTACTTCTATTTGAATAACACTAACAGTCACTAAAGGACTAAATGGGAGATAGTCAAGATACCAGAATCAGAACTTGACCAGTCAGTCTCGACTATGAGGCATAGCCTGCATTGTATTTTAGGTTGGCCTAATCAAGTCAGTCACATTCAAGTCTTCTAGATTCCTTGATTTCTTTTCTCTTTTCACCATATACACAGTGCCAGAGCAGAGGAAGGCAACATTAACAGGTTTAGTTAATGGGCTTATGGTGTTAACCGGCTCTGTATTGGTTTGAAGAGACAGACTAGCTGCCTTAAGGACTTAAACAGAGGTAAGAAGTGATCTTCTTGACCTTCTTGTCCATATGATGGATGATAAATTGCCGGATGCATATTTCATACCAGACTGGATAACTTTATAATTAAATATGATTTACGATATGAAAAGCAATATGGATTTGGAGCAAATAGGAAAACATCATTTTCAATTATACATCACAGAGGCATTTGAAAACATAATGTGCAGTGGGATACTTTCAGACTCAAAAAAACATTCTATATTGTAGACCATGAATTATTTATTATTTTATTATTTATTATTATTTATTCATCCTCAGCTGCTTATCAGTTTCCGGGTCGCTGAGCCAATCGCAGCTCACACTGGGTGAGGGCGGAGTCACCCTGGACAGGTCACCAGTCCATCACAGGGCCAACACACAGAGACAGACAGAGACCAACAACCACTCACACTGTTATTGTGGAGCAACAATGCTAACCACTATGCTGTCATGCTGCCCTACCCTGGTTATCTATTGAATTGATACCAGTGTGTAGAAATGCCACAGTTGGAGAAAGTCACTTGTGGTGTGCCTCAGGGCTCAGTGCTGTGAACATTATCATTCATACTGTATATAAATAATATATGGGAAGTGTCAAAAAAACAAATTATGACGACTCCTTCAGAATATTGATCTTTAAAATAACACAGTTGACTGCATTTATGTTTTGGTTGGACCAATCTAGATTTGAGTTGCAGCCAGTCAAAAGCCTAAAATCCACACACTGTGGCTCCACTTAAGGAGAGTGGTTTAAAAGTAGTCTGTTGTTGATTTAAGTCATGGACAGGAAGGAGAAAAGAGAAATACAACACGGTGGAATGATATTTGACCTCAGACGAGCAACTACACATTATGTTGGGGAGCCACAAAATGAGTTAACTGCTGGAGCACATGCATAGTTTGGCTCGAGCTGACACTCGACTGAAGACCTCTCACAAGTGCTGTGCTTTATTTTTGCATCCTGTGCATTTTTAAAAAGGTCCAAAGAATGTAGGTTATGACAGTATGCAGGCCAGAGGAGTGTGGAAAGGCTAAATACTTAAACTGTCCTTTAGCTGACCTAAAGGCCGATCATCTACATAATCTACATGTTATCACGTTGCCTAAATCAAAGAAAAAGTCGTCCAAGGACCCCCACTGGGTTCCCATGGGGCTCCCAGCAATCAATTATTTCCATCTACAAGTAACACAGTAATTAGACTATATGATTATATAAGTTATGGGTTCAAATGCTTTCTGCAATTAAATGTCTAAAAGAAATCAGAAGTGACTCTGGGACAAAATATTTGTCAGTGGTTTCTAATTTGTGCCAGTTGAGGCACACATTATTGTGAAAAGGTCTGAGAATTTCTGGGCTAATCTGTTATATCCAAGTCATCCCTGAATGTCATTTTCTGGTCTTGGTCCAACCTGGTCCATGTGAGTAGTGGATACTGAGTCCAAATTTTCATTCTCTGTATTACACTTTTATAGCGAACATAGAGCAGACAGACCATTAACACCAGGTGGTGAGCCCGCTTGACAACATCACATGTCAGCAAGCCATGACTAGGAAGTGCCCAGAGACAGATAGTGCTTGAATAAACGCATTGAGTGTTGACCCTTTTTAATCATTTGCCCTGTTGCTGCATTGTCCTTTGTCATCATTGTTTTCATGAAAATACGCCTCCACACTGAGAGCAGAGGCATCTCGGCAGATGTTTTATGCCTTCGTCATCGCACATATTTACCCAGTACTCAGACTGGGTCACATGGTCAGGTGGGTGCCTGTTAGCAAGCCATATGCATTGCAAAGCAGACCAGGTTGTACATTAAGCTCTCTGCTGGCTTGAGTGTTGACTTGTCACCCTTTGTGAGTTGTGCAACAAAGATATGTATGGATGGGACACGGCCAGAAGCAGAATTTCCTCCCAACAGGCAGCAGGGAGAATACTGAACCCTTCTGCTCACTCTGTTCACTAAACTACCATCTTCATTAGCAGCTATTAGGCTTCTTGTGGTCAATCAAATATCCATGATCCTTGGGTCTAATCGTTCACGTAATAATTTGAAGAGCCTGGGTTGACATAACCTGACAAATCCTAAAAAAAGGAAATTTATCATTTTATTATTTTCATAGGTTAGTTTGAGAGGTTTTTATCTATCTATTTATATCTATCTATCTAGGTTTTATATTATTATATTATTATATTTCAATATGTCTGACTGAAATTTTGACAATTTGCTAGGCATCAATGCAAGCATAATTCAGCCATAAAGGTATGCACTCTTGTCATGCGTCTTGATATGAATGAGACAAAATTTTTGGTCACCCACATTAAAACAAAAAAGCAGTCATATCATGTCTGTGGGATGTCTGTTGTGTTTCAGTTGTATTTTTTTTATCATATGAACCTACAATTATTCTGCCAACCATACAGAAGGTTCTTCCGCACTATGCTAGCAATTTCAATCATCTTATTAAAGACACACACATGCACATACAGAAGCACACACACATACATACACACAGTTTCCATAGAAACAGGATCCAGGGCCTTCTATGAGTGGTTGCTTGCTCAAGACAACCAAAAATGCTCTGAGCAGCGAAGCGAAGATAGGAGATAAATGGTTTGTAGAATAAATGATGGCCTGTGTTCTGTTACAGAAAGTGGTAAGATGGTTGCTGTTATGTGTTGTTGCCTGAAGCAACGTTGTCAGTGAATTTCGAACAATACATTCTCATAATCATTAGGTAAATTACCACATTTCTGCTGTTGAGGGACAACAGTTTTACATCTGTCCTGTTACCCATGTCATCATACTGTCTGTGCTTTGTTTGCAAACACATGTAATGTGGACACTCTACAGTGGCCACACAGACACACATTCTGAATCAAACACACACTCAGATACTTTCCAGTTGGGTTTGCCCTCCGGTAGCTTAATGTGTGTCTGAGGCCCAGATGGCGTAGCGGTAGGAGGGCTGATATGTGGTGCTAGCCATAGCACTCGCAACCTTAGAATTGGGTAGCCCTGGCTACTACTCTAAGTGACAATGGAAAGTGTACGATTCACAGCTATGCACTCAGTGTCCAGCTTTGCTATGGTTGCAGGATAAACTTGTTTTGTTTGTTTGTTTTTTTTGCTTTCATGGGAGGCAAATTGTGTGGCTAATTCACACTTGTCTGTGAATTCTAACTGTTGTTATGCCTCTCTATTCCCACCTCTCCTAACTTTGCTTTTGCTTCAGGAGTTTGGAGTTAACACACGTTTTCCTTTTTTGTATGCAAAATGACAGGGATCAAGCTTAACAAGGACCTGAAGCATTATCTGAGCCAGCGCTTCCAGAAGTCCTCACCTGACCACGAATTGCAGCAGACCATCCGAGACAACCTCTACCGCCACGCCGTGCCTTGTGAGTTACGACCCGTCTTCCCACCTTGTTCTTTCATTTCCTCAGTTTCTTCTGCTCTTTTCTGCCGTCCTCTTCATGTCCTGACATTTAAGTGAACTTTTCTTCCAAATCCTGATAATACTTTGTCTATATGAGTGAACACAACATAGTGTAACATGTAACTCCTAAGACGGTCATTTATATTGTGCATGTCTGGATAAAAAACCTCAGGTTAGGTCAGTGTGAGCTCTACAGGTAGAGATAGGGCCCATTTGAGATCCATGTAGCAGCCTCACGCAGACACTTGTTATTGCCACCTAGTTATGCTTTGTTATTTTAGTCTTATCCAAGTGGGACTTAAGTTGCCTTTTGACAAACATTAGCCTTTACTTCATATCCTCCCTGGAACTAACCTCCTTATGTGGGTTGATCTGTCGTATCACACTTTATACATCTGCGTCCTAAAATTTGACGCCTCCCAAGATAACAAGCAGTGAGTTCATGTAAAGTCAGCACAGTGTTTGCTACTCTAATATAAGCTGATCAGTGTGAGGAAACATTGGTGACTGCCCAGCAGCTTTGCTAGTAGTATCTTGTGTCTGCAGGATCAATGGCACCAGTAATTATAGACGTTCCTACAACCCTCCGACACTAACCGGTTTCTCCTCTCCCAGAGGTGTCTGTGTAATGTAGAAATGGAAACAAGTGTCTTTGACTATTTCCCCTCACTGTCAGTCTATCAAAGATCTAAAGGGCATTAGTTTTTTGATGATGGATATCTTCCTCATAATTGCTGCTCTTAAAAAATTGAAGTGCATACTTGAAGTTTTGTGGTCTTCCCTGCTATAAAAAAACAAGCCCTTGAAGACAGCCTTGGTGCTAAAGATATGGAATTGTAGCACAAATACCACAATAAAAGAGCAATGAATGGTATAACGGTGCAACTCCCTCTGCTGAGTGAACAGGCAAAACACAAGGAAAGACTATTAGATTGATGAACCATGGTGCATGTGGTGGATTTCGACTTTTCCCTTATTTGCATATAACAGTGAAATAAACTACATAGACCAATCAGAGCCAAGATCATCACTGGTTTAACTCTGGAGATGGGATTTGAAACAGCATGCCTTACATATGAAGGTGAATGCAGAGAGGCAGCAGTAGCAGACAGGCATAGCAAGTAGTGAAATTGTAGAAGACTGGTATGTCTGCAGCTTCCTTCCTTCATGCAAAAATCTGATTTGTTTTCATCATTTAAAAACATGATATTTAAAGGGAAAGCCAACAATGTAAGTAGTTGTGCACTTGGATGCAGTAGGTGTATCTGATTCAAACACCTAAACTCTGGCATTAGCTTCCACAGGTCGATGATGCACACATTTTATTTAATGAAAAACATGTTTTATTAGTTATAGTGCAAATGACAAATAATTCATTTGCTCGTAAAATGTACATCATGTAAATATTTTGTTTAAATTACACTCAGTGGAGTGTTAGGATATGGTGTTGCCACTAAAGTTATTGTGCTAAGCGACTATTCGCTGCCTCTAAATTCTTGCCTTAGGGACCCTTGAGCCTTTAAATGTTGAGCATTTTGCTTGATTATTATTGTGGAGATGGTTCATCGATTCTTTCTCACAATTTTTCACGCCAACCACTTTTTTATTCATTTATTTATTGTGCTTTGCAGTTAATTATGGACTTGAAAGCACCTCTCATTTCTCCAAGCCCATGCTTTTCCCTTAATAGTTCTCATCTGTTGGATTTTCAATTCGTTTATTCATGGTCCTCTCTCGCAAATTACTCTGTGTATGCAGGAGGCTTGTTTAACCGACTTTATCAGCATTACCTCCACAGCCATATGTCAGCCAGACACTGGTGGAGGGTGGGGGTCAAACCATAATGGCCATTTTAATCACTGGCTGGTCAGTGCCAGACCAGTAAAAAAAATCCTGGTGTTAGCAGTGGTAAACAAAGCATGAAGGTCTCCCAGGACCTTCTGTTTTATAGGACTGTGAAGTTCTGTTGTCATGCAGTTGTATTCTCACTGGAATATCAATGTACAAATCCTCTGCCACAGCTATTTTTTTTCCCTGTTATGGGAGGGCATGTGACAGTGGGCATGGGCCATGAATGCCATATGCCCTTCGAACTCACACAGTAATAGAAAAAAGTAACAGCAGCTGGAAGTGAGAGCAGACGCATCCATGTGCTCTTGGGGAATAAGTGAAATGAATTTGCCTGGGAAACTTTGGCCTGTGATTGTGAGAGGTCAGTGTGTGTCCATTTTGACGTATGTCCAAATGTGGTCCAAAACACTGCCCTAGTGTTTGTGTAGGTGTAGATGTGATTAATGACCAGCAAGCAGGTGGAGAAACAGATGGAGAGCTGCCTCTCTGGATGCTTTAGGTTCTCTTGCCTCTAAACCTGAGCAAAATAGCAACTCAGCTTATACTGGTATTTCTGCAAATTTGTCCTCTTAGAGTGCACATTAATGAAGGTCTGTTTGTATTCTTGTGAGTTTCGTGCAGATGAAGTTGACACTGACATGCATTGCTTCCAGGACACAGACATATAGAAAAGCTTCTGCTGTCTTTGCTGTTAGTATGCTACTAATTGCCAGAAATATAAATCAAAGAAAGTAAGTAAAAGTATGTTAAGCTTACTTTAAGCAGTGCGAGTAGTGAATGATCCATGCGTTACCTTCAGGGCTTATTGTTACTACTGAGACCATTCAGTGCTACAAAGCTGCATGAACCGCACAAACTCAACTAAAGACAACTGATTCTGACTCCAGCTACTGTATATGTATGCTCACCGGCCTTTAAGCTCCTCAAATGTGTCAGACTGCAGCCTGTACACAAGAGGCTGCCTGGGTCCTTCAGGGCTTGCCAGATTTGTTAATGTTGTAAAGTCAGAATCAGAGCCTGTTGGCCTGTAAATATTACATATGAAATTTATAGTTTTGTTTCTTTCATTCATTCATTCATTCATTCATTCATCTTCTACTGCTTCTGGGTAATGGGGGGTGCCGGAGCCAATCCCAGCTCACACTGGATGAGGACAGCAGTCCATTACAGGGCCAACACACAGAGACAGACAGAGACCAACAATCATTCACACTCACACTTTGACCTATGGACAATTTAGAGTCACCAGTTAACACGAACATTTTGGACGGTGGCGGGAAACCCACGCAGGCACGGGAAGAACATGCAAACTCCTAACAGAAAGGCCCCAGGCCTGGGAACCAAACCCGCAACCTTCTTGCTGTGCGGCAACAGCTCTAACCACTATGCCACCGTGCTGCCGACAGTTTTGTTTATTCATGTAAAAATGTTATACATTAGCTAAAATGGTCACAGTAAATTAACACAAGCTGATTTGTTATATGCAGCTTGTATCTTCTTAAATTGGTGGCTAATGCTGCATATTGTTTTACTTTCACCAGAAACTAGCATATCATCATCTGATCCCTGTATGTATGAGGGAAAAACACGCTCAAACAGCCCAGCTGTACTCCACATGTACACTAATCCTTTAACTAATTTGTCTGAGTTGATTTCCAGTTTTAGATTAGTTTTTTTTTTCCCAGATTAGACTAGTATGTGGAATAAAGAGTTTGTCTGAATAATGGAAAGAATTTAATTTCTTTATTAAATCGAAAAAAATTACCGTCTCACTGCTATCATGGAGCAGCAGATGTAGGAATCTATTGTAAAACAATTGTAAAAAATGTTAAACAGCATCTCCCATATTTAAAGCTGTTGTCCTAATCTGTTTTAATATATCATTAAAGTCACCATCTGTGTGGCGATGGAATGGATATTCCCCCTGTACCACAGTCATTGTTGTTGCCAATTTGTGAGGGTGTGGATGCCATGTGCGGAAACTACCCCTCGTGTATTTGGGTTTTTTTATTTAAACTGAGATTCACTGATACTTGTGCTATCCACCCTGATATTCCAACCTCATTCACATAGGTGTCACAAACAACTAACAGGAGTCGGAAGGGAAGCAATAAGGGTGTGATCTCTCACTTGCGTTGCCTGTAAGCACTGCCAACTGTGTTTGCTGGGGTGGCATGCTGTTTTCCACACGCTATGGTGGTGTGGGAGTGTTTTACTCTGTGCCAGACAGACACACTACCATTCCAATATCCCTGAACGCCAAAAATTCAGATATGATTTTTGTTTAAAGAAGTTATTCCTGAACTTTTAAGCTTTGGAAGGTAAAACAGAAAGGTAAAATGGTATTGGCAAATTTTCCAAAGTTGACAAATATTTAAGTCTTTAGAAGTCATGCAATTATGAGATTAATTATTTAAGAGATAATTGACATTTTATATGTAAATAAAATGTATGCATATTCTGTCTTACATAAGCTAATATTGTCCAACTCATGTTCCTCTAACCCTGACTAAAATTTGGAGCCACAGGACACCCACCCTCCCCCATCTGTTAAGGCGTCCATCAGCTTCCCTCGTGGTCGGCCCGTCCGCACGTTCAGCATTCCCAATGTCCCATTATCCCCACCAACCCTCTACCCGCCCTCTCCCACTCTCATTCCTGAACCCCCCAACTCACGACACTGCTGCCTCGCTTGCTCTGTCTGCCACTGCTGCTCCCTTTCTCCATCTGTATAACAATCTCGCTCATTTTTCCAGAGCAAGGAGCAGAGAGGATTTCTCTGTTTGGTTTATACCTGACTTAAATCTCTGCATTCTGTGCCTGCCAGCCTTGAAAAGGGAGCTCTGGTCTCTCCTGCATCAAGGCAAGTAGCAGTATTGTCTCCTGTGTTTGCTGTGATGCTGATGGCTTGGTCGTCGCCTCTCAAATGAGCAAGATTTCAAGACGCTCGCGTTCATGTGAGTGTTTGTGTGTGTGTGTGTGTGTGTGTGTGTGCGCGTGTGTATGATGAATTGCAAGGCTAGCAGCACAGATGATTGGACGACCTGTATATAGGCTAAGAGGACGGCTCAGAGGGAGGTGGGGGCTGAAGCTGTGGGGCTGGAGAATGGGGGGTGGGGTGGAGTTTGGGTGTGGGAGGTGGGGGGACATGAAGGGGGATGGGCAGAGGGCGAGAGAAAGAGCGGATGGAGAGATGCAAAATCGCTCTCACACTCTAATCAATGCTGGCTGCAGCTAGCCAGCCAAGCTAAAATAAACATATGTACATGTGAGCTGTGGTTTTATCACACTTCACCAAGCGGTGAATGTGGATGTCTGTAGGCCAATCTGTGTGTGTCTAGTGTATTTGTATGCAGCCATTGTGGTGTTGGTTCGGTGAGCTTACCGATTGCATCTGCAGATGCAATCGCACTGTCACCTGAACAAAAGAAAGAGAGGGACTGTGCCGTTCCTCAAAAGCAAAGTCTGGAAAAAAAATTCAAGAGCATGATTTTAAAAATGAAATTGAAATACCTTGTCTTTTTTTGGCTAAGATGAGAATTTGTGTCAGCTAAGTATTTTGTGGTTGACATTGTTTGGCATATATTACATAAGGGGTGATTTTGTTCGGAGTAGATAAAATTATTTGTAATTGTCTTTCCAGAAATGAATCTTTGTTGTTTTACCAGTGCCGGATCGAACAGGTTGGATTTCCCAATATTGGACTAAAAAACTGACCACAGTGGGGAAACAACATGTCTTTTTAAATCTGTGAATCCAGACTTGGGGATAGTCATTCATTTAGTGAATGGGCAGTGAAAAGCGAAGGAGGAACTATGAATAAAGCAGCCTCAGTCTCACTTACTGTTGCATCTTGGCATACACCTGTTTTTAATGGTTCTGCATAGACTGTGTTTTATTACAATATATACGAATATGCAAGCAGACAGAAAGAAATCTGTTTATATTGTTCTTTTGAAATGCACTTGAGTGCTTGAAGAAGACTGATTACTCATGCAGCCGTTTCACAGCTGTCTGTGGTTTTTGTGCTAAGCTAAGCTTAGCAGTTCCTGGCTCCAGCTTTATGTTCATACAGAAAAGAAACTGATACTGGCATTCTTACCTCAAGCTTGGCAGAGAAGTGAATAATTGTATTTCCCAAAGAGTTAAACTGCTCCTTCAAGTCTCATATATCGTTTTTGTGGTTTAGGTTTACTAATGCTGAACATTGGGGGGAATTTTTTTTTTTTTTTTTTCCACATGAGTTGGATCCCATTTGAAACAGGCAGCAGGTCGATCACACAGAGCTATTGAAGGAAACAATGGGAGTTGAATTCATGCTGGTGGGGAAGTTTTGTGTTTGGCTAACACCATTAAGCAGGAGTCAAAGGAATGTTGTCAGACGGAGTGAGTGATTGGTGGGGTCCCCCAGATTCACAGCCCCCAACTGCCCCACCCACGCACTGTTGTGCATATAATGTATGCACACACTCAATCACTTACAGTCTTGTATACATATATCGCATGGAGGCAAAGAGTTAAATCACGCCCAAGGTGGAAGCAAAATCTGTTTTGACCTATGGGACATTTTTATTTGTGGAGATTTCATCATTTTTGCAGCCTGATGATAATGTATATCAGTCAACTGTACCAGGTGCACCAAGCCGAAACTAATTTGATCCAATATAACAGTGCCACAATAAATCCAAGCAGTGGGAAGGTTGTATGATCTCTGTGTAGAGTTGGCTTTCCCAGTGTACATTGTGTTAAATTACAACACAATTACATAATTACAACATAACCTTTATGGAAGAAATAATAAGATGATGCTTCAGTGTATTGTTGTAAAAAGGAAGAATGTGGATTAACATTAAAAGTCTGGTGGAACTTTGACAATAACTTGCCTGTGGCCTGTTTGTGTTTAAGATGCTGTTATCTCTTTGTAAGACCTTAAATAAACCCTGACACTGCAGATATCCAGGTCCACAGGATGTCACTGCTACTTATGAAAAGAGCTGTGTCCCAAATTAACAATATGCTAATATACTTTATCCAGAGTAATACTCTTTAGTATAGCCAATAGCACCCAAAAAGGGGACTTAAACACTTATTTTTTTTAGTTTTGTAGTACCTTTTCTTATGTGCAGAAAGCAATATTATAATAGTGTCCACCAACCACACTCGCAAACCAAGCAAAACTTGGTGTGTATATTTGCATCTTTGGATATTTTTGTGTGTGTGGGTTTTTTTTTTTTTAGGTGAACATTGCTTAGTTTTACTCTACAGTTTGGATTTCAGATGGATTTAAGGTCATCTGCGATAGAATGACACGTCGTAACCTTTGACCCACCTCCCTTTCATATCATCCCACTGCTGTTCCAACCCCCCACCTCTGACTATAGAGAATAGAAATTGAATCCTGCTCTCTCTGGGCTGTCTTGTTTTCTGAAACTGTGTCAGTTTGACTCTTTTGATTGTTTTCTCTTATATTTTAGCTTGAATTTGTTGTATGCTACCATCCCCTGTGAGCTTTTTAATTACTTGATACATTCTTTTGTGTATTTTAAAGGTAAAACTACACAGCTCTGCCCTCACTGTAGTTCATGCCTCTCTGTCCAGCTCTTGTCCCAGCTCCCATGTTTTTTTTTTTTTTTTTCCCCCAAAGTTCTTCTGTTGACTTCTGTCCTCTTTACATGTCGGTCAAGGATGACTTGCTTGAAACTTGTTTAACGCTCTGAGCATGTGTCTAAGTTTGTGTGTGCAAGGGAATTGGTGTCTGGAGAAGAGAAAAGAAAGAGAGGTGTAGAAAGGCGGGGGGCGGCGATGGGAGAGAATAGGGGTGAACAACCAAGAGAAGGACAGGGTGTGAGTAAGAGAGAGAGAGAGAGAGAGAGAGGGGGGGGGGTGGGCGGGTACATATGGGTGCCTGTGAGATGGGAGACAGCGGGGCTCAGTCAGTGAGAGAGAGCGAGAGACAGACAGAAGCCTAGCATTGGTGAGTGTGTGGGTATGAGAAGGAGCACATTATAAGCCAATGTGTGGATGCTGCTTAGCTTAGCTCTCATTAGCTTAGCATCACAAAGCCAAAGCTGGACAGAGGACAGACGCATGGGAGGATGAAGGGAAGGGAGTAAAGGAGAAGGAACTGTAAACCTGCATTGGTTTTTCTTCTACTCTTTCACACCTGATTGGATTTTTTTTTCTTCCCTCTGTGTTCTGTCGACGTGGTACTGTTCTGTGGACTGTAGGGCAAAGAGAAGAAGCCCCTCACAGGCTGCCTAACTGAGGTATTTTGTTTTTGTGTGTTTCATTTGGAGAAGGGATGCCGAGGGTTGCTGTGATTTAATGGTTGGGGGTTGGGATGGAGAGGCGGCGAGGATGGCTGTGCATCAGGCGTGAGGCATCGGGGCAGAGCGAGGGAGACGGAGGCACATTGCTGGCAGTAATGGAGGCTGATGTGTTGTGGTCAAAGGGAAGCTGTGTGTGTCTGTGTCTGTCTGTCTCAGGTATACGTGCGTCTGTGCGGGTTTGTCTGTGCCCTGCTTTGATGACTGTGTGTGTGTGTGTGTGTGTGTGTGTGTGTGTGTGGGCGCAAAGTGTCACTTCCCCTGTGTGTCTGTATGTTTCTGGTGGAAGCACTCCAGCTCTGAGATGGCTGTGTCAAGGCTGTGCTATCTGTTGACATGCTTGATCATATTGGAAGCCATTACCTCCAGCTGCAAACTGCTGTCTGCCTGTTTGTCTGTCTGGAGCTTCCAGGATGCTAAGGTTAGCAGTCCTACCTTTCCTTCATCTTCCCCTCTTTCTCTGTCTTCTTTTTCTCTTCCCCTCCTTTATCAATCGTTCTTGTGTCTGGATGACCCCCCCTCCTTCCCCCCACCCTCTTTCCTCTACCACCCCCAGTCTGTATCCCTCCATCCCCACTCCCTCCCCGTCCCTTTAAATGGATCATTTTAAAGCCTTTCTTTACCATTTCCATGTTGCTGTAGGTAGCAGCTAGCCTATGGTGCTTTTTTTCTGGGTGGAATAAAAAGACAAAGGCTGACTGTGAGTGTGTGTGTGTGGGGGGGGCATTTTCAGGCAGATTTCTGGTTGATTTAGCTTCACACCGCACTACTGGCCCTTCAGGTTTTTGTTATTTTATTCTAATATCTGTTTCCCCCTCATCCCACCCCCCACTCATCATCATCACCACCACCACCATCCCTCCAACCCCCACCCCATACAGAAACACAATTTCTTCAGTTTGGGAATTTATTTGACTTGAAAGCATTTTTTATCAATAAAAAGAGGAGAGAAAGGCCTGTTTTGATCTCATTGTGTATGGTTTGTGTCTCTACATCACAAGCTTCTTTCAGCCAGTCAGAGCAGTAACCACCCCTCCACCCCGTCAAAAATGACTGTAAACACCTCTCTCTAATGAGAGGCGTCCATACCATTCACTGAAAAGCCAAGCCAGAAAACTGCCCCTTTAAAATTTAAATGCCTGTTACTGCCACATGGGGAGGCCTCTTCAGATTTTTAGTGTTTGAAGAATGATGTGAAAACGCTGAGGTGATTGTAATCCCTCCTCTTCACAAAACTAAAAAACAAAAAATGCACATAGCTGGAACATAGTCAGGAATTTAAAGATTGGTAAATGCTGGAATCTGCGGCCTGTGCTTTTGGTTGGATTAACCCTTTACTGGGACAGATGGCTTCATCCCCCTGCCAAGCTAACAAACCCCTGTCAGCTTGACACCCCTCCTGTATTTTGTGTGTGTGTGTGTGCTTGTGTTTCTGTGAGTGAGTTTGTATCATCAAAAAGAAAAAAAAAAAACAAGCACTGGCAGGCTAACTCTGGCCAAGATGGTGGATGGATCTGTTTTGGTTTTGGAGTCTGACGGCAGTCTGCTGGCCCTCCCCTTGTGTGTATGTGTGTCTTGAAAATTATCCATGAGGATATGCCTCAGTATCTCCTTGGAAAATGTGGACTAGCTGGCTAGCTCGACACGAGAGCATGTTTATTGTGGAGATTTAGAGAAATGCTTCTGTAATAGCTTCTGCACAACAGTTTGGTCTATGAATGTTGCCAGATTTTCCAAGCAGGGCCATTTTCTTCTCGATCATCCATCAGCTACAGTACATACCCTGTTCTCAATTATGGCCACAGCGAGGCAGATGCTACCGAAAACCCAACATAATCTAAAAATGGTGGGCAGTTGGAAAAACCATGCCTGCCAGATTACACCAGATAAAACTGTTTGGTATTTATCCACATACTTAATTTGTGTTGCCTCCATTAAGTTTCCTTCTGCGAGTCACACCAGGAGTAGATGCAATGCATTGCAGAGTGAAATTGTAACATAGACGTAGTTTGGCACATTGTGGTTTTGCGCAGTCTTGTCATGTCCTCTGTGGAGGAAAAGCTAGTAGATGACACACATGCAACGAGTTTGACTTGAAAGTGAAATGACTTGACTCTGAAAGACGTACAGCAGGCTAATTCAATCCACCACAAGGCCTGCCTTTAATGTAACACAGCCATCACATTTAATTTCAAAGCAGCGTGATTAAGTGCACGGGTCAGTTTCTTCTGCAGTTAACGCAAGCAAGGCGAAGCAAAGGCATTTGCTTGCTATATATTAAGGCCCCTATCTTTATCAAAGGGGAAGCAAGAGCTGACTGCTCTCAAGTGAGATGTTGGGGGGGGTGGCACACACAAAAACATCATACTTTGGCCAAAGCACAATAAAACAGACTGTATCCTGATTTAATTTCCCAGCATTTTCATGTTGAAGACAAATTGGCATACACATCAAAGTTTGTGAACAGGCGATGGGGAGTGTAGGCCCCAGAGGGGGCTGTGTTAGGTCAGATGAGTAAATGTTAGTTGGTGCCGAAATATTGAGCTCACCCAACCTGTTTCCTACTCCTCAGTCTCTGCTTGAGGCAGGAGGAGTGTGTTACTCAATCAGAGTGCACTTTGATGCAATATAATCATTAATCTTAGTAGCATGCATTCACTCTTATTCCCAAAAAACATTTGTCTCCTTTTTGATTTGTATGTAGAAAATGAAAGAATCTGCATCATCCCACATGTCTGGATTGCAAAACCACTGGTCACTGTCAAGTGTGAGACAATAGTCATTTGGCGTTGGCATCAACATCAGAGCAGTGAAATGGAGTTCAGGCTTTTAGCAGGACTCAGTCAGCAGCTTGAGGAAAAAACAACAGTTATCCTCCACTCTAACCCAAAAGATGGAATGGTTTTGGCCACACAGGCGGTTTGTTACATGTGCCAAATGTAGTGGAGACAGAGAAAACACAAATGAGCAGATCAGAGGATGGGTGGAGGAGTCTGTGGTATTAAGTTTCTTAATATTCTTTGTATGAAGGGAAGAACAGATGAATGGCTTTAAGATTAAAGGAAGGGGGTTGCTAGTGTTATAGATTTGAAGCAGTGGAACAAATGAAAAGAGCAGTGAAAGAGGGAATAAAGAAAACACGAGCTGAAAGGAGAGGATGAAGTGGAAGAGTCAGAGATGCAGAAAGGAGCGATGGAGGGAAGGCTAGCAGGGGGAATGAATAGCACTGGGTCACGCTCATGGAAGTTGTAATCAAGCCTCGCAGATAACAGCTTCTGCTCCAACATGGCACACGGCACTCTCTGCACCGTGTTTTGTCAGTGGTGAAGATTTCATATCCAGTGTAGAAAAACAGAAAAATCTCCCTAAACCTGGGTCAGCTTGTGAGTGCTGCCATTGTTTCCATGTCAGTGGCAAACTGCTTAAAATGCACTCTCAAATAACTCTTGTCCTGCATGACCTGAATGCCAGAACACAAGCTGAATAAGAATAGCTTAGCCTATTAATAGAACAATTATGATAATGAATCATTGCCAAACACATTTATGATGGCCTACTTTTCACTCGTGGCACTGATCAGTTTGCCATAAGGAATATCTTGAAACATAGTTTTTTTTTTCCCCCTCAGTGTTTTGTCTGTGTGTTATATTCACTCCTGCATTTCAAGTTGCCCAGGAAATGAACCCACAAAGCTCTGAATTATAGTTGTTTTTCACCTTATTGTGCATGTTGTTCTTCTGAACCCTCTGACTTTTGAAAACAACTTGTAACTGGGTCATATTGAAGTCGGTGTATCTGTTGCTGTAGTGTGGGCTGACTCACAAAGCTTGGAAACATGGGTTGTGGTGGAAAAGAGTGTTAATCATTTGGTGTGAGTCAAAGCAGTCATTGTTTTGACTCTCAGCAGGTTTGAAATTATTTGAATACACATTATCTTACATTTTCGAGTTGTGTCAACAAACGGTGTATTCAGGTACGTCCTAAATGTCTGTGTTTGGGGAGCTGGGGTTTCCTCAGAAGCTGAATGGCTTGCCAGGCCAGGTCCCTGTCCTTAGTGGGAGTACGTTAGGTATACAGTACAGGCCAAAAATTTTGGACACACCTTCTCATTCAAATGAATAGGAAAGTGTGTCCAAACTTTTGGCCTGTACTGTATGAAAGTGAAACCTGCTGTTCTTGCAAACCCCCATAGTTTAGTGCAAAGAAATGATGGCTGTGCTAAATACTGCACTCACTATGTATGCTTATACATAGGGTAACCCTAACCCTAACCCTTGGTCTTTTTTTGTAATCATTGAATCATTATGTCATTTATGATGCACTTTGATCACTGTTAGTTTCAGAGATCAAGGGCTTAAGTAAATGAAACAGGTCTTTTGACCAATACACATAAACACATTTGAACCCTTTCTCTCTCTTTCAACTCATCTCATGAGCAATTCTGTCAGATTTTGTCCTCATCCAGGGTGCACCAGCATATCAGGACATGATTTTGACCAGAGTTCTGTTTTTCGTTGGGCAATCTTTAATTGATACTTCCCTAAAAGTCTTATTTGCCCTGAGGTCAGACTGAGGCCCTCCTACAAGTTTGTCTAGCAAACATGAAAAAGTCTGAATGTTTTAGTGTTTTTAACACATAGTGCACTTGCGCTGTCTAAAAAGAATTAATCATTGAAGACAAAAATTTGTATTATTTCATCTGAGTTTTTGACCCAAGAGGAAAGGTGCCAATAGATATTCAGCATATGGGTCATTTTGCTGTTTCCGCTTGCTGCCGTGGAACCAAATGTCACAGTTTGATCTAATGCTGGATACTGCAGGATATTTGTGAACAGTTACAGAAGCTGTTTCACCAACATATAGTCATGTTCATGCTCTTTTCACTGAAGCTTTGTGGGTGTTTTTGAGTCTGCAAAAAGAGAAGAAAACTTGGTGGCAATATGAAAGACATGTCAAAGTCTGGGTTACTTGCATAAATGCAGAGTAACAGTGAGATTTAGGCAAGATGAAGACACACCTCTGAGAAAATGCCATACCACACCAGCAAACTGGATCTAAAAAGATGTCAAACAAGACCCCTTCTCAGCTCTTTGCCCTCAATCCAAAGTCATCCAAGGAGTCAAGCCCAACATTGTCCTTGTGGAGGGAATTAAATGTAGGTCACAGCTGAAATGGGAGGCCAGGCCCAGGGGATATGCCAGCCTGGGGTGCTCTATTGCTCAAGGGGGACGTAAACATAGGAAATAAACAGATTTATCACAAATAGTTATTTTTAGACGCAGGGTTGTGGCTGCATGCATGCCTGTACAGCCTCCTTTACACGTCTTGTCATGTGTTTGATGCCTGTGTCTTGTTTTTTTTTTTTTGTTTTTTTTTTTTTTTTTAAGGTGTGCAATTTGAATATCCTCTGTCTTGTGTAGTTCAAACTCAGTTGATGCCAGGTTGAGCTGTTTTTTTTTTTTTTTTTTTCACCACTTCTTTGCCAGAATTTCTCTCCTGTCTTTTTACTTGGTCTAGCATGGCTGACAATTTACCTCTCAGTCTTTCATAGTGATGTGGAACATGCTTCATTGAAGGGAAATATATTTTCATTTTGGGTTTCCCTATGTACTCTGAGATCTGGCTGGCTTCATAAATGTCAGCAACGTAAGTTTGAGTCTTCCATGCCATTAGAAGGGCAAATGCTCCCTTAAAATAGTCTAGCATCAATTAAATATGGATGAGGTGCTCGGACTCGTCTGTCAGTGTGTTTTTTTTATTTATATTTGTTTTTTATTTATATATGTTTTTTTTTATATATATGTATATATATGAACATTAAAGTAATCTATTTTGTTGCATATGATTCAAATCAAATCAAAAGATCTGTTTGAGGACTTGTTTATGAGCATTTATTTTTATTTGTTTATTTATTTTTTTTGTGCAAGACGTCCAAATGCTGTGTCTGATTTATTTCCTTAAAGACAGAGTTGAACAGTGTTTTGTTTGTTTTTTTTTAAGGCAAAAACTTGAACAGAGACAGGTTAGAGGAAATAGTTGTGTTTTTTTTTTTGTTTTGTTTTGTTTTGTTTTTTTTTAAGGTTTATAGGAAGTCATCATCTTGTTAAGTAATTGCCTTGAAACAGGTATTAGTTATTGATGCTTCCAAGTGGCATTCACTGTCACAACAGAAGTGAAAACATGTCCTTGACCTAACGTATGAACCCTGAACGCAGTTCAGTCACTTCCATCAAGATGATGACATAGATGTCATGAAAGAAAGGAGACAATCTGATATTGATCCTCTGTAAACTGAGTGACAGTGCAGACAGACTGGGTAGACCAAGGTCACAGTGAGCATTGTGACCAGTTGCTGTCATGTATTGATTGTGGTTTGAAAGACATCACAGTGTAACCTGATGCTTTCAAAGCCCCATCCTGAAATACTGTGTGGAGGGGAGAACATTGACTATTAGTACCAAGGTCATGTTGAACGTCAGAAAAAACTCTCAAGCTGCAGGTTTGATGAAAAAATTTTAGTTAATAATACTCTAAAGGCAACCCACACATAGTCTGCCTCATCAGTGTGTATGTCTAAAGGGTTAGCCAACAGCCAAACAGCAAACATTTTATGGATTCATTGTTATATCAGATAATAGTGAAAAATGTGTGTTAGAATTTTACACAAGCTGAGGAGATGTATTCAGATCTTTTTGTCACTCAGCTTATTAATATATCACCTTATAACTACAAAGTCCCCACTGGACCCACGCTCAACAGTTGGCTCTGGTTTCACTCTACTTCATCCTGAAAAATGATCTGGGTGCTGTTATCTTGGAGGATATTTGACCAGTGATGACTGTTTTACTTTGGCTGTCAGCTGTGTCATACTGGACAGGTTGTGTGCTCAGTAAATGGAGGAAACCACACAGTTAAATACTGATAAGTGAAAAAAACAATAAGCTGAGAGGAGCTTCAAGGTTGTGTGTTGGTTTTCATTGGACACTGGCAGCCCCTCTCACCAACAGAGGAATCCATCTGATGAAATGTTTATATTGATAGTATCACTGGATGAAGCTTTGAATTTGCTTTGAATTTATTTTGCTGTCAATCATATGGGGCAATGTGATAATTTGGACTCATGTTCAGATAAAGAGCTGCCAAATACTAATTTTCCAAGGGCTAAGAACCAGTTCTCTCTATATAATGGGATGGGCAAGTCACTTACATAGAAAATGTACACAATCCCAATACAAATTTTGGCTTTATGAAGTGTAATGATGATACTATGAGCAAAGTAACTTTGCTTCAGGCTTCAGGTGAGGAATTTCACAAATCAAGCAGAAATAATCAGAACAGAAGCAGTGAAATCAAATATTTCCCCCTGTAGATCTCAGTTTAAACCCCCAGTC
Organism: Echeneis naucrates; assembly: GCF_900963305.1. NCBI lineage: Eukaryota > Metazoa > Chordata > Actinopteri > Carangiformes > Echeneidae > Echeneis > Echeneis naucrates. The sequence goes on along the minus strand of NC_042515.1, from coordinate 18,630,096 downwards.
CCTCTACCTTTCCTGATTGTATCACTCTTGTCTCCATGTAGACAAACCTTTGGTTTCAGTCTCACTGATTCTGACTGGAAGAGATTAAATCTGCATAAGAAAAATGAGGATGTCTCAGCAGGGAAACAGGCCATGCTGCATGGAGGGCTGTTAAAAAAAATTGCTAACATCCACCCAAGTGAAACAAAAAAGATAAAAAAAAAAAATCCCAAAGGATTCTTATCTATAACATTGCATCATTCATACAAAGGGCCAAATGGTGGTCAATGTTTCTTGGACATAATAGTTTGAAATGTCATTGATTCAGAGGTCACTGAGTTTAGAGGCTTCAGAGCTCAGGGATAGGCGTAGTTTCTCTTCCAAGCTCTTATTTGTGGGTATGGAACATCCTAGGTGATAGCAGAGGAATGCATAAATGGTGGAAGATGTGCTTATGTGCTGGAGTGACTGGTCTGAGATGTACCAGCCCCTCCTACGTGATGCTGTGAAAATGACTGTACATTCCGGTGTTGAATGCTGAAAAAGGGTTTCGGTTGAGAGTCTTGTCTCTGCTGCTGCAGGGTGGTTTGGGAAGATGCTTTGTCGCACTTCCAGTTCATTTCACGCTGAGATAATTGATATTGCTTACTCATTCAACAGTAGAGCGGCTACCATCGATCAGGGAGTGGTCAGGAGGGACCACGCCAATTACTTCTTTTGTTTTATTAACTTTTAGGAGGAAAGTGTACTTGTCCACTTGTTGCTCCTGTTCTACTGCATCATCAGACTGCTCAGTCTGAGAGAACTGGAGGTGATGTTCCTGAACCTGACTAGTTCATGAAAGTTACATATCCTAAAGGACAGTTGTGATCTGTCTGGAAAAAACTTCTAGGCATTGATCGGATTAAAAGGTGAGCTCAAGTCATAGAGTAAGGTCTCTGTATCCATTATTGTCTAGTTGTGAGAAGATGGTGTCGAGTGTAAAACCAGTAGGTGCAGTGTGTAAATCACAGCAACTCATTATGACTGCAAAGCAGCAATTGTTTGGGCAGGGATGATAGCAGCAGGAACAATCACCTAGTGAACATCACATAGTAAATATTTCTGTCAGGACATTTTGGACTTGGTACATTCTGTCCCTCAGCCTCCAAACAGCAATGTTTCCCACAGCTTTACATGGATCAACTTCACATAGACATTTTTTTTTAATTAAGCCAGGAAGCTGCTGGTGTCTTTATTTAGTACGGCAAAATAGGCAGGTTACTGGAATATAAAAGCTTGGAGATAGTTTAACTATATCTGTAGGACAAGATGTATAGAAAAATAACTCTGATCTTTACATATCAAGTAAAATCCCCTGAAGTCTATACCTTTGATGTGTAGTATGAGATGAGAATTACTTCCATGATAACTTCTCAAAGTTGAGCAATTTGGTCTGAAAGGAGTAGAAATAACTGAACTTCCTGATTGATATTTACATTTTCCCTTTTGTCGCCCATCGACACAATGCTGTTAGTTATTTTGCCATAGTGCAACGGTCAGTGTGAAAGTGCCCTTAATCTCGTTGGGTCATTGGTTTACATGGACTATACGTCCGCTTTGATCATGTTGATGCTTAAATATTTCCATACTACACTAAAGGATGAGAGACTGAATGAAGCGTATCCACAATCAACCACACCAGGACAGCAGCACTCACAGATGACGGAGAGAAATTGTGGCCTGTCTTGTGGCATTGCCTTAAAGTGGTAGTTGTTATTGGACCACTATCTACAATAAGGTTATTGCAGGCCAAGTAACTGAAGAAACAAAGGTGAGGTGCTGAAATCTTAAGTTGCCCTCCTCACTGTGGGGGTCTAATCTGCTCACTGTTGGTGGCAGGACAGTGCCCCCACTGTTGCCGCCATGGTGCAAGTATGTGCTAGTGTAGCTGGGGAGATGGGTACACAAAGTCCCATTAAGTGATTACCCTCCTCCCACAGCTCCTCTTTAGCCCCAGACCATGCCATTAACTGACAATACATCTCTTCCCCATTGTCTCTTCACAAGTGTGTGTGTGCGTGTGCACATGCATGTGTGAGCTGACCAGTGGGGGGAGGTGGAACAGTTGGAGGTGTTTCCTGCTCGACCCTTTTCTACTGTTACAAGCCAAGTGCATGCCAAACATCCACATACACGGCAGTCATAACACTGTGATAACACTGTGAGTGTTGGCATCTGAGCCAACCCTCCGCTGGACTGCCCAGGGTAAAAGATGGCCTGATGCTGTGCCTTGTGTGTCTGTGTGGAAGGAGATAGATGAGAGGAGGGACAGGACTTAAGGTTTGTCGAGTTCTAAATGCCTACAATGCTTGAGTGTTCCAATATGTCGAATTAGTATGCTATAGACATGGAACCTTCACAAAATGTTCAACAGCATAGCTATGCACTCTGTCTTCCAACTGTTTGCTGCTCCAAATAATAAAATTATGCTGAGTAGTTACCATTTGCAACTACACTGATATCTAACACAAGCTTTGAATATTTTACAGCGCAGTGTAAAGCAAGTGGACACAGTAACTGAGCATCTGCACGTTACAATGTGGTCTAATCTCAGTTAAAGCCTTCAAATGACAACCTTAACTCTGTGCTTGTTGATTCGCCTCTAGTTGCTCCCAAGGCCTTAATCTCAAGATAGCCACAGTGTGACTGGAGATCAGTGGGTTTAATTGTTGCTTTTTTAAGATAATCTATACTAATATTGTGATAATATTGTAGTTAATGTTTTAGGAGCAAATAAATATTTACACTCAGCAGTGGGGAAAGCTGGTCATAAGATCAAAACTAAAAAAAAATAAAGAAGGAAAAGAACCTATATCCTGTAAAATCCAGTGTGATGAGGGGAAATATCACAAGGTGGTCATGATGGTCTCAAAGCCGCACCCTTACAAACACAATTCAATAACGCGAACGATGATGCTGTTTTTGATACACATCATCGTTGGATGTCCTACGCTGTACAAAACCATATTAACAGTTAAGTCAGAGCAGTAACTTACAGAAAATATGCCTCGGCTGTTCCACACCAGGTACCGTGATTATATTTTACTCTCTTGCCTTCATTTCTTTTCACTTCTGTTTTCTCCTGCTCTCATTTTTCACCTGCGTGTATCATTTATTGCCTCGGCCTTTGAGCCACACCTCTGTGCTGCCTCGTATTTCTGTCGTGGAATTGTAAATTAATTTGTGAAGCCATATGAGACAGGCTAGAGGACTTCACTGGAGGACAAACTTCCTTGTGCGGCCCCCATCACACCTTTCTCCATTTCCGAGCCTTCCTGGGTTGTCCCTAGCAACAGCTGAAATCCAGAGGGATGATGCATGAAAACAGAGGAATCACGATCATTTTTCTTTCCTTCGTCCATGTTTTTTAAACAGTCTTGGATCATTTGTTTTTGTCACACAGTTAGAAGCTACAGTGCATTCAGCGTTGATGCTGGCATGCTTGCATGTGTTTTAATGCAGCAGCAGCGGCTCCAACTCCCTCTGCTACAGTACGTCTGCCAATATCTCAAAGCTTTCTTCCATGATCATCTTCTTGAAATGCTAATGATGATTTTTTTTTTTTTTTTTGGTCTGTGTGTGTGCGCGACACCCACATACCCATCTCAGCTGGTGAAGATGTTGAAGCTGTTAAGCTTCAAACCAGCCAGCACTAGACAAACACCCTGACAGCAAATCTCCAGGGGATTGTTCTATTTGCCAGTAGCCGGATTGTGCTTACTCTTTTCCTTGGCAGTGTAATTTCCGCTCTCTCTTCACAATCATCATCATCATCATCATCTTTATCTGCGTCTTAGAGGTCATCATCCAGAAGAGTTGTCATTTGGCTCCTCCAATCCTGAATGTAGGCTGGAGTCTACAGGCCCAACTCTCAACCTGTCTTTCCTCCTCACTCTATTTCACAGCCTGGTCAATGGCGCTTTTGTGGGGAGGGGTATTGAATTAATTAGGCCTATAGCGATGACAGTGTCTTACTCTTGGTTCGAAGCCAAGCCTCTGCTTTTCTATCCCTTTTGAAATACTGGTCACAATTCCACTTCCTATTTGGTTTTCTAAGAGCAGCAGTGTCTAAATAGAGTTGAATCAATGGGCACTTTTGTGTGGGAGGTGAACTGACAGTCGGCTGAACGCGCGGGCTCGGCTGAGGACTCTCCAAGGTTGACATTCTGTAAAAGACCTGGTGCCTGGGAATGAGTGAACTGATGCTGTTTTTTATGTATATAGGTATATATACTTGAGGGGGGATTTAACTTTAAATCAATTTCCTTTCCATGCACAAGTGTTTGAAAGTTTGAGGGTACTAAATATTGAATTCTATGATATACAGTATGTTTCATGGTATCAACAAAACTTCCTGTCCTGTTGCTGATTTCACTGCTTTGCTCCACCTGGGTTCAGGGTTTCTATGCATCCTGGAAAACCTGAACCAGTCACGAAAAATTCTGTGGGGAAGATGTGAAAAGTAAAAGGTTCTACGAAATTGATTTCTCATTAACCTTCTCCTATTTTTGGGCAATGTTATATTTATGATGACAGGAGATTAGTACATGGTTGACAGTGTGTTAAATAGGCTGCTAGCAGGTGTGTATATATATATATGTATATATTTTTTTTTTTATAAGAAATAATCTATGTAGGAGTGTGATAGTTCTGTGATCAAACTGATGCATGGTGTGTGTGGGATTTGCAATGTCCCAAGAACAGCATGTATGTTACTCTACATATAATGTATGCTTGGATGTGCGATGTATGCCTCCTTTAGTTATGATCCTCACGCCTGTGATTTATCACCAGTGTCACTGAACGTGGCTGCAGTGGGAACCTCTCCCTATGTCCCCGCACATCTATTTTTACCTGCTTCTTACTTACCAACCAGCCAGAGATACATCAAGAGATGTAGAGTAGGGAAGGATAGAAATTGAAGCCATGGAGAAGGGAAAGGCCTGTTACTGTGAACAAGCAGGATGAGAAAGACACTTTCCTGACTCTGCTTTGACTGCTGTCTGACAAACACATCAAGAGAAATGTGTGAAAAAGCAAGTTCGTAAGGAGAAAACTTCATGCTGAACAAAGTGAAAACAACAAAATGTAGGAAATTTACAAGAAAAACAGAGATGGCTTTTAGCCCCAGTTTGCTGTATTGTCATCTCACCATTGTCTCTGCTGCAAAGCTGTTTACCGCTGATGCCAACTGTCAACAGCCATTAACGACAAGTGCTGGAGTCTCACCGGCTTCGTGCCAAAAAACACCCACATACAAACACACACACACTGCAGGATCCCACAACTATGCTACAACGATATGTCACACTCTACCCCAGTGTGAGCGATGTCTGTAGCAAACAATGGATCATCTCCCTATCAGTGTTAGCTGTCCATGTGGAGTGGTAAATGCTCTTAGTGAGAAATGTTAAGTGTTATTTTTACGTTGTCTGAATCTATTTGAAAGTAGGACAAGAAATTGAATGTTTTTGCAAATGCCTGCTGTGTCTTTGATGTCCAGGTACAACCCGTGCCCCACGAGAAGGAGAAGTTAGTGGCGTGGACTACAACTTCCTTTCTGTGGAGGATTTCCTAGAGTTGGAGAAGAGTGGGACCCTGTTGGAGATAGGAACATACGAAGGTAAAATACAACATCACCCATTCAGTTGGGTTTATTGAGGGTTAGAGTCACCACAGCACCTACATGGTTTGAAAGAAAAAGGACCAGTTCTTGAAAAGCTGAAGGTAAACTCAGACCGGTGCCCTTAGAGAGAGAAAAAAAAAACCATCTCTAAGGGAGCAGACTCATGGAGATCCATCATGCCTGGAGAGGTGTAGCAATGGTGTGTGTTTGAAGCAGCAGTATGGTTCGTCAGTTTTGTTATTTTCATGAATCATGCTGATTTATTACCAGAAAAGAAACAATAAGTTTCAAATATATAAAGGATCAAAATGTGGCATGTGTGGCTTTTTAACTGTGCAATTCTTCATTGGCACAAACACACTGGATGGTCTCAGACTTGACTTTCTTTCATTTTTCTCCATGCCAATGAAAGAACACGCTCAAATGATCTAATTGTATTTAACCTGACCCATGAGAGGTGAGTAATCAAGTCTCCCTTACCTCCAGCCAACTCTTAAACTCACCCGGCCATGGCACATTGTTGGCAAGCAGGCATGTGGTGTCCCTGTCCAGGCCAACCAGCCTAGTTCTGTGCAGGTGATTCTGCAGACACAACAGGAGGGAGCTGAAACCTGTGCTCTGCATCCAGCGGGTGCTTGGCACATTCCAATCCCTCCCCATCACACATCATGGGCTTCATTCTTAGCTTTGCCATTTTTCAGTCATGTGGAAAGACATTTATTGCACTAATGACTCTGCCGAAAATCCCCTTGATACAAGAGAAGACACGCACCTTTTCCCAAATGGAAAGAATTTTAGATCTCCCGCTCTTTGGTGTGCTATAGCTTTTGCTCCCAGCATAAATGTTAGTCAGATAGATGGATAGAGTAAAACATCGATCTTTTCTCTCAGGGCTTCCAGTACGTATGTATGTATGTATGTATGTATGTCAATATCTTCAAAAACACAAAGAATGGGAGATGAAGAACAGCACAATGAAGTTGGGAGTTGAAAAAATTGATAAATGTATGTATAATTTTCTCTTTCATGTAAGAGGTAAATTTAATGAAATGGATGTGTGGATGTGTGGTGTAATGAAAGGCGGGCGAATCTGTAACCTCTGTTCATGTTTGGGAGCCACATGCTGAACATTTCTATTGGTTTTGACATGAAAAGAGTATTTTGAAAACTGCCTATTTTGAAATTAAAATTTGGAGTACTTTGCTAATTTATCCACTTTTAATTGAAGTTTTGCCACATGATTGGCTTCACACTTTGAATCCTTCAGGCATTCTACCTCATTAAGAGTTTGGCTTTATATTCTCCTTCTCTGATGCCATAGTCTCAGCAGGTTTACCTCATCTCACTTTGGATGAAAATTACTCAATTTATGGCGGGGGGAAATCAGCTCCTCACAATTTTTTAATACCCATCTTTTGAAGTTATTTGCTGGAGCAATTTGGGTGGTTCACAAAATACTTAGAAGGAAACTGCTCCTGCTGACTGTTTAGCTGATGCAAAATGTTCGAAGTAATAATGCGAGTTATGAGAGTTGTAATAGTGGAAATGATGTGAAACATCATTGTGGTACACCATCCACTTGTTTTCAGCAAGTTGAAAACAAATAACTAGTTATTTGGATCAAACCGGTCATTTCTGAATCACATTTTCCCACAGACAAATCCAGTCTGTCTATTTGAATACCAAGGCTATGATGACACCACCCCAGTGCACATGCGTACACATGCAGGCACACACACACCCTTTTAGCCCCCATCGCTTGTCCTCCTTCTAAAATGCCTTTCTTCTTAATCCCTCCCCCTCCCCAACTTCTTCTTTGTTGCCTAGGTAACTATTATGGGACGCCCAAGCCGCCGGTGCAGCCCCCCGGTGGGAAAGTGATTAGCAGGAGCGGTAGCGGCGGTGATGCCCCACTGCCAGACGGGCTCAGCGGTAGCCTGCCAGGCTCACAGCAATCCACTCCCCGACGTACCAAGTCCTACAATGACATGCACAATGCTAGACTAGTGCCTGGAGAGCAGCAGCAGGAGGACGACGAGGACCTCCCTGACATGAACAGTAGCTATACAGGTACGTACAGAGGTCAGAGGGAGGAACAGATGCAACAGGTTTGGGTTGATGCTCAAGTCACAAGCTGCTGCGACACGGTGACACACTCTTGATAAATGGAAATTCAGAGTTTTGTGTTTAGAAGTCACTTTTCACAGATTTTCCACAGAGTTTCTCCAAATGCCCGTCACCCAGTCAAATTCTTTAATGTGATTTAAAAAGTCAGAATGGAAGAAAGCTGAATCTTTATTTTAGGCAGTAAAGAGAAATTCTTAGAAAACAAACATTTCGGATCAAACCACATTCATTTGTCTTTTTTGTTGAGTATTTAGACATGGAAACACCACGTACAAAAGCTGACCTTAGATATTTGGTTCACAGGCAGACAGCAGCAGAAATGGAGAACGAAACAGATTTTTGATGATTTGTCTTTTTTTTTTATTTTTATTTTTATTTTTATTTTTTTTTTTGCTGTTCCATATTGTTTTCAGATATCCTTTTAGAGGAACTGCCGTACTCAGTCTTAAAAAACAGTTTGTGTTAGGCTTGTAATGTCCTTGGCGGCCACTCTGATGATGTCATCATTGCCTCGCTAAAACGCTATCCAGCTGCAATACGTGAAGTAAATTCAGGTCTTGAAGCATATGATGCCTCAATTTCAGGTGCCCCTGCTTTGTGCAGATGTGATGGTCAGTAGCTGGAATATCCCTGGAATATGAAATACTATTTGGTTATCAGTAATGGATAGAGTAAGATAAACAACTTGAAGAAATCAAATTAAATGGTTTTATTCAATATTTGCATCTGTTTTTGAGATTGAATATGAATTAATTGGTTGATGGGGAAAAATCTTTGATAGATCCAGCTGATCATTAATATGAATTAGGGTTGCATGAGTGTGCTGGTTCCACAGTTTACACATTTGTGGCCACACGCAGAGAAAATGGCAGAAATAACCAAGTGTGGTCAAACCAATCTCCATCTTCCAATTAAGAAATCATCACCAGTAGTGTGGGATCACCGGAGATATCCAAAAACCAAATGTGGCGCAGTCCTCTAGGTATTGTCCTCAAAATAAGTCTCCATATCCCAATCTCCAGCTACAACTGTGTTGTCTGTCCATTTGATAACCTGTGACTCTCAAACAGCCTCACACTGACCCTGATGTGACCTCATTTACGGGCATTTGAATCCATTGATACAGAAAGCTGCCTGCCTCTTAGAGATGACAGTCAGTGTGAGTTAGTAAGATAAGATAGCTAATGTCTAGCTCCAGGAAATTAGTATCTCTGTCCATGACTCTTTATGACACATTTCTCACTATTTTGAGTATTTTTATAAACCAAACACTGAATCAATTAATGAAGAAAATGATCACCCGAAAAGTCCACAATGACAATAAGCAGAGAGTGGACATACAAGAACTTCATTTCAACCAACTACAACTGTAAAATTCAGCTTTTACTTTAATGCTTGGGCAGAAATCCTTTCTCCAGTGAATAGTTTTATGATTGGACTGCTTCTTCTCCCACTGGTACAAAATGTGGTGACATACTGTCACATTTTCACAGTTATCATACTGTGAAAAATCTCATACTTTTGCAGCACTAATACAAATTGATGACTCACACATTTCCTGCCTTTTGTTCGTAGGGTCCAAAAACAAATGCCTGACACGTTCCTCTTCTCTAAATGTTTGTTTGAGCACAGATGTGCGTTTTGTTTATTTAAGGTGGTTTCACACCATGACTGGAAAGGCAAAATTCAATTACAAGTGGTCACTCAAGACACCTTTAAAACACATTCTGACAACCCGTGTAAAAAGAAACCGTTTCAAATGAAGTCATATACAATTTTCATTTATTAGTACACAAAATGGCAGGCTTGAACATCCTCCAAGGATGGCAGCATGCTCTAAACAAAATTTAATTTGGCGTCTTCCTACAGGCAGTAACCCAACTGATGTGCCACATTTGGCATTGATAAATACTGTGTTCAGGTTAGCTAGCGTCACTTTTATCACCATTTAAAATTTTTCCCACCCTCTCTCACATTCAAGCTGCACAGGGCCAGCTGCACACCACTCTTTATTCATTTCCATATACTGCAGACTGTAGTTATATGACAACAACTTGCAACACGGCTAGCACACTCCTTTAGCTGGTGTGGTAGGCACCTTTAAAACAAAGAGACCTGAAGTCAGTGAGTACACAGGCAACTGCTTGCATAGCCATCCTCGACAGTAGCCTGGGGACAAACTGTGTTTTATTTAGCTTGGAGTGTAACACAGGAATGTGATCCTAGTTTCTTCAGTTCTATTTGAAATGAAAGGAGAATGTGAGTGGCGATGGATGAAGTGGGAGGGGATGGAAGTGGAGACAAGGTAGCAGGAAATTAAAGAGAGAGGGGGAGTGCCTGGGAGTGAGGAAAGTGGGCAAGTCTGAAAAGGACAGGATTGAGAAAGAGGAGTAAGGGAGGTTTGTATTTTGTGAAGGAGGATAAGCTCTGAAATGGAAAAGTAGGAGAAAGAGCACAAAGGATGTGGACTGGGAGAGAGAGAGGGTGAGAGGCTGCAGAATACAAGAGCTTCTTTGATTGGTGAGTAAGTGGTCTCTGAGTTTTACTGCATCTGCCTGTATCCATGTGTCCTGAAGTGTAAAATAGTGCCATCTGGCTGTATGGAGTGTATTTGGAGTAGTTTATAATAAGTTTTATGTAGGTTATGGGTTTGTAAATGAGTTAACTGGATTAAGATGTTTGGAAATATGGTGGTGAAATCAGTGCCGTTTTTAAGGGGCTTTGCTGTTGGGGGACTTTAAAGAAAATAACTTCTTGTTATTTTTGCACATTTTCCTCTTGTGTGCTCACAGGTCATTGTAGGCATTGTAAGGAAGTTGACTCTGCCCCTAAAGCTGTTTCCACTATGTGTGGTTAAAAGGTGGGACCAAAAGTTGCTTACTGTGATTGTGAGAGCTGTGAAGATGCCAGTCAAGGGTGGGGGTGAAAATGTGACAGCAGGAAGCCAACTGATAGCTCTTCGGGGCCATAGTTCTAGGTGTGAAGTGCCCACTCAACAGCCTTAACTGGATTAAATGTCTCAGAAGTTTTGGAATTGAGGATAAATATACAACATTGTAGTGAGAACACGGTTTTGGTCAGGAAATAAATGTGAAGGTTTTGGTATGAGGCTTTCTTAAAACTTCTTAAAACACTCCTGTGGACTACTCTAAGTATTCAGACCACACAATTAAGGAAGAGTTTTTATAGTTGATCCCCCCCAACTTTCAATTTTTAGTTTTTTACAACGCTGACTCAGCGCACCTTTTGCTCCTCTTTTGTTCCTTAAATGTCAGCTTCCAGCTTCCTGTTCTCAAATTATTCTTCACACCCAGCCATGGTTTGTTCTTCAACCCCCCAGGAGACTCAAGTGAATTAGACGAGATTCATCAGTTGGTGCGACCATTTGCCCCCCACCAGAGTGACCCATCCTACGCTGGGACATCCCCCTCACCACCGGCCACCACGGAGAGCACACAGCAGACTCACCCTCACCTGAGCCATCCTCCCCCGGAGGACCCGCTGGGACCTCTGCCTGACAACTGGGAGATGGCCTACACCGAGAACGGAGAGGTCTACTTTATAGAGTGAGTAACTCGAGATATTCTGCAACTCCAAAAGATTTTTATGCAAATGATCTTACATATACATCTGTTCTGCAGTGTTATACTCTTAAGAAAAAAACTTCTGGTGCAAGACAGATAGTGTGGATGCAAAATAGTACCAATTGGTAATTATCAAGGACAGACACAAAGCATAAGCTCTCACCTACTGAGTTTACAATTGCTGGTCCATGTTGTTACTTGATGTGATGTATCGCTGTTGGGAGAAATATAAATATGCAAAAATCCTTTTCACAAACGTTATCACATCTTATACACCAAATTACTTTCATACAGCTCGTATACTTCCAAGCAAATGGCTGAGCTCGAACAAAGACTTGTGATAAGTTTGTCTCTGCGAGAACTTAACAGTCTAGAGTGAGCTGGTTTTTATTGTAGAGTGATGAATTTCTCTGTTCAGTTCCGGTCTCTTAAAGGATAGTTCAGATTCAATAATTTATAACAGATCCTTGTCTTTCCCCTAGTCTTATGATTTCTTTTAATTTTTACAAAGACACAAATTTTGAGTCTTGTTGAGTCTTATTGACATTGTAAACAGGCATCTCTTGACAAAAGACCTGCTAATGTCATTTGACTAAGTTGTCATCTCCATTTGTTCATGAACTAGAAAATCCTCTAAAAATAGCACTGCAGTCTCTAGATTCTGTCAACATCTCCGGAAACCTTGTTTCTATGTGCCTGGTGTGAGGAGGCTTGCAATCCAGTTTTGCCATTACTTCCAGCTAATGTTGTTCTTTTGTGTTATCTTTAGCCACAATACAAAAACCACCTCCTGGATAGACCCTCGGTGCCTGGACAAGCCTCAGAAACCCCTCGAAGAATGTGAAGATGATGGTATGCCCATATTAGATCATGATTGTGTTTTTGTGTGAAACGCTGATGATTTTTGTTATATGCACATGTGTTTTGTCAGGTAATCAAGAGTATTTTCATTGATAATGTTTATTATTTTGTTGAGTTGTTTCTTGATTTTAAAAATATTCAAGACAAATACCTGTAGATGGCTAAAGTAAATCATGAACTTATCAAGTATGTCATTAGCTTTCAATTTTACGTCTGCGTTTACTACCTTGTTTGCATCTGATAGCAGTGACAGGGGTGCTGATGGCACCAAACACTGTATCTGCAGAAGTTCTCAAATGCTCGTACAGGAGTAGTGGTTCCCCTGGCAGCCCGTAGGTGTCAGTGTTTGTTTGCAGAAAATGAGCAGTGTAGTCGGTTATACTCCCTGTTTCAGCTGTTCGTCAGAGCAACATGCCTCGCAGCTCTGAGGAACTCACTACATCACTTGCATCATCTGTCTGTAATGACCCCCCCCCACCTACACTGAGGTGTCCTGCCTACCCACAGACCTCAAACACCATTTTCTGCCGCAAATGTGTCCATGCAGACACACAGACACGTGCATTTTAATAAGGTGAGGAGGCACGTGAGCTTGTTAAGTATACATAGACAGATTTAGAACAGTTTCAGAGCTAGCCAATGTGTTCATCATTCAAGTTGGATAAAAACTCTACAGCAGCTCTACTCCGCTGGTGCTTCAAACCACTCACACTGATTCAGTCACTTGGTAGAAGCATACTATGAGATTTTGTATGCACAGACTGTTATGTGTAGCTGAGGCTCTGGGTATGAAGAACTCTTGCCACCTAGTGGCTGCATGTTGTCATTGCATTTAACTGACTCTAGGTTGTTCCTCTTCCCCTCTCTGCTGTTGTGGTGTCCATCCTGCCGAGTAGAGGGGGTGCACACAGAAGAGCTGGACAATGACCTAGGTAAGCACCTTATCCTTTGCTCCCCCCTGCTTGACATCAATCTGTCTGCTAGACATTTGTCATGTCAGCACACCACCACTGTCACAATCGCATGCCAGTCTTTACAGACTGGAGAATATCTTTAGGTGGAACATTTGGTGGAACGAGGAGGCCTCATTAACAAAAGCTTTTCAGGATGTAAATCTTCGTCAACACTTTCCTTTTCCAGTGTGTAGGTTGATAGCTCAGCAATTGGTGGTTGTCTTCAATAAGAAAGGGGATTTGATCAATTGATTATGAACACAGTAATAAACAGGGAAGTGAGAAGTTAGTAGAATGGTGGCCTAACATGCGGCTATAACCCTACAGCTGGTGAATCAGTGTCATCTTTGTTTACGCATATTTAAAACACTGTTGAAATTCAGCTGAATTTAAAGAGATGGACATGGGTCAGTGAAAATAATCGAGTGACCTCATTTAATGCTGCGAATCTACATAATAAGGTGCACAACAGCAGGAGCTCACACAGAGTGGCTGACAGTTGGTGAGAGGTGACCGTGACAATGACTCTAATCATCTTGAAATGAGACGTTATGTGCTTCCACAGATCTGACCTTTATTTAGCCTGCCCTCAGTATGTGGCTCCGACAAACAGACATTTGTATGTGATCAGAAAACTGGCCGTGACACAACTATGAACTTGTCCTCATGCTACCAGCTAATACTACACGTTACCAAACCATAATTTCATAAGAGATGACGCCTGATCAGAAGAACATAGCAATAATGATGATTTCTTCATGGGTGTCTGCCTGAACAGGGCAGCAACAGGCCTTGATATCAGACACAGCAGCATGGCCACTTGTGCAGGATAGATGGTGTCTAGAGACTGTACTGTAAGCTGTTATGCACTGGAATTGAATGATGTCACTCCTTCAGAGGTGGTAACTGATTAATGATTGTACCAACCCTTCACGATGAAACAGCTTGACAGGAACTGAAAGAACATTGAAACACAGACATAAAAGAAATAACTGCTTATTTTGTATTGTTAACGTCTTTAAAAAAATGTGGAATGACTAAGAATTACTGTTTTCACAGGAGAGAATGACACCTCTCTAAAAAGGTTTGTGTTAGAATGATATGGCATTATATTACATTTTTCAAAAACAGGACTTGAAAGGATTTTATTAGCCATCCCTCCAATGTATGCCTGTTTATGTATCAGATCTGAGTGATTTTTTTTACATTTTTTTTTTTCCCCCTCCATCACCGGCTGAAGCAGCTTCGATCAATATTATTTATATCAGCAATGAGTCAGAGTGAAGTGTGTTAGAGAAATATTATTCCAGTTTCAGCCCCATTCTCAATCTTTTGACCAGCAGCTGACAGCTGTTTTCAGGAAACAGTGATACATCATATGAAACAAACTGGATAAATGGAAAAAACTGAGAATGCAGCATCTATCAGGCCACCACTGGTTAAACACTTCAAATGGCTGCCAGAGTCTAAACATCAGAGCAGATGAGACCCCTCTTCCTAAGCCAGCCCACGACTGGATGAGCACGCTCAATAATTATTGATCAGAAAAATCCAATACAGTTGCCCAAAGAAGCACAATTAACGTCCTATCTCTTAGGAGGAGCAGACTCAGGCATTTTATGAACATCAGCGCACACACACACACACACACACACACACACACACACACACACACACACACACACACACACACCACCTCCCTTACTCGAGAGAAATCAATCACAACACTGTATCAGGAGAATGAGATGCAAACAGTTAAACGTGTAATTCATCACACTTGACTTCCCCTTGAATTCACAACATGCTGAGGAGGGTGGGACGGGGTGAGAGGGGGGTGGGAGGAAAACACTGTTTAATGAGCGACAGATTTCTCTTCTTTGTCTTTCTCATTTTTGCCTCCACACACTGGAATGTATACCATACCGTGAAGATGGTCGCACCACCGAATGTGATCTCGGTGCTCTGTTTCTCTCTTTCACACACACAGGTGCTCCTCCAGGAGCGCAGCTAGTGCAGTGTGAAATCAAGTGGGTGATTAAAATTTTGTGCGAGGCGAGGTGGGACCACATTCCATTTAACGTTCCAGTTCAAAACATTTGAATGTTAATTCACTGCTCCTGCTTTGTGTTTTCACACACACAACAGCACCGATGCTGTAACCTTGCAATGCTTTTGTGCTGCATGTGCTTTTTGTATTAAGCTGAATCTATCTTAAAGAAATTTGGTAAAGTAGAAAATTTTGGTTGCTTACACAACTAGATTGACTGTGGAATATCAGACTTGTCCTTGGATGCTTAAAAAAAAAAATCACTTTTAAAACCATAGCTGGTGCAACAGTACAGCAAGATGTCGCCCACAGTCTGCGCTGCGTTTTTATTCCAATTATTGCCAACATCATTCCAGGCAGGGGCCTTCTTCATAGTAAAGACAAGCTGTCCAAGTTTGATGATTGTAATTGGCATCTACTTGCACCAAGGCTGAGGGATAATTGGCTGAGGGTAGCATTTAAAACTTTTATATGCAGGGTATTACCAGACAATCTGTGTTTGGAGCCAACTGGAGGCCTCTGACATTATCTATATGGAGACCAGCCATTAATCAATGTGCTACAATAAGAGACCAAATCTTAAGGCTCCATTGGAAATAATGGCATCACATTCTCTGACAAACACTGTATCAGTGAAGCTAGATTGCACCATTACTGCTAAAGTGGCCCTCATCATATTCAGATTTATAACTAATCAGTCTTGATTATCATGAATTTCCCTGAAATTTTCCTACAAACAGATTAGATGCCTTTATTGTCCTTGTTTACTCGATACAATTTTTTTTTTGGGCTTCTCTACTCTCTGTCCCTCCAGCTCTGTGACCCTTTCTACCCCTCTTTTTTCCACACCTCCCCTCATCTCTCTATCCGCTGCTCTGTTCTTATCTGATGTGTGGAAATGCCAGCAGTGTGAGGGCCACACAGCCTATGAAGCTGTTGAGTCATTGTGGCCCTGGAGACTGACTGACAGGCTTAAACAATGAGGAAGCAAAAGGTCTCCACTGGCCTTGGCACTAATGGCTCAATACATGGCCTCCAGCAACTTCACAGACTTGAGCTTTCCTCATTTCTGCTGTCTCACTGTATCTTTTTTTTGTCCCCCTCTCTTTCTCTTTTTTTTTTTTTTTTTTTTTAGAACTTCCACCAGGATGGGAGAAAATAGATGATCCAGTGTATGGGGTCTACTATGTTGAGTAAGTGATGTACACTGCAATACATCATATGTTTAACACACATGCTGATTCTGCTCCCACAGCTGCGTTTTTTTCTGCACACATAAATAAAATGAAATACCGTGGCGCCTTTTCAGTCTAACAAAAGAAACTCTTGACCTCTCTGTAAGTAGGAGCAGCTCTAATGTGGGTACAGTCCTGCTGTATGAAGATTTGTTCTCTGCTATTCTGGCCGTTTGTAGACTATAAAATGTAGGCCAGTTTGTGTATGTCCTTGGGGAAAGCATGCAGCGTGTGTGTGTATATCATTTTGTGAGCGGGCCTGGGCCTCAGCATTGATATGAAAATATTTTGTGTGTTTTAAATGTCGTTCAAAGCAGCACCTGCAGGCTCAAGGCTTAGGGCATTAATTTTTTTTCCCCCTCTTTTTGTTTGCAGTTCCTTCATTTGCAGTATAATGTGGTGTTTTCAAATGTCATTTTTTAGGGCAGGCTGGTTAGTAGGAAACCTCCCAGGTTTAGTGTGTCTGTGGTTTCTCCGAATGAAGCCATCACTTTGGAGGGTTTTATTTAATGTGATCTGTGAAGGAGATTGTGTTGTGCATGTCTCAGACAGGAGTACCAGTGTTCATGTGGATGGATACCTGTGTACTGTGCCACTGTGTGTACCCGTATTAATCAAAGCTTATCGCTATGTCCCCCCCTCCCTGTCTGGACCCATCTCTCTTTTATTATCTTCTCCCTGTCCTCTGTGTCTGTCTTTCCTCCTCGTTGGGCCTCACTTTTTCGCTGATGTTTACTTCTTGCCCGTTATCCTGTATTCTGTTCTTATTTTCCTTGTGTTTCCTACTATTCATTCCCCTCTGTCATTCACTCCTTGCCTCCATTCACCGCCCCACAGTCATATCAACAGGAAGACCCAGTATGAGAATCCAGTGCTGGAGGCTAAGAGGCGCAGGCAGCTGGAACAGCAGCAGCCGCAGCAGCCTCAGCAGCCTCAGCCCCAAAGCCAGCAGCCACCTGAAGGTGAGCGCTACATTCGAGGTTCGTTCACAAGCCCCCACCAAGGGCGTCATTTCCTTTCTTTCTATTCATGTGTGTGACCGAGTTGTCCGTATATGTGGATGAATGTGCTTGTGAGATTGTATCTGTGTTTATATCAGTAATTGCTACAGAGCTACTTGATGTTGCTGCTCCTGCCTTATGATTTGCTAAGTGCCCTTCCATAAAGGCATAACTATTATTTATGGTTGTATCATGCAGCCTTTTTGAAGTTCATTTCCGTTTTCTGTGTTGCCTTCAGATATTTGTTTGTGGTAATAACATAATAGGTCCTACCTCCCACCCCCTTTCCCTCACCCCCAAGGAGAATACAGGTAAGTGCAGCTTCAAAAGAAAATGATGTGCCTGCTAAAGAGAAGGTACTTCATTTGTGTGAAATAATGAAGCACTCGGCAGTGACAGTAAACTGAATGTGACGTGGCATCCTTTCATTTTACTTGCGTCCATTGTTGAGCCTTACAGTCCACAGGACACCCTGCAGAGAGATTAATAGTGAATGCAGGCCATCCTACAGGGGGACTCTCCGATCACACTCCACCTTCTGCTCATTCAGCAGAAATCATTCGAAATGCACTCAATTACCTGCTGACTTTACTTGTGTCTGAAAGCTCAATCTCTCTTAAAGTAACCCCCCCCCACAAAAAAAAAAAATCAATTCCTTATAGCAGGGTTTTTATCCATTTTTTGTTTACTTCTCCACTGATTGTATCTTAAAATAAAGAATAATAATGAAGGTTGTAGTCTGATCAGTGCCACAATGCCATAACAAGGTGATTAATCAAAGATGGTGCTCATTATGAAGAAATTGATTGCTCTATTGTTTACAATACCTGCAATAATTTTTTCACTTCAGGGAGTTGTGAAACAGTGTCAAGAAAGCTTATGAATGACTCATTCATTCTGGGTTTACATGTAAGCTAATTTTTCCCATGAGATGCAAAGCTGCAATTTATGTTCCGAAAGACATCTGGGAAGTTAGACTTTCTTACTTTTTGATCTCTTGGAGGGTTTTCTAAGAGCAGCAATGCTTTCACAGAAAATTTTTTAGCCCGCCTTTTATTATAAAATTCTCTAGCTTGATATGAAGCGAGTGGTCTTTGTACCAAATATTGCATCACAGTAAGGTAGGTCCCCGAGCCCTTAGTCCCGGTTTCTTCCACCAGTGAAGCAGCTGTGTACCCATCTAGACCCCATGTAGAGAACATGTGCTTCTTGCTGTTGCAGAATGGATCGAGGATTCAACAATGGCCGGAGCTCCTCTGGCCAGCTATGCTGCCAACCACCAGGAGACCTACAGGGACCCTCAGACAGGACCCACCGTGCCGAACGCGATGGGACAAAAACGTAAGTTCTCATATATGCAGTTAAATGTAATAAATGTAATCCCCTCCCCTTTTTTTCCCGCTGTGTTACACAGAGGGACTTATTAGGGGTTAAGCCCAATTCAGCTCTTAGTGTTTACTTAGCCTCCCTGAGCTGCTGCCTTAGGCCATGTTTGAGTTTTCATGATGGAGTAAAGGTTACGAATGGACAGTATAAATAAGCTCACTGTATAAATTCCATCAAATATTCTTCATTAGTAAAATAAAATCCATATCATTCATTATGTACAGTAGAAGTTTTTTTCCAAGAGAGCACTCATGGTGGTGTTTTTTTTTTTTTGGTGTGTTTTTATGAAGGCTCAACGAATGAAACGTTGCCAAGTGTACTGTTACTTTATATTTGTGCACCATCTGTGTTTACCCCTGGCCACATGTTGATTCTCATGGAACCTTGCTCATCTTGCTCATTTTGCTCCAATTTTTCTATCAAATAATGGCCCAATTTCACCCATCATTTAGGAACACACACACCTACGGTGTCTAGCCATTGTGTTGTGTGCATGTGAGTGTGTTTTTCTCCTGGCTGCCAGCGTCTTTTTTAACTGCCACCCACCAGCAGCTTGTCTAATTAGCCCAGCCATGGCAAAGAATTAACTACCTTACCCTGTCTCCCTCTCTTACTCTCCCTTGCTGCTCTGTCAGTCGTCTATTCCTTTTTGCCTCATCGATCTCTTTATTTTATAGCTCCCACTGGCCATTGTGCCAGCTTTTGTCTTGTTTCCCACGAGTGCCTGCTTTGGTTCGATTGTTGTTCTGTCCATCTTTGTGTCTTTCCATCCTTCCCATTCTGTGTCCCCCTGCCTACCAGCCTCTCCCGTGTCACTATTCTGTGCTGTCCTAGGCCTTGACGTTCTTCCGGAGAAAGGCGTCATTTGAAATCTCTTTATCTCACTCCTTGCTTTAATTTTTCTCTTGCTTCCTGGTCTGTTCTTACATCTTTGGATCCCTTGTGGATAGAGCCGCCATCTCAGCTTGCAGTTTTGTTACATCTCGCCTGTTCTGAAAAATGCTATTCAAAGGCATTGCTCACAAACACACAGACACAAGGACACTAACTGGGGCCAACTGTAATGTATTTTTCATTCATTTCATGTACGCCCTAGTGCTACTCTAACCTAATGTGATTCTGCAGTTCACCAGAAAGCACATTCCTCTGTGGTTCCATCTCAATGTATACTCCCATCTTATCCCCATTCACTGCCTTCACCTCACCATTTCAGTAGTAGTTCATTTTTATTAATTCATTCATTCATTCTGGTTCCGGGTCATGGGGGGTGTTGGAGCCAATCCCATCTCTCACTGGGTGAGTGAGGGGTACACCATAGACAGGTCACAGAGGAGGAGACAGACAAAGACCAACAACCACTCACACTCAGACCTACGGACAATTTAGAGTCACCAATGAACTGGAACATGATTGCTTTGGACAGTGGGAGGGAACCTGAGTACCCGGAGGAAACCGTGCAAACTCCACACAGAAAGGTCCCAGGCTGGGAACCAAACCCACCACCTTCTCATTCTTTTGTAGTTTCTGTGCTAGGTGGCATACATTTTGTGCATTAATTGACAATTAAAGCTAGTTTGTCCCTGTGTTAAGCTCAACTCTCTCATTCTGAACTGTGAATACTTCACTCCACATTTTTATTTAGACTGATGCCGTTTTATATCTTTCTCCTTTTTAGTATTAATGCTGCATAATGAGGTAGAGAAAGCAAGACAAAAGAAAGGAAGTCTGTGTAATTGGGTTTAGATTGCACTGTTTGAGTAGTTTTCATGACTTAAGAGCATTGTGAAATGTGCTTCGTGGATGTTTCTGAGTTAATTAAACCCTTACTACCGCTGTTGAATAAGATAGATGTGCTGATGGCAGTAGCCATTTATCAAGGTGGAACCCAACTTAATTTCGGATGCTGCTCATAAGGGCAGATAGAGGCATAAGGGAAGATAATCCTTCGTGAAAATGTTATTGCACTGGTCGCTGGGGTGGACAACTGCTTTTACCAGCTAATTTTACCTTTTAATAATTCCTTTATCAAACCATGTCCAATGCGAGCAGACCCCAAGGGGGCCTCAGACTCATCAATGCTAAAGGGGAGAGGTGGTTGAATCTTAGAAGAGCTGGCCCTGGGAGGGTTGGTTTGAGTCTTGATTACATTGGGGAATATCTCCATCTTTGAATGGATGCAATCTTACCTATTTGTTAGTTACCCTTCGAAAGAATTTAATTCAATTATAATCACTTGATTCTGGTTCATGGTCTGTTACCTGGGTGATCAGTAAACAGCAGCACTGTCTGAATGGTCTGAACTGAATGACCTGTGTTTGTTTGTCCAGGAGGGAAGCCTTTCTTTACCCGAAACCGATCGGAGCTAAAGGGAACTTTCATCAATACCAAGCTGAAAAAGAGTCGCAGAGGGTTCGGTTTCACTGTTGTAGGAGGGGACGAGCCAGACGAGTTCCTGCAAATTAAGAGCCTGGTTCTAGATGGTCCTGCTGCCCTGGATGGCAAGATGGAGACAGGTTGGTAGACTGAATTTCATGTAACAAAGAAGGAGCACTGCTTCATTTTATTTATTTATTTATTTTTTTATCTTTTTCTATCTGTTGATTGTTACACTGTGGGGGAAGTGCAGCTTCTGCAAGTAAAATATTTGTGGTGGGAAAAATCATTTTTCAAATTTACTTTACAACATCAAGCTAACTTCTTCTTCTCTACCTCTAAGGTGACGTGATTGTGAGTGTCAATGATACATGTGTACTTGGCTACACCCATGCTCAAGTTGTGAAGATCTTCCAGTCCATCCCAATTGGCTCCATGGTCAACTTGGAACTGTGCCGTGGCTACCCACTGCCCTTTGACCCCGATGATCCTAACACCAGCCTGGTTACCTCAGTGGCGATCCTCGACAACAAAGAACCCATCATCGTCAATGGCCAGGAGGCCCCTAATAGCTATGACTCGCCATCTAACCACAGCAGTCAGAACAACAACGGCTCAACCAATGGCGGGGCACCCCTCAATGGCCTCCCCCGACCTAACAGCCCCTCAGCTGAGGTGGCCTCTGATACCTCTTCCCAGCATGGCTACCCCAGCGACGTGGTCACCCTGGCTTCGTCCATTGCCACACAACCAGAGCTCATCACTGTACACATGGAGAAGGGAGACAAAGGGTTTGGCTTCACCATCGCTGATAGTCCAGGAGGTGGAGGACAGAGAGTGAAGCAGATAGTGGACTACCCTCGCTGCCGCGGCCTCAAGGAGGGGGACATCATCGTGGAGGTGAACAAGAGAAACGTGCAGAGCATGTCGCACAACCAGGTGGTTGACCTGCTCAGCAAGTGTCCCAAAGGCAGTGAGGTCACTATGCTGGTGCAGAGAGGTGAGTGGAGGGAAAATCTCTCTTTTTCTATTTTTGCTGTGTCAATACATTGTTTAATCGATTTGTATTGGAATTGATAAAAACCAGATGGAGATGGTGAAGCGATGAAGGGAACGGGTGTCAAGCTATGTGGCACTTACATCAATCTGTACATATGTTAAAGCAGTACACAACAAAACAAACCTTTAATCTACTTGATGCTGTTGACTAAAGAGAATAGGGTTTTGCTTTAGAGGCTGTTCCAACTCAGAGAGCTCTTTTATTGACACATATTTATTTATTCATGTAAATAGAGTTTGGAAATAAAAAAGTAATTGCATGAGAAGGCAAGCTAGAGGGATAATTATGATAGCAAAGGAGAAAGGGGAGGCGAAGAGAAAACTGGAATAACATTTGAGGATGTGACTGAAAGTGAAGCGGGAAGAGCATGAGGTGTTTGCACTGAATGGTATCGACAGGAAGAATATTATGCCTGTCTTGAAATGGAAAGGAAGTAGTAAGGGGGGAAAGTTAAGGGGGAGATGGTGGTACTATGAAAAGTTAACACAGGAGAGTAACCCAAGTTTAGTTGATGTTTCAGGTTAGCAACTTCAGCATAATTTTTTTTTTTTTTTGGTCATACACTTGTCCGGTATCTTTTTCAGGTTGTCTAATTTATTTTGGGCTTTTACTATACTTCACGCTTTGAAAATGGCATCAATTGTGCTGACATGCCTTTTATCCACCCATCTACTTTTCTGGCTTGCTATGAGCCTGTAACATTTTGCAATTGATAAAACATATTCAATGTCGGCTGGTCAATGTCAGTGCTGCAGACATAGAGTACCAGCATGTGAATACTGTTATTGAACGTGCAGAACTCTTCTTTTGTCATGGCTTCTGTTTGAAAATCGCTGTCGCACAGAAGCACTAAAAGGAAACAAAGCGACTGTGAATGGATGATAAAACTGTAATGATTGAATTTCAGTATTTTCCTTCCAGTCACCCTCAGACTCACAGACCTCCAGAGCTCTAAACGCACTGTGTGATACAAGTAATTGGACCATTTTCTCTGTCAGACAGTCCATAGCTTGCTTTGGGGCTTATTAATTCAAATAACTAAAAGGTTTTTGTGTATGTGTGTGTGCGCACAGCTATATTCTCAGTAGGGTTAAGTGCTCAGAACTGTCAAAGGAAATTGGCCAGATGAATGGCAGCCAAGTCACATTGTTGTCTCTGTCTTTCTAGCTGTCTTTTTCTCGACAGTGTGACTTCACCTTAAATTGTATCTCTGTCTCTTGCTTAATTTTGCTACGCTGCCTTTGTCTTATTTCTTGTCTCTCTCTCTCTCTCATACACACACACACACACACACACACACACACACACACACACACACACACACACACACACACACACAAACACAAAATTCACAAAACTGTTCCACTAAGTCCTGTATGACTTTTTTAATGGGCATTTCTTCATAGTATAAGTGTACACAAGCCCATAAACGGATGGAGCATCATGATGGACTTAATGGATTGTCAATAAAACAAAAGGCCGTTAAGAAAGGCTTGTGTAAACACCACAGACAGACAGATATGACTGTGCTAAAAGGAATGGAACTCAGCTAAACACAAAGGTATGGATGATGATAATACACAAGGAATAATGGAATACAATCACTAAATATCTTTAATAGTTGTTGTTTTTTTTTTTTAATCCGACTTTAAAAAAAGAAAAAAGAAAAAAAAAAAGCTATTCATGACTTTCAAACATGAAAGTCAATCGTAGCACCTGCCGGTCTGGTATTTCTGGCAGTTTAATAACAGGAGAAGACTAAAGTCTGCTCAATGTATTTTCACTTTAAAATGCTAGTTAACTCCAGAGGAGCCTGTTGACTCTAATATCCCAGCACAAAGAGCCAAGGTGCAAATTGGAGGAGTGCAGTGCCTCAAGATCCCTTTTTCTCCCCTCCATGCATGCAATCAACTCCATATTTTTTTGTTACCAGCAGAACAGTGTTTAGCACTAAGTAACAATTTTTTCAAACTGCAGCTATATTTAGGCAAAGCTCTTTTCCAGAAGCTTGTGTTCAGAAAACGTCTATTTGGTCTCCTTTGTTAAATGAATGAAGGGCATTTTTTTAGAAAAAAGATAATAATCCTCAAAGCAAAGGAACTAAATTCACAATTACCCAGCATGGTTTAGCATCAGGATAGCAGCCACACTTACATTTAGTCTGTAACCTATTCTACATCATGTATTAACCTATTTTAATTTATTAATTTTCAATTTTGCTTTGTCTTTAAAAATGTCATGGGGGACAAAAGTCAAATCCTCTCCAGAGTGAAAAGATGGCATTCAGAATTTTAAATCCCAAAAATATTATGTTTACCGTGATTAAATACACACAACTTAAAGTTCCTCACAAGAGAGAATGGCTTTCTAAATCCCTCAAGTAGTGATCTATTCATGAACCTGTTAAATAATTTTCAGGCTAATGACTAATTGCTTCAGCACCATCGTTACCTTGCTCTAATTACCAATGGTGCGTACACCATGGATGAAGAAATATCATTCAGATAGCATGTGTGGCATTTTAAAGGAGGGGACTGAAGAATTTATTTTATATGTCCTTCTTAATGAATAAATTAAAGATCAGATATCAAGGCTCTGCTGAAACGTGTATTTCTTCCTCCCGCTGAATTCCCACACATTTCCTCCGTTGTTAAGGTTTCCTCACTTTCAGTAGTTAATTTGTACAGACCCTATGTTTTCTCTTGCACCAATATCCCTCAGCTCCTCATTGTTGACGTGTGTTGTTAACATGAGCACACAACCAAACTCCTGAGAACATACAGCAAGAGTCTACGCACGTTTTTCTTCCTTACTATGCCGTGCTTACTGTCTTTTCTCTCAGCTTGTTTCACCAGTAGCAGCAAAGCATGCTGGCCTCTAATTGGAGTCCCTTTGTCAGCTTTGCTTATCATACACATACATCTTTTTCTCTCTTGTGTTCTCTTTTACTCTTGCTCTCCATCCATCCATCAAGAATCTCTTCCTCCCTGAGCAAACATCGGTTGTGAGTTCACACACGCATTGGTCTCAGTTGTTCGCAAACATGCCGTCATACATCCAATTATAGATTCTTTGCAGGAAGACCGTGGTGCAGTAAATGGTGGAGATCCACCCCTCTTTTAGGTTTCTATTCCCCTACTGCTAGGAAGCAGACCATACGCCCAAAGATCCACAGTGGTTTTGGGGCTGTGTGCAACAGTGGGCCCCCTCACCCTTCAGACTGTTTCTCACAGTGTGTGACCGTGTGTGAAAATGTGAACCTGGGTTTTCATTCCACACATGTAAATGTGCCAAATGTTGGACAGGAAGTTTGTGATTTGTGTGAATTTCACAAAAAAAGTCTCAACTTTCATTGTCTTTTTGAGTTACCTACATTAGCTTTTTTGACCCTTTTAAGCCATGTTAGGAAGGACCATCCTCTGGTCCAAAGGAAATAATGCCTTGGGAAGATTTATTACTTCAATCAAGTCTGTTTCATAATTTCTTCATTCCTTCATTTGTGTAATTACATGATTCTAATTTGCTCATTATGCCTTGCCTATCTTTCTCCTTCTCCCACTCATGCAATGACTTAATTCATTTTGGCCCCCGATGTCTTGCTGTTGCCCACTTAATTTCTTCTCCCATACTCTCCTAAAAAAGGGTGGAATTCTTACCGAGTCCATTTTGTAAGTGAAAACTTGTTTAGGTGAAGAAGTTTTGAAAAACTGCCTCACAATAGCCCAGCAGCTCATGCTATTATTCAGCTATAGAAGAAAGCAGCCCATTTGTCCCAGTGTGGATGCAGAGTTGCTCTCTACTCTTTTCTCTTTTTTTGTACCTGATTGTAAGGCCAGGCAGGTGTACCAATGAATGCAAGGTTATTGATGCCTGGCTGCAGAAACAGTTTGTAGCCATGTGCAGGAAATGGAAGGATAGATGGATCCAGTGAATGAAGGGAGTGCAAGAAAGCTGTGGATGGATGAATGTCAGCATCAGAGAGATGATGAAAGAACAGCACAGAAACCTGCACGATGCTTCACCCTCTCTCCCCCCCCCCCCCACTTCTTTTTCATGATTCATAAATCAGCGGTGTCACATTAGTCCCTGCCAGGCAATCAGGCCATGCTCTCCCCACAGAATGAGAGATGGGCCCATGTGGCCGGTGGATGGACAAATGGCAGGTTGAGGGACAAACACAGACAAGCTATTCATGAGTGTCAGTGTGTTTAATGAACCCCTCCAATGCTTTCTTTAGGCTAAATACACAAAGACATGTGAGACCTCAGATTATCTGCTTGGCGGCTTGGAAAACTCTGAAGCGTGTTCATCTACAAAACATCCATAGCGTTGCATATACCCCCAGTGTCTTTAAAGTGTAGTTTTCTGGGGACTTATTGCACCTTTGAAGACAGATGGGAAGTTAAAATTTGTGTTTTTCTTTTTTTGTCATGGGCATGTAGCTTAAAGACAGTAAAAACACTGAGCAGATCATTTTCACACTAGATGCCACCTGTCAAAAAGCACTCCATAGTGTTCTTTGACAACATAAACCTAGTTCAGTGAACTTGCATAACCCACATAAACAAACTCTGTTACTGGCATGCACCGTCATAAAACTCATAATATTGACAGTCTGGTCCACGCCCTTTAGAAAGAGATAAACGTTGATGATGGTTCACTGCACAGACCAATTCAGAAAATCAATTCACTGTATGGGCAGGAAGCATTGTATTTTCGCCCACTTCGCATTAAAAATTCTGCTGACTGCATGTTCCAATGGCACCATAACGAACAACAGTGCAGTCATGAAAAGCAATGATGGGGGAGCAGCCTGCCTGCTAGGTGCCTACGATTCACCTCTGCTCGTTTTTGGCTCGCTGAAGGCTTGAGTCAGTGAATCACTGCTTGTTGCACAGGGGTAAGCCGCGCCTCTCTCTCTTCCCAACAACCTCCCATTTCTTCACACCTCCATTGCTATTTGGGCGAGCCATAAATCTCCGCTTTTGCACCATCTTTTGTTTCTATGACAATGCTCTGCACATAGTGTGTGCTGTGGTCTCTTCTGGGTGGATGTGCAAGGAGGGGTTTTCACTCCTTTTTTTCATAAGCCATGGGAGCCACATTACAAAGGAAAAACCAACACCATGGTTCTCTTTCTTTCTTTCTTTTTTGTAATAGAGCACCATGGAATTCTCTGAAAGAGAAAGTTATGTGCTCCAGCACCTTTTTCCACAGAACTTTCCGCTCAGATGCTCTGCCTGGTCATCTTTACTGTCCATTTACTCACATTGTTATGCCCCTCTGTCACGTTTAATTTCACAGTTTACATACAGATGAATAGAGGAAGCTAAATAAAGCTGTACTCCACGGCGCTGTCACATCTAGGCTGCTGATGTGAGCCTTTCACTCTGTCAGTGTACAGTGGAGAGCTCCTCACCACAACAACCGTTGCTTGGAGACCGTCTGTCAGTTCCCCATGGTCACTAAGGCATTGTCGCCACAGTGACAGATGGACCTGCTTGTAGGAAGCAATCACTCCCAGCCGAGATTTACCAACATGAACACACAAGCACGCACTGAGGACAGACAACATAATCTACTTAGTAATGGCTTTCATTTAGTGACTGCTGAGCCGCCAGGTTGGTGCAACAGTTCCTATCTGTAGAAGGAAACTGTACAGCATGTTCACCTGGCGGTGAACATAATGTAAACAAGACAGTGCGTCTTGTCAACCGTAACCAGTTCAGCAGAATATACAATAAATCCAAATCCAAAAGTGCTGTGATAGCAATTTCTACTCAATTTGTCTTTCTTGTGCGCAAAATGTGTGTCACAGCTTTCAAATTAATAGTTGTATTTATACCACCACATGTTATTTCCAGTGTTCGCAAGAGTCCCACCCACAGGTGGAATGTAACCAGCTGTAGGGCTGTCATACAGAAAAATAAGTTCCAGAAAATCATGGACTTTTTCCTCAGGCAGTGGAACAAGATGACTGTTATTCTGTCAAACATGATACATTTTTTTTTTTTTTTTTTTTTTTTTTTTAACTGCAGTCCTCAAGTATACTGCATATTATTGTCGCCTCATTGGAATTCATATTCATCTGTTGATATATCATTAGTCATAAAAAACACATATCATACAAATGCAGTGCCCTGTGGCTTCAATAATCTATCTTTACTTACTACTCAGAATATATTGTTTTGCACAAATTTTCAGATTTAGTGCGCAGAATAAATTGAGCTTTGGTGGTTCAGTCCATCATTTTATTAGCTGGAGGCACAAAAGAATCAGACTCAGGCTGTCGGTGTGTAGGCCAGGCCAGATCGCCCCCCTGTCCATAACTGCCCCCCACCCCCCAGCTTGTATGTAATGAGGCCTGGATGTCACCCAACATCCACAATGCCTTTTGATCTGAGTGCTTGAAACACACAGCACACAAACTGTGGAGTTTCACAGATACACATACACGCCAATAAAACCCATATAACTGCCTTGGAGAGTGATTATAATGCAGACCTTTGTTAAAGCTGTTTTCTGCATTTCTGCATGTTTATTATTAATAATTTTCATTTAGTTTTTCACTATCAATTATCTGGCAATCGATTTCTTAATTAATAGATTCAGTGTTGATTCTGTTGAATGTCACAAAATAATTTAAAAGTTCTCATCGCATAGCCCAATGGGACATTTTCATTTGAGTTTTTAATGTCCAACCTACAATCAATAACCAAAAGATCTCCCATTTAGAAGCTGAAGCTTTGGGTTGTTGTCCTTGTTTTTCTGGAAACAATCAGTAGCTGATTGAAAAAGCTATCTTATTCTTTTAGTTACACTGACTCTAAAGTTGAATGGAAAATGCATTGTAAGACTGTAAGACCTAACTGGACTCGTCTGACTATGTTTGTTGTGTGCTCTGGTGTGTCCACCGTAAAAGCGTACAGGAGGGAGGCAGTGAGCCGGGACACACTGACAGCAGCACACCAGTTTCAGTGGATCAGTGAATAATAAACCTGTCTGACTCTTTGAATGACAGCATAGTTACCAGGATAGGGGTCTGATTTTGGCTATGTGCCCCTGAATGAATGATTCCCATTAGTAAAAGGTGAAAAGCAGAGGAGGTGCCTGAATGGTAGAAGGAAGAGGAGGAGGAGAGGAAGGAGCAAAGAAAAAGCTGCAGACGCACCACAGTTGGAGCTGTCAGCTGTGAATGAACCCAGATGTCTCGGTGATAAAGAAGACAGCTCATGTGCGTTTATGTATGTGTGTCAGTGTGAGATCTTATCCTCTGTTTCTCTAAAGGATTGACACACAGTACTGGCCCATTTTCTCAGATCAAACTCTCTAGTCTCATGCTTTACATGTGTTACACACCCTTATTGTATGCCAGAGGTGTGTGTGCGTGTGTGGTTTCTGCTTTAAAATATTTCTTAGTGAAACACACACGTATGAGTCTTACATTTCTCTTTGCCCCGTTCCTTCTCCCATTCTCATTTCCATAACTTCATACAAGTATTTATTTCATGCAGAGCTGCGGGAGGGAGTGGGGAGAGGGCTGCGATGTGCTTAACGAGCAAATTTCCCCAGCCAGATCCACACGGTGTTAGCGTTTCATTCCCACATCACACTTTTTTAGTGCACGGTGTGATTTTTCTGCAATGACACATCCGGTTACTGGTCACCGGCATCAAACCCGTCCATCACACCTTCAGGCAAACTTGTGATGATGAGTGTGCGCGCGTGCAGCTGCTGGTTGGATGTTTACCAGCATGTGGGTGCGGGAGGGAGAGAGAGAGGAAGCGGGGGTGATGATGTTGAGGGAGGACAGTGTGCGGTGAGGTGAGAGAGAGAAAGGAGGAGGGGGGAAAAAGGAAAAGACGGGAGGAAAGGGAGAGACGGGGAGGACGCCTCAGCCGCCTATAGATGTTGGAGCCTTCGACAGCGGAGCGCAGCGCTCAGCGGACGCGGGAAGATGGTCTCAGTAAGAGGGGAACTGACGGTTGCCTATAATTTAATGTTCAGTATCTTGGACTCCTTCTCCATGGGTAATGCTACGGCCGGGAACTCCGGAGCACAGCTCGCCTTCCTCCTCCTCCTGCTCTCCGCTCTCCTCTCTTTATCCTCCACATTAGTTGGCTCTCCGGGATCCTGTCAACTCTCACTTTCCCGCCCCGCGCGCGGATAGCCAGGGTCCAGAGAGTAGCAAACACACAGCCACCCTTCCCATCTCCCACCCCTCTCCCGGGGCCCGGTCCGACTCTTCCGCTGCGCCAGCCGAGCGGAGCGCTGGCCGCGGCAGTGATGCAGATAGATCGCTGCCCGCCCCCCCGCCCCCCGCCTCGATCCCCTCCCTTCTTTCCTCCTGAAGAGAGCAGCGAGCAGGGAAAGGAAAGGACGAAGAAGGAGATGAGGGCTAGATGAAACACTGTTTGACATTTTGGAGCGTGCTGCCTGTTTTGTTTTGTTTTTGCCACCTTTCTTCTTTTCTCTCTCTCTCTCTTTCTTTTGCATGCCTCCATTTTCCTGAACGTGGACTTCACACTGTAACTCTGTTGATAACCTTCTCCCGTTTTCTTTTCCCCTCTCGGTCTGCCTTCACAGGAGTGGCACCGGCGAAGAAGAGCCCCAAACTGGTAAGTTGTGTGTGTGTGTGTGTGTGTGTGTGTGTGTGTGTGTGTGTGTGTGTGTATTTCTAGCTTTCCTGTCGTTCCTACGTTTCTTATCTTAATGTGACAAAGGGGATATTCAGCTCACTCTTCCCTCCTCTCACCCCCCCCCCCCCTTAAGTTGTAACTTCTGCTGATGTTGCGGGTTTGTTTGCAGACATGGGATGCTGTACTTGTGTTGGGGTTGATCCTTGCTTGCAAGTCACATCTGTTCCTAAAGCCCCCCCACCCCACCCCACCCCACCCCACCCCACCCCTGGCCGGGGCTGGGTCAGGGGCTTTGAGGCACGCTGTGAGTCAGGTTGCCAACAAGCTTCTGATCGTATCGAGCTGGGTGCTAAGCTTGCTGTGTGAGAGTTGAATGTATGATCACAGCTGAGAGATGGCCTCATCCTGTCAGATCTGCTGCATTAATGGGATATTGGGGGGGTGTTGTTGTTCACTGTTTCTGACTGTCTCTGTGTTTGTCAATTTTGTTTTGCAGGCTGATTTTGAGATGGCTCCTCCATACAGAGATTACATTAGGAGGGTATGTGATGTCATTTAGGTGGGGCAGAAGTTTTGGGGAATGAGGTGTGGTGGTGCTGGTGCTTCATAGATGATAATGGTGATGGTGTGACTCTTCTGTTAGATAATAGAGGTGATGGCTAAGTTCAGAATAATAAGGACGTTAATGCTGTTTTAACAGGAGGATTGTTTGTATGAGATAGTGAAACAAACTACAGGCTGCTCTTGCTGTGATGCATGGAGGTGGCGGAGTCTGGTCCGCTCATGGCAAAGCAGAAATGAGCTGAGTCGGGTTGACGCTACAAGGATATGTTTTCATTCTCCCTGCCCCTCCTACCTTCACCCCCCTCCCTCCCTCCTTCCATCCCATCTTCTTCATCCTTAATAAGATATTGGAGCAGGAGAAACCAATGTATTAGACCAGTCCTGGAGCACAGAGGGAGAACGCAATGAATGCAGAAGGTCAAATCTAATAGATCCTTCAAGAGCAAGAGATTTGTTTTCATTTAAAAGGGGTATAGGATTTGGACTTTGTGTTTGTCAGGCTGAGAGAGAAACAAGACGTGATGCTGCTGCCTTTGCTAATAGAGGCACCATTTTGTTTGATAGAATATTAGTGACCAAGAAATCATTGTGCGTTCGGAGGGAAGCATACATCTTGATGTCTGCCTCTAGCATCAAACATGGCCTTCATTTGTAACCAATTATATGAATCCATTGATTTCCTTTTTTAACTTCCCCACAGAATACAATGAGTTGCTACTCAACACTAGTGGAGTAGGCATTCCAGCTGGAGCCACAGATCTGACTTAATATTTACGAAAGCGTCAAGCTTATTTTATGTCTAACAAGCATGATGAATATAAACATGAATTGCAGCGTTGTAGGAGGCTCATTCAGGGAGTAATGAGTAATGAATTTATTGAAAACATGGCTGCACTTTGAAGGCCAAACACTTTGATATTTGAGAACAGATGAGCCACTTAACTCAGCTGCTTCATGGTGTATTTTTGTCCACTCTATCAGAAATACTGGGAGGTCACATGATGTCTCATGCATTGTTTGTAGCACATCACTGCTATTTATTGTCAAGGTATTTGAGAAAAGATGCTCTTCTTTCAAGTCTTTACAGCAGTAAAAATTCTATAGATTTGGCTGGAAAGAAATACATTGTGACAGTGGTCCCAAAATGCAGCCTAGCTGTACTTACACTCAGGATTGCATGTGCTTTGCCCAGCTCAGGCAGCGCTCCCCTCAAATCCTTGAGCAGGTGCTTAAGTGGCCATGTTATTGAGGGGCCACGGGCAATTTATGAAGAGTTTTACATTTTGGACTGCAGCAGTAAAGCCCTCCTTTGTTTCAAATGCTACAAATGCTTTATTCACTGTGAATCTTTACAAAAATACAGCAGGAGATGCTGTTTCCTGTTAATACATTCCACTTTGTTAAACAAAAGGAATAGGTAATGCAGCCTCCGTAGTTGAGCCGCACTTTTTTTCTCTCCCACAGCTGAATGACTTAATCATGAGAAACCATTGATGTTTTTTTCTGCCTTTGTTGAAATCTTTACTATATGAAATGTTGGCTTCATTATTCCTTCTGTTGAATGAAGTAGCAACACAAAAGCAAGCCAAAATTCCTGTGTGTTCCTGTTTGTTGTTTCCAAAACATCAACCCCTGATTGCTCTTTACTTTTCCACTGCTCGGCATGCCAGAAGCATCTACTTCTTCTTGTTTTTCCCCCTGCCTACCTGTCTGTCACCTCCGAATTCAGCTTCCACGCTGCTCCACAGCTGACTGTTAATTGTCAAACAATATTGATCTGCTTCTCCAACAGCAGTTATCACGGAAGGACAGTCAAAGCAGCTCTCAGCATAGTGTTTCCAGCCACAGGAGCACCCACACAGACTCGCCTGTGCACCCGTCCCTGGCACCGCCTCTCAGCGAGAGCAGTGCGCCTCCACCCCCTACTCAGCCGCTGCCAGGCCTGCCGCTCCAAGACTCCCCGGCAGACGGCACCATCCAGAGAAAACCGGACCCCTTTAAGATCTGGGCTCAGTCCAGGAGCATGTATGAAAGTAGGCGTAAGTATTTACATTTTTGGTGGCAGTTGGATGAGGGCTGCATGGGGTGATTGGCTCAGTGGAGACCTTTGGTGTGTTTAAATGGTAATGGGGATGTAGGTGGTAAATTGGGATAAAACCCTGTCAGCCTTGGGCATGTAAGTAACTGGTTTAACTTCTCAAACCAAGGTAGCTCAACTCTTTTCTTGTGGTCCTATTCTGTATAAAGAGAGGAATGCGGTCTCAGTTTGGTGCTTGGGGTGTGATACATGGACCTCTGGAGTTCTGCAGAAAGCTACATTTCAATGCATATTGAAATAATCTGTTTGCAGTGAGTGTTGTGAGACACTTCTATTAGACCTTGTTAGTTTTAGCTAGGTGTACCTAATAAACTGGCAGTTCAGGTAAGAACCAATTACATGAAAATAGTCTAAATTATATCACATGTAGAGTGTAATTGTAAATACATAAAATTTGTAATAATTGAGCATTTTGGTTATTATTGAAAATTTAAATCGCTGGTGTAGCTGTACAGTCACAACCAGATTATGATTAGCATAGTAAAGCTCTCTGTCTTCAAATAATAATAAAAAAAAAATCCTATGACTGGAATCAGTCAAATTTGGCTTTAAATCTGGTTGGTAGATTTTTGGACTTGGATGAGGCACCTTTCCGCTTTGCTCAAGGTTTTTATTTGTCACAGAAATCTCTGCAAGATTTAATTTCTGAACAGTATAAGCAATTGAAGGCTCTCCAAACACCTTGGTTCAGTCCTTTTTAAAGCCACTAGATTCTGCTAAGGTCCAGTGCTGGTTAATGGCACCACTGACATGCTTTTACACCAGACTTCCCTAAAGACAGATGCAGGCGTATAATTAGCAGCAGTAGTGGATGTCAAAGAATTGCACATCCCCTTCCTCCATGTCTTGCCTTGCCAAAGTAAGCGGATAGCTCCAATTAAAAAGAATAACCCTCAGATCCACTGTCAAGTTACAAAAAAACAGGAGAGGGGAAAGAAAAAAAAAAAAAAAAAACACAGGTCTGCAAAGGCTCAGAAACCTCATCATCTAATCACTTTCCCAGGCACTAGTTGTCAAGGATTTTCATTATTTAGATGCCTATGAAGAAGAGCTGAATGTGGGCTCACAGGTAAGATACCTGTTGGCATAAACTTTGAAAGGACTGAGAGGACAATAGTGTTGGAGTTGAAAGGGAAAAAAAAATAATATAGAGAGAGAGTGGAAGAAGCCCAAACCAAAGGGGTCTAGACGTGTCCTCAGTATTAATAGGGGCTTTCTAAATTGGCTCAGCACGTTAGCACAATTACAAGTAATGCAAACAAACATAGTTTGGTCGTAAAAGAGAAATGATGACATAAGAGAAAGGACATACAGAGAATGACAGTGAAGAATCCTGACCCGTAACAGCAGGTGTAAATCCCTCACTTCATACGCTGCATTGAGCTCGTCCTAAAATCCTGCAGGATGCACCCTGTTGGGCTCAAACAGGAGTATGGCAGAGAATTTCGCCACTCGCCACTCCCTGTAATGGAAAGTGCTGTTGGGGTTAAGGTCTCCAAATGCACCATGTGGTGACAGTTTCCATTTGCAGAAAAAAAAATCCCCTTAAATCTCACTCAGCTTTAAACTGTTCTTTAAGAAGGAATGAAGCCAGAGAGGACAGGGAACTCACTCATCCTTTACTGGCCTTCATTTTCATTGTCTGGTTTAAACATCGTCCCAGTTTCATTTCTTCATTGTTTGAACCACCCGTGCTTCTTATTTGCAGTCTTCATTCACAGCTCTGCACAGGTCCGTCCATCTCTATAAAATATTAATCAATTCACACCCAGTTGCCATGCTGTGGGATTCACTCATGGATCTATTAATCGGCTGGAACAAGGTCCAACTGTGCAGTTGACCCTCCATAGCGCAGGTGCAGATTGCGACAGTTAGCCTCTGACTCCTCCTCTCCCAGTTCCTTCACAGTTACATTGTGATAGATTGGAAGAGATAGTTGCACTCCGCAGGGATTTTCACTGTTGACTGAAGGAACAGATTGAAAGCAGCCTGCTTATGCCTTCTGCCACCCTGCCGCCTCTTAGTGGCTTTAGTGGCCTTGGCAGCAGCGGACTGCGCTGCTGCAAAAGGAGATCTCACCGGGGGTTTATTTGGAGGTGAATGTTTGTCACAAAACAACACAACTGTGACCATACAAATGCATCCACACACCTGCATATGTGAATAAATATCCACATAGTTAAAGCAAAGGTGTGTGTGTTTCTGAAGACACACACATGCACGCTCGCCCTTCTCTCCCCTGGCTCCTAGAACCCCCAAGAGGCTTCCTTCATTTCCACTGCTACATGAACCATGAGCTGTCAGTCGCTGCAGTGCAATGCTTCTTTTATAGCACAGCACCTTTCTAGTGAATAGCATGCACACACACACAGATGCTTCTTTCTTTTGTGAACAAAAGTGGTCTGTGAAATAGCCATCCTCCACTCAATAATATATAGCCCATTCCACTATGTATACGCACCTGTGTTGGGTGGGTATGGGTGAGTGCTCCTGAATGTAGCAAAATGTGGAAATGCAGTTGCATGTCACACATCACTTCATGAAAGAAACATAGTCCATTCAGGTAGTCCACTCTCCAAGAACATGGCAAGAGCTCAACCTGTTCTGTGTTAGATACTGTGGTCTAATTGTTTCCAGTTGTGAAACCAATGAGAGACAACACAAGATGCTCCAATTTCTTTCTTTCTTTTTTTTTTTCCAAACCTGTCTTTCTTTGATAGTTTAGTTAGCTTTGCTCTTTACCCAAAATAGACCATTTTTATCTTTTGATTGATTGGCTTCTTTTTCTTTTCCCTGAGCCTCCAGAGAGATTGTTTGTGCAAAGTGCCATCTTAATGAAAAGGTTTGGAACAATTGGGAAGACAATTATTTGCATTATTTGATTATTGCCTGAGAACCACTGTGCTCAGGCAATCAAACCATAATGCCCCCACCATTGGGGGCATTAAGAACCCACCATTATCTGCTGAACATACATTTGACAAGGATTTTTTTCCCTGTATCGCTACAAGTGGAGGAACTCCCAATAGCTTTGTTTTGTTAATGATGTTTTGTTGTCTGCTGTTTTACAGTTCCAGATTTCCAGGAGCAGGACATTTTCCTGTGGAGGAAGGACACGGGGTTCGGCTTTAGGATTCTTGGAGGCAATGAGCCAGGAGAGCCAGTGAGTCTCAAATCTTTTCCTTCTCACACAGTCAAATCACCTGGTTCACTTTTCAATTTTTTCAATTTTCAGCTGACATTTGTATGAAATGTATAAGCTACAGCTGACAAGATTCAGTAACCTGGATGATGAAAAGGATACTGCACTCCCAGCACTAGTCGGAGCAGCATTTAGAGGCTTTTTTCACCACCTCAGTTTTTCTCTTCCTGCCATGTTGTTCTGAGCTTATTTTGCTGGACTCGAATTCAGATTTCTCTAACGAAGTTTCTCTATAGTCTGGCCAATATAGCTTCAGTCAGTCAAAAGAAGACAAATATCTATCTCACACATATGCACTTTTTTCTTCTCTTCATTCCTTTAGAGAGGTAGAGTTGTTTGTTTTAGTTCACTGGTTTTTGCTGGAAAAATTAATGATTTACCCTTGATCTTGCCTGGGGTGACTTCTGTAGTAGGCTGAGAAGAGCATATTACTGAGGTTTAAACTGTAGGAGATGTGGAACATGCCATCTTTAAAGCTGTGTTTCAGAGTAGGAGGCCCTTGAATCGCCCTCATAATTATTTATATGTCTGTGCTATTCTTTGACTCAGGAAATTGCAATCATCTTTTCCTCCATATAAATTACCTAAAAAGTCAGAGCACATACAGGACCTTTTGGCAGTCTTATCCATGCCTGATCTCTGTGCGCAGAAAACTCACCACTGTCACTCTCTGCATTGGCTGTGCTATAGATCTATATCGGCCACATAGTGAAGTATGGTGCTGCAGATGAGGATGGCCGCCTGCGGTCCGGCGACGAGCTGATATGTGTGGACGGCACAGCAGTGGTGGGCAAGTCGCACCAGCTGGTGGTGCAACTGATGCAGCAGGCGGCCAAACAGGGTCACGTCAACCTCACTGTGCGACGCAAAACCAGCTATGCGGGTAAGAAAAAGAAGGAGTGACTGGATGGAGCAGCCTAGCTTCTGACAGGAGAAGACATTGTCTATCTTGTCCCATAACAATTTAAAATATTTATGATGTTTGAAATCTTGTTCAGGACTTGCAAAGTGCAAATATATTACATACACAAGGTAAGACTTACAAAGTCAGGTTAGACTCCAGGTTCCAGTCCTGGCTGATTTGGTGACAGGTGTGATTCACTGCTATAGGTCCCTGAACCCTAGAGGCAACAGTCTCCATAAGCAAAAGAAGAGCAACCAGTGTGTTTGTTTACGGTGCATCCAAACAGAATCAAGTTGCTTTGATAAAGAAATTGGTGAAAAAAAAAAAAAAGCAACTTGCCCAGAGCAATCGCGATCTAATACTGCACACAGCCAAGTTGTTTTTTACGGAGCAGCAGAGCACAGTGAGGTGGGTTAGCTTGCTGAGACACTGGCAGAGTGCAGCCTGTTGCCTTCAACTCCAACATATCTCTTCATCCAACACCTCAGTGCTCACTCCCAGCAACATTTAAAACCAAGCAGCTGTCATGTAGTAAACAGAAATTTGTGAAGGTGTTATCACTGAGATATAATTATCCTGGATTACATGCCAGCCTAGCTTCCATTGAATCCCTTGTGCTTGTGAAGGAAACCTAAATCCAGTGTGGGACTGTCGGGCAATATACTCTACTATAAACGGTGTCCCTTATCATAAAGATAATTCATTTTGCAAACCAATTCATATTTTTTTCATTGGTGTTTTGATTCCACAATGATATCACAACCTCTACTGCCACAGTAAAACCTCATTCAGAAAAGCTCTCTGTACATTGCTCTCTGTACGTTTTTTTTTTTTGTTTTTTTTTTGGGGGGGGGGGTTTCCCAGTGATGTAATGGTAGGAAGCACTTCGCTGTCTATCTTTGCAAGCACCACCGCTCCATCATTATGTCCGCACTGCTCAGCTCTGCTCCTCAGCAGGCGATAAAGAAATACCCATAAATATGATGGAGAGGATGGTCAACCTTCGGCCTGATGACAGTGGCCAGACATTAGTGCATAGCTGCTCCCTGTCTGCCTCAGAGCGCTGTGAAAATGAGGCGCCATCCACAAGCAGCTGTACAGGAAATGAAATATCCAGATAGAACAGGCGGGTCACATCTTCAGATCATCTTTTGTTCAAAACAGATAAGAGATTGTTGGAGCGTCTCCTCTCTGCAAGTCGTGAACATGAAGCGGCTGTGGTCAGACAGAAAAATGTCAGTTTGTTGTGAGCCTTTTTTAAAATGTCTTTTCCAATCATGAAGCTGATGAACTGGTCTTTTTATGTAGCATATTATTCAGCTTTTTATCCTCCATTATCCCCTAGACCTATGTAATACTGGCTGGCCTTTTTTTTTTTTTTTTTGGTCTTTATCCGGGCTCTCCCTCGTCTTCATGCCATATGCTGTGACCGTTTTTGTCCCACCTACCCAGCCCACAATTTGCGTCTCCTCACTCTTCCCATAAATCTTTCTCCTTTGTCAGTCTCCACACTGGAACCTTTCCACTTCTTCAGAGTACATCTACATCTTTCTCAACTTATTCTCATCTGTCATCTCCAGTTAAAGCAGAGGGAGACGTGCCTCCTTCACCAGCGTCCTCCCACCACAGCAGTACCCAGGCGCCCAGCCTTACGGAGGAAATAGGGAAGCGGACTCCACAGGGCAGCCAGAACTCCCTCAACACCGTCAGCTCTGGCAGCGGCTCCACCTCTGGCATTGGCAGCGGAGGAGGAGGTGGAGGGGCGGGAGGCAGCAGTAACACTGTAGTTGCTGCTGCAGCTGCTGCTGCATCCTCTCAGCCCCCCAACACTAACTCCACTGCCCCATCCTCCACCTTGCAGCCCTATGATGTGGAGATCCGCCGCGGCGAGAACGAAGGATTCGGGTTTGTCATTGTGTCATCTGTGTCCCGACCTGAAGCTGGCACCACCTTCGGTAAGAGTAGTTTAGAGTTCAGAAAGCTTGCCCATATCATCAGGCACATTGCTGTTGACTATACAGGCAAATATTGAAAACCACACAGCTAATTATGAAATGCTCTCCGAAGCTTTTCTTCCTAGCATCACTGGAGTCTTTTGTCTTCCTGCCATCTTTATTGGCTGCATTTTTATCACCCGCAAAACCACTGAAGACTAAATAGTCTGACAACCAGCCCAGATTCTGCCTATTTACACTCTCACTAAATCAATACAAACACTCTTCAAAAGAAGTGGTGCTTCTATCTCATTTTTGTCCAAACCAGTCAAAGCAAGACACTGAAACCTTTTCTCGCTGCTAGACTCACAGAAGGCTTTCATAATTGATCACAAGTGAAGTGGGCCTTGCATAAGGCACTTGTATTATTCAGATGAACTTAAACGGCTTCTGCTGAGCAGGTTAGCAGTAAAAGCCTAATGACATCTTAATGAGAATGAGTGCTGCAAGCACGATAAACTGATCAGCATGAATAATGTTTATTTCTTTAAAAGGCAGGATCAGAGCGAT
Source organism: Echeneis naucrates (assembly GCF_900963305.1). Taxonomy (NCBI): domain Eukaryota; kingdom Metazoa; phylum Chordata; class Actinopteri; order Carangiformes; family Echeneidae; genus Echeneis; species Echeneis naucrates. The sequence continues at coordinate 18,589,911 of NC_042515.1, read as the reverse complement.
CCATTGACTCTAAGCCCATTTATGTAAAGGTTATTTTGCATCTCTCAGCTTGTAGTGAATACTGTAATATCAGAGTCATCTAACCTTAAAATGGTTTCTCCGTTTGATCTCACAAATAATTCTGTTCAATTTAACTCTGCTCTTTACAAACTAGTGGTGTATTTTCTATCTGATCCACTCTCTGCCCTACTGTCGTGGTTTTCTGCCTACACACTATGGCATTCTACTGTTCTCCTTACTCTTATCTCTGTTGGTGTGGATGGACTGAAAAGACTTGAAAATGCTCTACTTTTCACAAAAGGGTACAGTTCCTTTACGCAGGCTAGAGCAGAAAGCATAGGCCAACAGTTAAATGCTGTTTGATCTGACCTGACATGTAAAATCTAATGGAAAGTCAATGGCTACATGGACATTTGAAATGGAGTTACTGTCTGCCTCGAAGTCATCAGCAGAAGCTGAGGGAGTCTGAAATCAGTCCACCTATGCTGGCTGTATTTGGAGAAGATCTTCATTTTGTTTAGCAATGCGACAGCACCCGGATCATCCTTTTATCCAGGTCACTAAACCAAATATTCATCAGCCTAGAATTGCAAAGTTTAGATAAGGGACAGAAAGCTCAGGGTTTGGCAAATTTCTACAGGAATAAGAGTAGTAGTGGAAAGGATGAATGACTTATAATGAAAAGGAAGGTGGAGAAAGATGGGAGGAATTGCTTGCTGCTTGTCTGCAGTGACTGATGTCAGACTGCAGACAGAGAAAGAGAGAGAGAGGGGGGAGAGAAACAGATACCTCAGGGTAGTTCGTCTCTGATGTTTGTTTGGCATCTCCAACTTTTTCCAGGTGCAGGTATTTGAGATGCAGACAACAACATGGTATATTCATTATTAGCTTTTCACTGCCAAGAGACTTTCAGAATTAATATAATAATGATACTGACTTTAGAAATGTGGAGCTTTAGCAGCTTAAAGTAAAAGAAGGGCATGAGACTGTAACGGTGGAGAAGAGACTCACTGGATATGGAGTTCAGCTCATTTTCTCCAATGATTAATTTGGAAAACCACTGTGAATTACAGTATGGCAGATTATCTCACTTCTCTGCAGAGCACATTTAAACCTGCCCTTCGTCTTTGCCACTGCTTGCATTTTGTTCTGCTATATTTCTGATCAGCTTCTCTCAGCGACTTTTGCTTGGCTGGCTGGTGGCTGTCAGTGAATTAACCCCAATCCTTCTGATCTTTTTTTCTCTGCTCCTTTCCCCCTTTCCCATCTATTTCCTTCTGTCTGTCTGAACACAATCCAACACCTTGAACACACACACACTGAATTCTGCATCACTGTCAATGGTGACCAAAGCTGGCAATACATGTGTGGCAATGCCCCACAAAATAGGCCGCATCATTGAGGGTAGCCCAGCAGACCGCTGTGGGAAGCTGAAAGTCGGTGACCGTATCCTGGCGGTGAACAGCTGCTCCATTACCAACAAGTCCCATTCTGACATCGTCAACCTCATCAAGGAGGCTGGGAACACCGTCACACTGCGCATCATTCCTGGAGATGGTGAGTCTACAACAGCAGTTAGAGACTCCACCCATAAAACCAGTTCTGTCATTTTTATCAGCTTCTATTTGTACAAATAGCCTGTTTTCCTTCCATAAACTCTTGCTGAAAGGGGCAGCATGGATTGGCTCTGTCATGCTGAGGGTTGTCAATCACTGACTTTTATTTGGATAATTAAAAAGTCTGGGTGTATCTGAGGAACAGGATGCGTCTTTGCCTTCCTGAGTACTGCTTATGTATGCCTGTAGTGTTATATAAGGCTTGCAGATTCTTCACTTGCTTTCAAAGTCACTAAAACACCCCTGCAGTGTTGACAGTAGTGCTTCTGTGGAGATATTTGGGAATTTTCCCAGCCTTTGCATTTCTGCCTTCAGCATGCGCACACCTTTTAAAACATGGAAGTTATTTAAATGTTTTGTGTGTGTGTGTGTGTGTGTGTGTGTGTGTGTGTGTGTGTAGGGGGGGGTGCAGATTTTTTTTTCTGCACATGTGGGAGTGTGTTTTCTGCCAAAGTGGTTTTAAGGAAAAGTTTGTGTCTATTGTATACTGTGTGTGCAGCTGAGAGCTCTCACTGCATTTTGCTGATCACCATGACGTGCTTCACAAACACAGTTAAATTAATTGTGTGTGTTTGTGTGCATAGAAGGCGATATTCTTTGTCGGTCTGTGCGCTGCCTGAAATTAAGAAGAATCTTTCATTGTCATTGTACACACACTGAAGTCAATGCCCACACAACGAAATTAACGTGTATGTATATATATGCAAACATGCAAGGAGGTTTCAGAATGAAGGTGCCGCCATTGCTCAGCGCGTCTGGAGTGTTTTTTCTGGGGACAGTGACTTTCTCAAGGCCTGGAGATAGACTGGCACCTCTCCATCCACCAGTCCATTTTTTTTTTTTTTTTTGTCCCGGCTGGGACGTGAACCGATGACCCTCTGGTTCCCAAGCCACTGCCGCCCAATTGTAGCCATTTGTCTGCTGTCCGTTGTGTTTTTGGGTTTTTTGCCTGTTTAGTGGTTGATGAGAACAGTGAGTTGGAATTGCTCTGCCAAGAAGGTGCAGAAAGCAAGAGTAGGCTTCAGAGGGAAATAGCTGGATATGTTCTATCAGAAAGTTCTAATTTGTGTTTATTTGCATGTGTCAAACAGACAGATGCTGTCTGATGCAGAGACTGGGAGAGTGACAGGAAGGCATTGTGACTGGCGTTTCTAACTTGCGTCTCAGAGTGACTGTTCTGTCTGCCTCAGTTTACACATGGCTGACTGGGACTATTTTTGTGTGGATCAATCCCGTCTTAACTTCCAGAAGTAAATAAATACTAACACAAGAGGTTCTTCCAAGGTGAAGTCAGACTCTGCTCTCTCCCACTGAGCTCACCTCTGCTCTGCATGGGAACACAGATGGAGCTTTATTCTGTATGATGCTCAACATTTCTGCAATGACAACGAAAGCAGACATGGTACTGTTGGTCCACAGTAATGCATGCACAAACAGCTAATGCCTTATCAAAGCGTATGTCTCTGCAGTGTCGAAACGAGACACACATCAAATACACCTCATTGCTTTCTGGGAGATTGGGAGAGAAGGGAGATAGACGTGCCTGAAGTGATACGCTGTGCCTTTTTTTTTTTTTTTAAGAATAACCAGGGATGTATTGTGTAGTACATACCTTGTGCTTGTCTTATCGCCTCTCCCTTTCCCTCACTGGTCCTTTTTTCCTTCCTCAATCCTAAATTTCTCATTTTGAATGTACCTGCTCTCTTTCCTTAATCTGTCCATTCAGGGCAGGAGGTTATAGTGCCAGGTCCAGAGACAAATAACAGAAACAGCTCAGTGCCTTTTCTGTGAATATTTTTAAGGGAGAGTGGAGAAAAGAGGCAGTGGGTCGTGAGCAGAACAGAACGAGAGAGAAACAGCACTTATTCAATTAATTTCCAGAAAGAAAACAGTTGGAGGAAAGATAAATTGAGCAAGAAAGCAAAATGAAAGGAATGGGTTGTGCAAATGAGCAGATGGAGGGGCAAATAGGGTTTATGGGAACAAAAGTGAGCTTTAGTGAGAAATGAGCAACACAAATTATGCGAGAGTTTGCATGTTCTCCCCGTGCCTGGGTGGGTTTCCCTCCCACCGTCCAAAGACATCATGTTTGGGTAAACTGGTGACTCTAAATTGTCTGTAGGTCTGAGTGTGAGTGGTTGTTGGTCTCTTGTCTGTCTCTGTATGTTGGCCCTGTGATTGACTGGTGGCCTGTCCAAGGTGACCCCGCCCTCACCCAGTGTGAGCTGGGATTGGCTCCAGAACCCCCCATGACCCGGGAAACGGATAAGCGGTTGAAGATGAATGAATGAGTAACGCAAATGCCATAAAATCTTATAGTGGAATATTTCCTCCGCAAACCTCATCCCATGGGCCACACTAAAACATCCATCACACACTTGTGCAAACCCACAAGCAGGTTCTCCGTCGTCCAAAATGAAGCGCAACTTGATTGGTTGGCTTTGTACCCATAGGGGAATGGCCAATCAAAAAATTAAGACAGGAGGCCGCAAGGGGATTGGGGGAAGTGGAGGAGATGAATAGAAGAGAGGAGGGGGTCTGACTGTGAGAGGAATAGAGAGCACTAACTTAGGAGAGGGTAGTGCAGAGTTGCAATCAAATAAAGGATACCTGTTTATAGCCAAGACAGATTAGGTTGTTAAGGAGAAGAAAGGTTTCTTTTTGTAGCAAGATTAGAGTAATGATGGGCTGTTTTTGTCTATGGGGGCCAGGGTGATTCATTAATTATACAAAATGGCTGAATCAAAGAGAAGGCAAAATAATCTAGAGTTTTTATGTCCTTAGATGTTTCCTGACTTGCCTGACAAAGTTACTGACAAATATAAGGTGCTCTGGTGTCAGATCTTTGCCAATAGGTGGAAGAAGCATGGCGGGGCTGGTGGTCAGCTTCCGTTGCAGGTGACAGCTGCTGAATCTACAGACTCGGCACATGTTTACACTCAAAAATCATCCATATGTGAAATATGGATTTAATTTCAACGAGGCATTCTTGGAGGATACGAGTGACACTTAAATAGTAGCAAATGTTGGGAATCAGAAGTTCTAAGGCAAAGACACTTGTCAATAAAATTTCCTCAATGTAGCAAGAAAGTTTTGATGTTTGCTTGAGGGGGGAAAAAAGGTTCTTGGGAAGTGTAAAAAAATGTCTTGGACTTGCTGATATGAAAGCAATAATTTTCCTTTTTTATGTTTTCCAACTTTCCTTTTTTCATTCATTATTTTTATATAGCCAATTTATTTGCCTCAGCTTGCCAATTTTAGCAAAGTTAGCTGCAATTTTGTTGTTAAAAAGGTCTTGACAACCTTTTTCTTTCTCCATCATCCCCAGAGTCATCGAATGCTTCTTTGTTGACCAATGCAGAAAAGATTGCCACTATAACCACCACTCACACACCTCAGCAACAGGCTGCACCTGAGGCCAGGTGAGGAGCACACCAGGAAACTGAGAGCATCTGAGTGCTGTCAAGTCTGTCCATCTTGTCATTGTTCAAAATATGAATGTTAAGTAAGTTATTGAATTTGAATTTGAGTTCAGTCTCTAATTTTGTTTTCTTTTTACCAATATCTCCTTGTCTCAGGAACAATACTAAACCAAAACAAGAGTCGTTTGAATTTAAACCCCCACAAGGCCCTCCTCCCCAGCCCCCAACACAAGTCTCAGCTCAGGTAAGAGGGGCATTCCAGTCATCCATCCACATGTCACTTCATTCATACATCCATCCATTTCCCGTCTCCATCAAACATTCCAGCAATCTACACTCCATCATGTCAACTTCCTACACACATCTTTTTACACATTCATCCAGCTTTTCTGGCTCCCACAGACCCATTTATCCTCTTTCCCACCATGGAACAACAAATCCACATTACACCCTCACCCCAAGGACGAACAAGGTGGCTTTTTATTTCTTTATTTTTTCTCTTTACGTCTACTGCCAGGTTTATCAGAGTCCGTGCATTAAAGAAAGCCTGTTTGCTTTCAGAGTAACCCCTAAGTCCACTGTGTTCACTGCTGAATTAATCTGGCGGTGTGGAGATTGCTCTCACAGATAGCATTGATCCTTCAGCAGAGGAGATTAGGAGGGCATGAAGACAGGAGCTGCTGTGGCTGTCTGCTTGTCCTTGCTGTGCCTGGCCCAAACTGCCCCCCCCATCTCTGTTTCTGTGCCCATGCCCTCTCTCTTTGTCCAGCCATAGCCCAAAGCATCAATAATTTAGCATCCTTACACCTATATGCATACACACACTCTGGCACACCTATTAAATGTGTGACTTTGACTTTCTGAAGGTGGCATTTGTGCCTTCCTCCTGAAATAGGACTCCACTTCAAGGGGCAGTCACTTCACATCTGAACCACAAAAGGCACCTTCATGCAATTGTATCTTTGTCCCTCCCTCTCTTCATCTGTGTATGTGTGTGTCTCCATCAGGATGCTGAGTTCTACTCCGTGGACCTGGAGCGAGACAACAAAGGCTTTGGTTTCAGTCTGCGAGGAGGCAGAGAATACAACATGGACCTGTATGTGCTGAGGCTAGCTGAGGAGGGAGCGGCCGTCCGCAATGGGAAGATGAGGGTACGTACACAAAAGACCTCTACACATTCACTCACGACAGAGCATATTCTGAGAGGATGCTACGGACATTTTTGAGCACATGCATCTTTGAAGGATATTGCTGTTTAAGCGCCACTCCACTAATTTTACACATAAGGTTCAATTGACTGGTCTCAGGAAGTACTGCTCATTCCATCTAAACTGGTCTGAGAAATATAACCCCTGAGGTTGTTATCAGGGTTTTCATGGTTTCAGACTGCAAGTTTATGATAGAAATCCTAATTTACAAACTTTGGGAAATCAGACAGCAAGGGTCCCATCCGTAGCTGAAAGGGCAGTACATCAGCATCCCATTTATATATTATTGAATTATATAATTTATATAATTATTAAATTAAGTATTTTACATTTTCCCATAATTTTTGTGTCCCTTGAAAATTAAATTTCAGTCTAAACTGGAGTTACTTTATTAAATAAAGGCCACATGTGGTTGTGATGGAAAGACAGGAATAAATTCAATATAATTCCATTGCAGCAAATTTTATCTTAATTCTTCCGGCCCATTCAGAAAATCTTGTGGCGTGTCCGATCCATTCAAACTGTTCATCTTGTTGTGGCACATTAGGAATGGGCAGATTTAGATTAGCTACTTTGCTCCACTCTGTGTTTGTGTTTTTGGTTCCTACCTCATGAGCATCTTTATATCCTGCCATGTACCTTTGTGTTTATAGTCACGCTGGGTAAAGAATGTACTTTGGGAATTTCCTGATTACGGCTGCACTTTCTAATTATCTCTGTAAATCTGTGTCTCAAAAGCACCTCCTCATTATAACTGTAGATTTTGACTATTATAGTATATGTAGTAAATGTGATGTGATGATTTCTTACTCTCAAGCACTGTCTAAATGTTTAACTGTCCTGATTAACTGTGGGGGTGATTATACTATCCCGTAGACTTCACAGCCATCAGAATAATCCTATCTATCAATGTAATTGTGTGTGCATAATGTAACTTCCATATAATGAAAACCTTCCATGCATAATATAAAGATTTTAGCCTCCAGGCATAGCCTCGGAAAAGATTCACTTTTTGACTGCAGTGTCAAACAAACAAGGCTCACAGTCACAGGGCATGCCCACTGACAAATCATACACAGTTTATGAATTAATTTTCTTCTCCGAGCTTATGAAGAGACAATTATACAAACCAAAAGAGTTGCCAGGAAGCCTATATTTAACCCCTGTTTTCATAAATTGTATAAGCATATAGCTCTTCTTCTGGGCCGCTTTATTGAATATACAATTCAGGGTTAATTGAGTCTCCATTGTGTTTTCTAATGTGAAACGTTCACAAAGCTTGTTGGCAGAGACCCTATGGCTGTGAGCTATAATACAGTTTAAGAAATATATAATCTGCTTGTTCGGAAGTGTGTGGGTGTGCATGTATTAGCACATTTCAACATGCATATATGAATAAATATATTTGTGTTTGTGCACCTTATTAGCAGAGATATTATTAGAAGCAGCTCTGAGAGGCAGAGAGGTGTCAGTAAGAGATCCACACACGCTGCCAGAGGAATTCCCCTGGCGTAGAGAGCACTGACAGATATCTTGACGCGTGGAGGCAGAGAATAAGGAAGCAAAAAGTGATTTTCTGTGGGTCCCCCCTCTATCTCTTTCCCTTACTCTGCGTCACAGTTGCTGCTCTCCAACACAATTTGCCAATTTAAAAAAAAAAAAAAAAACATTCCCGTGGTGCGGTTTATCTTATGGAATATTTGATATATAACTTCTCCCCAATCTGTCACCCCTTTCCTCTACTTCCTCTGTCATCCTGTCCCTTTGAACCTTGGTGCCTCTCATCGTTTCTCTTGTGTATTTTCTTCACCACTGTCACTTGTTTTCCACATTGTCTTGCTCGGCTGTCTCTCCTTTTTCTGCCTCTTGTTGTTTCTCCTGTCTCCCTCTGATTCCTCTCTTCCGCCTCCACCTGTCATTCTGACTCTGTTCTCTGCCGCCCTGCCTTTTTCCTCCCTCGCCCTCTCGCTTCGTTCTATCACTTCTTAGGTCGGTGATGAAATCCTGGAGATCAATGGCGAGAGCACCAAGGGCATGAAGCATGCACGAGCCATCGAGCTTATCAAGAGTGGAGGCCGGCGTGTTCATCTTGTGCTCAAGAGGGGTGACGGCTCAGTGCCCGAATATGGTGGGTCAATCTACGAAAATATCCCCTTCTCCCCCATCTTCACACCTTGAGCCAGGGGACACCCGGTGGAACGGTGGTGGGTCGAAGGGGCAAGAACTATATTACCCTCCCAGGACCATTCAGTCATCCCTGGGAAAAACCCACCAGGGAGGGCTTTGGTTGGTCTTGAGTTTCTTTCTGGTGGAGGTCACACCTGGGCTTTGGGATTTTTGGGGGAGGGGGGCAGGGGTGGAGGTTGCTCCTGTGGGGGCTGTTGCCTTCTTCTGCTGTCACCTGCTCTCAGTTTCCATGTCATTCCGCATCACTTTTCACCCTTGGGCCACTGAGCAAAAGCACTCTGCTGGGACTTTACAGAAAGGTGGTGGGTCTGATTTCAGTGCTACATGAAAATAGAAACTGTTTATGGAGTTTTAAGGACCAGGGTAGTGAAAAGTCAATGTTCCTCGTGGGTAAGAAGTAATATCTATGTGCTCTAATTCCTCATTAAAGGCCTATTTTGGCCTTGGGGATAAGAGAAATTGAAATTTCGATCCATTTCATCCCATGATAAAATGGGACATGTCGCAGCTTTCTTTAGGATGTGACACAAACATATTTATGATATTTATTGAAGGTGAATGTAAGCTACTGAACTCTTGAGGGTTTAAAGTGAGATGTGTTAAGAAGAAAAAGGCAGTCTGATGTTTTTTTGCCATTTCAAAGACAAAATCTCACTATACTGTGCTTGACATTATTCACAAATCCATGAGTTTTATTTGCACCCAATGTTAATGTCATTGAAAAGCTGTGACGATAGGAACTCTTCCCAACCATAATTCAAAAACAAAGCCACTTCAATTATATAGACATTTTGTACAGTGCCGAAAAAATTTTTTACAAGTATTTTTGTTCCATGTACAGAGCCATGAATTGAAGCCACATATTAATGGATAAAAGTCTATTGCTGCATGAACTTGTCAAAAGTGTAAATTCAATTTTTTTTTTTTCCTTCTATTGTCTATTTTCCATAATATTTATGGAACTTTTTTTTATCGTATTGAAAAGTTTTGATTGATAGTCACAAAACATCTTAAATGTTTTTTTTTTTTTGTTTGTTTTGTTTTTTTCTTTGGAGTGGCGATACATTTGCCTGTGTTGAACAGTTCATTAATGTAATTTTCTTTGGGCTTAGAATGTGCTGTCTTTACCTGCACCAATATGGCACCATGTGAACGTGTATATTTTTGGATCATTGTTTGTACTTTTTAGTTGGCACAACCTTTGACAGTCTTGCCAGTATTTCTTTTGACTTCTGTCAGCAATGTAAAACTGCTTTATATGCTGTAGTTGTGGGTGTGCGACTCTCACTGTCTTTATTTTTTGGTTTTGGGTTTCTGCTGCTTCTGTGTCCACTCCTTTATGTGTGTGGGTGAATGTCTGTGTGTGTGTTTGTGTGCATGAGCTGGTTTCCAGGACTTTTCTCTGTAACTGATGGTTTTCACTGAAGGGTTTGGGTAATTTCCTGGACTGTCTCTTTTTCTGAATGACTTGATGATCAAATAAACACCTTTTTTTTTCATTGAAAAATCAATACAATAATTCTCCTTTTCTTCCTTCAAGTTGGTTCCAAGCGATCTAAACTACTGTGCTCTTCTCTTTTTTTCCTTCTTTTTGTGTATCTTCTTCTCTTCCCATATTGCGCTGGGCACTTGTCTTCCTTCAGGGATGGTTGCTCCCCATCTCACTGCATGTATGAGAAATGACAAGATGGGGGAGGCCTCTGTCCTCCAAAATCAGACTACGGTTTGTAACTGTCCTCCGGCTCTCCCTCCCACTCTGTCGTTATCTCTCTTTCTCTCTCTCACTCCATCTCTCCATCCTAATGTTTGTGGTGTGGCCTCAGATCACCTGTGTCCGTGCTCTATTCCATGCATACAAATCCATTCACCCAAAATTGCAATGCCAGTGCCGCCGCTGCCGTAGCCGTTGTTATGGATTCTTCATGCATATGTCTGCGCTGATTGCATTTAACATCTGAGCCACAAGTCTCAGTGAAATGTACCAGTGTTAGCTTGTTTAATTGGTTTAGACATATACTCGATTTTAGACCATCAGAGAACGTCTTTGTTGTTATTGTTAGTTTTTGACTGAAGCTGAAGCTCTGCGGATTCAAACCTTTTCTTAAAATGTAGATGTGAGCTGCAGTGAAGTTTAATCTTTTCATAAACAAATCATTGCCGTGGCAGGATACGTAGATGAAATGATCAAATCCCTTGAGGAAAGCAGCAAGAGTGTAAAAGTATCTCAGGCATCGTGACAGTGCATGAAATAGCATGGCTTATCAGTACGAATAGGCAACATCACCCACATGCAGCACATTGGCACCGACTTAACCAGGCGTCCAGTCCCATCCTGCCTCAGGGAGGAGAGCCCAGGCCCCCCTGGGAGCAGGTTTATCTGGGTAACAGGTCTCCAGGAGTTGTGGCTGCTACGCAAGTGTGTCACTGCCTCTTCCTCCCATGTGTCGGCTACACTAATGTTTTCCCATTGGCTGTTGCTGTGCCATCTTTGCGGGCTTTAACATCAGAATGGCTTCCATTGGAAATGCTCTCAGCTTCATGTCTGAGTGACTCCGCATGGTGTCATGTGAAAGCAGGAAGCAGCTTTGAGAGTCAACAAGTGTGTTTGATCCCCTTGCCCTGGTTTGTGTGTCTCTGCGTGTGTGTGTGTGTGTGTGTGTTGCAGACGGCAGCCCCAACGACAGCAGCACAGCCAACCCAGCCTCAGGGTTACAAAACGCTGCGGAAGTGAGCGCCCTCCCCCCCGCCACCGCACCATCGGAGTCCAGCTACCCACCAGAACCCCACCAGCCATCCCGGAGCAACAAGGGCACCGGCAGACAGCACCACACCACCCACCGCCACCGCTCCCCCCACAAGAAAACCAGCACCGGAAAACACAAGGGGAGGAAGTCCACGGGCAGGGACCTGCCCAAGCTGTTCAAAAAGAAGGAGGACAAGAAGGGCGCCGGCCAACGCCACCACTCCGGCGGACAGCACCGCAGTCGCCACCGCTCTCCGGACCGGCGGCACGGCAGGTCGCGCAGTGCGGAGAACGCCCTGGACGGCCAGTCTGGCGGACACCGCCACGGCCGCTCCCCCGACAGACGCCGCGGTCACCACTCCCCCTCCCACCACCGCCACCGCTCCCCCCGCCGCTCTCCTCACCGCCATCGCTCACCCCACCGCACCGGGCACCGCTCCCCGCCGCGCTACCAAGGCCACTCTTCGGACCCGTACCGCCGGCGCACCTCCCCAGAGAGGCCGGCCCGCAGCAACGACAAGCCCAACGGGATCGAAGCCGAGCCGAGGGAGCCGCCGCCGCAGACTCCCGAGCCCAGCTTCCTTCTGGAGGACTCAGTCCTCCGTGAGCCCCCGGCCCTGGAGCGCCTGAACCGGGAGGTGACGCTGCCGCCGTTGCGCAGAGAGGAGCGGCCATACGGGGAGAACAGCCTGCTGATGAGAGCCTCGTCCATGGAGAGGGCCTACCGGGGTGACGGCAGCCTCCTGAGGGACGTGGCCTCCCGGGGCCAGAGAGATGCCTACGGGGGCGTCACCTTGCCCAGGGTGCGCACCCCCGACTCCGATTCGGCCTACAAGAAGTACAGCTCGCTGCTGCGAGGCCGCTCCGCCGACAGGGCGGACCGGGACGGCCGCTACGCCAGTCGAGGCAGCTCCCCGGAGCCGCAGCACCGAACCCGCAGCCTGGGCAGAGACATCTCCCCGATCAGGGGCTTCCCCAGAGACGACTCGGAGGACGAGGAGGACGATGACCAGTTCGTGGCGTCCAGGCTGAGGGAGTACTACAGCACGCTGAGGGCCGGCAGCAGCCCCGCAGCCAGGCCCGCCGTCCCTGAGCCCAGGAAGACCTACAAGGAGAACCCCAAAGACCTGAGCATCTGATTGGACCGCTGTCAGCCAATCACAGCGGCCACCCACACAACACCGCAAGTCCTCACTCACATCACCACTGGTCTACACATGACGTACACACACGCATATTATGTAACAATGTTGTGTTACTAACAAGACAGTGATTCCTTAATGACTTTTGAAAGCAGTTTTTTTTCCTCCTCTTTTTTTTAACTGTACGTTTTATTTTTCCTTTCTGTTTTCTTGTTTTGGGTAAAGCATTCTACATTTCCAGTAACTCAATACTTTTCCAGAAAATGTAAAACCATAAAAAACAATGATGTGCCTAACAGTTCCATTAATGAGCGACATTTTGTTTTTGATTTGATACGTGGCAGGTGCTTTGTGCCGCACCGTCACATGATGAAATGTATGTACTTTTCCACAAGGTACCCATGGAAGTACCATGCACCTGGATCACTGTAACCGGTGCTCACAATGATGCTGTGCATGTCTTTACCGGTTTCAATGTCTCTCTCTCTCTCTCTCTCTCTCTCTCTCGCTCAACTACCTTCTCTCACTTCTCTTTCTGTCTTTCTCTCTCTCTCTCCCCAGTGCCACTGTTTTTTAGACATTTGACCAGACTATAGCACAAGCCTGCATTTGTTTGTATATTTTTGACAGTTTGCAGTATGTGTACATTCAGAGGTGATCATTTTAAATGAATGAAGGGGAAATTAAAAGTTAAACTATGATGATGATGTTAAAAATAAAATAATATATTCAACAAATGAACAAGTGGATGTGGTTTTGTTTTGTTTAAAGTCGGTGCAGCTGGTAATCACAACCATTATGATCATTTGTTATAGAGAGACACAGCTGTAATACTCACCAAGAGGGGATTTTGAGTGGCAGGTAGAAATTGTGTCCCAAAAGCCTGAGCTCTCATCGTTCGGACAAATAAAAGACAAAAGAGCGAGGAGGCTGACATTGTTATCTCAGGCCTCCCAAAAGTATGTGTTCAGAAGTAAAGTCTTTGAAGAAAAGAGCTCCCATTCTTCTCAAAACATCAAAGCCCAGATAGGACAATATTAAAAATAGTTCCTCCACTCCTCCTCTCACTTCTTATTTTGATTTGTGTTTCAATGCCTTTTCCTCTCTCTTGTTGTCCTCTACACTCCCCTTCTTATTCCTCTCTCTGTCCTCTCTGCGCTCCTCGCTGAAAGTTTTTGTTTTGCAGGCAGCAGGCAGGCTGTCCCTATTTCAGGACAGTGGCAGGGATGGGTGGATGGTGACATTGGGGAGGCCTCCCCTGTGGAAACAGCAAATGAATAGATGAGAACAACAGCAGACAAAAGTGTGGTCACTCCTGGTGACCTGTGAAGGCCAGCAGGTATTTACTGCTCGTGAATAATGAAATATTTTTGCTTGGCAGTTGTTTGATGCTGATGTTATACAGAGAAATGAAGCTCAGCATGAGATGTCACTCCATGGCACATGAGAAAATTAAATATTTAACCCATTAATTCCTAATAATGCTTGCTGATGTAGATATTTTAAATACTGGCATTTAAATATCCAAGGTAGCATGAAGGGCTACTAATTTGAGTTAAGCTATCTGTATAGCTTTTATTTACTGACGTTTCCTCACACCTGCCATTAGATTTGTGTCTGGGCATGCAGAGAATTGTGAAGAGTTTCTGAAATATATGAAGTTTCTTCTCCTTGCTGCAGCACATGCCAAGGTAATTAATACCATATGTTCAAAAGTGTGCATTCAAGATTACCCTGTGGACACAATCTTTGCTGCTCATAAGAGGAAATAAGCAGTGTGGAAGCGTCGCGATCAAACGCGAACATATCAGAGGTTTTTTTTTTTTTTTTTTTTGGCCCAGTTTCTCTCCTATTCAAAAGGACCTCAATGCATTACACTGCTTTTGATGCAATGATCTGAAAGTGTTTTTACACAACTATTTTTATGAGACTGGCTTCACGTTAGTACAAGGAGAATGGACTTCTTCAGGTGCACAGAAATAATTTATACTCAAAATCCAGCATATGTCCAAATATATCTGATGGGGTAATTTTAATTAGCGATTTATTTATTTATTTTTATAGTTAATCATTATCCACAGCAGTCTACAAAGAAACATTGGAGATAGTTGTAGCGTGCAAACCCGTCTCCTTTCTCTTTCCCTTCGCTGTGAAGGGGAAGCAGTACCTAAATAATGGATGTAATCCACTTTCCAGCATCTCCTCCCTTCTCTTTAAATCGCTCTCTTTATCAGGACACACTCCACTCCATCTCATCATCAAATGCAGCAACAGAGCTCCATGTTTTATTGCTGGTCCAACACCAGAAATGATTAACAACCCATATCTGGTGGCAATTTATCATGTCAGTGTCAGGCTGGAGCGAGAGGCGGTAATGAAATGTCCAATAACAACATAACTGCAGCCTAACGCAACAACAGCCCGCCAGGTCAAGCCTCTGTTCTCTAACCAACCAGGCTGCAGGTGCTCTCACTGTGACCTTGGAGATCTTCTGCATCCTCATTGCCATGGAAACACCAAAGTAATACAGCTCTCTCCTCAAGCTGGCTGCAAGAGACAGGCGTTATAGATGTGCAAACATTGCAGAGGGAGAAAAGTAAATGAAATGAAAGCAAGAGCGTTGGGATATTTTTGGCTGTGTGCTAAGGATTTCAAGATTCCTTCACTCACAACACACAAGAGTGGAGAAAAAAAAAAGTTTCTAATTTTCAAGTTATTTTTTCTCACATAGGCTTCAGCATCCTTTATAACAAGCCTGTTGTGGTTTCCACTGCTGTCATGTAGTGGTTGCTCTTTGTCCTAATACTGGATCTGTCTCATGCTCCGCTGTGCATAGCGATCCATCCTGGAAAGGGAGGTGTGGAGCAGAAATACCATGTGTTCAAAGGACATTTTGTGCAATGACTTTTTTTCTTATGGTAACCCAATCAATATGATGTACTGTGTATCTGTGTAATATCTGGGGGGTTTCCTGCAAATAGTTTGGTTTTGTAGAAAAATGGCTTCAGCCTCTGCCAGCTGTCACCCTAATCAATCAGCAGCTGTTAGAGAGAAATGCACTGACTTAAATGTTCACAGTGAGTTCTTTTTAATTAAATTGATCCTTCCTTTCCATTTGAAGCATCCAGTTTTATTTTTCCTCCTTTATCCAGTTTGATAAAAACTTTTGCCAATCTCTTGTCTTTGACAGCTTTGTATTTGTACTTGAATTAAGTTTCCTTATAGAAAAAAAATCCTTGACGCTCAATATTCTTATAGGATTGGAGCATTTTTATATTTTTTTTGTTTGTATTTGTACCCAGTATAATAATAATTTGGCCCTGTGATGAACTGGTGACCTGTCCAGGGTGTACCCAGAAAGTTGGCTGGGTTTGGCTTCAGCATCCCACGACCTGGAAATGGAAAAGCAGTAGGAGATGGATGGATGGACAATTATAATTTAGGAAATATCTCACAAATACGCTTAATGAAGATGGTGAGCCTAGTACCTGATAAATGTTAGCATCACTGCTATCATCAGTCATGCTTTTCCATGTCTCATTTTTAGTGGCTGATGATAGCTTTCGCTGACTCTCTGTCACCAATATTGTCAATTAGTTTGGCAAATGTTGCCACCATTAGCTGTCTAATTGCCAGGATGGCTGTGGAGCATATCTCAGCAATGCTAATGTGGACTATTATACTGCGGTTTGGCAGTTTTTTTGTAAACAGAGCAGTGGTTGGTCATGGAAGCCTGTGGCACGGCTGTTGTAGGATTACTTCTGGCCTGGGAAGCTGGGGGGAGCAACATCCAGTGCAACATCTAGTGGTTGGGATGTCTATATACAAAAAAAAAAAAAAAAGGTTGATGTGAAAAGAGGAAAACTTGGATCAAGCGATGATACACTGAGTGTGTTTAAACTTCATGGTTGTATCAAAAACAAGTCACTTTTAGCAGCAGGCTGTCACCGGCTCTTTAGTGAGGAAAAGATGAATTGCGACTGCCCTCTTTTGAAATTTCTGACAGATTCAAGTGTAACCTTCTCATCAGGCCTCTACCTCACAACTAAATCGCTCATCCTGTATCGCGCTTTTGGTGCACTTGATCACAGTTGAATTGTACACCGCAAGAATGATCTTTTTTTAGAGTGACTAATCCAGTCTCAGAAAAAAAATGGTCCCCTAAAAGCTGCGTCAGACTGAACCAATAAAATAGTTATATTGTCATAAGAAATGCATGTGGCGATGTTGACTTTGCCTGTTGCATTGTTTAATGATTCATTTTGAATTCTCTGCAAGGCCATTCAGTCATGATTAATCCAAGAAGAAAATACTATTCAGACCTTCTGAATGTGGCCTCAAATGTTTCTTTGTAATATGTTGCAAATTTCAGTCAACAAAATATAAACGAAAGAAAATATAGAAACATCATTATAGTTTCCTTATTCATTCAAACAGAACTGTACTCTTTTTTCTTTGTTACTCAATTCGAAGGACTTGTTGGGCTGTGAACTCCCGCTGGCTGGCTGCAGCTTCTTTGTGCCGATTAGACAGCAGTGGTTGAAGGATTTGATAGAAGAGGGGATGGTGAAAAATGTAGATCACAAAGGCTTCACAGTGTAGCAACACCACAGGATCACTGCATATTTTCAGTAATGTAATGAGAGCAACTTAAGAGACGTGGCACAGAGCAGGAGAATGCTGCAATCTGAGTGAAGGATCCCGCTGCAATGGCAAGATTTTTCATGGCTAAGCACATTGTGGATAAGAAAATTATCTCGCCAAGAGACCCTCTGCATTGCAACTAGTACTTCTAATGTCCACTTTGTTGCAGAAATAGTTTTAAGTTCCAGGTTTCAACACATTGGGACCTTCACATGACATTCACATGAACTAAGAAAAAAAGATATATTTTTTTTATTATATTTTTTTAATAAATCAACTCTATACAAATGGCTTGCCATGAGTGAAGGTGTCACCTGATGGCCATTAGAGAGAAGGCACATTTAAGGCTCTGCCATTGGCTTCACTTTTGAGTTGTCCACTTTAGTAAACTTTAGTCATTGGGGGGGACACCTGGGGTCCTTCTGTTCAATT
Source organism: Echeneis naucrates (assembly GCF_900963305.1). Lineage (NCBI taxonomy): Eukaryota > Metazoa > Chordata > Actinopteri > Carangiformes > Echeneidae > Echeneis > Echeneis naucrates. Next base: position 18,572,517 of record NC_042515.1, on the reverse strand, counting down.
CCATGGGTGCTGGACGTGACAGAAAGAACTGTCGCCTGTGCCAAGTGGTACCATTCATAGTCAGCCCTAGGGGTCAGTGCTCTCTCCTGGTGGTTCCTGCTTTATCAAGAGCATGATCCAAGATGGTGGTCTGTATAATTTATACTATGTGCCTATGTTTTCTTCAAATTCAAAGAGGAAATCAGTCATGTGCTCAGCTTGGGTCTTCAGACAAATGTGCTTCAAAGCTCCTTCAGCATCATTTCTTTTTATAGATTGGAAAATATCAGGTTAAATATTGATGCTTTGGCATTGCGTCAAAGGATTCGAGGTGGGAGGGAGGAGAGTGTTACTTTGGCAACATACAAAAAGGAGATGCTCTTAACTGGGTAATTTGGACAACAGGAAAAAAGACATCAGATCATGGATGTAATGCCCACTTAACCACTTCATGTCCTGTATCATAATATGCACAAACAGAGATTAAAGTAAGCAGGCCTAGCAATGTTATTCTTTTGAGTGTGACTTATTAATTCTGAGGGTGTTTTGCATACAGTAAATTGTGGTCCTGGATTTACAAATAGCTCATAAAATTATATTTTTTCTGCGTGAGGCTACAGGTAGAAGGCTAAATAGTTTAATGTATTTATGAATATTTCAGTAGTCAGTCAAAACCTTATTAGGATCAGACACATCCTGTGAAAACAATATTACAGTGTATATAACCTTTATATGTAAATAAAAAAAACTCTTGACATATATTGTATCTGAACACGTCTATATATTTATAGTTGACGGGGGATGCCATTGACACCCAAAATGAATGATGAGTTCCTAATTTGGACTGTCACTGCACATTTCATACATGTGCATCAAGTATTGCTGAATGACTGACAGTTAACAGATAAACTGTATATCTGTATAACTGTATATTATACATTATCTATTCGGCTTTGCAGCCTTTCATTCTGCTGATATACAAACAAACCGTTGAACTTTGCGCTGACTGGATTAAACACAAAGGAATGCAATGCTGATCATTAAAAACTGTTTAAGAAGACACATAAAGTTCTTTAACTTGCCATTTGTAATTTAGTCATAGTAGATACAGATTCCTAATCATGATTGTTTGATAGGTTTTGAAGCCCCCTAACGGACCCCCCACCACTGGCACACAGTAGAAATGTCAATGGTAAAAGCGCGGCAGGTAAAGTGCCCTTGGCTCACAGGTTTTTTGAGCAATGGCTGTTGGTTGTAAACAGGGGTGAGCTATGCAGTAGACAGCTGCAGCTACTGCAGGCTGCTCAGAGATGGAACAAAATATTTGCTCCACTGGTTGTGATGGATGCCAGCCTGTGGCAACATGGCCATTGGCTGTCTTGGTAATATGATGCTGGTAAAGAAGCCTCCTCGTTGATTTACAGGCCTCTCAGTTAAAGAAGCACTGAGGGGCTCATGCATCTGTAAGTGGCCCCTTGACTATAAGAGTTACTCTGATTGGCCAATACAGTAAAGAGAGCAAAAAGCTCACTACACTGAAAAAAATAATTTTGTGGTGCAGTAATATTCTTTAGGTTAACTGTCACAATATTTACTTTCTAATTGTAAATATTAATGAGAACTGGAATTATTCAAGTAAAACTATATATGTTATTCATCTAATAAATGAACTGTTTAGGAAGGGTAAGTTTTACTATGTATTTTCACATAATAAAGGTTTCATTGTCATTGCACATGAACGTAGAAATACCAAGTTTTAGTAGTTGCGCATTTTGAATCCACGCATGCGCCTTGTGCCGACCGTACAGGACGCATGCGTTACGTTTTCCACCAAAACCCACGAAGATGACGGCGGCGGTCAGATGTAATGGAAGCAGGAGCGGACGAAACATCTTGAAGGTAAGTCATTCAGGGCTTTTCCAGCACAGAAGTGGGAAAACATTTTTTAAATTTATTTACAATATGTAAGGGCAAAAACTTCCCAAGTAATTCCCACACATTTTCTTTCAGTGTAGTTGGACCTGGCTGATGCTGACGATTCAGCTGAAGGGTTCATCATCACCACCCCGAGTAGGTGAGTGCTTGCTCTGGCTCTCTTTTTTTTCCCCCATGATGAGCTCCCAGAATACTTCACATGTATAATACAGAGCAGGTGTGGAGAAAGAAACCAGCTGAGGACACAAAACTGCGGTAGAGAAGAGTACATGCACACAAATACAGACTAGTCCTTTCCTCCTGAGGTGCTAAATAAAGGCACACCTGTAAACTGGGAGGAGGCCTCTGCTGTGGGATCAGTGTGTGACAAGCATGAAGAGTGTGAGTGGCTACGGGAGGAGCTGACAGAGAACTAAAAAAAAAACATCTAAAAGAGGAATTTTAGAAAAGAAGAAGAAAGAGCAAATGAAGTAAGAATTAACCAAAGCACAAGTTTTAACTGACGATTAGAATCTGCTTGGGATGGAGATCGGAGGCTCTGTTGGACCTGCTTGGTGTTTCGGTGGTGTTCCTTATCTCATCTCCTCCACAGAGTCAACAACAGCCAAGTACTGGTCTCCGACCAAGTGAATTTCCTTTTTCCCTTCTTTAACGTAACTGGAGTTGATTGGCAACCTGAACTTAATATTTGAGTTTCTGAATCAGATTTTGCAGTGATACATATTCTCCTTCGATCTGTAAGGTTATTAACGCTTCTGGTTTGAAATCGATAAGTTTTCTTTTAATTGCCAGATTAGATTATATATATCTTCCCTGTGTGGCGCCCAACACCCAAGGGTGTTTTGTTACCTCTAGATTAATCCTACGCTACAAAACCGTAAAGACTTAAATACCACTGCACAGGTTAGATCGGGTGAAACTCTAAATGAGTTAATTCTGTTAACTTTCATCAGTAGAACCGCCAAGGTTCAAGGCTTAGAGTTAGCAGCTTAGGGTTAGCATAACCTTAAAGACCCCTCCTGCACTCCAGCCCAATTTTGCCACATTGGCATTTATTCGATTTTAGCAGTATAACAACAATTGAGTAAATATATATTTATTTATTTTGATCACAGCGTCCAAATTAGTTACAAAATATAACAACAATTCAATTTAGTTAAACTATCAAACTATCATCATCGATGTAATAAAGCATGAAAGAGCAGTCAAACAAATAAAACAGATAAAAAAATGAGCATTACTCATAAACGTGAACATTTCAATTTCAATCTTAAGTTCCCAAACACGAAATCCTATTGACAAAGAAAGAGAGCATCCCTAGCAGGTAATGACCTATTCTCTTAAATTCTGCCTCTCAATTTACTCACAGCCAGCGCAAACATTGAAAACCATGGCAATACACTGACCACATACAGGTCTCTGGCACTTGATGCAGGATTTGGTCGTTTTGTTTTTATTGCAGTGCGTCTTCACTGTGCACTGCCTTTGCTTCTCCTGAGGCTGCTCTTCCTCTGTTAGTGGCACAGCCTCAGTTGCCTCTTTCATTCGCATGTAGTCGCTGCGAAGTGCCTTACACAACTGCAGAAGGAAGTCGCGCTTAGCAATTTCTTCTTTTGTGCAGCTCCAGTAAAAGATGCATGCATTGACACTGGCCAGATCATTTTATAGACAGCTATCTGTGGGTGGCGGCTCCTGTGGAGTGATGTCTGAGCATTCGGTCCAGGACATCCACGCCCACTTTGGTTTTGGAGGGTGTGAGCATGTGTAAGAGTCGGGGTGATTGCTGTAAAGTGTTTTTAGTGGTGTATCTGACTGGCTATATAATGTAATGCATTCCACTCTTGCGGCTACGACGCTGACATCGAGTCTTTCAGTGACGAGCCTGTCACCAGGGTCGCAAAATATAGACCCCGAGTGAGGAGACATCTGCGCCGCCGATGGCAACCTGTGAAACGTTACTGTGATCATTTAAACAACCATGCTGATACAAAGACGTCCTGGGAGCCAGCCTCCAGTCCACTTTCCTCAAACCCAACCAACAGAGCCGACAAAGAGTCAAACAAGTCCCCTGGACCCTCAGCAGAAAGCAGCTGTCCTGATGGGGCCAGAGACACAACTGATCCAGCCAAGGAACAGCCAGACAGCTCTGTTCTACACAACAACGACCATCCAAACAACTGCCATGTGCCAGTTTCCAGCAACGATGCAGGCCCATCAGCTGACTCCGCACCAACCGATGGAGCCACAGCTGTCATCCAAATTGACCCTGATGCCATCAAGACAGAACGTTGCCGCTATCTGACTGGCTATATAATGTATATGACTATATGAGTTCAGTGTTTTTACTATTTTTGCATTAAATTGAATGGAGGTCAAAATGACCTCTTGGCAGTTCTCGGTAAAACCACAGTTTTTTTCCCTCTCTTTTTTATTCCAGAATCACGAAAATGCACAAGATGATGTAAAACACAATTTTAGGAAAGGTCATGGACTGGGAGACATAGGGGTTTTACACAAAAAGAGTTACATGCATTTTAAGTGGCAAGAGACCTCATGGCGGTTCTAGTGTTACTAGGGTTACCAATGGACGGCAGCTTAGTGACACTCAGCTGCTGTCCATTTCTTCTGACCATCCTTGGGATGGTTCTACACCTCCATTGCAGTCCAGCTGTGTTTACCTGTTTAGGAAGGGAACACACCTGTCAGAGCAAATTGTTTTTATTTAAATCTCCATTCTATAGCCTTTGATCCTTTGATGCTTAACATCTGCGTGACATCACCTATGACATCACCTATGGCATCAAAGCAACATATATATATAGAACCGTCAGATGAACTTGGTCAGTTCGTTCTGATCGCCCTCAGAGTGAGACACAGGTGACCTACACTGCACTTGAAAAGTTGAAGATTTTTCTGCAAAGATGCCTTCACCGACGCAAGAGAAGAGAAAGCAGAGAGAAACTTCACGGGCACGCCCTGAAGATCTACCAGAGGAACAAGATATAATGCAAAGCAATACCACCTTCTACCAGATTCTGGATTTTAACGGAGAGGGTGCCTTTGGAAAAGTTGCCACGTGTGTCGACTTAAACACATCCGAAACCGTGGCGATCAAAATACACAAAGGCAACGAAGATGAATTCATCAAAAGAGAAGTGGCCATGCTGAAGGCAGTCAGCGTCCTCGACCCAAACAAGAACAATATCGTCAGATTCATAGATGATTTCACGTACCACGGCCACTTTTGTCTGGCCTTTGAAATGCTGGACATGAGCCTGTGGGACCTGTTGAAGAAGAGGCAATGGAAGCCGCTGAATCTTAATGAACTCCGTCCTGTGGCCCACCAGCTGCTCGTCGCTTTTGAAGCCCTGAAGAGTATTGGCATCATGCACACGGACTTGAAACCTGACAACGTGATGCTTGTGAATCACAAAGATCAACCATTCAAGATCAAGCTGATCGACTTCGGTTTGGCCGCTCACAGCAGCAAAATTGAGGTTGGACTGATGATGCAGACTGCTGCATACAGAGCTCCAGAAGTAAACCTGGGACTCCCCTTGTCCGAATCTGTTGACATGTGGTCAGTGGGCTGTATCCTGGCGTTCCTGTACTTTGGTGCCGACCTCTTCCCTTACAGATGTGAATATCACTGGATGAAGACCATGGTCCAAATGGTTGGCCAGCCAGCCGACCACCACATTCTTGATGGAATGTGGACCTGGGCATTTTTCATTCGGGATGGCTCCACACGGCTGAGACTAAGGACACCGCAGGAGTTTGAGGAGGTGACTGGTGAGAAGCCAAATATTTCTAAAAGGCTTTTTGACTCTGCTCGGAACTTAAGGCATGCCGTAATGACCTATACACCAACAAAAAGCCGTGTTGAATATGAGGACAGGAGGACATTTTTAGACCTTCTGAGAAGTTGCCTGTGTCCAGATTATGACCTGAGAATCACTCCCGAAGAAGCTGTAAAACACAGTTTCGTAACAATGGATCACCTGAGAACAGCAGCCAGCTACTATACAGATACTGCCATTCAGCTGATGACTGTTTGTCCACGGGAAAGTTCAGACGAATCAGATGACAACAACAGAAATGACAGAAAAGATTCACCGCCGTCTTCTGGTTATGATGCAGATGCCCAGGATTTCAGTGCTAAAACTGAAGGCCGTCAAAGTGAGAGTGACACAGTCAGTAAGGGTAACTGTTTCAGGTTCCCTCACACTCACAGTTATAAATGTCACTCTTGCGGCTACGACGCTGACATCGAGTCTTTCAGTGACGAGCCTGTCACCAGGGTCGCAAAATATAGACCCCGAGTGAGGAGACATCTGCGCCGCCGATGGCAACCTGTGAAACGTTACTGTGATCATTTAAACAACCATGCTGATACAAAGACGTCCTGGGAGCCAGCCTCCAGTCCACTTTCCTCAAACCCAACCAACAGAGCCGACAAAGAGTCAAACAAGTCCCCTGGACCCTCAGCAGAAAGCAGCCGTCCTGATGGGGCCAGAGACACAACTGATCCAGCCAAGGAACAGCCAGACAGCTCTGTTCTACACAACAACGACCATCCAAACAACTGCCATGTGCCAGTTTCCAGCAACGATGCAGGCCCATCAGCTGACTCCGCACCAACCGATGGAGCCACAGCTGTCATCCAAATTGACCCTGATGCCATCAAGACAGAACGTCGCCGCTACAATGCATTTCACAAGTTCCTCCGCAGAGTGCAGAAGACACTGACTTCCATCTTTAGACCGAGAAAGAGGCGATCCAACTCAGCTGCCCAACCTGAGCCCGGTTCTGCCAGAGGTTTCTTCCCCTAAAGGAAGTTTTTCCTCTCCACTGTAGCCAAGTGCTTACTCTTGTTGGGTTCATCAATCTTGGTGACAAGAGCGGTTAACTTACCTGTGGTTTATGAGAACTGACTGAAACGTAAATGTCCAAATAAAACATAAACATTATTTAGTGTTTCTGTTGCTTTTTGTTTTATTATTATTAACATTTTTGAATGTGTCCAATGAAAAAAAGAAAAAAGAAAGAAAAAAGATCAACGGGCCAGGGGCCACACCTGTTTCTGAGACAAAATCCAACAGGTTCAATAAGGCTCTCACACCGTCAAGTGACAAGCCAAGATAAAATATAACATTGAAAATAGCACTATTAGTGCTATAAGTGCAAAAGACAAGAAAATAAATAAATTGACAAAACAAGACCAAATAAAAGTGTGTGCCTTTCCTCATCAAGTTGAATCAATTAAATTAAAAACAGCTGGACTTAAATGACATATATATCACATGGCCATAAGTATTCAGACCGTTTGCTGTGACACTGTCCATTTCTTCTGATCATCCTCGGGATGGTTCTACACCTCCATTGGAGTCCAGTTGTGTTTACTTGATTAGGAAAGGAATACACCAAGAGAAAATAGTTTTTATTTAAATTATCTCAAATGTCAGGTGAATATTAAGATACATATTGTCCATGTCATCTTTAACACCAATGATTTAATGCAGGCTATAACAAGCTTCCTGTTTATTGTGGCAATCAGAACTTGGCTGATTAACAGAATAAATTAAATGCTAAATTAATTGTATTCACAATTTTCATCAGTGGTTGTACTGTACAGACTCGTCAACATCTTGTCGCCTTCATTTACACCCCATAGCTTGTGAAAACTTCTCAGGGTTTCCATTATATAATTGAGTAAATAATATCCTTCTGACTTCCTTATCGTTTCCACTTAATCCTCCAAGCAATCAAATAATCATACGCTATAGTGTGTTGCTGCAGTATGTGTTGTGTATCAAACATGAAGTTAGTGGAGATCCCCACTTCATGTGAAGTTCAGTTTAGTTGTCGTCTCAGGCAAAACAGCGGACAGCTGGAAATTTTTGAACTAGCTTGAGAAATTGGATACTTAGTTGTTGTAAGATACTGTGGGAAGAATGTACCCTTTAAAAAAATAGAGCACTTATCTTGTGTACAAAAATGGAAAGCTCTCATCACATTTATAAAGCAAACAGAGAACATGTCGAATGCTGATATCTCAAAGATGGCTCTTCATTCACAAATGCAGACTTCAGATATCACAATAAAACTAAATTGACATTGTCCAAGAACACATGCTTGTGTGTCTGCGCCAGTGTTTGTGGTGGACTATGTGTGTCCCATAGTGTCATCTGGTGGCAGTTCTAAGACATCACATGCTCTCACTGATGACAGAGCTCCAGCTTGGATCGCCTTGAAGCTGTGAAAACGGACAGTTCAACAGATGGGGCAGACACACTGTCACCTCCTGAGCCATAGCTCACAAGCTCGAGTGTGACTGGCGCTCTAAAATGAAAGCAATCTGTGTTTTTTCCGTGCCCCATTCTCCATTAAATTGCAGTAAGTTTCCTGCCAGGGTGTCAAACATTCAACATCTGAGGCCAAGGACTCTGTCAGACAGAGATGGATCAATATGCCAGCAAAGGAGTTTTTGTGTCTGTTTATATGTTTGTCACGGTCACGGTCTAAGGTGATGATGGTCTGGCGCTTCTTTGTTTGTGGTATTGATTCAGTCTGGCTGAAGTCACACAGTAGCACGCTGGCTCGAGGTCTGTGATGTTTCGGTGAAATGCTTCAGTCTGTTGTGATGATTTACACAGTGACATGGGCATATCTGTATGTGAGGTTGTCCATGTTGAAATTGTTATCTGAATAATAATTTGTCCCCAGACTCCAACTTGAAATTCTGAATAAGCAGTAATCTTTTGACTTGAGTGAGCTGGTAACTTTTATTATTAGAGTTGGCCACACTTAATGCTTTATTTACTTCTTTTTTTAGAGGCCTCTCTTTGCACTCCCAGACACACATCCACTTCCTGCCAAAGGTTTCGTGAGGCCTATGAAACTGACAAATGATTTAGTGAGCAATATGAAAAGTCTTGCGGCAAGGGCACAGAGATGACAGAGAGGCCTGCATTCAGTGTTTACTCCATGAAAAACGATGACTTACATCCCTCCCTAAACATTCTGTCTGTCTGACACACACACATGCGCACACACAAACAACACATGTTTTACTTTTAAGTTCAGTTATGGCCTGACCTCTGCATGGTGTATTTTTCATAAGCCTTTATGCATCACTGCATCAAAGTCCTAGTTCATCTATAGCATGGAGGTGTTAATGAGAGGCTGCGAGGGCTGGACATGGATTCATCAGCAGAAATGCAGAAATACGCTGAGGCAACATGACCTAAGTGTTTTCTCACCCCCCTCGAACTTTTAATAGCAGCTGCTCTGCACACGCTATAGTTACCAAGAAAGATTTTTGTCAAGTGCCAATATAACACAATGAGGTTGGGTTGCCATGTGCATTCTACACACAGCTCAGAAAACATAAGGTGATTGTTGATATTAGCAGACTTAATTAAGTCTGTGTTGCGCATTAATGGAGCGCCGACACTATCTAATGTACACAACCTGAATTGCTTAAGTGGGGCAGGGCACACGGTTGGTCTCTATCTTGGGCTTGATATGGGGGGGCTTGCAAAGAGAGCCCCACAGCATAGAGATCCACAGCATACTAATAACCCCCAGTCAGCCAAGAAAAACACAATTCAGATATACATCTGTGTTTTCACCCTGTCATTGGCCTGTAGCAGAAAACAGTACAAATAGTGAAAGGTACGTTTGGAATAAACAGTTTGTACAAACAATAGTTTTCTTGTGTGGCCCGATTTTTGTCAGCATGCTGGGGTTGTGGAGAGCTGGAGTCTGTAAGACTCTTGTTTTCTCAGTGATACTCAGTCCTATAGTAGCACCAAATGATCCTGAGATGTTGTTTGATGGTTTCTTCTTTGTTTTATCAGAACAAAGGCTGTTGGCCTCTTGAACAAAGACAGGCGAGTTTTGGGTTGACTGTGGCGGCTGTAAACTTCCTGCTGGGCACACTGACCCGGTGTGGAGAGTCTGACTGGAAGAAATGACAGGAACCCATGATCTATCCCAAACACATACTGTAACTATGAATATGTCGTTTATTTGAAGTGTTGTTTTTTTCCGCCTATATTTATTTTCATTTGGGCTATTCCTGGTGAAATTATCTTGCTATTTATCTGCTAAATGCGCAAATACCTTTTCCAGCTCACTGCTACCTTTGGCTGTCTGCCATCTTGTAGGGGGCAGGTAGCATTTTCTTTCATTAGCATTGCTTTTTTTTTTTTTTTTTTTTGCAGTTTGCTTGCTTCAACTGAAAATGATGCTGAGAGATGTTGTGTTGTTTAGAATGAAATGAGAATGAAACTATACTGGACAGCACTAACCCATCACCACCATCAAAACACCGACCATAGCTTTCAGCATTCGACAGTTGGGTTTATCTTTTACATTTCTAGCTAATATCCATTGGGGAGGTGCTGCCAATTTAAAGATACACTCATCAGTATTCGAATACAATGGATGACAAATAAATGATATATCCTCGTTGCTCAAAGTGATAACATCCAACGAAAATGAATTACCTGTCCCTGCGGTTCCCCTGTGTTTTACAGAGCATTTTCTGTTCCTGTGCCGAACAAAAGTTGTTTGAACAAGAACAATAAATCGCACACCCTTAACCCAATGCACCCACCTACAAATACACAGATATTTTACTACATTGTTAGTAAATTGTAAATGCAAACCAAAAAAGCTGGGTACACAGCCCCCAAAGAGTCTTCAGGTCCAGATACAGCCAGGGGGACTGATTAGAAATGAACAGGGAAACATGGAGTCTGTAAGTGGGGTGCATGACTCCCAGGACTGAAACTCATATAGAAGTCCAATATATGCCACGCATCTCATCTTTTTTATATATAAAATGGGATATGAAGATATCCATTCTATGAAAAGAACCCTTTTGGCTACAGCCATGCTCAACATAAGAGAGCTCTCAGGCAGTATTTAGAAGAAATCATCATAACGTGATTACAATTAAAGTTGACTTCCAGGTATTACTTTGTACCATTGGAGGATTCCTTCAGAACATGTGCACTTTGGAGCATGAACTCCACATTAGCACACGTCCCATTTAGGGTAAACCAAGGGGCAGATCTCATTCAGCTTGTAGGAACTGAAGTCTTGCATTGACTGAGTAATCCTTAGTTCAACTTTTTTGAAGCAGTTTTTTTCATTAGAGGCCTCCTGCCTAGTAAAATGTTAGCTAGAAACAAAAACAACATTTCTCTCCTATAGCTTGTGACAGTGACAGTTATTACCAAGGCACCAGGTACAACCTGCGTATCAATTCATTCACAAAGAAAGAAGCAGTTTTGATTTCTCAAGGAGAAATAGATGATGTAAGGAGAGTTTAAATGGAAGATACTGCAATTACCTGACACTCCTCATTAATCTTACCTTCTCATCCTGATTCAGCAGCCACCAAAAATATGTTCAGTCACTGAGATTTGTAAGCTTCGGTGTTGCAACCAACACAATCCCTTTGGATATCCTTGAATATATTTATTATATGTGGTGTAATTGTTCTATGTATCAGGAGAATAAAGATGGCCAGTAGCTACTTGACCTCTAGGTCTCTCCATTTCTCTTTCTGTGTTAGATAAAGAGAGGAGCTAAATTATGAGCATGATTATAATACCAAATAGATTGTCAAAAGCCCCATGAAAGTACATGAGGCATCTCTGTGTACGTCTACATTTACAGATAAATGTATCATTATTATGAGCCTGTTTTAGCACCTTGGACTCAACCAGAATAGGCTCTGTGGTCTATTTATGACCAATCTTAGATGGGGAATTCTTGCAGTGGTTTTGAGGCAGCGCAGCAATAAAGCAAACAGCTCGGTGACAGAAAAACTGCTATGGCAAAGGAGCAAAGACAAATTTCATATTTTAGACCTCTTTAGGCCCTAAAATATGGACAGTCATTGCTACAAAGTTAAATCTAATATTATACTGCGGAAGATAAGCCCTGATTTATTTCTATACCAGTATATCTCTGCAGGAAGATGACTTGCGTTAAAGGGGTGGAAGATAACTGGAAAAAGGGGGTGAGGTGGGCTTTGACCAGAAATCCTGACTGATCCCTTTGAGTTAGGAAATATTAAAAAGTTTCATGGGCATTGACAGAAAGAACAAGCATGAGTGCTTCCTGCTTCTGTTTACTTTCTGATGAAATGTGTATCTTGAGCCAAAAATCTTTGATTCATACTTCTTAGTAAGCGATGACGTAGACGTAGACCGAGGGATGCTTCAAGTGCTGAGCCAGATTGGCAGCCCCGCTGGATGTGTGTGTGTGAATCTGTGTTCCTTCCTTGAATTCTTCACTACTCCAATTTGCATCCTCCGAGGGAGCGTGAACATAAGCACGTGTCGGCAGGATCTGACGTCTGAAACAAATGGATGAATATAGATTGTGCAACCCGTTAGGTGTGTGAGGGCTACTCCAGGAGAGGAAAGGTGACTCCCCTCCATCCCACCAGCACAAGAACAAACATATTCACGCCACCCTATACTGGACAATGCACATCTGGTAATTAACAGGGCTGTGTCTGGGCAGAGCAGGAGATGTCTCATACCTTGAGGAGCCGGATGGGCTGTGTTGGAGTCTGAATTTGACATACAAGATTTGTGTCACATTCTCACAGAGCCAGGAGACCAAGGGGATGGAGAGTAAATGAAATTATGTAAAGGGTCATTTATAATTCCTGACTGCTTGAAGAGAAAGATACCATGGGGGATTTTCATTTTGTCATTGGGCCCAGATACATTTAATAGAAGAGCTGAACTGTTGAGAGCAGGGGAGCAAGGCTGACCGGCAGTCTCAAGGAAGTGACAGCTCCCTGGGCAGCATGACACAGTATGTAGTAAAAGTTGGTCACACAGCAGGACAAGGGACACAAAACCACACCAGTTCTGTGGGAAAATGGCACAGAGCATGCTCCGCGACCCCTAGTGACCCTGCCTCCCTGCAGTCTGGTGGGGACTTATCCAAGGAGAGACCCCAGAGGATGCTCCACGGCTTTGTCCCGCTGTGTAGAAAAGAAAAAAAGAAATCACATGGAAAGTCTCAATCTCCTGTTCACTTCTTTCTCACAGTGCTCTTGTCGGAGAGATGAAACTTTTTAGTTTGTTTAACTTACAGTTGAAAGTTTTGTATGTTTGCGATCATTTCCACGATATGTGGATCCTTTTTCCAGGCGTAATTTTCTTGTTTTAACGATGCATGGTGTTTATTTTGCCGACCTCCTGAGTGTGAACATGTATGTACATCAAACATACATACAGTTCTGTATAAATAAACTCTGTTATGCTTCCCAGACTTGTATGGTCACAGAGTGAATCCTCAGTTCTTCGAGTCTGTGTCTGACCGAGTATTTCCTGTCTGTACTTCACCCTGCTGACGTAACAGACACGCAAACGCTCTGTGCTTTAACGTCAGACGTTTACAGCTACGCTCTGACTGTCACTCCTGGTATTGAGTCTAAGAGAAGTGCAGCATCAGTGTGATGTCACTGGGGCATGTTATTATTGGAGCAATTGAAATATATTTTACTATGTTGACTTGGACCATCAGTTAGGAAGTTCCTTTTGTAAGTCATCATAATTTTTACAAATGCACAAATAATGAAGGGGCCACTGTGACTCCACAAATACATATTCTTACTATAAACACTCAAATTGATCTTGCTGTTGCATATTTGAGTTTATGACCCCCACCCCCCGCCTGACCCTCTAGCTGACCTATTTCTGGCAGTGATGATGTCAGACAAGGGGGTCATCATGGGTTATCATGGTCAGCTATCAGTGCAGTTTTAAGGCCTTGAGTGTTTGAATGCTCCCATCTGACTGACAGTAGTTAAATAAGCCACTGCATGCTGACTCAGCTTCCTCCTCCTCCACACACAAACACACACAGGGGATGAAGTTGCCCTTGTAAATGAGCAGAGCTCCACTTTTATGTCTTTGGACCACTGATGTTTGTGTGCATGCAGTGAGTCTTTATACTCCACAACACTTCACCTTTAATCTTAATGGTCCGTAACTCTAAAGCAAGGGCGCTCCAAATTGTGAGGTCTCTGTAGAATTGATGATGTTTTCCAGGAGCCCTCTCTCAGGTGTTCATCGTCTTTGTTGCCTGCTTGGAAAACGCATAGAACAGAATGAAGGTTCAGCTTTCTCAGAGTCATCAGGTTTTGTTAGACAGTCTCTGAAGTTTGGAAAGCTATTATTCACCAAATAAATAAAATAGTTTAATTGCCAGGTATGTGTAAACATACTAGGAGTTTCCATCTTGAACAAAGGAAAGACTAAAAGAAAAACAATGATGCATATATAAAAAATCTAATATATATAATATAGATATAATATTAAAAACAGAAGAAATATTTAGGCATCCAACAGCACTTTTTTGTGAAAGCTGTGGCAGCCCCAAAAAGGAGTTGGCGGTAACATATCAGATAGTAACATAGTAAAAGCAGCTACAGCCTTGGAGAGCTTGTGCCTTAACAACTGCAACTGCAGTTTATGAGGTGATGGTTAAATTCATAACCCTTGTCTTTTCCTCCTCCACAAATCTGTCAGGAAAGGTGGGAGAGACAAGAGGTTGGAATCAAAGACCGTCTCATTCCTCTCTTAATTAGTGTTCTAATGAAGACATTCCCTGGATGCTGAAGGTATCTGGTATGATGACGGCAGGATCAGAAGCTGAAGGGGGTGAGTGGGAGACTGTGTGTGTGCAGAAGGATCTGAGGCTTTGTGAGAGCAAAGACAGACACAGTAAGCCGAGAAGAGACAGTAGAGTCATGAGGGGACGTGATCAGAGTGAGAACTTTGGATGAATTTGCAGGGAAGATGCTGCAGAACCCCCTACCCCCACCCCCACCACCATCTGCCCACTTCTACCCTATTAGACTTTTAAACACATCTTAGCTGTTCTCATTTTTTAGCTCTTATAAACCCGCTTGCACTGTATGTCATTTTCTCAGGCATACAGTATGAACGTATCGACTTATTTTCAGCTATAATATACAAATGTAAGACTGAGAGCCTGAGAGAACTCGACAGATTTGTTGATAAACCTCCAATCTGTTCAGTCTCAGTCATCACCAGTTTCTTTTGTCAGTTTTCCTGACTGAAAGCACTATGTACTTTTTTCAGACTGGGTAAATTCATATTTGAACAAAACAATCAGTGAGAAACTGTGAAATTGCTTTAAACTGACCAGTTTCTCTCAGTAGCTCTCTTTGACCCCTGCTTATCTAGATACAACCTCCACCCCCCGACACACACCACCTCTGATTCTGTCCCTTTCGGTCTCTCTTGGTGGCCTTGTCTTGTCAACCACAGCCAGGCAGACCCAGTAAATCCTTGATTCCCCATTACAGGCCAGGTTTCTGGTTTTTCATCATCCAGTCTGCCTGGCTTCCTTATCAGCCTACGGTGCTTTTCATCTGCCTCTCTGGTCCTCTGCCACGCCACCAGATTTTCGTTTAGCCTCCCACTCCAGGAACGAAGCTGTTTAGAGGAAATATCTTTCATCTTTGTGGGTGGATATTTAGATCTGAGTAGAAACAATGTCAGAGAGTGGAGGTAAGACATACTAGTCAGCAGTTATTAAGTCACATGAGTGTAACTTAGGCTGAAAGGTTTGTGTTTCCCTGATGTTTGCTTTGAAATCCTGCTTGCATCCCCGTTTTTTCTGTCAGTCATTGTACAGGATCATTTCAGAATCATTTCAAATAGCCTGAAAAGGCTCTCCAGATTTCTGTGGTTGGGTTTGTGTTTGTGCAAAGGGTTGAGGTTAGCGTAACTGTTTTGCTCCCACGACACACTTCTGAGGCAACTACTAAGTGATGAGATCCAGATTTTAGACACAGCTAATCTTAAGATTGGAACACAGGCTTTGTGAAGAGAAAATCTGTAGGACCACGGGACTCTTGTACGGGTGCTGCACTACGGAGACGATGCTTGGGACTCGGAAGCTCGCCTTAGTGCTTGGACCTGGTGACTGGGACCTACTGCTGGTGGAGACAAAAGACCTTGGCTTTGGCCCTCATCCGCCCCCAGCTCACAGACTCTGTGGGCATTAATTCTCCTCTGTCAACCCCTTCTCATTACACTACTTAGTAGGAAACCTCTGGTATATACCTCAGCACGAAAACAGGACAATACCTTTTGTGGAATGCGATATAACAGCAATGTACTGTGGGAATATCTCACAGGGCACAGAAAGGAGGAGGACTGCTCCCTAGAAATATGAGATTTGCGGCGTGCTTCCTGCCAGTGTTGAAAACCTGTGGTGATTTTTTTTTCTACTTTTCTGTACAGAAAGGTTGCATGGTGATAGGTGTGGCCGACAGTTACCCTTTTTTTTTCAGCCAGGGTTGTACTACATAGGAATATATCACACTGCACAATATTATGTGTCATTATGTCAGTACACAGTATGAGTTTTTTTGTTTTGTTTTTTACTCTCCATGTTCCTTTTAAGACATCCTGTTCACAGCCCAAACAGCCAACAACATGTTGCTCTGTACTGTTATAAGGCACTATCACTGCTTTACTATACAACGCTACCTGTTTGCTCCATGAGCCAGCAATTAAAAGCAAAAGCCAAAAGGGCCCCTCCTGCAAAGAAAAGCTAAATGACCATTTGTCTGTTGGTCACTTAATAACACAGAGAGCCTCACAAATAGCAATGTTCTCCTTAACCCTGCTCGTCCCCTCTCTTCACATCCAAAACCAAAATAAAACTTTTCCTATGTACCATCTGCCTGTCTGCCTGTGTGTTCTGCAGAATTCATGTAACATGCCTCCATCTGTGGATGACTTCAGTGGCTGTATTTGTGGCTTTTTCTCCCTGCTGTGTTTGCAGGACTTTGAAGCTGAGTCTGGGGAATGAAGGCTGATCTCTGGTCTGACTCCTCTCATTCCCCCTCCCTATCACCTCCTTGTCCAGTGCTCTCCACAAGATACAGCTGGTCTGTGAGGCCATGCCTCTTCCAGTGGAGCTGTAAATAAATCTAGTCTTAACACTTGCACATCTCTATCTTTATGCGCTCCCTTCTTTTATCAGTCCAACTCCTCCTCCAGGAACATATCTTTCTCCCTTTGTTGATGATTTTCCTGACAAGTTGTGAACAGGCCTGCCGAATAAAGTCTAACACACTCAGAATGTGGATATCAATGACATGGAGTTGGCTTCAGATCATTGATACAAAACATCTGTTCATGACACGCATATAAATGTCACTTGAACTAGTACAGCAGTCTGTGTAGTTGAACCTGTAAATTTATGGGTGAATGACACTGCAGTCTTTGACAGCACATGGAATATTGAACAATAATGTAAAAATGGAAACTCCCAGAACAATCGTCCTCTCTTTAAATCACCGCACTGTAGTCATGTTATATTAAATTGGATTATTTGTACTTTGGATTTTTCTGGTCACAGCCGTATTTAGGATGATTTGGAACAAACCATGTCAATTTCCTTGAGCAGTTGTCGGCAGTGATGAGTGGTGTATTGTCACAGACCTTTAAATTATCTACTCTCTGTCACCTGGTGAAGGAAATATGTCCATGAAACAGTGTCATATGAATTTTCTTTCCTCCTCCAGTGAAGCCAATGTACAAAATGTTCCCAAGGCGGCCACCACTGACCTTAGGCTGCAGGCCAAGCATGTGTCGCATACCTCCACCTATCGTAGCCAGAGCCAGATTCTGCTGATGAAAGCCCCTCTAACACAATGAAGCAGTCCCCACTGAAGCCAGGAAGGAAGAATTAGCAACACATCCTCCACCAGAAAGCCCCGGCTCAGGTCGTTGTATCGGTCCACGTAACACATCCGTTTATTCAATTAAACCTAGTTAATTTATTACAGCTAGTCAGAGGGCTCCATGTCCTTTTCCATGTTCCTTGCCTTGCTAAAATTCAGGCATGTGTGCTCACATGTCCGGCCAACGTTGTTGACCTGATTCCTGAGACAAATGTGTTGTGAAATTAAAGCATGACAGCGACGGAAATATTCAAAATGGGCTGGTATTGGCGTGCTCTTTTGACCTCATCAAGGATGTTCTCGCTGAGTGTTGCAGACAGATAAAATGCACTGGTGGTTTCGGGTGACTCGACTGCAGTTCTTCTGGCCAGAATGGTGCTCTCACAGAGAAGAGCACAGCTGTGGTCATTTTTTTGTCAAAAATGAAATAAAAGGACAAGCCAAATTAAAACATCTAAATTACAAAAATAGATGCAGCCGTCCTAATGTGTGGGGGTAATTAAGTTCATAGAAGTCCCCTTTCATCTATTTTATGAGGCAAATACTTGCCCTAATGACTTTCCTAAAAGGTGGAAAGGATGGATTTCTGTTTTTGGATAATGTTAACTGGTAGCTCATGCTTATTTTGAAGCAAACCATCTTTAGTTTGTGAAAGCAGAACACAGAATGGTTGATTGATACCAAGTCATAACAAGTAAGACTGTCATGATTCCACCATGCGAACTCTTTAACACTTGTCTCACATCTTCCTGGGTTACTTATGGTGTTTTTTCGTTTCTCCACTCATCCCTGTTTTGTTTTTTGTGTGCTTTGTTTAACATCACGTTGTAATGAATTGCTCACAGAGCTGCAAAGCTATAATGTGATGTGTCCAAGTCACATCATTGAAGGCTGTGTGGGGGAGGTGTTCGTTGATAAATGAGGGCAGATGGAGAGATGAAAATTAGGCTGTGGTCTGATCATCCACCTGGCCATGAGGCCATTGACTAGACATATCAACAGGAAAAGGAGAAGTCGTCTCTAACAAACACAACTAGACTATTTAGTCTATTCCATATTTTCTCAAGGATATTGATAACACTTAGCGCTACTGCAGGAAGCACTGCATTATTGGCCCAAGGGCTGGAAGTTAATGTTGCTCAAAATGTGTCTATATCTGTGGGTTTATGTTTGTAAACTTGTGACTACTACAAACAACTTGCTTCCATGTGTCCTTGTCAACTTGTTTTTCAGCACATAGCCTTTGATCATTAGCAGACAGATGATAAAAATGAGCTGATGACCGACCACCATAGAATAAACAGTCAGTTATGGATTTAAGGGCTGTGGATCGTACATTTCACAGAGTGCATGTCCCTGCTGTTACATGGCCTGTCCTCATACCAGAGGTGGGGGACTTGAGTCACATGACTTGACTCAATCACAAATTTGAGGACAAACATCTCAGCTTCACTTTGACTTATTTGACGTATTCATGACCGGAGACTTTGAGTGATCAATACAGTGTATAGTTACACTAAGGTTACGCAATAAGAGTAGTACGTTTTTCATCCCCTAAGCCAACTTTGGTGTGAAGCATTAAAGCCTGGACAAATACAGAGATATTACAGCAGTGGGTAGGTGGGCTGCAGTGAAGAGCCATGCATTCCATGATTTCCAAGGTATAAGTATTTGAAACAGGTTTTGTTTACGTTAAAAATATTGAACTTTTCATGGTTTTGATTCCACGTTTTGATTTAACTGAAGAAACTGAGGCTGTTCACCTGAATTTGGTGTAACTTGACTTGACCTAAACAGAACACTGCAGATGGCCCTGGATCTGATTCTGCTCAAAGTTTCTGCCACTTGAAAAGAAAACTTTTTCTTGTTGCCATTGCCAAATGGGTGCTCTTGATGAGAAATGATGGGTCTATGTTACAGGCGTCGTGTCTTGCTCCATTTTCACCAAAGCAGCTGTCTCCCTTTCCCCCTTATACTTAAATAACAGCATACGTTTAACTGTGCTATACAAAACAGTAGATACAAATGACTATTGATGTAACAATTTGATCTGACACATTTATTGTCAAGGTTTGGTTGAACATGACTAATCAAGGTGAGGGTGAGGTTGTGGTCATGGTAAAAAGAAACCAACAATGACTATGATTAAGTCAGACACTTTTATATTCAACCAGTAGGTGGATGGTTTTGTGCCCATGGAGCACCACGGGCATAAGAACACTGGGATCAGACTACAGGGTAAATCCGATAATAGCCCAACCTGACACACAGGGAGCTTTAGAAGCATAACGGCATGTATTGTGTCGGCATGCTTGTCAACCAACGCAGCATCTGAGACCGTCCTTAGAGCATGATGACAGCCATCTTCACCTTCCATGGCTATCGAAAACTGCTGCCAGAAACATAAAATGTTTACCAATCATAATTCCTACCACCATTCCACATGTGCTGTTATGACTACATGTAATTTTCTGTGTGAAGAAATGCTTTTTTTCCTGTGAGAAGATTTACAGTTAATTTCCTCAGTGATTACAAGGGAGCTCTTTTTAAGATGACCATCAGTTGTATTTTAATGGAGTGAGGAGCACTAACGTTTCTGTAACCCCAAGCTGCTCTGGGATGTGGCAAGCAAACTATGTTGTGTGAAATCTTGTGGGTCTTCAGTGGTAACACAACAAACATAATGCAAATCACATTGTTTCTGTTGTCTTTGACACCATATAATTTTTCAGAGACTTTCCAGAGTTTCGTGAAAAAGCCACAGTATAAAAACATGTCGACATGTTTATATATATATATATATATATATATATATATATATAAAATAATTTTACATTTATGGACTTGTAAGAAGAAGAGAGACATTATGTTCCAAGGAATACTGGGGGTGTGTTTCAAGTCTTTGGTTTTTTGCTTTTACACACTGAGCCCTTGATTAGGAACAGGCTGATTTGAGTTTTTACTCAGAATGGTGCATATAAAAAACCCCAACAAAACTAACCCTTTATCAGCGTAATGCTTAGTTGATGACACAGAAAGTGCCAGAATGGTTTTAGAAGAAAGGCTATGGTCACTCAAATAACTATTTAAAACTGTGGCTTGGAAATAAAACATTCAAATGTTAAAATTTTTCAGTGGACGAGCCACAACAGCAAATGATTGTGCTGTGTTTCACTCCTGTCAGCCAAGAACAGAAATCTGAGGTTTCCGAGTCCCAACTCACCAAAACTAGACAGTTGAAGATGGGAAAATTATAGCTTTGAGTAGATTTCTGCTGATGCAGCAGATGGCACGGTCAGAATTATGTGTCAGCAGCATGAATCCATGAATCCAACCTACTTTGTGTCAACTGTCCAGGCTGCTGATGGTGTAATAGTGTGGGGAATATCGCCTTGGCACACTTTGGTCCTTTAATACCAATGAAACAACAAATACCGCAAACTACAGGATTACTGCCAGCCATGTGCATCTGTTTACTGCCACAGTTAACCATCTTCTAATAGCAATGTCAAGCATGATGACCATCACAAAACAAAAGCCTCATCAAGCTGGTTTCATGAGCGGGACCAGGAGGGCAGTGTCCTCTCCAGCAGAAAACTTTTGTGATGCTGTAGAACAGCAGATTGGCAGCATGAATGTGCAGGAGAAGAAATTATGGCGTGTGTTCATGGCAACATAGAGCAGAGAGTCAAAGTTTATTGTGGAATCTTTGACTTTAACTCTAATCCTAATGTCCTTGATATTTAATATTTGATATTTGAATGTATTTTAATACATTCACCATGAAGTGTCATCTCAACCGTTTGGTCGAGGCCTATAGTTTAGAAACTTGACATTTTTTTAATTTTGTTGTTATTATTGCCCCAAGGAAATAAAAACGCAAATAACAAAATTTTCCATTGCTTTTTTCTTAGTGAGGACATTAAAGGGTTAAGAGCTGAGTCTGAAAACAAAGGGAGGTGCTATAATATTTCTCTATAGAGCTTTGGAAAAGTAAATGTAGTCAACATTCAATACTGACATAAAACCAAGAAAGTGAAATAAGAATAGCCTCCTAATCTTTCTGAATATCGCTGCCTGACCAGTTGTAATCCATCATATTGACCAAGTCAATGTCCAGTCCCCCCCACAAATGGAATTATATTTCCCATTTTGCTGTTTGTTGGTTTTGTCCTAAGATTAACAATTTTTGCATTCCCGAAACATCCCGATGGAAGAAGATTTCATGCATCTACTGTTTTCTCAGTTGTACAGGAATGGGGCAGCAATGAGAATCATTTATTTGTAGCCAGTCCCAAACTGATACTGAGACTTGTCATCCCACATATCCAGCGTTATTTCTTTCTTTGCCACTGGAGTGGAATTATTTTCTCCATTTCCCCAGTCTCCCTCCTATTACTTTAATTGCATCCTGCTTACTACTCATTCATTTCCCTTCCCTTATTATCGTGTCAGATGATTTTATTTATTGTATTTACATATATACAATAATCCCAGTTTTAGGGCACATTAGCTTTTCTTTGATCCAAAGCAGGGGAAGTCAAGAAGGCAGTTGCACATAAACAGTTTCAGGCAAACAAGCATACACCATCATCAATCTCCATTCTCAACATAAATCTAAATCCTAGTGTTGTATGACAGTTGAAATAGCTTCGCCCAAATTTACCCAAACATTTTCTGTTTTCTGAAGAGCTTCTCCTGCATGCAGAGCGGAGGCGTGGGGGGAGATGGTAGATCCCTGTGAGTTTTCTATTCTCTACAGCACTTTAAATTACAGTGAAATAATGATAACGTAATGGTCCCAAATGAAATGCTTCTCGATGCCATTGAAACCAGCCATAGTACGCACTGATAAAGTCATACCAGTTTTTCTGGGGTTGTGAAGAGAAGTACAATAACTTTTCATTGCTTAGAAGGTAAATAGACTGAGTCTGTAGAGAAGGTTGGGTGCAATAATGCATTATTCAAAAGGCTTATGTTGGCTCAAGACAATGTTAATAGGCTGATGTTTAAATGCAATAACGTCAGTAAAGTCACTCACTCCTAATGCTTATCCGTTGTCGCAGGGGGTGCTGGAGATAATCCCAGCTCATATTGGGAGAGATGGGGGGTCACCCTGCACGGTTCGCCAGTCCATCACAGGGCCAACACTCTGACCTACAGATAATTTAGAGTCACCAATTAACCCAAACATGATTCTTTGGATGGGAGGAAGAAACCCACGCAGACATGGGGAGAACATCCACACTCTGCATTGAAAGGCCCCAGGCCCGGGAACCAAACCCACCACCTTCTTATTGTGGTGCAACAGCACTAACCACTATGCTGCTGTGCTGCCCTAATGTCAGTAAAGTAGTGGATAAAATTAAGACCAACCTGAAGGTGAACTGTAATCCAAAGGATTACAGCTACCTTCAGGGAAACTTGGCTGTATCTGCTTGGCAAT